>NC_060232.1:11999859-12611297 GCF_021155775.2 Neodiprion pinetum
ATCATCCAACTGTCGCAGAACGGCAGCGTTATCAGCTGAGCCGTTAACTGAAGGATATATCTTCAGTCAACGGCTGACCATCGAAGGGCCTAGCCGCTTGAGTCTGGAATCGGCAGGAGAGATAAAGTGCGTATTTCTTGTATGAAATGTGAAAACTAAAATCATTATACATCATATTATATCATCGTACATCATACATCATACATCATACATCATATCATATCATCACACATCATACATCATACATCATACATCATCATACATAGTATCAAAGTTCGAAACCAAATTTCGGATGTCGGATGTCCAGAAAGTGACGTCACCAATTCAAAATCAGCTAGACGAATTCCTCAGTCTGGAAACAACCGCGCAGTAGAGCGGACGGATGAGAGTCGCGCTCCGCAAATTTCGAGTACGGGTTCTCAACCTCTCGGATCCCGCGCTTCGGGTCCGCTACGTATTTCGAGTACCGGGTTCTCAACCTCCCGGATCTACAATAAATTATTTCAATTCGTTTTTCGCGCAAGCCGAAATTCAGTAGCTGTCAGTCCGCTAATAAAATTTCTCGACTTCCAGGATAAGCGCTCCGTGGTTCCTGGTTCACGTTTACAATAAATTATTTCAATTCGTTTTTCGCGCAAGCCGAAATTCAGTAGCTGTCAGTCCGCTAATAAAATTTCTCGACTTCCAGGATAAGCGCTCCGTGGTTCCTGGTTCACGTTTACAATAAATTATTTCAATTCGTTTTTCGCGCAAGCCGAAATTCAGTAGCTGTCAGTCCGCTAATAAAATTTCTCGACTTCCAGGATAAGCGCTCCGTGGTTCCTGGTTCACGTTTACAATAAATTATTTCAATTCGTTTTTCGCGCAAGCCGAAATTCAGTAGCTGTCAGTCCGCTAATAAAATTTCTCGACTTCCAGGATAAGCGCTCCGTGGTTCCTGGTTCACGTTTACAATAAATTATTTCAATTCGTTTTTTCGCGCAAGCCGAAATTCAGTAGCTGTCAGTCCGCTAATAAAATTTCTCGACTTCCAGGATAAGCGCTCCGTGGTTCCTGGTTCACGTTTACAATAAATTATTTCAATTCGTTTTTCGCGCAAGCCGAAATTCAGTAGCTGTCAGTCCGCTAATAAAATTTCTCGACTTCCAGGATAAGCGCTCCGTGGTTCCTGGTTCACGTTTACAATAAATTATTTCAATTCGTTTTTCGCGCAAGCCGAAATTCAGTAGCTGTCAGTCCGCTAATAAAATTTCTCGACTTCCAGGATAAGCGCTCCGTGGTTCCTGGTTCACGTTTACAATAAATTATTTCAATTCGTTTTTTCGCGCAAGCCGAAATTCAGTAGCTGTCAGTCCGCTAATAAAATTTCTCGACTTCCAGGATAAGCGCTCCGTGGTTCCTGGTTCACGTTTACAATAAATTATTTCAATTCGTTTTTCGCGCAAGCCGAAATTCAGTAGCTGTCAGTCCGCTAATAAAATTTCTCGACTTCCAGGATAAGCGCTCCGTGGTTCCTGGTTCACGTTTACAATAAATTATTTCAATTCGTTTTTCGCGCAAGCCGAAATTCAGTAGCTGTCAGTCCGCTAATAAAATTTCTCGACTTCCAGGATAAGCGCTCCGTGGTTCCTGGTTCACGTTTACAATAAATTATTTCAATTCGTTTTTCGCGCAAGCCGAAATTCAGTAGCTGTCAGTCCGCTAATAAAATTTCTCGACTTCCAGGATAAGCGCTCCGTGGTTCCTGGTTCACGTTTACAATAAATTATTTCAATTCGTTTTTCGCGCAAGCCGAAATTCAGTAGCTGTCAGTCCGCTAATAAAATTTCTCGACTTCCAGGATAAGCGCTCCGTGGTTCCTGGTTCACGTTTACAATAAATTATTTCAATTCGTTTTTCGCGCAAGCCGAAATTCAGTAGCTGTCAGTCCGCTAATAAAATTTCTCGACTTCCAGGATAAGCGCTCCGTGGTTCCTGTTTCACGTTTACAATAAATTATTTCAATTCGTTTTTCGCGCAAGCCGAAATTCAGTAGCTGTCAGTCCGCTAATAAAATTTCTCGACTTCCAGGATAAGCGCTCGGTGTGGCTCGGTGAGTTTAACGTTTTTATAATATTCGATGGCAATTGTAATTATATTTCATCTAATCTTTTTCAAACTTGTCATCTTTACAATAAATTATTTCAATTCATTCTTCGCGCAAGCACAAATTCAGTAGCTATAAATGCGCTAAAGAAATTTATTTTACTGTCAATTAATTAATTAATTATATTAATTCTTACACAATATTTTTGATGTGTTCTTATACTGAAAATCTTTATTATTATGGCAGGTATACCCGTGGTGGATATCGGTGGTTGTTGGAGGTGATTGGCGGTGGTTGAAGGTGTTCGGAGTTGGACGAGGAGGAGGACGAGGAGGACGAGGATTTGTGCTCGGTGAGTAAAACACTTTTATAATATTTGATGGCAATTGTAATTATATTTCATCTGAAATATTACAAACTTGTCACGTTTACAATAAATTATTTCAATACATTTCTCGTGCAAGCACATATTCAGTAGCTATGATTAATCTTATGCAATTTATTATATTAATAATTAATTAATTAATTATATCAATCCTTATACAATATTTTTGATGTGTTCTCATACTGAAAATATTTATTACTATTCCAGGTATAACCCGAAGTGGTTGGCGGTGGTTGGAGGTGGTCGGAGGTGGACGAAGAGGAGGACGAGGTGGACCAGGAGGAGGACGAGGTGGACGAGGAGGCGGCGGGGTGGGTCGTGGGAGAGGAGAGGAGAGGTGGGGTGGGGGGAGGGAAGGGGAAGGGGAAGGGGGAGGGAAGGGGAAGAGGTGGGCTGGGTGGGGGGTGAAGAGGGGAGGGGGATGGGTGGGAAGGGGAGGGGAGGGGAGAGAGGGAGGGCGGGGCGGGAGGGAGGGAGGGAGGGAGGGAGGGAGGGAGGGAGGAAGGGAGGGGAGTGGAGGCCGGATGTCAGTGCGAGCCCGTTAAAGTTAATAGAGCATGGTACGCGCCCCCCCCCCCCCCCCCCCCCCCCCCCCCCCCCCCCCCGTCCCCGTCCCTCTCCCTCCCGCCCTACCCTCCCTGCCCCTTCCCCTCCCTCCCCTCCCCTCTTCACCCCCCCACCCCGCCCACCTCTTCCCCTTCCCTCCCCCTCCCCCTTCCCCTTCCCCTTCCCGCCTCGACCCCACCTCTCCTCTCCTCTCCCACGACCCACCTCGCCGCCTCCTCGTCCACCTCGTCCTCCTCCTGGTCCACCTCCGACCACCTCCAACCACCGCCAACCACTTCGGGTTATACCTGGAATAGTAATAAATATTTTCAGTATGAGAACACATCAAAAATATTGTATAAGGATTGATATAATTAATTAATTAATTAATAATATGATGAATTGCATAAGATTAATCATAGCTACTGAATATGTGCTTGCACGAGAAATGTATTGAAATAATTTATTGTAAACGTGACAAAATTGTAATATTTCAGATGAAATATAATTACAATTGCCATCAAATATTATAAAAGTGTTTTACTCACCGAGCACAAATCCTCGTCCTCCTCGTCCTCCTCCTCGTCCAACTCCGAACACCTTCAACCACCGCCAATCACCTCCAACAACCACCGATATCCACCACGGGTATACCTGCCATAATAATAAAGATTTTCAGTATAAGAACACATCAAAAATATTGTGTAAGAATTGATATAATTAATTAATTAATTGACAGTAGAATAAATTTAACTAGCGCATTTAGAGCTACTGAATTTGTGCTTGCGCGAAGAATGAATTGAAATAATTTATTGTAAAGATGACAAGTTTGAAAACGATTAGATGAAATATAATTACAATTGCCATCGAATATTATAAAAACGTTAAACTCACCGAGCACACCGAGCGCTTATCCTGGAAGTCGAGAAATTTTATTAGCGGACTGACAGCTACTGAATTTCGGCTTGCGCGAAAAACGAATTGAAATAATTTATTGTAAACGTGAAACAGGAACCACGGAGCGCTTATCCTGGAAGTCGAGAAATTTTATTAGCGGACTGACAGCTACTGAATTTCGGCTTGCGCGAAAAACGAATTGAAATAATTTATTGTAAACGTGAACCAGGAACCACGGAGCGCTTATCCTGGAAGTCGAGAAATTTTATTAGCGGACTGACAGCTACTGAATTTCGGCTTGCGCGAAAAACGAATTGAAATAATTTATTGTAAACGTGAACCAGGAACCACGGAGCGCTTATCCTGGAAGTCGAGAAATTTTATTAGCGGACTGACAGCTACTGAATTTCGGCTTGCGCGAAAAACGAATTGAAATAATTTATTGTAAACGTGAACCAGGAACCACGGAGCGCTTATCCTGGAAGTCGAGAAATTTTATTAGCGGACTGACAGCTACTGAATTTCGGCTTGCGCGAAAAACGAATTGAAATAATTTATTGTAAACGTGAACCAGGAACCACGGAGCGCTTATCCTGGAAGTCGAGAAATTTTATTAGCGGACTGACAGCTACTGAATTTCGGCTTGCGCGAAAAACGAATTGAAATAATTTATTGTAAACGTGAAACAGGAACCACGGAGCGCTTATCCTGGAAGTCGAGAAATTTTATTAGCGGACTGACAGCTACTGAATTTCGGCTTGCGCGAAAAACGAATTGAAATAATTTATTGTAAACGTGAACCAGGAACCACGGAGCGCTTATCCTGGAAGTCGAGAAATTTTATTAGCGGACTGACAGCTACTGAATTTCGGCTTGCGCGAAAAACGAATTGAAATAATTTATTGTAAACGTGAACCAGGAACCACGGAGCGCTTATCCTGGAAGTCGAGAAGTTTTATTAGCGGACTGACAGCTACTGAATTTCGGCTTGCGCGAAAAACGAATTGAAATAATTTATTGTAAACGTGAACCAGGAACCACGGAGCGCTTATCCTGGAAGTCGAGAAATTTTATTAGCGGACTGACAGCTACTGAATTTCGGCTTGCGCGAAAAACGAATTGAAATAATTTATTGTAAACGTGAAACAGGAACCACGGAGCGCTTATCCTGGAAGTCGAGAAATTTTATTAGCGGACTGACAGCTACTGAATTTCGGCTTGCGCGAAAAACGAATTGAAATAATTTATTGTAAACGTGAACCAGGAACCACGGAGCGCTTATCCTGGAAGTCGAGAAATTTTATTAGCGGACTGACAGCTACTGAATTTCGGCTTGCGCGAAAAACGAATTGAAATAATTTATTGTAAACGTGAACCAGGAACCACGGAGCGCTTATCCTGGAAGTCGAGAAATTTTATTAGCGGACTGACAGCTACTGAATTTCGGCTTGCGCGAAAAACGAATTGAAATAATTTATTGTAAACGTGAACCAGGAACCACGGAGCGCTTATCCTGGAAGTCGAGAAATTTTATTAGCGGACTGACAGCTACTGAATTTCGGCTTGCGCGAAAAACGAATTGAAATAATTTATTGTAAACGTGAACCAGGAACCACGGAGCGCTTATCCTGGAAGTCGAGAAATTTTATTAGCGGACTGACAGCTACTGAATTTCGGCTTGCGCGAAAAACGAATTGAAATAATTTATTGTAAACGTGAAACAGGAACCACGGAGCGCTTATCCTGGAAGTCGAGAAATTTTATTAGCGGACTGACAGCTACTGAATTTCGGCTTGCGCGAAAAACGAATTGAAATAATTTATTGTAAACGTGAACCAGGAACCACGGAGCGCTTATCCTGGAAGTCGAGAAATTTTATTAGCGGACTGACAGCTACTGAATTTCGGCTTGCGCGAAAAACGAATTGAAATAATTTATTGTAAACGTGAACCAGGAACCACGGAGCGCTTATCCTGGAAGTCGAGAAATTTTATTAGCGGACTGACAGCTACTGAATTTCGGCTTGCGCGAAAAACGAATTGAAATAATTTATTGTAAACGTGAACCAGGAACCACGGAGCGCTTATCCTGGAAGTCGAGAAATTTTATTAGCGGACTGACAGCTACTGAATTTCGGCTTGCGCGAAAAACGAATTGAAATAATTTATTGTAAACGTGAACCAGGAACCACGGAGCGCTTATCCTGGAAGTCGAGAAATTTTATTAGCGGACTGACAGCTACTGAATTTCGGCTTGCGCGAAAAACGAATTGAAATAATTTATTGTAAACGTGAAACAGGAACCACGGAGCGCTTATCCTGGAAGTCGAGAAATTTTATTAGCGGACTGACAGCTACTGAATTTCGGCTTGCGCGAAAAACGAATTGAAATAATTTATTGTAAACGTGAACCAGGAACCACGGAGCGCTTATCCTGGAAGTCGAGAAATTTTATTAGCGGACTGACAGCTACTGAATTTCGGCTTGCGCGAAAAACGAATTGAAATAATTTATTGTAAACGTGAAACAGGAACCACGGAGCGCTTATCCTGGAAGTCGAGAAATTTTATTAGCGGACTGACAGCTACTGAATTTCGGCTTGCGCGAAAAACGAATTGAAATAATTTATTGTAAACGTGAACCAGGAACCACGGAGCGCTTATCCTGGAAGTCGAGAAATTTTATTAGCGGACTGACAGCTACTGAATTTCGGCTTGCGCGAAAAACGAATTGAAATAATTTATTGTAAACGTGAACCAGGAACCACGGAGCGCTTATCCTGGAAGTCGAGAAATTTTATTAGCGGACTGACAGCTACTGAATTTCGGCTTGCGCGAAAAACGAATTGAAATAATTTATTGTAAACGTGAACCAGGAACCACGGAGCGCTTATCCTGGAAGTCGAGAAATTTTATTAGCGGACTGACAGCTACTGAATTTCGGCTTGCGCGAAAAACGAATTGAAATAATTTATTGTAAACGTGAAACAGGAACCACGGAGCGCTTATCCTGGAAGTCGAGAAATTTTATTAGCGGACTGACAGCTACTGAATTTCGGCTTGCGCGAAAAACGAATTGAAATAATTTATTGTAAACGTGAACCAGGAACCACGGAGCGCTTATCCTGGAAGTCGAGAAATTTTATTAGCGGACTGACAGCTACTGAATTTCGGCTTGCGCGAAAAACGAATTGAAATAATTTATTGTAAACGTGAACCAGGAACCACGGAGCGCTTATCCTGGAAGTCGAGAAATTTTATTAGCGGACTGACAGCTACTGAATTTCGGCTTGCGCGAAAAACGAATTGAAATAATTTATTGTAGATCCGGGAGGTTGAGAACCCGGTACTCGAAATACGTAGCGGACCCGAAGCGCGGGATCCGAGAGGTTGAGAACCCGTACTCGAAATTTGCGGAGCGCGACTCTCATCCGTCCGCTCTACTGCGCGGTTGTTTCCAGACTGAGGAATTCGTCTAGCTGATTTTGAATTGGTGACGTCACTTTCTGGACATCCGACATCCGAAATTTGGTTTCGAACTTTGATACTATGTATGATGATGTATGATGTATGATGTATGATGTGTGATGATATGATATGATGTATGATGTATGATGTATGATGTACGATGATATAATATGATGTATAATGATTTTAGTTTTCACATTTCATACAAGAAATACGCACTTTATCTCTCCTGCCGATTCCAGACTCAAGCGGCTAGGCCCTTCGATGGTCAGCCGTTGACTGAAGATATATCCTTCAGTTAACGGCTCAGCTGATAACGCTGCCGTTCTGCGACAGTTGGATGATGAAAAATTTTGCTCGTACATTTCAAATGTGTGTTAAAATACACTCGAAGTGTTAAGAAGCCTCGTTCCTTCTCTTCCTGTCACCTTCTTAGGTCTTTAAATCACTACGCTGCGTTAAATACTGTCTCATGTACGGAGAATCCATTTCATCTTAATCAAAATTGGCGCATCCGTGATGTATTACAGTTACTCTGAATTTTTTTCCATTCAAACACTTTTCGAAAAACTATTCAGCTTCTCTACCCAACGTAGATACTTCACTTGCGACTAGCTAAAACAGCGTTTCGATTCTATGCCTACGAAAATCCAAGATCGAGAAAGCAAATGAAAAGTTGTTGGAATATTTATGAATATTTATGTTATGGAATACATCGGAATATCAATGTTATGAAATACGTCGTGCGCGCGTCGAATAGAATCCCATTTCGAAATGAATAATTCTTCTCTTTTCATATCATAGCTAATCTAGTAATATAGGTAAATAGGATGGGTGGAGGTGTTCGGAAATGGTAGGAGGTGGTCGGCGCTGGCAGAAGGTGATAGGGGGTGGTCGAAAGTGGCCATTGATGGTCAGAGGTGGCAGGGGGAGGTAGTAGGTGTTCGAAAATGGTAGGACATTTCAAAAGTTAAAGTCGACGATGATCCGGTGCATCAATTTTATCGTTAAAGATTTTCGTTTCCCACGAGGCATAGAGTATTCAACAACGATAATGCAGTCCTTCAAATTCATCATTCATCTCTGTCTGGAAAGCTAATTCGCAAGGCGTGGTATTCTAGATATGTCAAAACTAAGCTAGCGGCACGTGTTTGCATTATTAGAAAAATACCCGTATTCTACATACACTGTTTCTAATCTTTTGCTACATTTGGTTTAATCCTCATGCTTCCACAGCACGAATAGTCGGAAATGTTTTTGATTATCCATAATAAAATAAAAGAAGTAACAAAGCTTAAATTTATTGTTAAAGCTCTAATGAATACATCAAACTGCGGTCGAATTCATTTATTATTTGCACATGACCTCTGTATATTTGATACATTATTCCTAAGTACATTGAAACATATGTATTTATAATGAAATATCATGCAAAGGGCTGTGTAAACTATAAACTATAATTTCTATCAAATAGCTGCTTTTATGTCAACAGGGCTTTGAGACTCAGTTGAGTTGGATCTCGATTTTTGCCATCGTATGTAGGACATTGGGTTACATGAACAAATGCGAATTACGAAGAACTCCGTATTAGAGATAAGGATATTTTAGTTCAAGTATACCTATACACAGAAATCCGTATGTGAAAATACTAAAACCTCTGTGTTTATTGTAAAAATCTAGTTTTAAACATGTGTATATATGTATATACACATGCATAAGTATACATATACATATATACACATACATGTAGATAAATGATTGCCAAGAAATCAGAAACACTCACAACTTGTCGCAAATAGAGTAAAACGTAAGGTTAATAATATACAAATTACACAAGCGCACCATAAAACGTGGCAAGGGTAATCCTGGTGCAGTGATTGTATAAACTGAAGAAATATACATTTACATATACATGATATAAATTAATAGACTAGAAAAAAGTATTTAGAGAGCTCATCTAATTCCGATCTTGTAACAATAGATCATTAACATAATCAATATACGGTTAAAGCTGTATTAGCTACATTCACAATTAGAAATAATATTTTTTATCCATTTTCATAGTTATTTAATTTCTTGTACAACAATTTTTCAAACTTCACCGCAAAATGCCCAACGAGTTCTCGTAGTGCAAATACGAGTCCAATTACCTTACAGATGGCATTACATTGATTTTTGCCTTCTCGCGTCGAGTTATAAATACAGAGAAATCTCAATGAGAGCTCATTTCTATAAGATTTATTGTAGTGCTATATTCGTAGCTGTACCTGTTATTCTATATTATATACTGTCCTAAATTTTAAACACACAGCGCAACAATGGCTGAAAGCTCAATGGCAAGAAGAGAGGAGCAATTTGCATCTTAGTAAATCTTTTCTTCTTTATACGTAGTACAGCGATGTCACGTCGGAGGATATGTACTAGTGGATCACTAGGTGGGGCACAGAACTGAAACATAATTATGTTGAAAACCTTCAACATCTCTTACAGAAAGTAGGTACGTTGCCAGACCTTATATATCAACAATGAATATTCATAGAGGCTATATTCATCAATACTTACAAAAGTAAGCTAATATTTTACCCGCTATTGCTTATTACTGATAACTTGATATGATAATATCCCCTTCCCACCCCTCCCCTCCCCTCTCACGACCCACCCCGCCCTACCTACTTCTGCTCCTACTCCTACTCCTATTCCTACTCCGACTACTCCTACTCCTAATCCCACTCCAACTCCTACTATTCCTACTTCTACTCATATTCTTACTCCAAGTCCTATTCCTACCACTACTCCTACTTCTACTCCTATTTCTACATCTTCCCCTGATCCTACTCCTGATGCTGATTCTACTTCATCAAATATTGTCAAAATGTTAAACTCACCGAGCACGAATCCTCGTCCTCCAACTCGTCCAGCTCGACCACCGCCAACCACCGCCAACCACCTCGGGTTATACCTGGAATAGTAATAAATATTCTCAGACTAAGAACACATCAAAAATATTATGTAAGGATTGTTATAAATAATTATTTAATCAATATGTAATAAATTTCATTAGCGCGTTTATAGCTATTGAATATGTGCTTGCGTGAAAAATGAATTGAAACAATTTATTGTAAACTTGACAAGTTTGAGATATTTTGGCGGGGTGTGGGGAGGGGGGAGAGGTGGGGCGGGGAGGGGGGTGGGCGGGGCGGGGAGGAGAGTGGACCCTACCCTATCCTATCCTTTTTTTTTTTTGTCTCTCGATGGGAAAATGCCTTATGCACACCCTCTGTTTCACGCAAGAAACACAGGGTAGTGTGGGACCCGCCCCCACTAAAAACCCATCGGCCACTCTGGTACGGGATGAGAGACTCCCCGGAACCACCGAAGCATAACTTCGGAGGGACTCCCGGCTCCTCAGCGCGCGTGCGCTCATTCCTAGCTTGGGAGTTGCGTCTCCCTTTCCTCCCTCCCCTCCACTCACCTTTCCACTCCAACTCCAACTTCTACTCCTACTCCTACTCCTACCCCTGATCCTAGTCCTTTCGTACTCCTACTCCTACCCCTGATCCTACTCCTACTCCTACTCCTGATCCTAATCCTATTCCTACTCCTACTTGTGAACCTTCTCCTGATCCTACTCTTATTCCCACTTCTACTCGTGATCCTACTCCTATTCCCACTTCTACTCCTACTCTATTCGTTATTTAAGAATGTTATACTCACAGTGCACAAATCCTCATCATCCTCGTCCACCTTGGTTTCCTCGTCTTCCTCGTTCTCCTCCTCGTCCACCTCCGAACACCTCCAGCCACCGCCAACCACCTCCAGTAACCATCGATAACCACCTTGGGTTATACCTAGATTAGCAATAATTATTTTAAGTATTAGAAAACATGAAAAATATTGTGTAAGGATTCTTATAATTTTTGTATTGACAAATTTCATTAAGAAGATTATGAGAAAATTATGAAAAATTATAGAAATTTTACTAGCCCACTGATAGCTACTGAATTTGGGCATGCGCGAAAAATGAATTGAAATAATAATTAATTGTAAACGTGACAAGATTAAAAAATCGTAGATAAAATATAATGACAATTGCCATTTAATGTTATAAAAATATTTTACTCACCATGCAGAAATCCTCGTTCTCCTCATCTTCCTCGTCCTCCTCCTCGTCCACCTCCGACCACCTCCGACCACCTCCAACCACCGCCAACCACCTCCAACAACCACCGATAACCACCTCGGCTTACACCTGGGATAGTAATAAATATTTCAAATATTAGAACACATAAAAAATATTGTGTATGGATTGTTATAATATTAGTATTGACAAATTTCATTAAGAAGATTATGAGAAAATTATGGAAAATTATAGAAATTTTACTAACGCACTGATAGCCACTAAATTTGGGCATGAGCGAAAAATGAATTGAAATAATTAATTGTAAACGTGACAAGATCGAAAAATTGTAGATAAAATATAATGACAATTGCCATTTAATGTTATAAAAATATTTTACTCACCATGTAGAAATCCTCGTTCTCCTCGTCTTCTTCGTCCTCCTCCCTGATCAGCTGCAACCACCTCCAACCACCGCCAACCACCTCCAACAACCACCTCGAACCACCTCGGGTTATACCTTGAATAGTGAAAATATTTTCAGCATAAGAACACATCAAAAATATTGTGTAAGGATTAATGTAATTATTTAATTAATTGATTAACAATATAACAAATTCGATTGGCGCATTCGTAGCTCCTGAATTTGTACTTGCGCGGAGAATGAATTGAAATAATTTATTGTAAACGTGACAATTTGAAAAATTTTAGATCAAATATAACTACAATTGCCATTAAATATTACAATAATGTTGAACTCACCGAGCACTAATCTTCGCCCTCCTCGTCCATATTGTTCTCGTCTTCTTCGTCCCTCACCTCGTCTACCTCCGACCACCACCAACCACCGCCAACCACCCCCAACAACCACCGATAACCACGTCGGGTTATACCTGGAATGGTAATAAATATTTTCAATATGAAAACACATCAAAAATATTGTGTAAGGACTAATGTAATTAATTAATTAAGTAATTAACAATATAACAAATTTGATTGGCGCAATAATAGCTCCTGAATTTGGACTTGCGCAGAAAATGAATTGAAATAATTTAATGTAAGCATGACAAGTTTGAACTATTTCAGATAAAATATAAATACAATTGCCATCAAATATTATAAAAGTGTTTTACTCACCCTGCACAAATCCTCGTCCTCCTCCTCGTCCATCTCCCACCACCTCCAACGACTACCGCTAACCACCTCGGGTTATACCTTGAATAGTATTAAATATTTTCAGTATAAGAACACATCAAAATTATTGTTTAAGGATCAATGTAAATCATTAACTAATCGATTTTATAATGAATTTGATCATCGCATTGACAGCTCCTGAATTTGGGCTAGCGCGAAAAATGAATCGAACGAATTCATTGTAAACATGAAACGGGAAGGACGGAGCACTTGTACTGGGAGTCGAACTTCACCAGATAGTGGGCCTTGAGCGTAGAAACTACGGAGCTCTTGTCCTGGAAGTCGAGTTTCACCAGGTAGTGGACTTTGAGCGCAGGAACCATGGAACGCTTGTCCTGGAAGTCCAGTTTCATCATGTAGTGGACCTTGAGTGCAGAAACTACGGAGCGCTTTTTCTGGAACTCGAGTTGCACGAGAAAGCGGACCCGGAACGCAGGATGCAGGAGGTAGAGAACCCGGTATTCGAAATTTGCGGAGCGCGATTTTCATACGTCCGCTCTACTGCGCGGTTGTTTCCGGACTGAGGAATTCGGCTAGCTGAGTTTCGTCTATATAGATGGAGACGTCACGAAAAAAAAAATTTTCGGTGACGTCACTTTCTGAACATCCGAATATCCGACATGCAAACTTGGATTTCGAACTTCAATAGTATGTATGATATGATGTATGATGGATGATCATGTATGATGTATGGTGTATGATGATATGATATATAGGAGTAAAAGTGGGAATAGCAGTAAAAGTAGGAGTTGGAGTCGAAATGGGAGTAGAAGTAGGAGTAGTAGGAGTTAATGCAAAATCAGGAGTAGGGGTGGAAGCAGTAGGATTAGGAGTAGGAGAATGAGTAAAAGTAAGAGTAGAAGTAGGAATCGGAAAAGTAGGAGTTGAAGTAGCAATAGAAGTAGTCGTAGTAGTAGGAGTAGGAATAAAAGTAGGAGAAGAAGTAGGAGTAGAATTAGGAGTAGAGGTAGGAGAAGGAGTAGGAGTAGGATCAGGAGTAGAAGTAGAAGTAGCAGTAGGATCAGGATCAAGAGTAGCAGTGAAAGTGGGATCAGGAGTAGGAGCAGTCTCAGGAGTAGGATCAGGTGTAGGATCAGGAGAGGAATCAGAATTGGGATCAGGAGTAGACTCAGGACTAGGATCAGGAGTAGCATCAGGAGTCAAATCGGGAGTAGGATCTGAAGTAGGATCAGAAGTAGTACCAGGAGTAGGACCAGGAATAGGATCAGGAGTAGGATGTGAAGTAGGAGTGTGATCAGGAGGAGAAGTAGGATCAGGAGTAGAAGTAGGATCAGAGGTAGTAGTCTCAGGATCAGGGGTAGTAGTCTCAGGATCAGGAGTAGGATCTGCAGTAGGATCAGGAGTAGGACCAGGAGTAAGAGTGGGATCAACTATTTTCATGTAAACAGTAACAAAAAGCTATGTTTCTATTTCTGCACGGTGAGTATAACATTTTTCTAATATTTAATGGCAATTGTAATTATATTTTATTTGAAATTTTTTAAACTTTTCACGTTTACAATGAATTATTTCAATTCATTTTTCCCGTAAGCCCAAATTCAGTAGCTATGAATGCGCTAATAAAATTTCTATATAATTTTTTATAATTTTCTCATAATCTTCTTGGTAAAATGTGTAAATAAAAAAAATTATATTAATCTTTACACGATATGTTTGATGTGTTCTAATTTTTCTAAAAATATTAATCATCATTCCAGGTATAACCAGAGTTGGTTAGCGGTGGTCGTTGGAGATGGTTGGCGGTGGTTGGCTGTGGTCGGAGGTGGACGAGGAGAAGGACGAGAAAGACGAGGAGAACAAGGTGGACGAGGAACACAAGGATATGTGCTCGGTGAGTAAAACATTTTTATATTAGTTGATGGCATTTGTAATTATATTTCATCGAAAATATTTCAAACTTGCCATGTTTACAATAAATTATTTGAATTCATTCTTAGCGCAAACACATATTCAGTAGCTTCAAATGCGCTGATACAATTTATTACATATTAATTAATTATATTAATCCTTACAGAATATGTTTGATGTGTTCTTATACTGAAAATATTTATTACTATTCTAGGTATAACCCAAGGTGGTTATCGGTGGTTGTTGGAGGTGGTTGGCGGTGGTTGGAGGTGGTAGGAGCTAGTAGGAAGTGCTGGGATGTGGTTAAGTGTGGCAGGGGGTAGTAGGAGGTGGATGAACATGGTAGAAGGTGTTTGGAGGTGGTAGGAAGTGATCGGAGGTGGTCGAGGAGGACGAGGACAACGAGGATGACGAGGGAGTGGCGGAGGTGAAGCAGGAGGAGGAGGGGGACGAGGTGGACGAGGAGGACGAAGGTCATCGGAGGTGATTGGAGGTGGTTGACGGTTGTTAGAGGTGCTCGGAGGTAGTCGGGGGTGGTTGGCGGTGGACGCGATTACGCTTCTTCTCACGGGGATGATCGACTTGATCGACATTTCTAAGTCGCAGTCGACAAGTCACTCTGTACCGTCTCAATCACGAGCTTTCATACCGATACTACTTTGGATGCTACGAATGTCGGAGCGAGCTCGTTAGGTAGAGTCGCTAGAACAGAACCCTCCTGCGCTCCCAGGCCCACCTGGGCCCACTTGCCCGCCGAAAACTGGTCACAAAAATTTATCCAGGGGTATCCGTCTTTATGTTCTTCAGTCAACGCGTATTCTAAGGTTAGATTCGACAGTCATGGGTTATGTTTCGTTTATTGAGATTGAGTTTGTTTCGCGCTCGGCCGACTGTGGCGCTGTAGGTTTCTCTGTATTGCCAACGTAACTGTCTAGTGTAAAAAATTAGCCGTCTCAGATTCATTGTCCCAAGTGCTCATCGACCCGGCTCAGCGATTGGCAAGCAAGAATCACATCTAGCCCTGTTACTTCGTCAATCTCTGTTTATTCATTTATGATGATGTGGGTTGAAAACTTTTGTCGTACGCGATGTAAGCTATACGGTTGGCGAATAAGTACTTAAACACGATTCATGGTTTCATATATTCTTCAAGTCATAAATTCGAGTATTAGCATGTATAAGATGTATAATGCTCTGTTTTACGTAATGTATTTTTCTGTCTATCCTGATTGTTAAAACATTCTTTCTATATTTTAGCCACTAAAAGCTTCGATGAAATTAGAATTGCCATGACGTGGGCATTGACATCTTGTTTTCCAAATATGAACTACCAAATGCAGGATCAAACACCATAATCAAGGGGTCATTTACTTGAGGAATCAGTTGAAAACCACCGGAACTTACTAAAATTCGAGCTGTACTTTAATATTGAAAGTCACTTGGAAATCAGCAATATGCCGAACATCTTCAAATGTTTAGGAACCACTTAAAGATTAGCGGAATTCAAGCTACATATTTCATTATTTCCTAATATTGGCAATCATCAGGAAATCACTTGTAAGTCGTTGATGATTTCAAAGCGACTATCATCCTCGAATTTGTCCACAGATTTCTTCGTACAACTTTATGGTGTAGTAAACATAGTTTTATAGTATCACTTTAGGTGGATTTGAGAATTTCACACATTCCGAATTTGAAGTCCAGTCTTTTGGTAAAATTATAGTGTGATACCAATTTAAAAGCAAAGTTTCACACGTGTTGATCTTCATATAATTAAACGTTGGTCACTTTGAAGTAAAAGTTTACAAAATGCAAAATAATTCTTGCATGTTTACTCTTGATGTTGTGTAGTTTTCAACGATCAAGTCTTGTGTTATGTGATATTTGCTAACCAAATTTTTTATCTTATAGTGCTTCATTCGGAAACGAAGTTTGCCTGGAGTTCTCATCAATAAATTTTAATAAAATTCGGTGTTGATATCGACATTCCATGGTAAATATTTGAAGAATTACGGTAACTTGGGCAGTTTGAAATGCTGCAAATAAGCTCGATCGATCGAAACTTCAAGTGTATGAAGCGAGATACGTTTCACTTGTCAGTGTACAGCCTGAGTTGGGTTTCATTGGGGCGCAGTCCAAAATCAATTACAGATTGCCAAACTGTAGGGTAACTTCTAACAATGTGTAATTACTATCGGATTACATAATAAGGGGATGCCCCTTACAAGTTTATATTATTGCATGAATTTAAATTTGCATTACCCACCTTACTCCGAGAATATCAATAAAACAAAAGAATTTCAAATTCAGGTTTGCTCACGAAGAATTTGTTACTTGTTAACCTACGTAGAAACATGCCCCGAATGAATTTTAGCAGAGATCTCAAGCTTTGATATGTAAATTTCTGACGACTAATTGTCTCGGAAAATTTGCAACAATCGCGTATAAAGAACACTTTTTAGTCATGGAAGAGCCTCATGAATACAGAGATTATACATCAATATTGGCCGTGAATTAATTACTTTATCTGCAGTTAGCTCCACATTCAGGTCAAGGCAGACTCTTGTTTTCAAACGATAATCATAATTTTAATTTTTAATTACTGGCAAGCGGATAACGAATAAAATTTTACGTTATTAAAAAATCTTTCGACAAAACTTGTCCAATCCGTTATTCAATTCCTAATTTTACGCTTCAGCTACTTTTTACCTAAAGAAAGAAAAGTATAATTAAAACAATAAAATTGTATTATTACATGCTTTGTTCAGAAGTTGTCATTAATTACTCATCATGAAAAACATCCAAAATAATCTGATTTGATCCAAGATAAAAAATTAAATATCATAAAAACCGTTAATTCATCCTTTTTCCAAAAATTCAACTTCACTCACTCAAATAAATACCTATTTTTCATCATGCAGTATCTCTGTCTTTTTTTCTTAAATATCTGCGTCTTGAGAGTTACTCAGTAAATTTTCAGCTAAAAATGTTGAAAATTCCGTGGACTATGATTTTTGTTGTTTCATAAATTTTTTTTTCATATTCAAAACTTCGTTTTGCAAAGATAACTGATTTGCCTTGAAATATCGTAGTTAAACAGTATCCCAGAATTTTTTCAAGTAACCTTAATCGATATTTCTCTTACTACGCAATGATTTTTGATGAGTTCCGCGCATTTTCAGAATCCGAGGTCAAAAATAAGGGTTATTTCACTTGAAAAACACAAGTTAACCTTCAAATAACCCTACAAATGAAGTTCAGCGCCAAAGTTGGATCAGCCCTTCGATACTCAACAACGGTACTTTGAAACATTTTCTGATTGGCTTGCAATTTTTTGAGTTATTCAGCTGTGTAAGCTGAAACGGGACACCCTGTATATGACACGCCAAGTCAGCGGGGCCTCAAACTTTGAACCAATGGAGATTTAATCTATCATGAAGTGAAATATCGTTAATCCCAACCCGCTGCCTCCTATCAGCTCAATTTTTGGAAGCTTCTCTACGTCACAGCTAACAGACAATACTTACCTGCGTCATTCGTCGTCAACTCCAGCGTCGTGAAGACGTCAGACGGAGGAATAAAATTACTTAAGTTCTCTTTGTCCGGGAATTATACGTGTGCAAACAGCGTTATCAAGCAGTGTGTTCAGTGAGTTTTTACTTCATCGCAAATGAACGAGCCAAAATAAAATGTAAGGAAGGCAGAATACTCGTTAACAAGAATTTGTCACATTTTAATAACGTCGATTTTAATTAAGATTACTGGAACATAATTATTTGAGTTAAGAGTACCTTACTAAATATCGCAGAAATTGCTCGTAAAACGCGACTTAATGAAAGCAAAGTATTTTATTATTAGGTACATTTAGCAAAACTGGTAATCGGAATTCAAGTAAAGAATTTTTGTCAGCTTCTAGAAATACTTTTATATACTGAAATTAGATCAGTGCATTTGTAAATTTAATACGAATTGTTCGAAATTTACGGATTTTTGAAAACTTAATGGAAATGACTTTGCGACGCCACAGTTAAATAACGGTTAAAATGAATCTATCACCACCAATGAAGAAAGATATTACTTAAATTTGATTTCAACTTCCAAGCATTCTTCGATTTTTTCTGAACCGATTAAAAAGATCATCTGGATGGTTATTAATTTCGTTCATCATTCTTTGTGAAATTATTATTTTATGTACAATTTTGAAATCAGTTTGAAAGATGAAAGAATAATCTCTAAAAAAAGACATCGATGGTAAAGGAGAAAAATAATGTAACATAATACGCATCTATACGTGTTAGAATTTAATTTCGACTCCAATTACAGTTGGAGGAAGATATTAAATTTGGGAAATTACTGATACTACATCGGATACATCTCCACTATCTGTCGCTGAAAAAAGAAGCCTGCACGATCACTGAGAAATATAGTAACAGATCAACATGAGTAAGAATAGTAACAGATGCTAGACTTTCTGGTATCAGCTACAAAACTAATTTTCATTTTTTACCTAGAACTATATTTTTTGATTGTGGAAAAAAATGAAAATAGTTAAGGACTGAGCGGTAATTGGGACTAAAAATGTCTCTCAGTGAAATGATCGAGATGCCGATTGTTAATGTTCGACCATACTGTTCTAAAAATCCACAAGTTTTATTAGTTCGGTTACCTGAAGATAACGTAGCCCTTGATAAATTTATGGAAGATACATACGAGTATCAGCATGGATTCTGTCGATAACTCTGAAACTCGATATTAAATGCGCGATATTATAACTGTTACAGTCAAACTAAAACCGAGTCTAAAACTATGCAATGTAGCTTAGGTCAACAAGTTGATGTTAATCCAAAGTACTGCAGTATTGGTCGGTAAAGTTTGTAAAATAAAACCAAGTACGAGTGGCCATAAAGCAAAGGAAAGAAACAGTAACACATACTAGATTTTTTATTTAATACAGCTACATAATCAATTTTAATTTCTTCCGCATTTCTGTATTTTTCAGTAATGATGAAAAATAAAAATAGTTAAAAACTGAATAGTAACAATTGCTATAAATTTTTCTTGCTGTAAGAACCCTCCACACTGTATCGTAATACCAGTTCAAATGATTTGATTGTTTTGTCATAGAAAAAACCAAGTCAGATTCAGCTTTTGCTGACCTGTATCGTCATTATTTTTAATGGCAAACTTTTTGCGCGTTGATTCGTATATTCGCAGCCTAGATACGTAGAATAAACACGTTTCAAAGCGTTCTACTTATGATATTTAATTAAAGCGCGTACAACGAACTCTGGAAAATCCGATAATTTCAATTTACAGTTACTCTGCTGCTAACTAATCAATGTTACAAAGTTTCATTTTGAATAATTCAATCTTGAACTTATAATCTACGCGCACTTCAACACCGCGAAGCGCTTGCAGCGCACTTCATTACTTACATCGTGTTCCTATTTCCAAATCCACCATTAAAACTTCTGTAATTAATTCTGATAATATCGTAGTGCCCTCGTAGATACATCTAATAATTTAATGCTTGTCACTGTGTACACACAAAGGACACACTTTTCAACGCCTTCGTGGAATAGGTAAGATTCGTATCTCATATTGTTTTTTGTATTCATTTATTTTTATGCATAATTGTAAACTTCAAATCTTACACTGGTGCGAATTAACAACAGCAAAAAAACGCTATTCTGGGCGAGTTTCTTTTTACAGTCAACCATTGTTATTTTTTAATTTCAAAGTCACTCGTTCGATCTGTCAGGAAATTTTACCCTAAGAAACATTTTATAAGTGAAAAGCAGTTGGAAAATTCAACAGCCAAATTCGTATCGGTATGAAATTTAATAGTTCTTTACTTGTTCTATTCTCTAAACAACTTTAGGGATTCGTAAGTTCTGTAGATCTATTATGCATTGATGCAATCAATTCTAAATTAGCAAATTCACGTACATGATATGAAATTTTGACTGGAAAAAATTTCCCATGCATTGTCCAAATTTTTTCAAACCAACAGCTTTCTTATCTTGTATGGAATCAGAAATTTACGAAATAATTAAGTTATTTCGACGCAAGAAGTAATACCCTAAAAATGTTTCGGTTACTGGCATGGTTGTCCATCGAGATAGAGAGCTGAAATTTTCAACGGATGAAAAACAAAAAATGATTATATGTATTAAAACAGAGATTTATTTGTAAAGTGGAAACTGTTCAAAATTTCTCCTTAACGAACACGTATAAATACACTCAGAATATTTCACCATAAGACAATTCAGCATATGGAGGTGGTTTCCATTGCAAGAAACTTTAAACCTAAAAATTGCTAATCAGAGTAATATCATGAAAGTTAACCTAATGCAGTTTCTACTTCACGGGGTCCATTTCAGCTAACTGCCGGATAAAGTTACTTTAGTAAATCCCTTCAGGAAAAGACCATGTAGAAACTTTTGAATATACGCCAGTTTGTACGCTCTGCGGATAGACGACACCCCATTTAAAACTTTAAACCACGTATCAAAATTGTTGACGTTTTAAACTACGGAAGTATCACTTTTCTCAATATGGCCAACGTTGCTTTAACGATTAATGCTTTATTGATAACCATCTACTACTCGTTGTTAATCGGAACACGATGCGACTTTACATTATCAGTTACTGTAAGGTCGCATAAAGTGTTCCTGCACTGCAGCATCCAGGATGAACGGGTAAGGATAAGCTCATTCAGTTAAGCAAAATGATTAAGATCCCTAATTAGCTTGTACTACAACGGTATGGCTTAAACTTATTACTCGCAAGTAACTGTGTCAAAAATTTTACATTGAGAAAAATTTCATTTGTTACAGTAACTAGAAAAATTCAGTAAAACAGGTATCGTTAAAAAAAACTGTTTGAATATTGTTGGAATTACGAAAAACGAGGTGCGCGTAATCATTTTGCGCTATTTTCGATCCTTTTTTGCTAATTGCAACGCAAAATCAGTTTTTGAGATTTACTCTACTTTTTTAGTTAAATAAGGCTTTAACATCAATTTATTGTTGCACAAGCATTAAATTTTCACAACAGTTACAAGAAAATATAGTAACAGTGATTTTAATGAGAAAGAATAGTAACGGATTCTAGACTTTCTGGTAACAGCTAGAAAACTAATTTTCATTTTCTGCCTATAAGAACTATATTTTTCGATTGTGGTAAAAAATGAAAATAGTTAAAGACTGAGCGGTAACCGGAACTAAAAATTTCTCTCAGTATATGAGTCTATGCTAAGTGATTTTGTATGTAGTAAGATTACAAGTTATGAAGAAAAAAAATTTTCAAAACCTAATTTACTTTCACTTTAGAATTATATCCGTAACGATTTTCATTAAGAATGACTTTACATCTTTCATGATGTATCAAATTAGAGCTTGAATACGGCTACCCAAGAACTGAAATCTTCAGTTTTCATGGCGAAACTGGACTGCGGTAAAGCAACCAACATTGATTCGTTTTTTTTAGCAACATCATGATTAATTTTTTCTTTAGCATATGTTCACCAAATGGATTTATATGATATAGAAAGTATCTCACGTTATAATAACTCTGGTACGATTGCTAATTGTTATTACTATAATCGCATTACACGATTATTGATTAATAATATGAGGAGTAAAAGATAAAATTAATGAACGTAATAAAATAGCGTCCAAAGTATGCGTCAACAGTTTGAAATCTCTCACTGAAATCGGATCGATAGCTTGTGTTTTTCTTTCACGTCATTTTCCGAAGGGATTTGTTGTAACAATCGTAATTTCACGTTTGATTGTGAGTTGGATACGCAATACGTTTATACCTATGGTTCGACGCTTGTTCTCCCACTTCCTTTCACTGGTATCAATAAAAGCTTTTTTCAACTTGATTTGAACGAAATGCTAGGGTTCGATGAGTTTTATGCGAAGTTGTAGATTTTTGAGCATCTTGAAAGTAGAAGAGGACACGAATTCTACTGGAATCATAGTTATTAATTCTCATCGTTACTTCAAATCGAATGTAACATCAGATTTGAAAAATTTTGGTAACCGTGGACTCAATTTTAACGTACTCGTTGCGTTTTGCACATTATATCGATGTACTCTGCATTGTTTATGCTTATACTTCTTTTCGACTCAAACATGTTTAATGCACAGTGCACATTTGTATCGTGAAAAACAACAATGATAAAGCGTTCGGAAAGCAGCAGGATTGAATTTCTATCGTATCTTGGCAACGGCTGCCATTCCTAAGACTGGGTTTAAAAAAAGCTTCACGTACGGGAGTCGAGCTCGGTAGTCGTTCGAAAAAAATTTATATCAGATCAGCGGACTTTGATTTCTCTACATGCATGTGATTTGCTTGAAAACAAAAAGGATGAATACAGAGTCATCGATTTCGTAGTGAAGAAAACTAGGTGAACGACAGGATTTAAAGATGTTTGTGATAATTGAAAGGTTAGATGCTTAATAATAGCATCATGCTTTCCAATATGCCAATTTCACGGTGCTACACGAAGAGAATGGAAGAGCAGATTTCACTCAAAATTCCAGACCCGGTTCGTAGTATCGAGTAATGAAGCTTTTTGATTCACGTTTGATACGAGCTCATGGTATTGATTTTCGGATAGCATAATCCAATTGTAATTAACCAATATAAATTATCGTCCGTCAACAGACAATGTATGCGATGTACAATGATCGATGGAAGACGATTGAGAGTTTGACGGTGAAAATTTACCAATGATATTCTTTACTTTTTACTGATTAGTTATATTACGAATAAGACCAGATAAAACGGAAAGAAAACAGGGTAGAAGAAGAATAATGATAGATGATCTCAGCGTTACATGTTCATGAAAAATGAATCTAGATGTGCGGACAAGACAAATGACGCTTCCAGCCAACATAAAGAAAGGTTTTTTAAGAATAATTACATGCTGTTTTAAAGAGACATTTTTGAAATTTTTAAAGAATTGATAATGCTGTAAGTTCTTGGCGAACCTTTCAACCGTGTAATACCTTTTTAAATACAACAGGGAACTGCAAGGCAACAGATGTCTAACATGCGCTAGTTTCGTAACGAAAAATGGGGCTCATGGCGACGATTTGTAATTTGATAAGAGTTCATCACACGAGAAAATTTAATCATAATAATATCATGTAGACATTCGCTGTATAAGGAATAAATACAGTAATAATTTATTATATCGGTGTCCCATTTTAATCTTACACCTGATTTATCTCGGAAAATACGGCTCCGATCGAGTATTGAGTATTATGAAATTTTTAGGGTTCAACGGGGACGTTCAAAAAAAAAAAAAAAAAAAAAATTATCGTATGAATTAATAATCAGACAATTTCTAAAATATAACCAAAAATTCGTTTTTGCAGTAAAATAAGTAGAGGTAAAATCCGTACGAAATTCATGCATTAGCGTTGAAAATTTTACTCTTCAAGCGCATATGAAATCAAAATTTCTTAACTTTTTTTTTGATGATTTATAATTCAATATAATATTTAATATAATATAGTATTAATCACATAAATTGATATTGTATTGCATGATTCATGGGGGTAAAAAACAAAAACCGACTGTGAAAAAAAATTACCGCATCGGTCGATTAATCGAGTTTGAAAAATAATCGATTATACTCGATTAGACGGAAAAAAATATGCGATTTGATCGAAAATCGATTATTTTAGATCATTCTTACGTCCGGTTGATTATTGGAATGGATCGAAAGATACGAATTGCGAGTAATGAATGACGGATTCTCAGAAAAATGTCTAAAATAATTCTGTAGAATGCGAGAACTGTCGCACTAAAAGAATTCCAATGCTAAATCAGACGCGGGTGAATTATGAAGTAGCGAAAAGAATTCACCAGGACCAATAACGGGAGTCCCGACAAGTCCTACAGGATGATCTGAACGGCAGGAGTAGCCTTCATTCCTACATGTTGAATCCCACGCAAAATTGTTCTACCCGTAAATCGCGCTACACATATTTCAAATTAGAGGGGGTCATTCTATACGGTTCACAATCAGTCCTACGCACTTTAATCCTACACTTTTTCAATCCTACACAACACGGTTGGCAGCGGTAAAAACGACAGCGTAATTACCACATTCTGTATGTGTGTAGTGGTTTCGGATGGCGACGGTATGACAAAAGTCTAACTAATTATTTTAGAAAGAGGAAAACAAATGAAAACTAAACAGACAGTGAGGAATATAATCAGAGTTGAGGTCTATAAAATAATATAATATTCGTTGCGCAATGAGATATTTTCATAGAAATCTTTCGGAGAACTAGTTTGTTTAAGATAATCTGAACGTGAGACAAACTGTGACCGCATCTCTTCAAGATCAGTTCTTATTTCTTATTGAATAATGTTTTGTAACGAATTTAGTTTCTTTTATCAATCTACGCGATAAAATCAGATAACGACAGAAAAACATGAAGCCAGACACCAAGAGAAATTGAGTCTTTCGTATAATTTTTGGAACTTCGATTTTTTTCTTTTATTTCTCCACTCTTTCTCAAATTCGTTATTCTCTAGTTACGGTATAAAAGGGACACTGCTCGTGGCAGATCTAACAAACTTAGCTTGACAGTTTAAAAAAACCACATAATAAATAACGAATAACGTATGGATAAATAAAAAGATAAAACGATGAGTTAGGATAAAATTGTCCGTGAAATAAAATTTAGACGAGAGAGGTTTTTTAGTCGAACATATGAATATGTACGGAAAACGGTGTCGATGTTTAAAAATGTATAAAAAAGATTGTGAGTCAAGTCTTTGTGTTTTCTGTACTATATTCAGTTAAAATTTCTACTTCGCCAGGATTTACGCTTCAACTCACCGTTATGACACGTCTTATATTATCCAACTACGTAGATCTAGCAAACGATCTCGACCCAAATTCGTCTCTCTCTCCCTCTCTGTTTCTTCTCCTATTTCCAATACGAATCGTCACGGTATTAAAAAAATACAGGCAAAGTATTGAAGTGGCGTGCTTTTGTACGTTTTCGAAACTTCATACTCGTCAGGTTTATTGTGTTTTCTCCGTACATTTGCGTCCAGAGAATTCATCACAGTCATGACGTAATAACACCGTTGAGTTATTTTGTGTTGTTTTATATTTCATTCTGAAAGCACGCTAACAAAGCGTGGATCGTTAAGGGTTCCGAGAATATCCAGAATACTTTGTTGAAAATTATGTAATGGAATTTTCCACGGGTTCGAGAAGATTAATTTTCTGAAGTTGGAACATTGCAGATTGAGTAATACCAATTCTTTACATAACTAAAACCCTTGATTCTTTCATCGAAGAATTTAAAACGTACAAATTGATTCAATAGCTCACAATCCTTCAATAATAATTGCCGATAGGCTGGGATTCTTGAAAACTTTGAAAGAAAGGGTCAAGAGGCAACAAGAAATAATATATCTAGACACAATCCTTGAGGATTTTTTAACTCAGTCGAGAATGATTCGGAACCACTTTTCATTCGAATTTTCACAGTTATCATATCTGTAGGACAATTACTGCTTTAATTTGCTTAATATTTTCTAAAATTTTTTTTCAACGCATTGGAAACAGAATTTCTCTCTCTTTTGCTATCCGAGACGCTCACCTCTGGGAACGGAAATTTCATCACTTTATCACTTTGGCAAAAATTTACTTCCGTCAGCGGCATTGTTCCCGATTCAATGTATAATATATTGGTTGCGTTGAATAGAGCCAAACAATGAGGGTAAGATAACGATGAAAATTTGTGCATCACCATCACGAGCAAATAAATTTCCCCTCGAACCAATAATTGATTATGCAAATCCGATAACAAATTTACTGAGTCAAGACCGCGGAAATTGTTACTTTCTATAACTCGCCTGTTGAGAGTTTGAAATCATTTCGTCTTTCTCATTATTGATTTTTATTATCAAACAACATATTATTATTATAATGATTGTTTCGATAAATTACTTTTCAACATTTTATTGGCATTTTTGATTGGGTTCAATCGAGGATTCGACATACTTTTTTCAGGGTTTATCACTGCTATCTGGATAACAATCAATTTTGATTCGATCGAATACCGGTTGAATCAATTGCGGAAATTGCAAGATAGATTCAACAGAATCAGAATCGTATTACAGCTTTAAAAAGAGTACCACTTAAAGATGATTGGAGTCAATATCCACTAATGGACTGAGGTAGATCTTTCAGAAAATGAAACTAAGACCATCTTCTATTATCTTTAAAATTATGCAATACTTACCGATAAATAAGACTGTTTCTCACGTGGATGAAGAATCGGTGAAGACCGGCAACCCTCCCTTCGCTCTCCCCCTCGGTACTGTTCGCTCTGCTGGGCTATACCGGGACAATCTTTTGAAACTTGAAAATCAACCGCGCATGCGCGAAATAATTCAATC
The DNA here is from genome assembly GCF_021155775.2 of Neodiprion pinetum. Lineage (NCBI taxonomy): Eukaryota > Metazoa > Arthropoda > Insecta > Hymenoptera > Diprionidae > Neodiprion > Neodiprion pinetum. Next base: position 12,026,870 of record NC_060232.1, read on the forward strand.
TCATTGGTCGGCGAAATCTTCCCGCAGCGATATTTTCGTCTGCGATGCAGGTGGGCCAACTTACACAAAATGTGTGAGTTTGAATTTTCAAAGAGCATAAGCATTAAATGTCGACCGTTCTTTGAAGAATCAGCTCTCCGACACAACAACAAATGCTTTCCAAACCTTTCCGAGTCACTAGCTCAATTATTTGAGATTCTAACCTCGAAAATTTGCATCAACTACATCGCCGGCAGAAACAGTTTAACAGCTGAAACTCGGCATGGCTACGGTGACGGTTTCAAAAAATGGATTTCTTGAAAACCATTTGAAAAAATCTAAAATACTTTTAAGATTAAGATGCCGTTGGACCCAGGTCGAAAAAATAATTATTTTCGTAGATATTGAATATTTTGTAAAGCGGTGCAGCGCTCCGCGCTGCGTCGGTCTCAATGCAAAAGTTGAAACAATTTGGGTCGATGATTATCCCCAACGTCTCCAGAACTTTCATGAGGCTTCTCAGGCCATCATTGAACACTAATACCGCGATATCAGTTGCAATATCAACGATTTTTTTGCCTCCGGAGTGGGACAAATTAACAAACTTAAAACTTTGAACGCGTTTTTCTCGAAACCACTTTTTTGAGTGCGGCCCGCAGCAAAACTCAAGCAAATTTTATCCGATCGACTTAAAATTTTTACTGTATTAAGGAAAATAAATTATCTAATGTACTGCATAGGATTTTTTCGATATCTCAATAATAATCAAAGTTATAGCCTATTTTCGATGAGAAATTTTGCTCAAAAATCATTCTTTAATTTCAAAAGCGTGGCTATTTTTTAAAAATCAATGTTTTTCAAAATCCCTACGCACTGCACTTCAAAATATCATATTGTTAACGAAAACACTGCGCATGTTTTTTTAAGTCGACGTTGAAGAGATTTTTTCTGTATGCCGCGAACCACTGCGGGGACAATAACACCTGACGCGGGAGCTTTCTCAGCGCCACAATGCGGCGTTAAAAATGTGTAAAAAATGTTTTTTGAAGAATTGATAAACAAGGAATAAAAAGCAAAAAAATTTCTTCGAATATCTCTTATTTTTGCCACAAAAAAAAATTATTGAAAAATGTAAAAAAAAACAGGGGGTCACAGTGGTGTTGTCCCTTAAGGTTCGTCGACACATCAAGTCTCGCCCACCGCTACGACATATCCAGGTCTAACATTTTCTCCAAGGTCTCCAACTTTTACAAAGTCATTCCGCATTATCAAATCTCGCATTGATTATTATGTATTCCACTTTTTCGTAAGACGTACCTGATTTCCAAGAGAGAAAAGAAAGCTTTGCTGCGTAGGTACGTACATGCCTGATGAATTGATTTCTTGGAACCAGACTTACAAAAATAACTTCCGTCGCTGTATGCTGCTGTCTTTTCCATCATCTCAGAGACTTGCCTCCGAGGTAAACAAGAAAGATACGCACTTCCTCTCGAACTCGTGCCAAGCGAGTCAAATCTCATTGTAATTGCCCCAAACCTACCAGCCAGAAATCAGCGCTCAACGTTTCGGTGAGGGTGTCTAGATTGGCTGACGATGAGTAAGATTGCGAATCGCGCGGGATGAATCTGTTGGATCGTAACATTTTTTACCGGTGAGTTTCACCGGTTCACAACTCAACGCGGTTTGAACATAATCATTGGGCCGCTTCTGCTGGATGAAGCTTAATCCTGTTACATAATCAAAGTTAGTGGAATTTTTATACGTACGGAGTCATGTTTCATACGTATCAAAATCGCGAGATGCGTGCAGACGACGAGATACACGCGTGACTTTGAACTTTAAATAAAAATAGCCCGCGACGTCCAATCCATACGTCTGTCGCAGCTTCATTCGGTTAACTCGAGTACAAGCAGTCGTAAACGTAAAGCAAACCACTACAATGATCTAGTGCGCCTTCACCGTGATCTTTTGATAACTTTGTGTCAAATTGCCGCCCGGGTGGTGTGAATAAATTTACCTGCGTGTTCGTGGAACTGTGAATATTCTAAACAAAGTTTTTCTTTAGTTTGACGATCACAGATCTGTGTATACAGAATATGACCATCAATTTTTTACGTATGTTTAGGTTACGTGATATACGCTCGAATTGTGATAGAGCCTAACAGTTTTCTTACACATCATTTAAAACATGAGAGATGTGTCGAAAAAATGACTAGCAGAATAAAAAAAAATAAAAAAAAAAAAAAGCCTGTGAATACGAATCTATCAGAGAAATGATTTGTTTGTACCGAAAATTTATTAGGCTGAACTGGATGACAATCATGTAAACCAAAAGTGATACAACTATCGAATATGTTCAAATTCAAATGAAATATGTTCGTTTTTCACAAGTTCAGAATTTTTTTTTCAACTGTGGGATGTTTCTAGCTGATTTTTGGTTGATCCGCTTTTGTTTTGAAAATACAATAGTCTTTTCAAGTAAGAAATGTGAAAAAATGATTAGATTTGACATTCTTGTATTTAAAATGGTTCAAACAACAATCTTGTTTTAGTAGAACGCTGAGATTTTCAATACCTCAATTTCTGTAGTTGCGGAGACGAAAAAGTCCCAAGAAATCACCGTTGAAAACTGCGTGGTGAATTGTACAAGAATCCAGAAAACTGTATTTTAAATTCTGGTAGGGTTATACAGAAGTCACCCGAATCGACGAAAATTTGAAACATATTCCTTTAGATACCTTTGGAAATCACTGATACAAACTAAGGGTTGTAAATGATAAGGCTTAGAATTTTTTCGAAGGTATTTTACGACTCAATTCGTAGTAATTTTTCCGACACATACCGCTGAATGAAAGGTTCTTTCGACACATCGAATATCACTTTCATCACTTTCATTTTTATTTCTTACTTTACCGATTTTTCCAATTATTGAAACGGCGCTCCGGCTATAGATTTTTTTTTTTTATCAACCTGAATTAGTCGTACTGCATTCTTTCCAACGACTCGTAAACGGGTAGTAAAATCCAATTTACGTTCGGTGTTCGAACGTTTGTAAAGAGCAGAATTGCGCGACGATGAAACATCTGACGGAATCTGGAGAAAAATTGCTACCGACAGCAGTTGATCGATTCTAACGGAAAAAGCTAATACAGTGTACCACTCTCGATGTATTGCCGAGTAAAAAGCATAAAAATTTATTTTGGGTGAGTTTAGTTTTTTTTTTTTTTTCAGTTACGATTTCAATGAATATTTCCATCAGAAGGGATATGAGGCTGTGAGTCAACAATTCACTGATCTGTTTTTGACGAGAATCACTTCCACGTCGCATTTCGTTGTGGAAAGTGACACGGGTTTTGTTTCTCATGTAATTATACCACCGTAGAATACTCAAGGTCTGTGATAAAATTGCATCTTTGAAGATTTATTTCGAGAGAGTTTCTGTAACCCTTGAAAGGTATCTCCTTTTGAGGGGTTCGGTAAAGTTACCTTTTTTATACCGTTAGACATCCAGGCTCTGCATTCAATTTCAAGGTTAAATTATGAGAATTCTTTCAAGATTTTTTTAAATAACCTCGCAGCTTTGATATTCACCCATATCGTATAGATTAAGTATTTCTCTTGAAACCGACCTACGTTTGCCCTTGACCATTGGCGATTTCCTTTATTCTCAAACATGGTATTGAGTGTGCAAAATATCCTTTACCGAGCTTTAGATTTTTTGTACCATGTGTTTGAATTTTACTGCTCCCACAAAAATCAAAAATCCAATTTTCGAATAAACAGCTTGAATCGATTGGTAATAATTTTTTCTCACGAATTCTTTGCTGAAACGAACTGTACGTAAAAAGTGAGACAAATCGAATCGGATATGAATTTAAAGAATACAAATTTATGTTTTATACCTTTTTTTAAACTTCTTAATCGCCTGTTTCGACTGTACATTCTCAAGAAAATCTGTGTGTTCCAAATCATTGTAACAAAAAAAGGTGTAAGGCTTCGCTCCACTGCGTCAAGTGGAAGACATGATTCAAGTCTCTGTAAGTTTTAAATGGAAAATACATGTAGTTTTTTTCATAATTATTGCTTCCGTATGTGTAAGCTTAGATACATGTGTGTAACGTCGCGAATTTCCGGCTTTTCGTTGTGTGTGCCGTTGCTGCGGGTGGACAACAGTGGAATGTCATCCCAGATGACAGAGCTAGGTAAAACGGCCCAAGTACACAGGGACGAATAAATGGAGATATCGAAATGAAATTTGGAGGAAATATATGGTAGCAAAGAATGTAACCTTTTGAAGGAGGCTTTTCCCTGAAAATCTGAGGAAAAGATGTGGGGCGTATGATAAAAAATCCTAAATGATAAGTCAGGTCAAGTGACGACTCGTTTGAAAGATCTTTTTGAGGAGAATATTTTATCCGAATTTTAGCTTGATTGATGCAGCTAATTCGAAATGGCTTTGGAACAGTTGACGGAATTTTTTAAATATAAAAGCACCCACCGTTTGCCACGTATACTCGACTCGTTAAGTGTATTCAGAATGGCGGCTGGATAACAAACTGATGTTTCACCGTTTTGGAGTAGGGGTAAAAATTCCGAAAGATCAAAAAGTCGATCGGTCGAAAGGCCGAAATTTTAGAGATACGAATTTTAAGACAACGAATCGTCAGCGTACCGAAGCTGGGAATTTCAATAAATCACCCAGTAGAATGACTGTTTTCGCGGAAGTTCATTTAACCGAACGCTCTATTATCGGAACAAATATTTTCAGAACAATCGGCATTTCGAATGACCAAAGCACAGAATGTGAAGATACGGAAAAATGAAAGTTCCGAAATTGAAAATTGAGAGCAGCTAATCGCGTGGTGTTGCAGAGAATATACGTGTTACTGACGTCATCCAACCTTGCGGCATTTTGGCCATTCCATCTTTGGCGGGTTTCCGGATTTTGACCTTTCGAGTCGTTGGTCAGTCGTTACTGATAAATTCGGTTTTGTAGATTTTCGACAAGGGCACGAGTCTCACATTTGAAAAGGCAATTTTTTGACTCTTCGATATTTCTGCAATTCAATATTTTGCCCTTATTGTAATATTGGCCATTTTCAGAAAAAAAATCTCGGTACAAATTTATTTATACAATTTTGCGTTCTTAATTTGTTTTTTTCTACAAATCGTCTTTTCGTATTCATGGTCTTTCTACGTTTTTAACTTCGGTAGTTTGACTTTCGGGATTTTCTCCCGTGGATTTTTGGATCTTTCGCATTTTTGTTACCCACCCGCGCTTCGGGTTGGCTACATCAATAGTTGCTCGAAAAGATCTGTCGAACAAGCCGTCACTCGACTTTTCTTGACATTTTAGATTGTCACCTTACACTTCGGGCTTTGCCCACCCTTTCGGGAACTACATTTTTCAGTCTCACGCAATTCCTATAAATTTCATTTCGATGTCTGGATTTTTTCCGCTTGCACCAGTAAAACTAATTATGAATATGAAGAAAAAAATCCTCGCTCAAGGGTATCTGTCGAATCCAATTTTCGAAGTTCACCCTGGAAACTCGAAGGTTTTCCGTTGAAATAGTACTGTGAGGAGGTAATTTTTATCAAATTGTTACTACTTTAACACATTTGGTGTTACCGACTTGGTTCTGGAAGCATTTTGTATAGAACTTATCTCTGTGAAAAGATGTCTATTCGAAGGAATTCGTTCAAAAGTTTTAAGCCTCCGCGAAAGTCAAGTTTATATAAAAAATTCATCTTGGTGCATCTTCTGCGGCTACACTTATAATTTTATAAAAAAAATTCATTTACAAACTTTCAAGCAGTTCAATTCTGTTCAGAAACGTCTGCAGAGCAAAGTCTGTAGCTTCAATTGCTTACGTACTATGTACGTCTTTTCATGTAAAAATTCAACTTGTGATATTTATAGCTGGTTAAGCTGTTTTGACTTCAGACAAAAATTCCAATGACGCTTCAATGGAGAATTCGTCGCTTTAAAACGTGATTTCACGATCAAGTCCGTATCACTAAATGCGGCTAAATAGTCACCATTTTTTTGGATGATATCTTCGTTGCGTTATGAATATGATTATATTTAAATAAAACATCTTTGAGTTTCGAGAACGATCGTTATAAATTCAATTTAAGAAATTTTTTTGTTAACAAAAAGTTTTACAGGTGACGGCAGAAAAAACATTGCTTCTGAATAAAACACGTATCGTATCATCTGCACTGCGAGGATGAAGACTATTAAGTTAAAGTATGATGTATAGATGGAGGATTGAGTTATTCAGAGGCAAGATCTCGTTTAACGATTACATAGCAAATGGAAAATTATTCCTCACCCAAGATTAAATATACAATTTTGCATATCTGAGGTTACGTGATAGAAATAGTTCATTGAAACAAAAACGATTTAAAAAAAAACAAAAAACCATTGTAATCGTATTACTGTTAAAAAGTAAAACTGAAGTTGATTGAGTTGAAATTTACTACAAGAATATTTTTGTTTTCATTATTCAATATACGAATAAGTTGAAAACGCTATTATCAAATAGCTAAATTGGAATCATAATTGCATAAATTGCCTTTCATCTTCGCGTTTGCCATAAGCATATCGTTTACCCAATTTTAATTAATCAGTACTCGTTTAATTTGTCAACAGACTCTATAATTTGGCTGAAAATAATCGTAGGACGTAATGTATGACAAATTTACCGTCATAATAATAATTTATTACACTTGATCAAAGATTTCGAATGTACCTAGCGGAATTGAATTTTGCCTCCCAATGGTAGTCGCTGTTTGTACAATCGTGACGAAAATCTGTGCGAGTATGTAATTACTATTGGAAATCGTACTGCCATCGATAATATTATCATCGTTTCGGATGGTACGGGTATAAAAAGAGAAAAATATATTTGTCAAGTACGTGATTTTGAAGTCGATTCATACAGCCGTTTGACACATGACGAAGTTCCATCCAGCAGAGGTTCTGCGAAAATAGGGTGGAGACGATAAAAAAGAAGATTACGTTTTCCATCAATTTACCAGTTCATGTCTGTGGAATTATTCAACATATTGCCAACGGACTTATAAAGCAAGATGTCATATAGGCTGGGTCTCCTAGTCCTGACAATTTTATTGCGAAATGTTCGCTCGTTTTTCCTGAAGAGATATTATTTTGATTGCATTTAACTTTATCAACTTCGGTAATGCATCTTAAGCCGTAGATTTATCACTTTTTTCGGTTTCCATACTATTAGTTAATTCTACGGTACATAAGGCAGCTCTTTCATCTTCTATCGTTCATCTGGTGACGGAAATATTGAAGCCTGTGAGATCGTTTCTTAATTCTGAGAAATGTTCGTACTTCTGAGGTTAATTTTGAACACGTATCTTTGTTGGATGTTTAAAATTGTCGATAATTGCTTGCAAACACTGTTCCATGTTTGGGAGATTGGCTACATGCAAAATAAAGCACAATCCCACTTTTTAATTGATTACCAGAACAAAATAATTTTATTCATGATACATTTAGTTATGCGTCGCTAGAGAGTCAGACGCGTGGCGTGCGTAACTGGAGAAAAAACAAAGAAATCCCAAAAAAAGGGGAGGCGGTCAACCGTCGCTGCTGTCTGTAGAATTGTTTAGACTCTGTCCTTGCAAGAGCGCGCTGCACGTAAATTTGAAGAGGAAAACACGAACAAACACCCTTAAAAACAATCATTGAAACACTTCGCCTTGATACAAACACATATCATTGCCACCGTCATCATTTGCTTTACGAAAAATATCTGTTCATGGCGATATTCATCAATTGCAAGTGGTAACCGTAATTCGTAAAAACATGCATAGCAAAATATGAATTTTGTGTTTTAATTCTAAGGGAGTAACGCTGAATCTGATGTTGGAATAGCGGCCCAATACTTTGGATCTGTTGGATCAAGTGACCGGGTCGCGATGAACATTTCCGAAAATTTGTACCTCGCGATAACTTGGGGTCAACAATACTGTGACCTCGACTTTGCCATCCCGATGACTTTGACTTATGTGACAATTTTTATTACCGGTGTATTCGGCAATGTTATGACGTGTTTGGTGGTCATCAGAAACCCCACCATGCAAACGGCGACGAATTACTATCTCTTCAGCCTGGCCATTTCCGACCTTACTCTGCTTCTACTTGGTGAGTTATAACGAATAAGAACTAGAGTTAATTAATGATAAGGATGACGATGATAGTAACAATCACAGCGACGGCTGTTTCGCAGTCTGATCCGTAATTAAAAAATGATCGGCGAGATATTCGGCTCTTTATTTTTTATTTTTTTTTGATCGGACGGTATTCACACGCTCCAGAACGTGCGAATTCTCACTACTGAATCCATATTGATAAGAAAGCATCGTGTAACAGCTTGCGCAATGTAAAGATAATTAAACGCTCGTCAATCGGTGTACGTTATCAAGTTTCTGGGCGAGATCTGTCGAAAGAAGATTTGTAAACAAATGGGTCAACAGAACTCGAGAAACGGACTATATACGTGTAAATACATTGGTCGCTAAGCCTGGCAAGTTTACATTTGGGGCGTCCCAACTGCTTGGTAAGAGACAGCGGATAAAAAACGTGAGATTCGGACAGCGTTCATCGATGAGGAAAAAGCTTGACTACCTGTCTTTCACGCTGAAAATTTCGTCGATATCAAAGGTTATCCGAGTTACATCAGCATCTCGAATTATACGAGTTGAGAGGGAAACACAGACGAGAGACTGCATTATGCCCATCACTTTTCCCTTTATCAGTTGTACCGTGATTGAGATAAGGCCGTTATATTAAGATATTTACGTTGCAGATCCGTAGCCTGATAGACATATTGTGCAGAGTCTACGTTTGTGTTCGTTACGCGTCATCCTCCGTTTATAATTTACGTAATTTCGAGGCCATTGCATGGAGCGATTCAATCTATGTTGTATGCCGAGAGCTTAATTATATCTAGGAATGCCGTTTTTACGTTTCGTCGTGAACCGTTTGACTCTGCGAGGTTTCACGTTTCACGGCACTCGCTACTTCTGTCCCTGGATTCTCGGGGAAATGCAAAGTTTCGAAGAAGAGTTTCAAATGAGTCCTTTCAGATCAGAAAGTCTGAAAAAGCAGTGGCAGAGTGAGCTGGCGCAATTACGACTAAGAATGACAGCATATTACAAACGTTTCTGGGTTTACACCTCAGCTATTTACAAATAATATAAATATAATCTTGCCTTAGAATTGTACCTAAGTGTTTGATAAGAATATCCATTATACAACGCGAGCATGTTTCATGCGTTTTTCCACGCGTGTTTTCTGTACCCGTTTCTGCGATGGTCGACTGAGTCTGCGAATGCGCATGCGTCCTACGAGTTGAAAGTGGTCCTTTCTGTACTGCGCGCATGCGCTGTCGCCAGCAAATCTGACATTACGCGGCGTGACCCTAACCTCAATTGCGTACTGCGTAAAAAAAATTCGTGACATACCTTTGTTATGTAAAGAATGGTGTGCAACAAGAAGGAGACGGTCTTTTCGCCTCGCGTATTTGCAATATTCTGTAGGTGATCTCTGATGTGTATGATGATCATGTCTGAATCTAATTGTTGCTTATTCTAAATTATTTTTTTTTTATACTCACATTTCACAATCTGGTTAATACAAGATGGAGGTTAGATAAAAAATTGACATATTTACACCTCTTATCGTACTTGCGGTAACAAGTGCCTGCTTTTTTTTTCGTTCTGGAACTTGACGGAAAAACGTTTCAGCAATTTACTTTATCAAGTGACGAGAATCAAATTTTTATACTTCAAAACATGTAAAAAATATCAATTGCACGTTGAATATTTTCTCACCTCTTTTTATGATAAAGTACAATCCAGGATGTACTCGCTTCTGTTAATATTTGGTCTTGATGATCAAAATGAGGGCGAACAAAAATCCTTCGTTCATGTCTCGGAAATTAATACTTTGAATACGACTTAAGATGAAAATTCAAAAACTGGTGAACATGTTTTATTAATCGAACGCAATCACAAAGAAAAAATGAATGGTATAACAAAAATTTCATGGGTCAGCGACACTACGAATCGTAAACGTTTGTCGACCAAAAATGCCAAACCTAACACTTGTCGCAGACTCAATCATATCATTTAAAGAGTTCCAAAAATGTTCTAAAAAATTAGACTACCCACTCACCATATAACAGCGCAAGTATTGAATGCGCAGTGATGTTGGTCGCAAAAGTAAAACAAGGAAAAGATTTGTGTACAATATCATTCCGCATTATCAAATCTCGCATTGATTATTATGTATTCCACTTTTTCGTAAGACGTACCTGATTTCCAAGAGAGAAAAGAAAGCTTTGCTGCGTAGGTACGTACATGCCTGATGAATTGATTTCTTGGAACCAGACTTACAAAAATAACTTCCGTCGCTGTATGCTGCTGTCTTTTCCATCATCTCAGAGACTTGCCTCCGAGGTAAACAAGAAAGATACGCATTTGCTCTCGAACTCGTGCCAAGCGAGTCAAATCTCATTGTAATTGCCCCAAACCTACCAGCCAGAAATCAGCGCTGATATCAGTGTCAACGTTTCCGCGAAGGTGTCTAGATTGGCTGACGATGAGTAAGATTGCGAATCGCGCGGGATGAATCTGTTGGATCGTAACATTTTTTACCGGTGAGTTTCACCGGTTCACAACTCAACGCGGTTTGAACACAATTATTGGGCCGCTTCTGCTGGGTGAAGCTTAATCCTGTTACATAATCAAAGTTAGTGGAATTTTTATACGTACGAAGTAATGTTTCATACGTATCAAAATCGCGAGATGCGTGCAGACGACGAGATACACGCGTGACTTTGAACTTTAAATAAAAATATCCCGCGCCGTCCAATCCATACGCCTGTCGCAGCTTCATTCGGCTAATCGGAGTGCAAACAGTCGTTGACATGAAGCAAATTATTACAATGATCTAGTGCGCTTTCACCGTGATCTATTGATTACTTAGTGTCCAATTGCCACCCAGGTGGTGTGAATAAACTTATCTGTGTGTTCGTGGCACTGTGAATATCCCAAACAAAGTTTTTCTTCAGTTTGACGCTCCGCGGTTTGTGTATACAGAAAATGATCTTCATGTTCTCACGAATGTTTAGGTTACGCGGTGTACGCTCGAGTTTACGATAGAGATGAAGAGTTTCCCTACATATCGATTAAAAGATGAGAGACGTCGTGTCGCAAAATTTACTGGCAGAAAAAATAGCGTGTGAATATGAATCCATCAGATAATTGACTTGTTTGTAACGAAAATTCATTAGGAAGTAAATCAATCATCAAATGTGTGAGAAAAATTATATTTCGTTCAAGTAAATTGGACTGGTGTTGGATTGATGTTAAGAAGGGAAAGAATAGCTGATATTCGAATATGCCACTTGCCTTTTCTCTATGATCGTTCGCTTTCAAGTCCCTATTTTTGGGTCTGGCAGGAGTATCCTCTCTTGCCTCTGAAGCTTTGGGCATTCACAGCAATCGAGGAAGGCCATATGGCCCTTGACATCTTGAAGATAAGGCTCAGAGACTAAGGGAAATGTAAAACGCAAAATCTTCTCACAAATGTGTTCAAATCCCAACGAAATTTGTTCGTTTTTCCGGAATTCAGAATTTTTTTTTTATATGTGAAATGTTTCCAGCTCACATTTGGTTGATCCGCTTTTGTTTTGAAAATTTAACAGTCTTTTTAAATAACAAAAGTGAAAAAATGATTACTTTTGACATTCTTGTATTCCAAATGGTTCAAAGAACAATTTTGTTTTAGTGGAACAATGAGATTTTCAATACCTCAGTTTTTCAGTTTCGGAAAACTTCTTACTGAATTGCACAAGAATCTAGAAAACAGTATTTTAAATTTTGGTAGGGTTATACAGAAGTCACCCGAATCGACGAAAATTTGAAACATATTCCTTTAGATACCTTTGGAAATCACTGATACAAACTAAGGGTTGTAAATGATAAGGCTTAGAATTTTTTCGAAGGTATTTTACGACTCAATTCGTAGTAATTTTTCCGACACATACCGCTGAATGAAAGGTTCTTTCGACACATCGAATATCACTTTCATCACTTTCATTTTTATTTCTTACTTTACCGATTTTTCCAATTATTGAAACGGCGCTCCGGCTATAGATTTTTTTTTTTTATCAACCTGAATTAGTCGTACTGCATTCTTTCCAACGACTCGTAAACGGGTAGTAAAATCCAATTTACGTTCGGTGTTCGAACGTTTGTAAAGAGCAGAATTGCGCGACGATGAAACATCTGACGGAATCTGGAGAAAAATTGCTACCGACAGCAGTTGATCGATTCTAACGGAAAAAGCTAATACAGTGTACCACTCTCGATGTATTGCCGAGTAAAAAGCATAAAAATTTATTTTAGGTCGAAATAATTATTTTTTTTTTTTGTCACCATTTTAATGAATATTTGTATCAGAAGGGATGTGAGGCTGTAATTCAACAATCCACTGATCTGTTTTTTCACGAGTATCACTTTCACTTGATATCTCGTGGTGATTTAGACGCCACAGGCGAAAACAGTAATTGAAAAGTGAGAAAAAAGGTATAAAGTATAAATTTGCATTTTGTAAATTGATATTTAATCCGATTTTTCTCACTCTTCAATTCCTTGTTTCATCTGCTGCTTCTGAACCAAAAGCTTGCTCACCTTCATTCTGGTCTTAAAATTCTTATTTTTCAACCAAGAATTCATGAGAAAAGTTTTGAGCCAACTGGTCGATCGTAACTATTAGTCGATCACGACCAGGCAAAGAAAAATATATGGCTCTGCCAAGAAATATTTCATTCAATTCTATGGTAAAGATTTGAGATTAGTAGATCGCACAGAGTTTGGACAGTAAGCAATATATCTTGGATTTGATCAAGTTGGCCAATCCTGTGATACATCGGAAATGAAAATGTGCGTCGGTTTGGTGTGGAATGCCTCAGATATATTAGGGTGTTCTTTATTTGAGGTGCGGGAAAAATTTCCATTGAGATGCCCCCAGATCTTTTCCAAATCGTTTAATCAAAAAAAAAAACGGTGTCAAGTTTCAAGTCAACTGGAATGAGTGCCTCAAAGCTCCGAAAGTTTTAAATGGACAATACATGTAATTTTTCTAACCAATAACTTCATTTTTTTATAATTTTGGTGAAGATTAAAGAAACGATTTGAAACTGGGCAGAATTGTTGCTTAAAATGATTGGAACAAATAATAAAAATTTCAAACGTTCATCGTTATCGTTTCTTTACATGGAAGCTAAATGAAAATGATACTCTTAATTTTCATAAAATAAACAGGTTTGAGGGGCGTCACAATGAAAATTTTTCCAAGCCCTAAATAAGGACCACTCTAAGGTATATACAGATAGAAGTACACATATGCTAACATTTATTCACTCATCTTCAGCGAAAATCAATACGCGTGCGTAAACCATTAAAAACTTCGCTAATTGGATAACAAACTGATAAAGTGCTTTGGATTCGCTGCATCAAACAAGATGAAGTGTGTACAAATGTATTCTGCTCGAGAAGATCTTTCAAACGAGCCGTCACTTGATTTTTCTTGACATTTTAGATTGTCACCTTACACTCCGGGCTTTGCCCGTCCTTTCGGAAACTACATTTTTCAGTCTCACGCAATTCCTATAAATTTCATTTCCATATCTGCATTTTTTCCGCTTGCACCAGAAAAACTAATTATGAATATGAAGAAAAAAATCCTCGCTCAAGGGTATCTGTCGAATCCAATTTTCGAAGTTCACCCTGGGAACTCGAAGCTTTTCCGTTGAAATAACACTGTATGGTCGTAATTTTTCTCAAATTCTTACTACTTTAACACATTTGATGCTACCGTCTTGGTTCTGAAAGCATTTTGTATAGAATTTATTTCTGTGAAAAGATATCTGTTCGAAGGAATTCGTTCAAAAGTTTTAAGAGTCCGCGAGAGTCAATTTTATATAAAAAATTTATCTTTTAATTTGAAAAAATTCATTTACAAACTTGTAAGCTCTTGAATTCTGTTTAGAAACGTTTGTAGAGCAAAGTCTGTAGCTTCAACTGTTCACGAACTATGTATGTCTTTTCATATAAAAAATCAACTTTTCATATTTATAGCTCATTAAGCTGTTAACTTTGCAACAAAAATTGCGAAAGCGTTTATATGGAGAATTCATTGATTTAAAAATTACTTTCAGGATCAAGTTCAATGCGGTTAAATAGTTGCCATTTTTTTTATATGATATCTTCTTTACGTTATACATATAATTATATTTAAATAAGATATCTCTGAGTTTCGAGAACGATCGTTAAAAATTCAATTTAAGAGGTTTTTTTATTAGCAAAAAGATTTTCAGGTGACAGCAGAAAAAATATTGCTTCTGAATAAAACACGCATCGTATCATCTGCACTGCGAGGATCGAGACTATTAAGTTAAAGTATGATGTATAGATGGAGGATTGAGTTATTCAGAAGCAAGATCTCGTTTAACGATTACATAGCAAATGGAAAATTATACCTCACCCAATATTAAATATACAATTTTGCATATCTGAGGATACGTGATAGAAATAGTTCATTGAAACAAAAACGATTAAAAAAAAAAAACAAAAAACCATTGTAATCGTATTACTGTTGAAAAGTAAAACTGAAGTTGATTGAATTGAAATTTACTACAAGAATATTTTTGTTTTCATTATTCAATATACGAATAAGTTGAAAACGCTATAATCAAATAGCTAAATTGGAATCATAATTGCATAAATTGCCTTTTATCTTCGCGTTTGCACTAAGCATACCGTTTACTCAATTTTAATGAATCAGTACTCGTTTAATTTGTCAACAGACTCTACAATTCGGCTGAAAATAAGCGTAGGATGTAATGTATGACAAATTTACCGTCATAATAATAATTTATCATACTTTATCAAAAATTTCGAATACACCTAGCTGACTAAAATTTTGCCTCCCGGAGTTAGTCGCCGTCTGTATAATCGTGACGAAAATCTCTGTGAATACGTTATTAATATTGGAAATCGTATTGCCATCGGATAATATTATTACCGTTTTAGGTGGTACAGGTATGAAAAGAGAGAAATATATTTGTCAAGCACGTGATTATAAAGCCGAGTTGTAATGCCGTTTTACAGATGTCGAAGTTTCATTAAACAAAGGTTCTGCGACAATGGGGTGGAATAGATAATAAAGAAGATTACGGTTTTCATTAATGTACTAGTTCATGCCTCCGGAACCATTGAACAGACTTTCAACGCATTTATGAAGCAGGATGTCATGTAGGCTGGGTCTCCTAGTCCTGGCATTTCATTGTAGACTATTTGCTCGTTTTTCCTGAAGAGATATTATTTTGATTGCATTCAACTTCACCAACTTCAGTAACGCATCTTAACCCTTTGAATCACACCTCATTGTGCTGAGTCAACTTTTACAACAAGATTGTACCCAATGGCTTTCGGGGTCACTGATTACGAATCTGAAATCAGATTTTGAAATTTCAACATGGTGGATCCAATATGGTGGACAAGAATTTCAAATTTGATCGAAAAGGGTGAAAAAACTTTCTGCAGGGGTTTTCAGAGTCGCTGATTGGAATCACCATACTGAATTTTTTAAATCCGATTTTAGATTCGTAATCATCAACCCCAAAAACTTACAATTTATGTAAAACACGTGTACATGTAGAAGGGTAACTTTTTCGGAAATGACTTATTTCTTCAATTTTCACGATTTTTTTTCAATTAATTTGTTTCTATCGATAATAATTTACATTATATCGCAATGATTATTCTCGAGTACTGAAAATCCATCAGTATACTATCAGAACTAGTAAAAAAGCCTCAAAGAAATATGTTGACAAGTTCTCTACATATACAAAAAACTGATGTAAAGTAGGTTGTAAGAATACTTACCGTTACGACTTGTAAGGGTTAATCCCTAAGTTTATCACTATTTTCCATTTCCAGACTAACCATTAATTCTGCAGAATATAAGGAACCTCTTCTATCTTCTATCGTTGTTCTGGTTACGAAAATATCGAAGCCTGTGAGATCGTTTCTTAATTTTGAAAAATATACTTCTGCGGTTAAATTTGAACACGTATTATTGTTAACAATTGCTTGCAAGCATCGTCAAAAATAATCATTGAAATGTATAGCTTCGATAAAAGCGCGCATCATTACAAATATATCTGTTTGTGGCGATATTCATCAATTGCAAGTGGTGACCGTAATTTGTTCGAAAAAAGTGCTTTGCATCACGTGGGCTTTGTGTTTTTATAATAAGAGAGTGATGCTGAATCCGATGCTGGAATAGCAGCCGAATACTTGAAAATCATTTCTTTCGCATTCCGCACGAAGATCAGGTACTGATGGGTAATTGCTCGTATGTATCCGATGGGTTAGGCGACCCGATCACGGTGGACATTTTCGAAAGTCACATCGTGGATTGTATTGGGCCAAAATACTTGGACCTCGAATTTGCCATCCCGATGACTTTGACTTATGTGACAATTTTTATTACCGGTGTATTTGGCAATGTTATGACGTGTTTGGTGGTCATCAGAAACCCCACCATGCAAACGGCGACGAATTACTACCTCTTCAGCCTGGCCATTTCCGACCTTACTTTGCTTCTACTTGGTGAGTTATAACGAATAAGAACTAGAGTTAATTAATGATAAGGATGACGATGATAGTAACAATCACAGCGACGGCTGCTTCGCAGTCTGATCCGTAATTAAAAAATGATCGGCGAGATATTCGGCTCTTTATTTTTTATTTTTTTTTGATCAGACGGTATTCACACGCTCCAGAACGTGCGAATTCTCACTACTGAATCCATATTGATAAGAAAGCATCGTGTAACAGCTTGCGCAATGTAAAGATAATTAAACGCTCGTCAATCGGTGTACGTTATCAAGTTTCTGGGCGAGATCTGTCGGAAGAAGATTTGTAAACAAATGGGTCAACAGAACTAGAGAAACGGACTATATACGTGTAAATACATTGGTCGCTAAGCCTGGCAAGTTTACATTTGGGGCGTCCCAACTGCTTGGTAAGAGACAGCGGATAAAAAACGTGAGATTCGGACAGCGTTCATCGATGAGGAAAAAGCTTGACTACCTGTCTTTCACGCTGAAAATTTCGTCGATATCAAAGGTTATCCGAGTTACATCAGCATCTCGAATTATACGAGTTGAGAGGGAAACACAGACGAGAGACTGCATTATGCCCATCACTTTTCCCTTTATCAGTTGTACCGTGATTGAGATAAGGCCGTTATATTAAGATATTTACGTTGCAGATCCGTAGCCTGATAGACATATTGTGCAGAGTCTACGTTTGTGTTCGTTACGCGTCATCCTCCGTTTATAATTTACGTAATTTCGAGGCCATTGCATGGAGCGATTCAATTAACTATGTTGTATGCCGAGAGCTTAATTATATCTAGGAATGCCGTTTTTACGTTTCGTCGTGAACCGTTTGACTCTGCGAGGTTTCACGTTTCACGGCACTCGCTACTTCTGTCCCTGGATTCTCCGGGAAATGCAAAGCTTCCGAGAAGAGTTTCAAATGAGTCCTTTCAGGTCAGAAAGTCTGAAAAAGCAGTGGCAGAGTGAGCTGGCGCAATTACGACTAAGAATGACAGCATATTACAAACGTTTCTGGGTTTACACCTCAGCTATTTACAAATAATATACACATTATCCTGTCTTACAGTCGTAAGAATTTGATAAGAATATCTTGTTCGGTGAATTTCAAAGATACCGAATAACTGTCTCGTTCTACATTATATTCATTTCACTTAAGGAATTGTATGAACGTGATCAGGACTCTTCTTTATAAACACAACGTTTTTGTATTACAACATTTAGAGCTGGAACATTTGCCCTAAAATTCTACAAATTCCACCTTAATGGCGGTGTTGCGGCATAATTCTAACTGCCAGTGATAATTGACACAACTTACCCGAAATTGACGTGAAATGTTCAGTTAGCTGACGGTTAAAAATATTCATCCTTGCTTTTTGGGGTTAAATATTCCAATATTTACATATTATTAATGGGGGGTAAAAAATATTTTGTCACGATTTTTTTTACCATTGTAACTAAAGCATTGTCAATTCAATATGAATAATCACCTCTACCTTTGAGTACTAATTACTAATTCAATCACCAATTATTCATCTACCTAAATACCCAGTAGCATATCTGTAAAGCAAACATATGGCTCGATAACGAGGAATAATTGAATCGGAATTCCATGCCGTGCAAAATAACGATCCTTCAATCAAGCAGACCTCGCAAAAGCCATTAACGGCCAAACTAATTTATTACTCGGAACGTGAAGGGATATCGCAAGATTAAACTGAATGCGACCCTCGAGTATAGATGGAATGGAACGTTGACGTGGTTCTAAAAGTGAACAATACAGTTCATAGATTGAGGGGTGCTGCGTCAGTCGGTCATTTGATTTAGCATACCCAATACACCGTTTGAATATTCGAAAGTACTTTTTCAGGGGTTGATAACAAGTCGGTAATATTGAAAACAAATCAAATAAACAGGGCATGCCAAAAATCACTGATTATATGCCGTACGTGCATTGAATTTTATCGAGAAACGAATATTGTGATCACTGAATTTATACCTTTTTCAAGTTTTCTTTTTCAGTGAATTTGACTTAAAGAGACAACCTTCAAATATAAAATTGATAACGGTTAATTATAAAGTCGATAATATTTATAAGTATAAGTTACCAAACGGGTAACGTGATATCAAATTTGTATCGTATGCTAATAATAACAACAATAGCAACAACAACAACAATAAAGTTTATAAAAAAGTATAAACGGAAATAATGCGCATTACTGAATCGAGGCATAACAAATTTGGCGTAGAAATAAATATGACGTATATTCAGAGACTGTGAAAAGCCAAAAATAGATGATAATGAGAGGGAAAAAATTCTTCACTCAACGCGTAAAAATTTACTGGAAGTTCACACTATGGTTAAGCGAACCTCAAGTTCAATTTGTAAATGTCTGCGTAATGGCTCCTGGCAATAAATTAGCTGAGCTTCTTATCGAATCTTAGGAGGAAAGAAACAGAGTTTATTTTAGTTACGGTTGGGCGTGTTTCATTTTACGTTTTTTGAAAGTCACAGCTGAGTTGCAGAATTCTGGGATCTCTTATTGTTAGATTCTAGTCTGTTAAGAGTTAATTTTTCAAGATAAAACAAATGAATAGAAATAACAACTTAATTCAATACAACGCATGTAGAAATTTGCAAGAATGAGGAGTTACTTTCTTTTTCTGATTATTACCCGAATTAATGCCTTCTTTCACTCACAAGTTATGAGTTTTTTGCTGAATTAATTAAAAACGAAATAACAAATACGATAATAATTTTTCTACAGTTGTAGAGAACTTTACAATACTCAAAGTAAACAGAGTTCATATTTAAAAGTTGTGTTTACTTTACGGTGTCTGTAGATTTTATGAAAAGAATTTTTGACCGATTACTTTGTTACCCTCAACTTTGCAGAGCGTTCTTTACGTGTTGTTAAATTATTATACATAATAATATTGTTTGGTAATAAATTGAATTATATTTATTCATAAAAATAAGTTATTCCGACTTCAAAATACGTCCCAATACTAAAATTACATTATTCTCCATTTTTTTTTATACCACGATTTACTGTTTTCAAGTCATACCTACTGTTTTGAAACTCGGACGTTGTCGGGTTTCCAATTTTTTTCTTGCCGAAAATGTACAAAAAATATACTACGGATTAATGATGTAGCCTAAATTACGGTGTGCGATTCAATGTTTTTCATTTCTTAGCGAATCGCACGTATCCTTCAGCGCTTGTGAATTAACCAAATATTCGAAAATATTATCGCAGAATCAATGATAATTGTGGTAAAGTTGTTACTACGACGCACAAATATTTTGAAACTTGTAAAATTTTCGGAACTCTTAGGATAAAGTTAATCAAATGATCGCAAGATGAATTCAATTTCTGAAGTTGGTTCTAGCCCTTGAAACTCTTACACTCAATGGCAGTAATTTCATGACCGAATGAATACAAATGACTTACGCTCTCGAAACTCGCAAAGACACATCAAAATTCTTATTTTATTCCAGCCGAGAAAGAAACTTGTAAGGGATTTCAGTTCATTTAAACCATCGGGCCTAATTTATTTAATCACATTCTGCTTCAATGCCGCGAAAAATTTAATTTTCTTAAACTGTTGAAAGCATTTTCAGGAAACTGTGCCAACGGAATGCCCTCTATACTAGGAAATGTCACGTTGAATGGAAGAGCTTTGACAGAGGGAAGGTCATTGATCTTTTTCCAAACGCGCCCATTCCGCCCACGCTGCTATTCGGAGGATCGATGGTAGAAATGAAGTTGTCGGTAAATTTTGAAAAAAAAAAATGGTATTCGTATACATATACAACCTGTAACAATAATGAATCCGCAGATCTCAACTGAGTCTAACTAATTACCGTAAATAGATAATACAGCGTATTGAAGACATCAGTTGATCAAGAACACCAATCGGTCGAAACGCATTTCAACGCACTTGTTGTTATTATTATTATTGTTATTATTATTTAGCAAAAAAGTTTCCAAGGCTGATTTGCTCCTCGCATCAAAGTATTTCGTACGATCTTAAAACTCAGGGAAAGATTTAAATGTTCAGAACCGTGGCTTTTCACGAACTGAAAGATTCCAACGATCCAGTTTCAATAGATGAGCCAAATACTTCGTTGATTCATTTCAAGATTCCGTTTCATTCTCGTAAGGCAATTTCGTTGAGTTTAAGACTCCTTTGATTCCTCTATCTTACGAGAGGAAGGTTATTTGCATTATTGCATTACGAAGGATGTGATTTCTATGGTTTGATCGGACAACAATCTCGCAATGCAGATCTGCATTCATATTTGAATTCCTAATTATCGTGAAATGAATCTGAAACCAAGGTTGTCTCATATCAGATAATCACATTAAGAGAGAGAGAGAGGAGAAAGAAATAGAAGAAAAACCATGTCAATGGAAGAGAATAAGCTGTTTCAATCTTGACTGTGCTCACGCAAACGAGCGATTACATCTGCGTTGTTTATTTGCTCGGACAAGGATAATAAGTTACTACGACTGTTGACTTTCCGAAAAAAGGGATCTGGATTAGACGGACATTTACGGAAGGAAGACGATGCGATGGTTATACGAATGATACTTTTCTACTTCCATTCACTTCCAATTAACGGAGACATTGCACGTTCTGACAATGAGTTGGCAATAAATCAATTCTTTCCCTCTCTTGATAAGCTTGGGAACGTTCGGAAAATGTAAGAAAACAATGTATCATGAGATTGTTATTAATACTGTAGTCCCCGACATCGATGCGAGCCTAATAACCGTGTATTCCTGCACAGTTTCGGCCTGTTGGGCAAATTGAAATGCGCAAAGTTGAACCTCCACAAAACTGAAAAGCTTAATCCTGGTGGTTTTAACGGGCTGAAATATCTGAAAAGCTTTTCTCGGGTCTAAAACGATATAAATGTCCCGAGGTAGGTACGCTGTTTTTCAGAGCTTAAGCAACTTGACGCGGTTCTGTATAATTTAAATGACAATGAAAGTACCGCCGTTCGTTCTTTGGGCTGTAAGAGGCTGGACAAACTTGACGCAAGATTAAATTTGTTTTTTGAGCAGTTAAAAACTCTGGCTATGGATAAAACAACACAACTGGCATGAACGAGTTGAAACGTATCATGGTCTTATCGCGGAATGGCATATATTTTAGATTCAATTGAGTGTACCGCGCGTTTATAGCAAGCAAGCAAGTAATACAAATAAGGTTTTTCGATTGTCATAAATATCACTATCAAAGCGTCTAACATATGGACATACTCTCAGGTATTCAATCCAAATTTAAGAACCTTCACTCTACTTTGACACCATGTCTAAATGATATTATGTCCTTTATGAGGTTTTATGCTCCGAGAAATCACAGCCGAAGTCAAAAACAGTTTTGAACAACATTAGTTTAATTGAAGGTAAATTTATAAAAAGAAATACTTGCAAATTAAATACGAGATAGGAACTACTTATACAGATGTCCTGCATACTTAGGTTTTACAAGTCATTAATTTCAGGAATTTGAACTAATTCTTAGTCTTCTTAATGCGTTACGTAAATTATAAAAATCAAATAAATTCCAGAAATTCTGCGATACAAGCTACTTTGTTGGATTTTTTTTCCTATAATCGAAACACGATTCATCGTGATCGGCCTCCGTTCCCACTAAACTCCAAGTTTTAGTGTGTGTCGGGATTAATGGATAAAGTTTTTTCATTTGTGACGATTGTCAGGTAAAGGTTTTGTCACTGTACGTTTCTTATTTGCAATACTTTTTCGGTTGCTTTCGGAAACAATTGGAGATATGACAAAAGCAGTTTCTCTAAACTAATGAAAATGCTGAGCTTCGTGTATTAGAGGATCCTAAATAAAAGCCCAATGCTGTAGAAAGAAGTCTTTTAACGAACTGTGATCACGCAAAGAAGCGATCATGCGTGTGTTCTTTATTTTTTCAATACAGTTTACCCTGAGCGCTGGATCTCCATGAAAAGGAAACCATGTCCAATCATGTCCAATCATGTCCATAGACATTACATTCTTTAGGTTATCCGAATAATTGTTGAAGGTGATCGAGACATGGCTAGCTCTGAAATGATTCGACTGCCATTATGAAAAGAAACTCTCCAAAATTGAATAAGATATACATTATTGTATTAATAAATTTAAGGGTTGGTCTTTTATTTTCTAGGGTAATTTCACAGCCATTAGGCACCACCCTCGTCTTTGTTTAGGATAAATCCGCAACTTTAACACTTCATTAGTAGCGTGGGGGTCGTAGATACCTCAGAGCTTTTATTTTCTTCTCCGCTGCCGCGAAACAATTTTTCCGGCGATGCCATTTTCAGTACCTCCCAGAAACTTTCCAATAAAGCAATTGCTTATGTTCGCGCGCTGTTTTCGTTATTCGTTTCGCAACCATAAGTCACTAAGCTTCGCCGGGGTCTTGACGGACATTTTATCGAAAGTTGAAGATCATGTTAATGATATAAAGTTGGAAATTCATAAGTATTTATCTAGTTTTTTCTTCTCACTACGTGTAGTTTTTAATTGGTCGAAAAATGTACTTTTTCTAGGTCAATAAGAACTGTATTCATTTATTAAAAAATTTTGCGCCATGGATTATTTTGGTTTGTTTATATCTTCGTCTTAGCAACTGTGCTAAAAAAGAACCATTCTTATGCGATATCGTCCGTAGTGGTGAAAATTCACGTTCTTCGACTTCCCAGATGAAATATTGTTTATTTATGATGAGTAATGAATTTAGTGCAATCCGTAAATCCTTATTGCCAGACGCATAGACAAACACAGTTCTCAGTCTGAAACCTTTAATTTATATTTCAGAAGTAAATATTTCATCAACAAAATGGGGTCTCCGAAAACACTACGAAAGCTGATGCGCCTAACGAAGGGTTAAGGGCATCCCTCTGGAGAATAGTGCTAAACATTTATCTTTGTTTAAAACTATATTCACTACAGGGCTTACACCCAACAGAGTTGACCTCATAAGTTCGAGGTAAAAGTGTGTTTACCTTGAACTTATGAGGTGAACTCTGTTCCAAAGTGTCGAGTTTGTTTTTAACCATCAAATTGATGCATGGTTACTACACTAATAGATGCTCAAAGTAAATTAAATTCACTGTATCAATTTGCGTAGCAACAATATGTGAGACCATTGAAAGGAAATCTTTGAAGTTACTTTCGTCCATATTTAACTGTTCGTTTGCACTCGAAGTTTTGCGCATTTTACTTTCCTTTGATGAGAATTAAATTATTAAAAATCACGCATCCTGATTTATTCGTATCTTAAACTGTGGGGTTGATTTCGCAAGCTAAGAAGAATATTATATGTCAGATGAAATAGAGGCATGAATTTATATCGTCCAATTCGAGAAACAAGAAATGGAAACAAGGTATCAATTACGGAACGCTTCGAATCTTCGAAGCGACGATTTCAGTAATGAAAATCCGCTATTATCGGTATCATGCGTTTAAATTGTTGATTTTCAATTGAATTATTTGTTATCTCAACCAATCGTGTAAGCGGCTTCGGTCTTTCGAGGCTTATCACAACGTGATGCAATTTTTAAGTGGAATTGTTCGATCAACTGGCTCAGAAGACCTACAAAAAGTGTGAAGAAAAATAAACGCAGAAACATTGTGGATTGTATTTTTACTCGTATCTATGGTGTTTTGATCATTTATACAGATAACAGGTACAGGAGGGATGAATGCGAACGTGAAATTTAGATATACAAGATAGATAAGATCGATCGTATCGATAAGCTTCTCGAAACCCAACAATGTAACTTGTCAATGAAACTTGACAAGGTGATAGATTCTGACAGATCCACAAGGAAGCTTGCCGGGGAACCTGGGCAAGGTGATTTATAAAACGAGCCTTGTGGAGGTTGATTTTCTCAAATTAGAAGCGCCCACTTCGATAATTCAGAGAATTCACTTCTAACGATGATATCACAAGGGGAAAACTTTATTGTACAGAAATACAGACATTTGAACGATTAGATAAACTCTGATACGTATAACTCTATCTGCTTGGCAAACCTCAAATTAATGATGATTCGACACAACACTACCAGTAATCGCACTTGAGATTTGTTCGCTCGTAAGACGCGTTCTTGCCGAGAGACGATTTTGAACTGAACTCTAACGTAGACAACTGGCTTTTATATAGCCGGGCAGCGTTTCCGGAAATGGACTGCGTAGTTAGACTTATCGAGCAAACACAGGTAGACAGCTTTTTTTCTCGTGGTTCCGATCCGATTCCTTTGGTCCAAACCCTCACCACTTTCTGTTCTCCCGAACGCTTCGATTGATATTCAACAGGAATGATCAAATATCTCGGAGATATGGGTTTCGCAGAAAAAAAAGTTTTAGATAGAAGTTTTAGAGTTTTGATGGGAAGATGAAACGATACCTGAAATTTATTTTTCTATAGGAAACCTATCGCTTTCAATACTAGATATCGTGGTTGGTCTTGGTACGAATCCAACCGTATACGAAAGCAATCTATGCAATTAGCTCAGATAATTCAGGAGGTTTGAAACTTTCAATACTACACTTGAGAACCGACGGTCACGCACGTATGGATAGTATCTTAAAGCAGTTTGAAAAAGCAGTTCGAAGAAGCGATACCCACAAAAATTCTTTCCTGTTACTTAAAATGGAAGCAAATATTGCACAAGATTTCTTGTGATCACGGTTTCATGAGATGATGGAGTTGTTTTTTTTTTTTTTTATTTCAAAAACTTCGAAGATTGCAAAAGATTTCATACGATTAGGCAGGATTTGAACAGATTTCACGCAATTTCATTGGTTGTCACGAGAGGTGTACGCTAGATTTCGAGTGTCGTCAACTTCTCGGTCCCGTTTGACGTGGAACGGTTAAACGTAAGACTAATTATTGTGAAATTCACGACTTCCTCTCGCTCATTTAGACCTTCAGCCACGTCAGATTTCAAGGGTCGTTAACTCTCCAGTCCCATTTGACGTGAAATGGTTAAAGGTAGGACTGATTATTGAGGTATTCACGACTTCCTCTCTCTCACCCAGATCTTTAGCTAGGATGTGAATAATACCTGATTACGAATGTAAATTTGGAATATAACGTCAAAGAGAATCTAAAATTCATCATCCGCTCATTTAGGATCTAATTTAATACCCATCATTTTGAAAAATGCAAGTGGAGGAGACGTGGCATAATTGAGATAAGTACCAGCGTAAGCATAATAACGTTGTATCTCCTTTTTGAATTCTGGACCAAGGAACTCACTTAAATCAATAAAACACTGACGCGTAGTCTCGGAGAATATTTAAAATAAGTGACACGTGCACGCATAAAAGTGATTTTATCTAGATTTCGATGATTTATATGATTTCAACAGATCCTAATATTGATAAATCATCGAACTCCAAAGAAACAATCCGCTACGTAGCATCGTTTCAGATATATACTCATTTTTCGTCAAAATCGACTGCAACTTCCTGTTAAGGTCATGCAGTACTTCTACCTTTACCGACCGCACAAGCTCACGTTTGATTCCTTTCCGTTCGTTTGTTATTTAATATGCAAAGAAGAAATGGCGAGTTTGCTCGGTCGGTAAGGGTAGCAATACCGCATGAGTTTAAAGATACTTATTAAGATTGCTACTACGTGAAATCTTCTATTTCCATCTGTGCCCATTCCAAAATTGGCCAGAATATAGACTTTTTAAATTTCTCTTTAGAGGTGTTCATACTTTTTCGGGCTTTGGGTAGTTGCGTTCGGATAGCTTTCACAAAAACTTGATAAAGCGTAAGGAATCTAGCGAGTCGCTGCATTAGTAACTTCGGGATGAACTTTGCATGAAAAGGTCTTGTTCAAAACCACGACTACGTTTCAGTAGATCGTAGCCGAGGTTTCTACGTCTACTAAAGTTTGTCAATACCTGAATGTAATTCGACATACCGTCCATTTGTCTCCACTTGAACTAAAGTCCCGTCGAAGTTTGAGTTGGAATAGCCGGCGGACCCACTTAGAAACTGAACAGCAAATTAGAACTAACTTATCACTAGACTCCACTTACAATTCGTGATTTGTAAAACATTTGCATGATGACATTTTCCTTCAACGCCAACGTATTTACCAGTATTTTTAGCATAGCATCATCTATACCGATGAAATTTTTACCTTTCAGTCTAAGAGCTTCAAGCAATCGAATCAACTTGGCGAACAATTTTTTGGTCAATTCAAGACCTTGCGAATACTTACCTTCACTTAAAGTGCTGCAATATAATGGCAACATGCTAAAAACAGTTTAAGAAAATGCGTTCGGAAAATCATCAATTTGGACAAGCCATGAAATCAATGTTCAATGGAAATTTTACATAAAAATTGGTAACTGAAAATTATCAGTTTAAATTGAGGTCTGTACACATTCGAATAGATTAGTCTGACAGAATATAAAAGGGCCCTGAAATAAATTCGGAATATTATAATTGTTTTATCATGAATTTCGATCACGGTCGAACAGTCGTAAAATTTTCTCCTCAATTGTTAAATGTACGAAAATTCTATTAACTTGTTGAAGTTTCTGTCTCTAGTATATGTCAATTCCCCTTTACAGAAATATATACTTTGCACTAGTTTACGGACTTGTTATAATTTACGGGACTTTTTGCATAGAATTTAAGCTACTTATAAGAATTTCGGTACTGAATTATCAGTACAGATTCACAAGTTTTATTTATTTTGATATAAACTTTCTTTAATCCGTATCAATTCGTTATCATTTGCTTGGCATCGAAACTGGACACTTAGAAAATTCCTTTGATATCAACCAATCTTTCAAAAAAGATTCGTTTTAACGCGGCGATTTTTTGTCCTTATTCTTGTAAGAAAATCAAATATTCCCTCAACGAACGTCACTCAAGGGTTCAACTTCACAGTAGGTATAATTTGAAGAAACTTACAGTATCCTGAGTGGTAGAGATTTTAAAGTGTCGCTGGTCCGTTTTCTAATTCCCAAGGTGTAAAAGCGCCGCTTTCTGGCAGAGTTTCGTGTCGTTTTTTTACTCCGATTTCTTTCTTCCTACGTCACCTGAAGTTCGTTCATGAATATTCAGCGTGATACGGATAGAATATGGTAGAGAATATAAGAAAATGTTACTACCGTACGGTGCTTTGGGGTACGGAAAAATCCCATGAAGATAGTTTTACCATTAGCCGAACAGCGTTCATCTAGTGAAAAATGTTTGGAAAATTACTAAGCCATTTTATTTTACATCGTATTAAGAGTTTGTGTGCTTGCCAATGGCACGATTATTCAAATGGGATTTTTTCACCTGTCTAGCGCATATAGATCTGTTATTCAGAATTATAAGCAGTATTAATAAAGTCATACCGATATATTATATGCACATGCTAAAATATGATCTGCAATTATAGTTTTGTGAACCGGAATGTCCTAAGCGAGGCTTGATCTCACATATCCACGCTTTCACAGCCTCACTTGTAATATTTATTTTCTACCAAACGACAGACAGAATAAACAAATTTCTTTTCGTGCACAAAGTTGAACAATGATTATTTTTATTAATTTCAAGGTTAACCAGTTGTAAACATAATATGGAACACCAACTTTAGATATGTGAGCAAAATTATTCACACATCCATTCGATGATCCGAAATTTATTCAAGGTATAAATTATTGACGAAAAAGGTGTGTCTGTTTGAAACCATGCTTCTGAATTGTCTTTCTTTGTCAAAATTGTTTCTCTTTGCATTTATTGACCGAAGTTTTCTGAACATTCTAACTTAGCTGTTATCTTTACGCTGTGCATCTCATGAGCAGACGGTATTAAAAGATGTATCTATTGCAACGTAATGAACTCTGGTCAGAGGTTTCGGTGATCCATGGATCGATTCTCGTCGTATATGTAGATTATTGGTTTCCAGTACTGGACCACTGTGAGGATCTCGTGTTCCGTTGACGACTTGTTTAAGAGAGAACATTTTAAAAAAAACCGGTGTAATTGGCACAGGCTTCTGTCACGTGACAGATACCACAAGTCAAACTCCTTCCCGTCGTTATTCTGACTCTGACGCCGGAATACCTAAATAGTTCGACAAGATTTGATGACGACTGTCGATAGAGTACTTTGAAATCCAGCGAAAGATTTTATACATAAATAATTCAGTCCACTGAGACATGAACTTTGAGTAAACGAACCATGTTTAATGAAATCGAAGAATCTTATTCACGAAGGGAATGAGGCACGTCGTTTCAATGCTAACGAAGCAATGCCAGCTTCGGATCTTCTTAGCGGGTCGCTACTTATTTCAACTTTGTTAATAAGCTTTACTGTTCAATTGGTGGGGTAATCTTAAAAAATCAATCCGTTTCAATTTCGTAAATAACAAAGAAGTGATTTGTCTTAAAGTAGAGTCGCACGCTGAAAACGGTTTCGCATTGATTCACAATCTTTAAATTGAAGGGGGTGCACGTAACCACGCGTCCACGTATCTCAAATGCGAAAAAGGGCACAACTGCCCCATTCTATACGTAATTCTGAACATTAACACTCCGACAAATTTTCTTTAGACATGGAAATAAAGAAATGACATGGATTCTACGGAATCGCATTAGTAAATACGTAGAATTCGTGCCGTTTCTTTATTTCTGCATCAAATGAAAATTCGTTGAAGCGTTTTTGTTCAGGATTGCGTACAGAATGGGACTGTTAAGTCTCTGACATTTGGAGATAGATACGTAAACGTAGAAATCGACCAGGGCACTCCCTTGAGGCAAGAGCGAATTTCTTTCCATTTCTGCACGGATCGATGCAAATTCAAACATCATTTCACGTTTGGTTTGTTCAGGCAAGTTGCTCCCTCACCGTTTATCTCCCTTTTAATCGTAACGACGTTGCAGAGCGTAACGTAACTTTGAGTCGTTGTTTGCGAACCACGAGATAGGCACGAGAATCAAAATCAAGGTAGGGAAAATACAAACATGCAAGCATCAGGGACAGCAGTGGTTGCCCGTATTCTACGTTCATACGAGTTATTTTTCATTGTACCTATTTTATCATTATAAAGCGAGCAGACCACGTACATCTAAAAAACTGACAGTTAATAGTAATTGAATTCTACTCATTTTCCTGAATATCTGGCAGTTAACTCTTTTGGCGACTGCGTGACAGCGGTGAGAGTTAAACGATTTGAACTCAACTTAAATACAAGTCAAAAGTTCCGAACCTGGAGAACACTCCAAGTTTGAATCGAATAACATCACCACTTTTCGAAGTACCCTAATTTCGCGAAAGTTGAAAGGTATGGTAAAACGGGTTAATAACAATTCCCCGAGGTGAAATTTCGGCTCTAACGTAGGCCTGCAAAGTCTTAAACTGGGTACGGACTTGAGCATATTTTCCCGCACGAACTGCATGCGCGTAAATATGCTCAAGTGTGTACCCAACTTTGCGTTCGTTAGGAGGTGAAATAGGAACAACGGAGGATTATTTTGTACTTAAAAGAGATGCTATTCTAGGCCTAAGCTTGGCAGATGTTTCCATTTCTCTCACGGTTAGGATCAAAATAGAACGTCTTCAAGACCTCCGCAGGACCTCTGTATCCTTTACCGTAAAATCTAGTATTATATTCGTTAGAAAATTATCGCATACAGCAAATACCGATGAATATAAAGCAGCGGTGGACAATATCTATAATAATTTGCATCACGGCATGATATTGAATAACTTTACACTATGTGGCAATATACGGAATATTGATTATTGATAACATGTCATTGTCCTGACTACATCGCACTAATACTCTTTAGGCAAAGTCGTATGCACCTATGTTGGTTGGAAGGTTTGGGTGGCCAACACGAAGCGTGCTTTGGTATTGCATGCTGCGGCCAGATACAACTTATTGTTTATCGTTAAATGGCCGCATAATAAGAATACATACGTTTTTTTCTAGTCACGAGACTCATGTTTCATTTGCAGTACCTAATATTAATACTGCCGGTTTACAATTTTTTGTTGTGAAGTATAAATATTTGTTTTGTTTATATATATTAACGAGATATAGAGACAGTTATATGCGAGGGGAAGGTTAAGAATTTGAGTCGGTAATGATAATAAAATGGACAGGCATACCAAAAAAACGAGAAAGATGATAAATACGACATTGTTACATCTGACATTGAATTAAATGAATAAAATATAAATAACGATAGAAATCGTTTAATCATTCATTCCAATGAATTTCACTTTTCTAACTCTCTGATCATATAAATATATGGACATTAAATCATCGATTTCGTTACATTTAAAGTTACACACTCGTACATTCATTCGCACAATCATACACAGAGTGAAACACGCCCTTTTAGTTAATTTCTTCCTTTGTATCAATTGGTTGTTGTATTTTAATTTGTTTCACAATTTCTAATTATTCTCAACAGTTTTTTAAATTAAATTAACGGTTTTATCACTTACGCATGAAGTTTGATCCAACAGGTTCCGTTATTGATGTAACATCCACTTATAGTGTTTTTTCTGATGTGCGATCGTCAGACCGTTCCTGTGAGATGTTCGTTTTCGAAGATTAGTGTAAAAATTAGTTTAAAATTATAGAAATGACGTATTAAATTTTGCTCCACTACGAGGAATGAAATTTGTGTTTATAACAGTCAGGCGTCTTCTCGTCGAGTCACACAATTGGTCAACATCAGCTAACATTATGGGCGAAGTTTCGCGCACACTTCTACAATCACGTATTATCGTCACAGAGGGATTGATTCCACTTTCAGCTGACATGAAATCTCAATATTCTAGCGCAACTTATAATAATCCATTGAACACTTTCAAACGCGAAAACAAAATGCACTACGGCGCCCCTGGCGGCAGACGCAAAAGTTAATCAGGACTATGCCAGAATTTCGAAGAAAAACTTGTTGACCAAACGCTCTGCGATACGCGAGGTCTTTAAGGTCGTAAATAGTAGTAGAAGGATTAGGTAGGACATGTAGGGCCAAAATAGGTTGTAGTGGGATGTCGAAGATCATATTAGAAATAAATATCGAGCACGTAGGTCTCAAGGCTTTGAATAACGACTTAATAAGACTTTACTTACTACATGCATATATCTACCGTGGGATCAAAATTTCGACTCAGGTCCGAAATCCCGAGTCACTAAAGTTTTCTGAAGTGCGAGAAACTATGCGAATTATAACGATCGCCGTCTTTATCATTTATCATCCTAATTGTTTTAGTCCGTATTCGTATCCTTCACAGACCGAAAGAGTGAGCGATGCGATGAGAATGTAGCAGATGCTTAAGGATCACTTGAGTGAAAAGGGCAGAACAGACAGTGATCCATTCCAGCTGTAGTTGGAATGGAACTGGCAAAATTCAAGTGAACTTGGCTGGTTGGTTCAACGATTGAAGTGGAGACAAATTGAATAACCTCATTAAGTATCTGTTTGAATCCGACTCTGCTCCCTCCATAACGGTATTGTGCCCATGGAATTTCATTAATTGTTATCCGTGAATCGATATACATAGCGTAGCATCCACGACCATAGACGGCTAGTTGTTGAGTGCAACGCGACTGTTTTCATTACTTCTTTACAGCCAATGTTGGATTTTCACTGTGGAAAGATGCAAGGCCATGAAGTAGTTAATTAGTCCAATTAAGAACGAGAGGCTTTGTTGACAATATTTCTTCGAATTACGGTGCTTTGTATAATAAGTAAAAATTATATTCTGCTCGTTAAAAAAATGTAATTTGTTACGTTTGAATATTTGTAATCAAATTCACACAATCGAGGACGAATGAAACAAGATTACTGTGAACAGGAACCCATTCTTCTGTTTTTTACCGATAAGACTTGCTAAAATCCGCTCATTTTTATCAGGGATTGGCCAAGACATCTTTTGAAATGTTTAAGCACACTCTAAGTATCAGTAAGTTTATAAGTATCATTTGCAGTGTACCTAGCTCCCTCATCTCACGTATATGACGGAAGACTGTGGCTATGTAGGTTTGCGCGGAGTTACTTTGAAATAACTTCGGTAACAAGAGATTCTTGAAGAGACTTAATTACATTGTTCGTTCAAATATTATTTATAGAGTCTTTCGCAAGAGCCAGAAGAAGGTTCATTTTGATTAAGCCGATGCTCGTGAACTTTTTCTATGCAGTTAAATACGTTACTTGCAATAACTACAGGAATCTTTGGATGTTGGAGAAAACACCGGAGTGAATGGAAACCATCACTTTCACTTACGTTTTTTGATTTCCAATTTTCCACTGAGAAGAGCGCAGTTTTTGTATTCGAAGATTCAAATAAGACGTAGTTAAACATTGTTATCAGTTCTTGCGCAATATGTCAAGATGTAGAAAGAATTTTTCTACAGCCTAAATTCACAAACGAATTGCAGTACTTTTGTATTTCAACCTTCAGATAATTCAGAAAAAAATACAAAGTGCAATGAATTTCCGATTTTGATAAGTAAAGTCGTTCTTTCAAAGCCAACGTTCATAATTCTCTGTGCACTGAAATTTTCTGTACGTAATTCTGCAGATTTAAATTTTTTTCAAAAGTAAACGGACTACGCTGCTGACTAACTGAACTTTACTATATTTTCGTACAGTTTTTTCGAGATAAAAATTTGAGAATTACGTGATGTTACGGAAAATTCACCGAGGTCAATATTATTATGAAATCGAATGACCTGTACATTTTTTTAAATTAAACCTTTCTAATGGAGATGTTTTTTTCTGTTTACAGGCCTGCCTAACGAGCTGAGTCAATTTTGGCGGCAGTATCCTTGGACACTTGGGTTGGCATTATGTAAGCTCAGAGCTTACGTTTCTGAGATGTAAGTCACAATAATGGTAGATTCAGGGTTGAGTCTGCTAGCATTCGAGATTTTTTATAATCAGGCAGTTGGTTATCTGATTATTATAAAGTACCAACAAACGAAAAATTGCTCACTTCACCACGGGTGAAATATGTGCTTCGTTAATTCATATGAATGTGGCTTTGCTTGATGACGCAGATTATGCAGTTCCGATTACTCTTATGTTGAGTCAAATGACATATTTCTTTCATGAAAATTGAGAAACATTTTTGCAATACCTGACCGTCACATTTGGTTTAAATTCAACAAATCCTATCTCCACGTGTTGGCATCAAAAGAATCATTAGCATGTATACCGGAACGTGTATTCAAACAGACTTTTTTATATTCAGCTCACTGCCTACGACCCTTTGGAATTTTTTTCAATCCGTGCCCCTTTGTCATATTTATCAGTTTAAACCTTTTTCGTTGAATCACTGCCACATTGCTGTGCAGTATGAGAATCGGATACTTTCTTTAAAGACCTAGTAGCTCTGTGTTTGGAAGTTTGTCTTTACACGAATCATGAATTGATTTGAATTGAATTCTCTAGAAAAGTCTTTCCAACGCTATATAAACAGTACCGATAAATAGTTTCTGTAATATGGCTCGTGTTCGCCCGAATATAAAGTCTGTAAGTTTTCATCAGCAAATTTCATTTTGTAAGTCTCTCAGTTGATCCGATTCACAGACTCACCGAGAGTTCAATAATTCTTTCGAAAGATCTGCATTCGTTCGAAAGTATAAAAAATTAGCGTGTCTAAAAAAACAAGTTCCATGTTCTACTAGGTATAAATTTTGAATAACAACTACTGTATCACTGATCCGCGTATCCGACTGTCATCAGGTCATCCTACGTATCGGTTTTGACAATCGTGGCCTTCTCGATGGAAAGATACCTAGCGATTTGTCATCCCCTGCACCTTCACGCAATGAGCGGACTGAAGAGACCGCTTCGGTTTATCCTGGCAGCTTGGCTCGTGGGAATTATCTGTGCAATTCCATTCGGTGTCTACATGAAAATCAACTACTTGGATTATCCTCCAGGTTGGCACAAATCATCGTTTAATACACTATTATTCGCCTCCTTGAAAAGCTTCGAGTCGAGTGACCTTGGTTATGACGTACATCGACCTTAAGAGATCCAAAAGGATCGTTCTGAGTGTCAGACATTAATATCAACCGCTGACAAGGAGTTCCTTGCTGATGCCATAAATCGAACCAAATTGGTGTTTCATTATTTATCTTTTATTCTACCATTTCTCTTCTCTCTATCTAATAGAAAAGTTCTGAAAAAATGAACAGGTAAAAAAGATTATAATAACAATAGTATAAAAAATATTATAATAACAATAGCATACGCATGAAGTTGGCGGTGGAGTGAGATGCCGAAAACGAAACAAAAAGCATCTAGCAAACAAAACTTCCTTTGACAGCTGTCATCGGCTGTTTATGACAGTCTTTGACAAATATTTTTATAGGTATCTGTTTCTGACACGCAAGAAATAAACATGCAAACGAGAATTATCAAGATGATTCCCGACGGGAATTGTCTTTTTCGCGCGCTGGCGTATCGTGTATATGGCACTCAAGATCGACACGCAGAGGTGAGACTGAGTATCGTTTCAAATATATCACACTGGCAAACATGTCAGCAGAAGTAATGAAACAGAACTCGCGGAGAGTTATATCAGAGAAGAAATAGGTTTTTTCGGATCCTGTAAATCCTTGATCCGGTTAACCACTAAGTAAGGGCCTTCCCAGTTCCTTTGTAGTTTCGGACATCGTCCTTTCTGTCTTCGAGGTTGAAAGAGCCAGACAGAATCTCCGGGATTAACTTTTATATCCCTGGCTCGAATATCATAACGAGTTTTTAATTTGTCTGAAGCCATAGAAATTCTACTTATAGCAAAGTTATGAATTTCTTCTACTATGGGGAAAATAATAACTATAGCAAGATAAGTCGCCAAATGCAATTGGATTGGGGGTTTTGTACATGTGAGTGGATTCGTTTACGAAAACAATCTGAGCAGACCTGCATAGGGAGCCAATAGCAATGTCGGGTTGATCGGAAACAACCGATCAACAGTTGCAGACCTGTCATCAAATCAGCACAAATAAATTCACCTCTCTAACAGACACTGTATAAGGAAATAGTGAGGCGAGAAGCGCGCAGGGACGAAGCCCCTAGTATTTTCAAATACATCCATGCAAGCCGTGCGTGGAATTAGATAATATATCGATCTTTGGGCTTTGCATTATACTCAGTGAGATTATTGCGTTCAAAATTCATAAAAAAAACGTTCGATGAGTGTGCAAAGCTCTACAGTTAAAATTGTGTACAATAAAGTATGCGTTAGATAAACTTGTAGTTTTGAGAAAGAAAATCTATGCTTAACGGTGTGAAAGTATTAAATATGAAAATATTAGTACAACTCGATATCAAAATCTGTCGCTGCAATTCAAAATTGGTTAAAGGAAAGCTTTGTGGGGAACATCGGAGAATAGAAGATTGATTTGCAGCTTTTTTAGTCACAAGCATAATCGTACAACGAGTTATTTGTTGGGTAGAAAGTAGAAAAAGCAAAAACAGACTTTTAAGGATGATGGGAAATTCTGGTAGTACCAAAAGTAACATGTTACTAAAATTAAACTGCCTGTCATTATAATTCCATTTACGGTGAATTTAGACAGTGACTAGACTATATAACAGAAGATTTCAAAAAAGCGCGGGACATTTATACAGTTAAAGAATTGCAGTCACGAAATTGATTACGACGACAGCAACAGCAACATCAACAACAACAACTTTATAGCATAACAAAGTTGAGGGTTTTTAAGTTCTGACACATGCGAAATTTAGGTCGTGCTGAAATCTTCTGAAATCCCTTGAATTCTTTTGAAATTTTTGAAACCTCAAAATTTTTTGAAGTACTCAGAGATCTTTTAAAATCCTTGAAATCTTTTGAAATCTGCTGTAATCATAGAAACCCCTTGAATTCGAGTAGGATTTTACTTTCGCTGCATTCGCAGCTTTCTCATAGGCTGATCTTTCTAACCTCGAACTCAGTTTTATTGAGGCGGACATAGTGCGTTGTTTCACTGAGTCCAAAACTTAATAAATTTTTGGAAATCCTGCATTGGCTTTGAGCCAAAATATTCTTGAAAGATGTAGCTGTGATAATGAGCATGAAAAAACTATTTTTACAAATTTTTAGGCTATAAGCCCTCTTTAAAAGCCAATTTTGTTTGCTAATTGAACATCTGTCTAGGTAACAGTTATCTTGTAAAAACAAGAAAAATATTTAACAGTTTGTCGTGATGCAATATATTACAAAAAATCGTTAAGTCCAGACTTTATTATACTGATATGCAGGATGAGAAGCGATTTTCTTACATGATAGAGGTTTGTGAAATTTTTTTTTTCTATCATCGTCGTCGAGATAAAAAGTACACTCAAACGATAATAAACCGTGTCCAATTGCTATTCAATTCTTCGATCAGGAATTTCGAGAGGTTTCCCTGTTTAGACGGCCTAAAAAACAAAGATAATTTTCGAGCCTTATGCTTGAAAATAAAGACAGGTAATATGAATCGAACTACGTATATACTTTCACTGAATATGATGTGCTGTATTCATGCAAAATAAAAAATTTTTACTCGATGAGGAACTGCGAAATTAACAGTGCTTCATCGTGTACATCTCTGTACCTTTGTAAAACAAAATCTATACCCGTATAACCTTTAACAAGAGCAGGCAAGCGTGTGCATCGTGATCTTTATTAAATCCTTCCAAGCTTTAGCTTTTAAATTTAATGTCAAGTACGAATTCATTGGATGACTCTGTTCGAGCAGTGAATTTCATGAATTGTAAAAGAGGCTACATCAAGTATCATTCGCTTTCTCCGAAATTAGGTTGCCAACAATACGTCTGGTATGCTTTTAACATTGATTCAATAGCTGGCGTATGGCGCATTCCACGTCTAATCTCAGGATCAGTCAAATCTTGTTAGTAAAATGACGTCGTTCTTTGTTACGAGTATGTGCGATTTTTTGTATAATTTTATTTGAGACGTTAGCAGCCGTTTAAATATATTCGAAAATCGACAACGTCCGAGTTTCAATCCAATATAACCCTGGAATTTAGATCGTAGAAGAGTTTCATTCTTGAGTGAATTTTGACGTCGTAATGTGCAGAATATTATGGCAGTCCCTGAAAGTTGATAAAATATAAAAGGTATAAATATAATATATTTTATATAAACATATATAATTATAAAATAAAAAAAAAAGGATATAATCACACGCGTAAATTCTTTCCCCGTCCGTAATACACGTGATTTTTTGGTCCCGGTCCCTTTCAAAATTAGCTTTTCACGCATGTTGAGTGGGTGGAAAATTGTCGATATCACAAGCGCGAAATGGGATTTTTTTAAAAGTGATCAGATGAAAAAAAAATATCAGTACATGAATAACGAAATCGGCAAACTCAAAGGAAACAAAATGCGCAATCAAAAAACCTGTTTATTCGGTGGTTTCTGAAAATTTTAACGGTTAAAACAGTGTCCGACCTCCGTTTATTCCAAACTCTATGGAAAGCTTCTGCCTATTAGGACGCTTTTTTTCAAAGAACTGTAATTCTTCCATTTTCGAGTTAAATCATTTTGAATTTTAAGATTCACTCAAAATTGATACATTTTTCTTATTATCATCGGGGGTTTTTTTTTATGGTCCACAGTTTGCCAACTTGTTATGGATTGAAAGTGGAAAGTTGTCAATTTTTCAATATATGCTAACGTCTAAATGCCTTTGAATAAAAATTCACAGAGTCACACACATTCTTATCAACTCGTGACATCTCAAATTGTGCTCGAAGAACGTGACATCTCGATCGGGATTAAATTTTTCATTGATACGGCACTGGAATTTAGGGTGCGTGAAGTATACGAAACATTTTTTCCAATGGATTAAATAATTGTTTCAATCATTTTCTCATCTGTTTAACCTTCATGGTGAGTTCGATTTTACGTGAAAGTTTTTGACCATTCTGTAAACCCAATGCAGGGTTCTGTGTAAATATTATCCCAATTCCGTAGTGTATGTAATTTTTGTGTTCATTGCATAAATTGAAAAATTCAATGTAATTAGCATATTAGAATTGAAGAACATTTGTTTGTTCGATTTTATGTGAAAATTTCTGGTTCCTCGTTACGAATGCTGAGTAAATAAAAAAATGATTTTAACAATTATTGATTCCATCGGAAAAAAATGCTTCGTATAATTCATGTGTCCTGGATTTCAGTGCCGTATCAATGAAAAATTTAATCTCGATCGAGATGTCACATTCTTCTTTCACAATTTGAGATGTCGCGTTTTTCGATACTGCCGTCGAGTTGATAAGCTCGTTATCAAGCATCGAATGCTATACCGGGACAATCTCTTGGTACTTGAAAATCAACCGCGCATGCGCCAAATAATTCAATCTCATTGGTCGGCGAAATATTTCCACAGCGATATTTACGTCTGCGATGCAGGCGGGCCAACGTACGCAAAATGTGTACGTTTGAATTTTCAAAGAGCATAAGCATTAAATGCCGACCGTTCTTTGAAGAATCAACTCTCCGACCCAATGACAAATGCTTCCCAAACCTTTCCCAGTCACTATCTCAATTATTTGAGAATCTATCCTCAAAAATTCGTATCAAGCACATCGTCGCCAGAAACAGTTTGACAGCTGAAACTCGGGATGGCAAGCCTGTGCGAACTGCCGATAAAACTCGCGCATGCGCGGTTGATTTTCAAGTTCAAGAGATTGTCCCGGTATAACTAAAGGTATCAATCGCATTGCTTATTTTCAGGTTCTCGCAACCCTTTACTAGAATCAGCCGTCTGCGCCATGCTGTTCCTGCCGGATTTTCCCATCTACCAACTGAGCTGCGCAATATTTTTCTTAGTACCAATGATCGTGATTTTGGTTCTTTACACCGCGATGGGCTTGCAGATTCGTAAAACCACGAGAAGTACCCTTGGGCAAAATGTCGACGGTGTCGTCCACGGTGAAGTTCGTCAGATCCAATCGCGCCGAGGCGTCATCCGAATGCTGAGTAAGATTATTTCGTAATTCACGCTGTCTTAAGGCAGTGGCATCCTGGCTAGTTCTCAAAGACATGGTATTACAGTTACAGCAGTGACACCCTCGTCACGTTACCTAATATCTTTATAACTGTTTCGCGAACAAAAATTGCATCTCTTACCACCATCGTAAACAGTTAATACCGACATTTAAAGAATCCTCCTGAGATCAAAGTTTATACGTCGTAAGATATCTTCGAAATGCAGTTCGATTAAATAAACATTAATTTTTTTGTCAGATTTTTCCACTTGTAATATTGTAACGAGTCCACGTACCCTATTCCTTTGCCTGTGAATTCTTAAACCCAAATGAAGCACTGATGGAGATTTGGATGAGACGGAGGAAGAGAGATTGGAGAATTCCCGTTGTTAAAAATTGGCAATGACAATGATCGATTCCTTCGGTCGAGTTTACTGTTTTAAAAAGATGGTACATGACTAGTTTCCTCCTTTGTATCGTTATGTGCCAATGTGAATATTAATAATTATTGGCGATGTCGTGAAGTGTAAATATCTGAATCCTTACAAGTCATGATCTGAATTCGTACCAAATGCTTAAATAAATAAATACATGTTCCGCGAAGGGCTCACACCAAGGGCCGAAAAGTTGACAAAGTTTCTCTGATCACAGTACATTTGCGAGATTTCTTCCTACATTCAACACCGACGTAACAATAACGGTAATTTTTTTTAACAATAACGATGATTAGGTCCAAGCGAATGTCACAGGCATTGAGTTGGGAATTTATTGCATGGAACGTGTTTCAAGCACGTAATAATTTTCAGCATACGATCGATTCTGAACCACATTGTGGAAAGTAGCGTCAATATATTTTTTATTAAAAAAATGTATTATTAAAATCTTAGTTGGAGATAACAAGTTGTTGAAAGAAATTCTGTGATACGATGTTTTTGAGTCAAATTCTGAGGTACGATCTATGTCTTTTAACCCTTTAATTCATATTGAAAGGATCGAAGTACGTACTTTTGCACGAAAAAAAGCATTTTCTGCTAATCTGCCATGAAAATCCGAATGTCTCTATCCTAAAAAACGTGTCTTAGACGCATCGTGTATTGTGACGGATACCAAATCGCTACTGTTAAATCCGCTCTTCACACTTTATATGCACGGCTTACGCAAACCAAAGGTTTCCCTCGAGATAGCGAGACTTGGCGGGTGTGAGAAACAGGGTGACGATGTTTAGCTGACGATGAGAGTTAAACAGCCTCCCGGGGGGCGTTTCGTTCCGAGACCAAAGTGGAATTGATTCTACCTCTGGCAAAGATTTGAACTTTTCGAAAGCGAGCGGGTGTCTGAAGAGCTCGACAGCGGTCGAGAAAGCCAAATTAGGCTAGTCTGTGTGAGCTTTGATCTCAAATTTGACGTGTCATTATTTGCAGGCGCTGTTGTCATTACGTTTTTCCTCTGCTGGGCACCATTTCACGCGCAGCGTGTTCTTTACGTCTACGGTGTGGCGGAGAATTGGAAATTTTACGATAAG
This sequence comes from Neodiprion pinetum, assembly GCF_021155775.2. Lineage (NCBI taxonomy): Eukaryota > Metazoa > Arthropoda > Insecta > Hymenoptera > Diprionidae > Neodiprion > Neodiprion pinetum. Next base: position 12,068,130 of record NC_060232.1, read on the forward strand.
ATGAAGGAACAGATCTTCGTCACCAGTGGCATCCTCTACTACTTCAGTGCTACGGTTAATCCCATCCTTTACAACGTCATGAGCGCCAAATACAGAACCGCTTTCAAGGAGCTTCTCTGCTGTTGCTTCGGTCGTGCGAACCAGTCAAACCGCACAATCACGCTCAACACGTATTCTCTTTGTCAATGCAACTCAGGTGGTAGTACACAATTAACGCAACTCGGAAGTTCCAAGCATCCTTCCTCGGTTAGGTAAGATTTTATTTTTTTATATTTCTTGTTTTTTTTTATTGGAAGTGGGGTCAAGATTTGTCGAGAATAGTCCAATAAAGCGAAAGTATTTGTTGCCACTTTCTCTACCAATTTCATCTACGTATGCTTGATAATTTTTAGATGCACTATTCACGGTACGAAGAAATCTCCTCAAATGAATTCGGAAAAGAGTGGATTTCCTCCATCAAAAGGCCTCGACTCAGCAGAAAATGGTACCAACGAACCCCTTTTGAACAGCGGATCTACGGTTGAGGAAAATCGAAACGGTCGACCACCTTTACAGCCTTCAGACTCCACTGCGAGCAGCAATTTGTGATCCCACAGTAGTTGTATACTTTGGAATAGAATTCCTTTAAAGTCAGGCACTTCGGATATATATTGCCAATTATCGTAACTAACGACCTGAGGGTGAAGTCAAGGTTAAATCTATATTATTTTTATCAAATTTTACACAAAATATTGTATCTTGTTCAATTTGAATGGAAATTGCCAAAGTGTGTGATGTTTAAAGAACACGATGCAAATACAATTTTGGAAGCTGCATTTTATGTGATAGTTTTTTTCTACAGACAAAAGTAAGATCAATTTTTAGATAATTTTTTTACGATCGGGTAAGCTATTGGAGGAATTGGAAATTGCGAATTAGTATCTTCGACTTGTATTAATACGCCATTCACTACGGCAGATCGGAAAAATTTTTATTTAAAAAATGAAGTACCCAAAGGCTTATTTTCTTACTGTAAGTTCAGATTCCCCACATATGTCTGTATGACAAACATAGATAGGTATCATCTGACGGAATTATTTGCAACATATTCACTATGTAGATTTCAAATTCTTTGTGGGAAATTATTGGTCAATGATCGAATTATGAGACGGGTTAATTGTTTAGTGCTTTCACCGTTTATTGGCAGATTCAGCTGATGGGCTCAGATTTATTTACTAAATAAATAATCAGATTTATTTACTCTTGCCGTCGATATTTTATTACTCGATAATCATACGAACAACTTTTGGCTTTGGCCTTGAAAAAGGAAAGATAGAAATCCTGGTCTCCTAACCGTGGTCCACCAAAATTTCAGATTCAGCTTTAAAAAATTCTAAACTGTCAATCTTCATAAATGTATTGAGTGATTTTAAACGTTGATTGAACGAAGCAGTTGTCGAATTTAAGTTTGTATGTAATCAACTCTGTAAATCTTCCATTGAAATTTCAATTGGTAAAATCCTCACCGGAGTTTCAAAAAACCAAAATTGAAGGCAATTGACGTTGATTGCAATTACTGTGGATATATTCACAATAGCATGGCGATGAAAAAAATTGGACAAACGTTGTCATGATTTCTTCAAAGCCGTGCAATTACTATACATTTTTCAACGATATTTCATACTGAAAAAAATCCAAGAAAATATATATAATGCCCGTCAAAAGTCTTTCGTAAACGTATAATGATTTTTTATGATAAAAATTGACCTGAAACCAAAATTTCACTTTATCGAAACGAAAGAATGTTTTTTTCAAAACAATAAGTCAGCGGCTCAACCTAATTGAAATAAATATCTCCTTGAATTTATGCATTATTTCTGCCAATGTCTGCGCAGACAGACTTACTTTGTTATTTTCACCGCGTTCCACAATTGAACATCATATTTTATGGACAGTGTTTGTGCAGGATTATTTTTGATATTTAATTCTCGTAATTAAAGCCTTTTATTACTCCGAAGGAAAACAGCCTCGGACTGTCGAGTGTTCAAAATGACAAAACTTTCGAGTGAAATAATCCTGCAGCTATTTACGTTGCTTAAAACTGCTCTTCAGCTTTAACAATTATGCGAAAATTAAGGTGCTTTGCCGACTATTTGAACGGCTGGTGAGCAGATAATTAGGCAATTGTCTTAGCAAGTCATCACAGTATAAGTTTCTCCTTTGATTTTCTTATTTTCGTTCAACTGTACGAGCAGAAGATGGAATTTTTTTCATCATTTATTTTTTTTTCTTTTATTTTTATTTTACTTCCATTTTGCATCACGGAGAATAATGAAGATCGTCTTTCCTGAAAGTAAGTGATCGAAGAAACAATGTTATCAAGGTCTGATTACTTCCGTCTGGTTGGTCGAGCTTTCTGCGATTTTCAGCAGATTTTCCCTCGGGATTATTATTTGATAACTACAAGAGCAAATCAAGGACCTTGTTTGAATGCCGAATGACAAAAATCTGCCCCATATTTGCTTTTGAATGCATAAATTGATCAATCACCGTGGCGTTGTTGTAAACATATTTACGGAAGTAAGGATAATGAATAAAAATTGTCAGAGAATACATTCAAGGGAGCTTCGATATACCTACGTGATGTAGAGATGTTTGGGAAATATTTGGGTGTATTCTATCAATGATCAATTTCCACGCTTTATTTAATCAGCAGGCACTTTCTTGAAATGTAAAATATAAGTGTGTATACATCGTTATACATATTTAGGTGGTTCCAAGAAAAAGTTGTTTTTTTCGTTTGCACCCCCTTCCCAAATCTTGGTGCTTATGAAAAAAAGATCCTCTCAAAAGATAAGCTCTATAGCTCAAGTCTGATAGTTCGCTCTTTTAATTTTTATTCCTCATTCATGAGAACATAACATGAGAAAATTAAATTTTTCCTTAAAAGTTAGAATATTCGTAAACTGTTTTTTTAAACCACCTTAATACGTATACATGATTTTTTAATATTTATAGGAAACACGTTTGCAAAATCTGTCATATACCCTTGAAAATAAAGGCACTTGATTCGAACGAGATATTTCAAGAGGTGTGACTCTCAAAAATTTTTCTCGGATTATTGTTCCTTTAAAAATTCTCTAATTATTTACCACAGTAATGTGAAAGTACGAATCTAAATTGTGCGGAAAAGACGTTGGTGTGTCATGTGTGAATGAAGCCAGATCGATTGAGAAAATTGTCTACCTCAGTCTTCAATTTTAACTGAGATATTGATTGAGTCTTTCGTCATTCCAATCCTGCGGTTATATTCGTTTGTATAACCTGCGAACATGCATAAAGCTGTGCAATCCGGCCGTAAGTCGCCATAAGTGAGTCGAATTCATAATCGTCGATGTTGGATTTTCGATTGAAATCAGATCAAGGTCTGCAATAATTGAGTAATGATTTTTTAGAAAACAATATTGCCAATCGAATAACGGAACACATATTGGCAATTCGTAGAAATGTTGAATAAAAACTTTCTGAATAAATATTGTTTAGTCTTGTCGTCTTAACAAACTTAAAGAGTCACCCTTTAGGGGAAAAAACATCACGAACTCCCAGCTTCGAAAATACACTCCTGATTTTTGGGTTTACCCCCTGCTTCGGGGGTTTGCTATCAATATTTAGGGTGTAACCCCTATTACGGAAGCTTACTCTCAACTTTGACGAATATCCTCGAAAGTTAGCGGTAGACCGTCAACAATCGAGGGTTAATCTTCATGATTTGAAGGTTAACCCTCAATATCTGAGGATTTATTGTTCAGGGTTGAAAACAATCCCTCGAATTTGAAGGGTGTATCTCTAACGTTGGTAGTTATTCTCGATTCTGAGGATAATACCTCACACTCTTTGAGGGTATACCCTTAAATTCAAGCGTTGAATAACGTGTAACTCGAAACATTCAGGGTGAACGTCAAGGGTTGAGGGTTATACCCTTACATCGGAATGGAATTCATTCAAGTTCAACTGAGAGTATTGAACGCTGATCCGACAGCAACGAGGATTCATATTATTTCTAACAAAACAGGTAGTAAGATGTTTAATCGACCTTTTAACTCCCGAAATTTGCAATTAACTCGAAACACCTTTTCCCCCATGCTTGCGTTACAACTGTCCCCATGTGAAAGAAATAACTGTGCATCCTGAACTGAAATAACCATAAACTTGAACACGATATTAAACAGTTTCGTATCATGTCTTTATATTTATCAATAATACGCGTATTTTATTCAATGACAGTAATGTGTTGAACGTTGTGTAAATTCTCGATAACTAATTATGTATGCAATGTATACGCTTACCATAAAAGCCCGGAGTTTCACCCGTGACTTCGCACCGAAATTAACCCTCGAGATCAGGGTTAACCCCCAGGATGAGGAGTCTACCTCAAAATTGAAGATTTATCCTTCGAGGTTTCTGCACGCTGTATGATTCGAGTGTTATAATACATGCGAAATTAGACATTGAGAATTTATACAATACAATACATCACCATTATTGCGTAAGGTACACGTATAATAAATTATGCATAAACAACGACGGTATGCTAAACGATGTAATATTACCCTAAACGAGATTCGGAAGTTATTCTCGGAGTTGAGAGTCGCTAACCGTGTTGATGATACGTCGTCAAATTTGAGGGTCTACCTTCAAAGTCAAATGTACCCTTCAACTCTAAGTTGAATCAATTGTTGTCAATTGCCATGGTGATTAACCCTCGATTGCCGAGGATTCAATTTCAAATTTTAGGTGTGACCCGCAAAGTTTAAGTTAAATCCCCCTAAAAATAAGGGTCCAGTTCACAAAATTGAGGGTTTGTCGACAAATTCAGAAAATTTCTGGCTGTTTCCTCCGAATGTTAAATTTTGAGTGTATAACGACAAGACTTGTGTCTTAATCATCTGTCAGCTTCTGTCGAAAGTTTTATCCTGAAACGTAATGAAAGCTTCTGCAATTTGTGACGTTTCGTAAAAAGTGAATCGTGACTCCGCATGCGTATTAAAAAAAAAATTTAAGAACTATAAAATGGTGAAACAGACTATATTTCAAAGGAAATAATTAGAATAACATTTTTAAATCAACGATGAACTAGATTTGTGCACTTTAGATTCACAAAGAAAATCTGACCTCGATTATTCTGCGTTGAATTTGGAACTCAATGTAGAAAGATAGAAAAGTTATCACGATCGGCAAAAAAAAAACAAAAAAAACAAAAGAGCTGAGCTTTCGTCATATCCGAATGCTGTTCCTTGTAACTAAAAACCGAACAAATTTCAAACAAAATCAGTTAGTTTCCAAACTGTCGTGAAAATTTTTTTTTAAATTTCGCTGATAACAAACCTCATTTGGTTTCACCTAATTTACCGTAAAATAAAATCGTTTCTTGTGAAAAGTTTTATTTCAACGAAAAAGTTATTGAAATTAAGTGAGAAACTTACATTCAAGTTTTCTTTATTCATTAAATTATTCACGCCATGGAAATTTTTTCGGACCGTGACACAGACGTCTTACATACTGCAGCGGCCAATATTTTTTCGCAGAATAAGTTACGTCAAGCACTAAAAGGGCTAAGAAAGATGAACTAATATTATAGGAGACACGAGTGACCTCTTAATCGATTTTTAATACCCTTGGATATTTACTCGCTCGGTAATGCTGCACGCCCGCTTGTTCGGTACCAGACAAAAAAGAAGAAGCAAAAAAAAAAAAAAAAACAAAAACCAAACACCAGGGGGGAAAAAGTAGTTGAAGAGGATGGATAGAAGGAAAACGTCTGCTACTCGAAGATTTTCCTCTCCGGTGCGCGAGTCCCTTCCTCCCACTTTATACCCTACGTCTATCTTACAAACCGCTGAGCCGCTTCCGGCTTCGTCGTTCCATTACGTTGAATCATGAGGCATGCTCGGGATCAGTTAAGAGCGTGAGTAACCAAGGGTAACGGCGTCGCAGAGGCAAGCAGAAAAGGGCGAGATTCTCGCATTATCAGAGTAAACAACATAACCTCCCATCTGATGTTTGTTATTCACATGTCTTCTCTAAATTAGCTGGAGTACGTGCAAGCAATTGAAAGAAAAATAAAAATGATATGCATGAATTTACCGTAGAACAAAGTCGACAATGAGATGACAAAACTTTTTCGCGATAATAAAGCTGTAGCATCGAGTCGTTTGAAATTCTAAAACCGAGAGATACAATTCCGGTCTGTGAATATATTTCATTGGTACATTAATTTCCCACGAGGAATAATACAATGATAGATAATATACTTACATCATAGCCACAGCAAAACACTGTCATTGGTCAATGTGGTGCGAAACTTTGTTAGAATTACTCGCGTCGATCTCCAAGGTATGAATATTATCACCTGTATTATACGAAGTGAAGTTGTAGTTTGTTTCATCGCACCAACGATAACTAACCCATGCACTGACAATGAGTAGAAAAAGTTATTGTATTTAATAAATATTAATTGATCCAAATCATCCATGCGTTTGTATAGTCCTGAGAGCACATTTATTCAAAGCGACAATTTACATAGTTTTTAATTTTAAAAATCAGTCCTTAGGTCCAGCAAAAAATTATTTCAATGAATTAAACAGATATTGAGCGACATAAATCACCCAGTTGCTCTTCTGGTTTGATATTTTTATCCAAACGCTGCACGGCTTCACTCAAATAATGTTTACAAGGACCAATTGGATATTATTCTTCCCATCAAAGAAGATACGGCATTTTACAAAAAAAAAAACTGAAATCACAACGACTAGCCCCGTATTTGGATTACAATTGTATTTAAATAATTCAATGCTTTATTTAGTATTAGTGTCGATTATGCCAGTTCTGCGATCAGGTAATGTACTGCTCTGAGATATGTAAATGTTGCGTATAAAGTTGCTGGTTAAACATGTTTTTTTTTTATTATTCAATACGGTATGCTATTATTATTGTCTGCCGCCAATCAAGTGTATTAGCGTCACACCAAAATAGTTTTTGTGAAACATAGTTGAGATGTCAAAACTATAACCCAACATATCACATCACTTGTAGTTGGCCGATTCGCGTATGAATCTAGACCAACGTGATGCGAAGAATTCGGGTATATAAACATCTTTGGGTCTACTTTTCAAACGGGAAAGCTTGCCGTCTAGTGACCGAAATTGGTACTACTTCGAATGAACTATCATTTTAGTTGAAAATGTGAAACATGCACATCAAAACATCAGAAGACTATCGAATAAAGAAAAATTTTATTTCGATGAAATAATGTTCATTTCGTAGAAACAATGATTCGTTTATTGCAATCGCGTATGCAATGGTATCAAGTGTTCTTGAAATCAATTTCAAGTATATGTTTGTAATTTTTAACTACACATGATTGTTTCAAACTGTTTTGTTTGAAGTAGCTGTATAATATCATGAAGAAAATAATTTTCTTAAATGAATATCAAAACCTGTCTTGTGAAAAAAATTCTTGTTTCAACATATTACACAATTCTTTGATCACAGTTATCATTGATTATGTCGGTCAAACATCACATTGAGCCAAATATACTATCCGGCAATAACGTTAATATTTCAGCAGGCGTGGGATTATTGTTTCCAATCTCTCGCTACTTTCGAATCGATACGTTCAGCAGTTAAAGCACTATACTTTCACGAATGAAATGAGGTTTGTTGATTCAAGCGAAGTTTTCGTTCCGAAATTTCCAGATTAACCCTATGACATAAATATATTCTGGTTTGAAATACATTAAACTCGAAACATTACATGCGTAACATTCAAATCAATGCATCAATATTATTGTTTCAATTAAAAAGTGATTTTTCTGACTAAAAAACTATTCGAACCAAATAAACTGAAAGTTAAAAAAATTGGTTGGTTGGTTCGATAACTTTTATTTTTCAGTGTGTGACACCTGCATCCGTGATCATAAAAAGAGGATCAAAGAATTGGTCTTGATCACCGTAACTAAGGGGTAGGTATTGTTCTGAACATTGCAAGTACGTACGTATTTGCATTTTAGCTAGGATCAAAATGATCCTTTATACAACAAAACATCCAAAGCATCGTGTGTTCAAATTATCTAATTATTATGGCACATGCAAGTTTTTGAATGAACTGATACTGACAATGCGTAATGTTTTAAACTTAATTTCGAAGAAGGAAGATGTATCCTGGTAAGATGTTATCTTTTTCAGTAAATTTTGAAATACTGTCTTCTCCAGTCGCATTTTGTGACATGCATTTCAACCATAACGCTGCACACGTCTTGGGTACAATATTGGTGTCACGGTGGGGTCGCTGGAGACCACACATAAAAAATCATTGCGTAGAAATGGAGATATCGATTCAAACAGGCAGAAAAAAATGTTCATATACTTTTAAACTGTTACATCTCAAGGCGAATTAGTAATGTTTAGAAAAATGAACTTTTGAATGCGAAAGAAAACTCATAAAACAACGAAATACCAGAAAATGGATTATTCTACTCAAAAATACATAATTCACTGAATTTTCAATATTTTGAGGTGAAAATTAACTGATTGTGAATAACTTTCAAGAAACAGTTATTTGAGCAAAAAAAAAAAATATTCAGATACTGCGCGATGAACAAAAGATATTTATTTGAGTGAGGTTGAAATTTCGAAAAAAGAATGATTTAACGATTTTTACGATATTTTCATTATCTATTTTGTCATCATAATTATCTCTTATTCAATGTGGCTGCGATCAAATTTTTCTCAATGCATTTTCAAATATATAAAAAATTATTCAAAAACTTAAGATGCCGTCCATGGAATTTGCACTTTCCTTTCATTCCTTTGGAAACGTTGATCTAAATATTCTCACACCTAAAGACTCCACAGGAAAGTTGGCCAGAACGTTTTTCACACACGATGGGGTTGCGAGAAGCGGATTGAAGGAAGGGTGAGCTATCTACGTTTCACAGTACCTTCCCAACGATGATGGAGGGTAGGTGAACCAAACTCCATTTCCTTCTCTGGAGTCGATCCGATCCCAATTTACCAAATGTCATTCCAAACTTGCTCTTATATTCGGCGTAACGGCCCGCCGCCTAAAATTGGAAGCAATGAAGATAGAGCAACGGCGAAAAATACAGGTACGTAACGCCAGGCTTACGATCCAGAAGTCGAAAGAGTTCTTTTTCCAACGAGATAGGGATCTACTGAAGAATGGTTTCTTAATCTCGATTGTGATGAATTGAGGGATTTTCTTGGATATGAAGGTCAACGACACGTTTTCTACAGAGCGTAACTAGGTCAAACATTTTAGGTAACTTTTAAAGCATGGTCTGTAATATCTTTCCTTTGTATTTAGTAATTGTTTCATCTCATTGACCTTTATATCCCAGAAGATCCCCCAATTTATAGAGATCCACTATAAATTGTAACCTTTCATCAGTTGCTATCAGCATGATGCAGCAATCGTTTTGATATTTTTCTACCACATCTATTGTCTCTTTAACGTAGCGCACTACGCTTCTTTCCGCGTGACTAGATTCGCCTTCCAAACCCATAATTTTCCTTACACTCGACATTGCAGTAAAAGATCACAATTTCAACATCATGAAACTATTCAGACCGTTCGGCCCGATCGTTCGATAAGTATAAAATAAAATTGCTCAGTCGATGTAACGTTTACGTCCAAACTGATTCAGGTCAGATGATTCTATTTGTGGGAAATTTTGTCGGAACGAAGAGAAAGGAATTTTCTTTGTCCCAGGAATTACCCAACTGACTTCTATGCAACTTCCTTCTATACGGCACCTTTTTACCTGCGAAAGATCTTTTTATATTTCATTTCTATTTCTTATTTTGTACTATTTTTATTTTAGCACTACTTCAGTTACGTGCAACTCGATCGTTTCATCACATACAGGTAGTCATCGTGGACGTATTTATTGATTTTATTATTAGCTTAAAGAGTACTTGGAAACATCCGCATTATTATTCCATTTCAGCCAGTGAAGTAAAGTGACTAAAGCGTTCTAATCAGTCGTTTTCTCTCCCGTAAAACGCAATGCCATAAATTGCACCAATCTGTTATGAAATTTACACGAAACATTCTTGGACGAGTCCCAATTTTCCGTACTTTCCTCGCGTGACTCAAATTCCGCGTAACCAATTACAGGAGCTTTTCATATGCGTAGGTGCAGAGTCCAGACTGAAATTCCCAAGACACAGTCATACAGACACAGTGGAAAAGTGTGAGGAATCTTTCGCTTAGCTGCTTGGTAAATTAAGTTTCCAGTGCAGCGCAGCTCGAAGTTGTTCGATTAATTTGCGATGAGAACCTTGTTGAATATTGCAGTAACAACATTCAGCTATTCGCACGAAGTTAGTTTTTTTCCTTGGGAATGCTGCTCGGTGATCAGCAAAATAAACTGCTAGAAGCAAGTGAATTTTAGTTGCGTATAAACTTGCTAGAAAGTTGACCTGCTGTCATACGTACCTGAATAAATGGAGGCCTTTAAAGTGTTTACACGTGTTTCACGTGGTACCGTCTCTGTTGAAGAATGAACGTATTACCGCAGAATTCTTGAAATAAGAAATTAGGAAAACAAAGAGCTATTAAATACAAATACTGCGGCATGCCACAAAATTCAAACTAAATAAACACAGTTGAAAACAAAACTGGTCTGTTCAACTGTAGTATCAACATTAGCTTTTATGAATATATATCATTGTTCTGTTTAAAATACATTGCTTGCACCCTGCGTTTGTTGTACTTTATTCATTTTAGGCTCCTTTACGCGATGTTGTTTTTTGCTTTAGCACCATCCTCATCAATTTACCTCCTCGTCTAGTATTGACTCCAAGGGCTTGTCCATTCTATGAGTACCTACTCTTTTCAGTTCCTCGCGAGGTGTTCTAGTGTTTCTTGATCCATTTTCGTAACATATTCCATTACTTCGCCATCACTAAGTTGTCATCTTGACCTTGGCTTCTCTTACGTGTGTTTTGCAGCCTTCGTTTAATCGTAAATGTAAGCCATTCACGTACTCTTTGACTCAATTCTTCCACTTGAATTCTTCTTTCCTTTCTTGCCCCTGCCTTTCTCGAATACCACGACTTGAGATTTCTACGCGTTTAGTGACAGCTTCACCTACTTTACTAAGTTGCTTCCGAATCTGCTTGTCACTTCTCTGAACTCTCCCAGTGTCTCACGTGTTAGCACCAGGAAATCCGGACATCAGAGTTCACATCATTTCTTTTTCGATTACGACTCCTCCTGTCTGGCTTTTCCTCAATCCTCCCACTAAGAAAAGTCCGCCGTGCAGAGAGCAAAGAGCGTTAACTTACTCCTTTCGGTGTCAAGTCTTACTCAACGAATGTCCGTTTACTCCGACTACGTATCTTGTCTTCTGGCATTCTTTCTACGAGCTTGCGACCAATCTCTCATCTCTCAGTTGCAAAGCTCGTATGTTCTCTCTCTAACACCTTCTCAAATGTTCCACTCAGGTACACGAAGAAGGCACATATTTTCCCGCCCTCGTTAGCAGCCTGCTTATGCAACAATTTTGCATAAAGGTATTTTATATCGTGCTGTTTCCTCTCCTGAAGCCAGCTTGGGTTACGGGAATATTATTCTTTTCCTTCAGCTCCACTTTCAGTCTTTCCTCTAGCACCATTGCATACTTTTATCTTGTATGCCGTATTTAACATCTTGATTCCTCTACAGTTCTTCGTATTTTCCTTATATCTTTTCCTAAATCCAGACTTCGTTTTCCAACCCGTCTTTGCCTGGAGCTTTCCTGGTCGGATTTCCGCTCTTGTATTTCCGTCCTCCTGTTATCCTATTTCTCTGTGCTCACCCGCTGTCCCTGCGGGTCTTTCTGGCGTGGCGTTACCTTTTCTTACAGCTGCATAAAGCGCGCTCTCCTTTTCCTCATCTTCACGCTCTTTGAGATTCCTGATCTGCTCCTTTTGCGTCTCTCGATGTAATCCCGCAGTTAGGTTTCATTTCTCATTCGCTGAATCTCGTGTTCTTCCCGTTCCTGTAGCGCCCTCTTCTTCTTTTTGCATTTTTCTCCGAACTTTTTTTTCCTTCTTTGCTACCAATTCCTCTTTTCCACTTTGTTAGCACTGTCTTTGGTTCCTCTTTGAGCTTCGTGCACTTCATTCCCACCGTTTGCTGGAGTTTGTTTTTCAGACCCCTCACCTTGTCTCCGTGCCGTGTTTTGTGAATTTGATCATTTATAATAAGGGCATGAGTTTGTTTTAACCTTACTGATACGGTTTAATTTTTCTATTTTTCAATTATTCGTATTGGTGGAGGTTGGATCGACAACAGATAAAAAGCAATCGATAATCACTAGAGAATCCTGCGGGAATGAATCGTATAGGTGTATTAATATTCATAATTAGCCGTATATGTAAAATATACGTTCGTATATTTGCTGAATGCAAGCTTACAACTGTTTCTTTTTCCAACAATGTTTATTGCATCATCAACGTTGACAAATAGTCAACAAAATATAAATTCATATTTCTTTTTCAATACACTTGGGGTGCAAATGTTCTGACCAAACAATATTACGAGAAGGATGTGATTCGGTTTGTGTAAGGAGCCAGAAAAATTTACGCATAAATGAGAGAATTGTATTTTTCTTCATATAATTATTATTACTCTCATACGAATGCACGATGGTGGCGTATTTTTACATGATTTCTTAGAGTGAGAGCTTACAAGTTGCCGCGGAATATAAGAAGGTAAATCTTAATACTTCAAAACGGTACAGTGCTTGCATGAAAACTTGGCAAAATTGAGTAGATACGCAAGTCGAATGGAATACTTCAAAATTAAACGTAAAGTAGCTAGATGCTCAGAATTAATTCTTGCCGAGACGAAGTGAAGCACACTCGTTAATTTCTTCTGCATATAAAATGTTGAGCTTGTTAAAGCTTAAGTAATAATTTAGAATTATACTTCAAGGATAAAAAAGTTTCTGGCTACAAGTTATTCCTCACTTGAAAATCTCGTACATATAAAACGTGGTCCATTTTTCCATAATAAAATAAAATTCCTAGTTTCAATTTCTCAATGTGATTTGGAATATTTCGCAAAATTACCGGAGATCAATTTTAGAAAGAATTTAACCATTTTTTCGACGTGAGACGATTCAGCTTTTATAAATAATGTGCTAGTTCAACCAAACTTTGAGTTTTTCGTGTAGTTGACTTAATAATATACGTCGATTTTTAAACACCCACATTTAACTTAGCATTGCCTAACCAAGTGTGTTAGAAATTTGATGGAAATCCAAAAGATTTCTTACCTAATAATAACGTATTTTAAACGTACGATTCACATATCCGGTAGCGTATAATTAAACCAATAACGAATGCTTTAATCAAGATTACTAAGATTTAAACACGTTTATCAGATAAATTTTCAGTGCAGTAAATTTGTGTCATGTCCCTTTAAATTTGATAAATTTTTTTTTACTTTCTGGTATCTGGAGCGTAAAATTTTGCTAATAATAAAATGATATATATAAATATATATATACCTAGAAAAACTTTAAGCCTACCTCATGTTTTCTTTACGTACAAAACACTTGGATTGTGGAAAGAGACCGAAAGTGAAATGATTTTCATTGCATGTACTAATAGTTTAAAATTCGTACCTACTACGTAAGTCAAATAAGAAAATAGTTAAATACGAGTAGAGTGCGTGGACGAATTAATTTCACCGGTTTTTAATCTGCGAGAAATCGCCAAAGAATTAATATCTAATCAATACACATTTGAAAATATATCCAATTTTAGAATTTATATTCGTTTTTACTAAACAAAGTCTAGTCACATTCTTTCTAAAACTCTAAACGAAAGCATAAGAATTTTAACAAGTTTATAACAATTGAAAGAGTAAAGTCATCTACGAAAATGTGGCAAAGTACAAGTTGAGGAAAATCAAAAAGAAAAACATTATTGTTTGAAGGAAAGACTTCTCACGAAAAAATTGTCGAATTGAATTTGAAAAATAAACATTTATGTACAGAAGAGGCGTATTTTGATCTTGCGAGTGAATTGATACATGAATAAATGATTAATTACTTTTACAATTTTATTTATTTATTAAGTTAACACGGCTCTGATCTATTAATTTATTTAACAAAAACAAGATATATGTAGTTTACCTGAAAAGACAGAAATTGTCTCAAAATTAATAAAAAAACAAAATTGACTGATATTACCTCTTTAAATACATGTCTAAACAATTTTCTTTATGAGTTAAACCTTGTATCCTTAACAATAAGTATTTTTTTGTTTTTTTTTTGTGTTAATGGAATATTTCTTGTCGTAGACAATAACCGTTACAATATGAACTCAATTGGAAAACGATCCTTGTAAATTATTCTACATGTCTCCAAGAATTTGAGTTTCACGCGTCAACCATACAGTTTTCTAATCGCTTCGTCTTGCGGCTACGAAACCTGATATAAACTGTGAAGAAAAACGAACGATGAGCGTAGAATATCGAAGCCACGCGCATCACGTAATAAGGACACTGCGTATAAGCATCGCTTGCAGTACGGTATTAAATTTTCCGCCGAGTGAACCGAGCTGCGATAAAAATAGAGCAAAGCGCCGCTTTTTTGTTACATACCTTATTTTCGATCAAAAATAACCAAACAGAGTAATGACGGACAAAAATGTATGTGCAATAACCTCACCACTGCCGACCGAGGGCTGTAAATATGAACCATGTGAAGAAATCAGCGCCCAGAATTCTTCAGTGTCGATTAAAAAAGCCGTAAAATCGGTAATTATTTCACCGCATTACTCACGTTGCACGAAAGAGAGCTTAAATTAATGAATTTCATAAAAATTCCGCAGATCCTTTTATTCGTATTCACAATTGGCTTCCTGCTGTTGATCTTCGGTCCGAATTCTTCGACCAGAGACAGATGGACCCAGACCAACGGACAAATCATCATTGAACAATATCAGATACACATGCCTTTGGCTGCTGCTGAAATGGCAGCCGAATTTAGGAAATCTTTAAAAAAACGATCTATCGTCGACGGTCAAACATTACATCAAAATGGCGAAGCCGTGTGTTTTTATGTGAGAGAGAAGGGGATTGAATCGTATCTGAACGATTTTGGTTTACCCTCTTGAATATATTTTAGAAATTTTGAACGACCTTTTACCAGCGTTAAACAGATTTAAGTATAAAAACAATCAATCGATCTATGATGGAAATACATGAGCACGAAACAGTGACCGCGGATCTTCTGAATATTAATAGAATTGCATAATACATGAGTTATTTCTGTGCGTTTAATGGGGAATTTAATGCTAACCAAGTCGATATTTATTGATCGACTTTCGTAATTCACTACAAAATGTTATGTCTTGTAATGCAACAAAAAATAATTCAGACCTGATTACAGGATTTCTCAATATTATTACCGTGGCTAAAAATCTAAATTAATCGTTATTTCAGTTTTTAAAAAATGGTATAATATGCGTGGCACGTCTGGTTATAAACTCTAGTTTTCGTGTAATTTTAATTCTCACTTGTCAAATTACTTTTCACCACAATGCATGGTCAGTCATGACCTTAAAGCGTATTTGCATGGCATAGCCGATGTCTAGTCGATGTATTAGACATAAATAGTAATAAGAGAAGAATCTGTATTTTACCAAAACCGTATTACCAAAACGTAGCACAAACAGGAAACCGTGGAAGAGTGCAGATTTAAGATAACAGAATAAACATGCTATAAATATTAGCAAGCTAAATGCGATAGCAAATCAAAGGCAGAAGAAGAAAAAGGAGCAGCGGACTAAATTTTACCACCCAAAGTAGATAAGTGATTAAGTATATAAACTCGAGTCATCACGTTATATAGACTTTGATTTCGGTGAGGAAACCTATTATTTTTGTAAACTAACAATTACTTATTTATCATTACGTATGAATTGATTCTCTGGTACCGAAAGGCAGATTAAAAGAGTATCTTTCATACCTCACGGAAAGAAACCTCCAACTTAGGTATAAATTCACACCCTCAATTCATTCTTATGGGAATTTAGCTTTACCCATGATTTGGGAAGTTTTTCCCGTGAGGGATGACATTGTGAGAATTCAATTGAGGAATTGACGCTATAGATCATCGCTGAACTGACCTTACCATGTTGTCATTGACTGTCGTGTCCTATCGGTGTTCAGAAAAGGGACTATTTGTTCAATGCAATTACGAATTTATGAGCAAATAGAAATTTCACTCAATTGGTACTGTACGGAATTAAAACCTGCTTGTAGTGGGAATAATTGAACAGCTCTGAACTGAATCGGGTTTGTAATTAAACTGAACTAGAGGTTCAGACTGATTGTGAATTAACCTAAAATGTAGAGAATTTGTGGTCTTTCAGAAATTAGTTACTGGGATTTCATCATTATCTACGGGTTCGCTTCGGCCTTTCGTTAATTAAACGTTTCTAATAATAATAGTAAGTAAAGTTATTATTATTTATAATTATTATTTATATTAGTATTATAATTTTTTATGCTTAACAGTCAAATGATAATTATCATTATTTGGCATTAACTACAGTCACATCGAAATAATGTCTGACTTAAAGGGTTAATCCTGAACAACTACTCACCGAAGAATAACAATGATAAACATTGTTCTTTGATAAGCTTGTCTTAGAAGAAAAAGTATTTTTGAAAATTTTTTTAAAATTTAATCCGACCGAACACGACGCTTTTCAAAACTTCCAATTTGCTATCAGTGTCGAAGTATATTGGACTTTACTCAACTCTACACCGTTACCGAGTTTCGAAGCGCACTCTGTCTCAGCGAATCAGAGAGTCTCGATAAGAAATAAAAACTCTTATCTCTCCAGTTCGAACGATTTCAATATAGTGCTAAAGTTTTTACACGACACGTTTCGTTGTATAAAGCATATTACGCAACGTCAAACGGTATAAAATAATAATACAACGTCCAATTATGTAACGTCCATATTGTAACGTCCCAGAAATCTACGCGTTCCATAAATAATCATTTTATTAAAAGACCGGGATGATTGTTCTGCTTGTCCAAACATCAATATTCGTTTAGCTTCTCGATCGTGTGCTCAAGTTGCAAGTGAACGCATCGCGGATCGTACCTCGGTCTTTCCGCCTGTCGGATCCTCCGATATTACGAATTTAATCACCGGTCGCACATCCGGATTGACTCTGGTCTCTCTGCCTGTAAGCCGGTTGATTTTGTCAGAGCAGATCTTGGAGAGTAGAGTCATTGGAGAGAAAACACCCAGAGACGTGGGATTCTCCGTTTCTCTTAGCAATATTAAATTCTACTTTGTACTTATTTTTATAGCTTGAAAGCAATTGGCGGCCAACATGAAGCACTATAAGACAACAAATCATAGCTACTTGTTCACTGTAGTTGGAGCATCACGATCCCTAGGTACTTGTAAAAAATTTCTTAATGCTTGACGTAGTGGAAAGAAAATCATTCGTAGTTACTTAAGCTATGACCTCAAGTAAATGCTGATTTTTCTCATACCTTGAAAACTTTTTATCACCCCACTTGAATAATCAATGATATGGGTTGTTCGAAAGGTATAAAGGTTTTCATTTTGGCAGTGAATGACGATTGTTTTGAATAGAATGAGAAATTGGTAATTTGAAATGGATTTATTCTGAATATACGAGTTTGTTTATTCTATGTATATAATATGTATGAAGGCTATGGTGAAGCTTTGTAAAGCGGAGCTTAAACAACGGAGGCTTTCCTTAATGGCCCCATTCGTGGCAGTTTAGCTAATTGTCTAGAAAAGCTCGTTATCAGACTTGTTCCAAATAACAGATTTTCAGAGAGAATAAACGGACCGAGGCATTATTTTCTCACAATCGCTTTTATTCGATATAAAGCGGCAAAGCAATCACGGAAATCCACAAAGGAAATCTTGCGGCGTTTACTAAGATATCGATTTTCAACGCAATAAAGCCTGAGTCGTGGGATACGTATAACAAATTTTCCAATGTTCCAATTTCCTTTAATTTGTTATATGAGGCTCCAGTCTGGGATATATGGTACATGGACCCTGTGGAAAGGTTCAGTGATCTTTCTTTTTTTTTTTTTTTTTTCAATCCCACCTTGGAACTCCCACTTTTACGCAATGAGAATTGAAACCGGTCGGCCAAGGGTTGCTTTAGAAATCCTTGAACAGTCTTGAAAGTCTACCTATCATGAAACTTAAGGAGGTGATAAAGAGGGACTCTTTTCGCGTCAAGTATATCTGGGCGAGGCAGATTAGGAAAACTTTCCTTGGCCCAATGGGATCACTGCAAGCTTGGGAGGACCGAGATTTATCTATAATTTGCCAATGAAAAAGTGAATTCAATCACAGAATACGAAAATTTCATTTGGGCACAGGACAATCCTCTCCTTTGCCTTCACATGCGCATTTGGAACTACAAAAAAACGCATAAGTATACTTCACTTTAAGAGGCTTGTTTGGCCCTTTGCAATTAATTTTACAAACCCGTCTTTGTGTCAACTGCCGCGGTAGTATGATAACCGGTTCTAAACTTATCGAAATTGAAAATTCAGAACATCACACGACCAGTAACAACTATGGGTAAATTTGAAGCTGAATTGGTGCACGCAGAAATGTAAAATCAGTATTAGACAAATTAAACCCGAAAAAAATACTACAAGTCAATACTACCAGCAGAATGAAAAATTTCAGACGTCACGAAACCAACCAAATACGAGAGACGTTGGTTCGATTTTTTTAAAAAGGGTGCAGATCGTAATTTGATACTTGGAAATACTAGCGTCATAATATTATGAATAGCACAAATTTTCTCATTATAGTAATATGAAATGAAAATAGTTGTTGGAGAGCTGTGAGAAACATGAAATGCAAATATCTATCTCAAGTATCACCCACACAAGGAAACATAAAATTCGTAAAGTGATGATATTCATAAACAATTCTTTCTACTGCATTTTACCAAACTTATTTCAACATATTTCCAAGGGGTCGGCCACTCATAAAAAAGTGACACATTGATTGCAGACTACAGAGATTACACAAATTTTTTTATGATTTTAAAAGATTTCCTGTTTAAAATTTGACTGTATGAATAGAGGAAAATTACTCGACTACTGCGATTACATAAAAAAGCAGCTATACATAATCATCTGTAATCATCGGTGATTTTGTTGTTGCCATCTAACGAACAACAAATGAGGCTATCATATTGGCGTGATTTTCAAATTTCGTATAGTTAAGGTCAACGTTTTGAAGAATTCATGATTAATGTAATCACAATGACTACGATATGTTTGCAAATGATTACATTAAAAATGGATTATTAGGTTGGAGGTTTTTTCATGATTACGACGTGATTGCAATGATTACAAAATAATTACGATAAAAATATTTCCTTTGATTGTTATACGTTAAATATGCTCGAAAGTAAAATTTAACGTTCGTAGTGTTAGAAAATTGCCATGAAGTACAATAAACTTGAGAGGATGATGTTTATTTTCGATTTACTAGAAACGTAATTGCATCCACTTTTTTATAAGAGCACGCGAACGTATTAATCCAGACCACGAGGCACTCTTTTGGCACTTATTTTCGCTCCAGTATCTCCGTAGTTTATCAGCCTCGTCTAAATACGCTGTTTGCTTTGTCGTTGCATGTCAGACCGCCATAATACTAATACGAACTACTTTTTGTCTGTCTCCGAATCATCACGCAATCAGATCTTGTTTTTGTCGTCCTACGTTCGCCCGTCTAAATGCGGAAACGGCATAGAATGCCGAAGAGAGTGAAATTTTGTAATTTTGCAATACACCGTTCACTCGGACGGCATGTTGTAATAAAATGGGTCGAGAATGACGGGAGCAAAACATTTGAGATTTACAATTCCAACACAAATTGAATACTTGGGTAAAGGCTTGGGTACCTAAAGTATCCCGCTTGGGGTCTTGCCATTTTTCGATCACGATCAAAGCGGCACTTTTTTGCTGGTTTACTGCAAGAGTGCTGCTCAACCGTGGAAAAAATAAGTGGCCGCAAAATGTACCATCACCCTCGTTCCATGCGGTGCTATCTTTGATTAACATCTCGCCTGTGAAAGTTATGTGTATTCGGCAAATCTTGACGATAATTCCATTCCCACGTCATCGAAGCTCCGTTGACATAGCGAAGAGGCAAGAACCTGTATAACAGTCCCGTGTTATTTTTACCATTATCTAACACGCAAGCTATGTAATTTTCTACTCAAAGAACAAGTTCACCTTGAACAAATTGAATCCAGTGATTCGTGACCCAAGAGTAAAATATATCCATTATCCTAATACAGAGAAAGATTCTGTTATGAATATACGTTAACACGGCGGAAAATGCCAGTACAGTCGGGTCTCTCATTAGTGCCGCCCGTAATAGTATCGCTTACCCAGTTTTATGCGTGACCCCTTTCCTCCACTTCCCAGAAAATTATTGCTGGCCATGATTTCTCATACCGTTCTCTTATAGTGCCGTCAGCTAAAACTTCATTTCGTCCATACACCGGGACAAGCTCTTGAAACTTGAAAATTAACTGCGCATGCGCGAGTTTTATCGGCTGTTCGCGCAGGCTGGCCATCCCGAGTTTCAGCTGCCAAACTGTTTCTGGCGGCGATGTGGTTGATGCGAATTTTCGAGGTTAGAATCTCAAATAATTGAGCTAGTGACTCGGAAAGGTTTGGGAAGCATTTGTCATTGGGTCGGAGAGTTGATTCTTCAAAGAACGATCGGAATTTAATGCTTATGCTCTTTGAAAATTCAAACTCACACATTTTTGTGTAAGTTGGCCCGCCTGCATCGCAGACGAAAATATCGCTGCGGGAAGATTTCGCCGACCAATGAGATTGAATTATTTGGCGCATGCGCGGTTGATTTTCAAGTGTCAAGAGATTGTCCCGGTATAATATGTGTGTCACACGAGCGCTCGGCACTAATCACCGAAGCGAACAAAAAATCCGCCGGTGAGCGCGGAGGTCGAAGGTGGGGAACATCGATTGGCTGAAAAAAAAATTCCCCTTTCATCCCTGCCTGGTACTAACGGAAGACTCGGCTGTATAATTTTTTGTTTCCTGTGAACTTACATGAACGGACAGTAATTCTTAAACTCCAATTCTTAAAGTCAAGTATTGATTCGAGTGAACCTTTTGATGTGTTTCCGAAATTGAGGCATTTTAATATCATTTTATTTGAAGTTTATGTATTGTTCCTCGAAGTTGCATGTTTTTTGACAGAAACAATTGGGCACTTAAAGAAAAAAAAATAACCGCACGAATCTAGCCAACAAAAATTTTATATCGATCGAATGATATACTCGTTGATGTAACTGGACCTTGTTTTGCATAACTGGTTGAATCAGTTGCATTCATTTCTTTACGAGGTAAAAGAAGCACAACATACTTTGAAACAATTAGAGATTATATTCATCGTAAATATCAGTGTACTAGTACTATAAACGGCCACTAGGCGGTGAACTTTCTCGCTACGGAAGTAGCATCATCAGAGATAGTTGTGCGACCAGGTAGTCGGCTAGAAAGTTAGACACGGATAACGTAAAATAAATTTGTGATCAAACCTATTACAAACGAAGAGAGCATAAAACTAAAATTCGAGTTATGGAAATTGATATTGACTACAAATAAACAACCATTATTGACACATGTTCCATTTATACTTCTACTCATAAAAGAATAAGTTTTCGGGTTTATCCCATTAAATATGAAGTAGATCCCACAAAATTTCGAGTCAACAGAATTATAGTAAATGATATCGTTGGAAAAATACGTTTTTTGCGCTTGAGTATCTGTAATGTTCAGTAGATGCAAAAGATTATTGTAATAATAAATTTCCTCACCTGTTTCAACCATTGAACTGTTGACTTAGCAAAACAAAAAGTAGATCAAGCTCAATTTGTTTTGAAACAAAATTTTCATATTTTTAATACAAAACGATTGAGATGCGTTCCATCAAATTTTTAGTCATTCCAATCACATATTTTGCTGATACGAAATTCACATTATCGCAAGGAACTCGCGCCTAGTTATCTTGAATAAATTAATAATCAGCATCATCATTCAAAGGCTTGATTCAATTCTGTATCAAGTTGTCGCAAGTATTTCGTCCGACAAAAGTTATTTAGTTGAATTAAGTGAGTATTGTGTTTGCCGCATTTGACTATAACATTTAGTTGAATCAAGTGAATATCACTTGACGCAAATAATCCTATCCCTCCGCGCGGGAAAAGATACGCATAAGCGAAAGGGTTAGAATTTGCCAGAAAACCGACGTGTTGAATCAGTCGGATAACCGTATTCTAACGTTCAGATCTTATCCACTGTTTATCTACAAGTTAGCCAGGAATCACATGATATATTCCAGTGGCGCATTATTCAGTTAGCGAATTTCATTTCAACGTTTAGGGTATTTCCGGATTAATTGGGCGTATATGTCAAGCATAATGCAATTGATTTATTCTTTATCAGATCCGATTTTAATGGTGTTACTGTAACGAATAAATATGACATTCGTAAAAGGTAATAATTCCACCAAATAATTGGATAATCGTCAAACTACAATTTCCTTTTACGTTCGGAGAAACAGCCTTTAAATCCATCAAATAATTGGATAATCGACAAATTGTAATTTCTTTTTACGTTCGGAAAAAACAGCACTGAATTTTGACGTTTTTTTTTTTTTTTTTTTTTTTTTTTAATTGATGACTTTATTTTTTGCTTATCTCATTACCCTTTATCATTGCCATTCCATTATCATCTCTTGCAATAATGTCAGTACGCGCAAAACAAGTTTGGCGTCTTACGGATTCTTCTAATAGTCTTTATTTCTACAGCTAGGCAATTTAGCTGTAGGCAGACAGCGATTTTACTTCCAGGCTACGACAATATATACACGAAGCGGTAATGAGGGGATCTTATCTCGAGGATGTTACATGTACACGACGTCGTAAGCCTTACGTTATTACTAATCAGGGCAGCTTGTGTCGAATACGAAAATTTCAGTCAACATTCTCACAGTGAACCTGTATCTGCTGTCTATGATGTTCTTATAATTATCAAGTTAATTACGAAGAATTATATTCAAATAAAATGCAACAATAATTTTAATTGACGGAATGACTTTTATGAAACAATGAGTAAAATCCTACTTCCTGCTACTGTCACAGAGACAAATGCTAGGTGAGAGTATCAACCTGTTATGATACGTTTTTGATTAGTATTAAAATACACACTCTTCATTAGTTATCGGATTAGTATTATCTTATTATATCTCTACACGAGTACGCACGAGTAACGACTTTGAAGCGCCACATTTTAACGGACTACTGGCTCGAAACTAATCCCATCATCGCAAGCCTATATACTATGACACTACCGATTTCTGATGTCCACCACACAAGCTACTCTCATCTACTTCGTGCTTTTATCGCCAGTTTGATGGCGAAAAGCTGTCTGAAGAGCCCATATCGAAACTTGATCCACAAACTAACTTGTCGTCAAAATGGTCTTCAAGAAGTTTGATTCTAAGAGGTTGTTTTATACAGAAGTAGGTTGTTTCTGCGCGAGCCAACTGCGGTTGGACGTCTAAGCTCAAACCATTTTGGCGTGAGAAAAAAACTTGAAGTAAATGAATAGTTACCTTCAATGTTGTCATAATTATACGTAGTGTTCTGTGAAAATCGAAGGTGAAGAAATAGAAACCGATGTGATTATCTGTAATGAGAAAAAGGTTTCGCTGAATCAACAAAATATAATTAGTCAGAGTTAAATCGGTTGAACAAACTATTCATGATTTAAAGCACGTATATAATTAGTTGGAATATGAAATTTTAGCTGTCTCACTCGAGCAAATAATTTGGTCAAAAGTATGAACTGAAATGCTCATGAATATCTTGGATCACTATTGCGAAATCCTAGAGTCAATGTCACGATAATCGCGAGTCATGCCGGTATTGACCAATTCAAAAAACGGTGCGCTTTCGAACAAAAAAAAAAAAAAAAAATTAGCAGCTACTACAGCGAGGAGGTTTCGATCTCAGAAAATGGTCGTTATATTCACAAGCTGTCGGAGGCAAGATGGTTCAATCAATTCCTCGGCATATTAAATTTTTTCAGCCGTCAAGGATGAAAATACAGAGGCGCTGCATTCAATAGAACGCCGAGGGTGACAGGTTTCAATTATTGTTAGAAAACGTCCTCATGACGTCAGAGCCTGGTTGTTGGCACCGCTTTATCACCACATAACCTACGTTTTTAATTTTAATGGATGCGAATTGTAATTCTTGGGCTATCAAACCACTCATGTCACATACATTAAAAAAACGTAATCAATAATATACCTGTTCCACTATCCACACGAAAAGCACGGTCAACGGTCAGCTGTCACCTTGGTTGCGGTAGTTTGATTTTTCCAGATGACGCATTGCAATGTGTCAATTCCAATATCACTCCAGTCAATTCGAATATCATAAAAATCACAAAGTGATCGACATTATCTGGTATCGCTTAAATTTTTAATCCAATCAACTTGCTAGGACCGATTATCGTGGTTGCAAAAATTTTAATACATATGGGTCGGCCTTCCGTGTAAGGATTCAGGGCAGTGTGAGTACCTGGATTGTGAAGAAGAGGCAGTGTATCATTGAACGTATGTATTTCTCTAATAGTGTAGACTATAAGCTACGTATTAAAGCTTGGACCCGTTTGTTCACTTCGCCGCGCCGTGGCGTGGTGAAGCCATATTTGTTTACAAAGTTGCACGACCGGGAAGAATGAGGAGCTTTGGTGTAGGGTAAAATGGTGATATCACTGAAGTATAATACTGGAACGCTCGCTGCATGGTCTGGTAAACGGCTAGCTTTCAAGAGTTATTATATGTGTTTCATTGTCAGTGGGTGATATCCGCCCACGTATGTTTTTGCGTTATCAATGCTGTCAACAAACAAAGTCAGATCATTGAGCAAAAATGAATTATTCACTGATTTCAGATGCCTACAAAAGCAAGTCTAACCAGTAGCCCTGGTTCCAAGATTGTTAAAGTATTGACAACGGTAGCACAGACTATATTTGTCACTATTGTAATCAATAATAAATAGCGCTTTTGTAATTTTTACTCAACTTTGTGTGTAACTTTCTTTTCTGCAATAGAGTGTTTTATTCCCACTTTAAATAAATAGCCGTTTCGATCATTTTCCTCTGATCACAATCTTACCAGCACGTTCGGGCAAAATGGGGACTTCTGCACTCAACGATAAAATAATTTTTCTTTGGCCCGATAATAAATCATTCGAAATTGTCTTGCTACTGGTAGCCAGATGAAGGTCCACAGATGGCTATCGGAGTATAGTTTGGCTTTTCTCCTTATGAAGGTTTCTAGTGTTTGGGATTATCGAGTTATTGGGCTGTCGGGTTATTAGGGTGTCGGGCTTTGGAGTTTAATAGATATTGGACATTTGGGTGATTGTGACACTTGAATACGACACACGTGTATAGATATAGACATCTATGACAAGAAATAAAGTTCCCTATGTTCCCCTTATTTTCTAAGTTTTTAACTGGTGTTTTCACGCTAGCGACCAAATTACGTTACTGAGCCCCAACTTTAACTCCAGATTCGTGTTCAGAAGGTCGAAATACATAGGAAACGATGAGACTCGACTCCAGAAAAACACAGTTTCTTTTGTGGGCTTGTGCAATTAGAGTTCGTTTTATTTACGCCCTAACTTCGATTCTAACTTCTTTCAGAGTCCGTTCTTTACTTTGCAATTTCTAACAAGCTTTCCAACTGGTCCTTCTCAATTTTATGGTATCTGGTACAACGAGGAAGGTTCATGAGTGCAATAGTGTATTGTGTAACAAAGACACAAACTCGGTCTTTTCGAGCCAAGCGTGAGTTTGCAATATGAGTCACAAGTGGCGAATATTGCAGATACGCGAGGCGAAAAGACCGTTGCCTCCTTGTTGCACATGACTCTTTATACAACAAGCGTATGTTGCGCGTCTTTTCACGACGCGCAAAATTGAGGTTAGGATTTGCACTTTTGCCACCTGGGCCTAGGGTAGGAGATTAGTTATGTCCACTTAAACTCTTCCCAAGAGTGCGGTTATATTTTGAATAAGTTATATAATATAAGTTAAATAATAGTAAATTGTTTTCATGATTGTTAGTAACGATAGGGACACTCTTCAACAATACCGCGAGAGATTTTGTTAAACGCTTTCGCACAGAAATGGAAATATCCTTTTTCAGTAAGCTTTAAATGGTTCCCATATTTCCAAAAGATTAGTATTATGATTAAGTTGAAAACAGAATTTTTTCAATCTGTGGTGTACCGGTGTCCACCATACGCTATGCGCCACTGTAGTATCTGATATTCTGTATTGATTCTATAAGCTTAATACATATTATACATGTAGTTATTCCCAAACGAAATAAATTATAATCGTTTGAATTCAATCACCTAGAGATTGTGCGCAATATATGGAAAATCTGATACTTACGCGTTTGTCAGATACTTGATCGTAAGCCACTTATTCGTATCTTACTTACTTTTTAGCCTCCTGTTTGTTCGCCCGGACGCTTTTGTCTCAAAGACACTCCTGCGTCTAAGACAATTTTTTGTCCCGACACTTATTCGTCCGAGTATTTTTTCGTCTAGTCCTCTGGTACGAACTCACGATCAGAATATTATCATATCGAATAAGCTAGATTTCAAGTGATCTGTGGTAGGTACTTCGAAAGTTACATAAATCAGGTCATACAAGCGTCACATATTTAGCAAACATGTTTTTGAGATGCAGAAGTGACTAGTTTGAGTAGTGTGTTGAACGAAAATAAGCCGTAAAAATATTATTTTTTTTTAATACTTTTATGACTTCGCAAAAGAATTCTTCTCTATTGTATAATTTGTTTTTTTTTTTTTTTTTGCGACATAGTAATCTGTCTAAAAATTTGTATAAAAATCGCCGCGTCGTGTAAACTGCGTCAGAGTGCTTTGAATTTTTTTCGATAGAAGCACGCGTTGAAAAAAAGAGCTATGGCTATTTTTCATGTCTATTATTTGAATGGAAAGTCTTGTAAACTTCAAATCCTTTCACCAAGTCGTTTCCAAGAACATCGCGGAAGTTTTTCGAGACAGACAGACAGATAAGAAAGTTGTCTACAATGATAATAAAGTCACCGATCTCGGCGTTCAGAGATTAAGGTCTTGATGAGTTGGTTTTTGGTAATTCTTCAGCCAGGTTTTTTGCAAACATATTTTTACAAATTTGGGAATAATACCAGTTGTTACAATAACTTATAAGATTCCACTGTGATATTTCACCATCGTCATTTACTATACTTTTCCAGAGTTTTAGATTTCCACTTCATCTAATTTCACAATTTCTATACATTCTACCACCATTTCCGATTGGGAATCCAAAGCCTTGGGTAGTTCTTTGAAACCGAATCAACAAAACGTTGCAAACAGCAAATCCCTTCCCTCTGAACCGTCTGTTTCTATATAAAGTCCTTCCGCCTTCGTTCGTCAGACTCTTCGATGTCCTGGTCAACTTTCATAATATTGTTGTTATTATCGTTAACCTGATAGACCTCGGAGTTTGCCGTCTTTTTGTAACATTTTTTTCGAAGGAGAGATGCTGCTATTTATGTATGTTGGTGGACGTTTCCTTGAAATGGGTTTAATGTAACCGATGTCAACCTTGATCACTGTACCACCACCCTCTTGCCAAATTAATTGGCGTAATACTTAAAGGGGTGCATCTGGTTCAAGCGGTCGAACATGGGGCAATGTGACCTTGTGGTAATGCTGACGGATATTTGCACTGATCCACTCTTGTAATTTAATTTTTATCGTAGCAGAATAATTTAACACTATTAGCTCGTTGGGTAGTCTATCGAAATTCACGATGTCAATTCTGATAATTATAAGGATGTAATTGTCAGTCTTTATCGACAGCGTAAAATATCATTTATTTTTACTGTCAAAGCTTGAACAGCACTGATGCAAAAATGTCGCAGCCTGCATCAATTCTATTGAGCAAAACTATCTAATAACTTTTTGATGTCATGCATCAATTCTCTTGAGCAAAACTATCTAATAACTTTTTGATGTCATGCGAAAAATCTGAAAAATTAAAAGCTATTCTTTGCAAAATAAACAATGCGATCGATCAGTTAATAACACAATAAAAGAGTAAAAAAATTTCCATACATTTTGAGCTATAATTGCTTCGCCAATACTGAGAAAAAAAATCGGTTATACCGACTAAATTTACCAACACGGGCTGATGAATTTTCCACGTAGCGGCCCGTGTCGAAAAATTTATTAGGCATAACAGATTTTTTTTTTCAGTGAAACTTCAGACCTTATTAACATCGCATCATTGCACTATCTCGCCCTTCAGAGGCTGCAGATTTCTGCGCTAATTGGTTCATAACAAGAAAATATTGCACCTGGTTGTCATTTTATTAACGAGCAATATAGGTTGCGCTGCGTATAAATGTAGGTATACACTATACATATAGCCTTTTAATAATTTTTGCTCAAAGTACAATACTCGCGGAATGATTATTTATAGATTTCTCAACTACGAATCAAACGAGATACCGTGAAATTTGCAAGATTGCGTATTCAAATTTCAAGTTTTTAATTCGACATTTAGGAGTTGCAGTCATGCATTATAAAAAAACTTTGGTCTATGGTTGTGCCAAAATTGGTTCTACCGGGACAATCTCTTGAAACTTGAAAATCAACCGCGCATGCGCCGAATAATTAAATCTCGTTGGTCGGCGAAATCTTCCCGCAGCGATATTTTCGTCTGCGATGCAGGCGGGCCAACTTACACAAAAATGTGTAAGTTTGAATTTTCAAAGAGCATAAGCATAAAATTCCGATCGTTCTTTGAAGAATCAACTCTCCGACCCAAAAACAAATGGTTCCAAAACTTTTCAGAGTCACTATCTCAATTATTTGAGGCTCTAACCTCGAAAATTCGCATCAACTACATCGCCGGCAGAAACAGTTTGACAGCTGAAACTCGGGATGGCCAGCCTGCGCGAACAGCCGATAAAACTCGCGCATGCGTAGTTGATTTTAAAGTTTCAAGAGATTGTTTCGGTATATAATTTGTATCTTACTCTTCGTCATTATTGATTTTTATATGCAACGTGCGACCTATCGTCACTCTTATTCATTATCCTTTCCCTACCGACTTAACATCAGTAACAGTACATCCTAATGAAAAATTCAAATCTAAAGAATTTCAGAGTTAGTAAAATTATGAGTCTCAAATTCTGAAGCCGGTGAATTCAAAAGAGACTACATGAGATGATGGCCTGAATACAAGGAAGCATATTATAAGAGTGCATGGCTGAAAAGTGGGTGAACTTTTAGAATTTGTATCAGAACAAGCAACTACCAAATTCGTTCGATGTTTGTTTCGTTTAAAAGTAGACCACTGATTGTTACAAATAACTTTGACAATGTTTGATTTCACATATGTGTATCCGCAAATGGGAAAAATATTGCAATTATCACCATTTGTTACATACTATTCTCATTCTGTAAACTAACAAACCACCAAAATGCAACGATTTGTTTTAAACAGATTTCAATAATGGAACTGGAGTGATTCATAATCAAACGCTGCCCAAGCATTTGCGTGCTCAAAGTGACTCAACGGATCACAACGTACATGCGAAAGCAGTTGAATCTTCGCAGAAACTCCGTTGCAGAGAATCACGGGGATTGGGCTCATTGAGTCTTGCCACAGTTCTTCGATTCTACGAGGCATACCGTAAGATAACTGAATTCTGTTGTCTCGCAACGTTGGTCTTCAGCCGTTGAGCCATACCATCCTTCACAGTGAATTTTCGGTTTCAATGGGGTTCAGAATCATTAATAATTCGGGGCTAGAAGAGAGAAAAGGTGATTAACTGTTCGTTCCAAGCGGTTTGAGTCATGGTTTCGCTTGGAACGTGCGGCGAATAGAGAAGAATGAGTTATAGGGCCTATACCGGAAAACGCTATGGCTATGTCTGAAATTAGAGACCTTCAAATAAGAAACCAAAGCAGTCAGCCATTATTGGTAATGATTCCGATAATGAGGGGTGGCGTTAATCAAAGGCACCAATATTCGAAGAGTGAATTCATTCCTTAAAGCCTGCTTCTATTAACGTGCACGGTTGAGAACATCATTTTCGAAAGATTCCGAATGTAAAGCAGTAGGTACAGCCGAACTTCAGCCCCTCCACGGTGGTCTGTAAACGAAATATGAATATGGTGGAACCAATCACATATCGGGGTTCAATGTGCCGGAATATCATTCGAAAATCTTTAGTTCAAATGCTTTAGCCACGTATGAAGTGGATGAGCATGAATAATGTTCTGATATGAAGCGGTAAAGTTCTATCATCGGTACATATAAATTGGATGAGTCAATCGAAGGAAAAGAATTTGAGTGAATTGGAGCGCGAATCGCTCCACACGAAGCTTTATGTAGTTTTATACGCAGAGAGTACGAGTGAAGGATAGGTTGGAATGCCAACTTTGGGTGAATAGTGCTAGTTTATTCTCTTCCTTTCATCATAAATTCGCACTTTGTAGATTACCGATACTTAAAAAGTTTGTAACGGATCAAAGTCTACCTTGATTCATGAATCGATAGGTATATATAAATACATACATAATATAGGGTGGAATGCTTGAATAGATCCGTTTAAAATGAAAAATGGTAAGTGCTTTCAAAAGCGTAATTAAAATGGTTAAATGTAAATGGTTACTTTGGTCGATTTTTTTTTCGTTTGTATCTCTTTTTTTTCATTTCATGTATGCGGTATTCGCTTTGAGAAGCAACTGCTGCTCAAACCTGTCATCATTCATGCTTCTCCTTCTGGGTCGCACGAGCATAGAATCGTAGGAAACGAAACGTTCCATTGGTGCATATGACGGCTGTACTTACAACTAGTTGTAAGAAGATGAAAGTTCACGCATCTCACTCATCATTATTGGCACTATTTAACTTACCGAGCCCGAATGCGGTAAGTTGTTTGACAAAATACCGCAGTTTACCATTTTATCGACAGTCATTATGCCTTCTTTTCGTCATAATTAATTAGCATTCTTTCGTACCATTCCGTCACATTCAATTGTCTGGAATCATCCAATTGCATCGAATGTCATCTATGCTACAATCATCCGACTTGACGGTGATCTTTGCTGAACTACGAAAGCTTCCGCATCTTTTGGTCTCTTTTTATTTTTCCGCATCTTAGTCGTCGAAAGCTGTATGAAGCTATTCGTTGAATTGTAAGTCGCCTTGATCGTCTTATATTTTATTGTATTTCTGTCATTGTACATCTGAAATCAGGTCCGAATCTAATTAATCTCAACACTGGAGACTGTAAGCTACATTATTCATATTTCTCAAAGCAGCCTGTTTAAAATATCGACATAATAGCCTAATTTGTTTATTACCAGATGCGCTTGTTTAATTTTATTTATACATTGCTTGTGCTTGTGTCCTGTTTACGCAGTTTCAACTGTATCAGAATTGCCACCTAAATTTCTATTTCGATATTTTTGTTCAACGAATCTTACCTATATAAAATATTCTCTCGATTATGATGCTTTCGTCATAAACAATAAACATCTTATTAATTTGTTACTTCGTTTTTATGATCCACCTACCGAGCAATCTCTTCCTCTAATAAATTAAATAATTTCTGATCATTGCTGCATTACCTATAAATATACCTCACAAGCTGTCTATATGTAATACAGGACGGTCAGCTTTAATCTCCTTAAGCGAACATATTAGCGACGACAAGAGATTAGACAACCCTGTAAGAAATTTTCACGGTCTCAAGGGAAAAGATAATACTGATTGAAGAGTTTGCAAATACATTTGCTGTCAGATAGGGAATACGAGTTTGGATTATAAACATTAGATAACCAGGTCAAAAAAGAAATTTCTCAGGAGAATATACAATTTGGTTTTAGATCGAGGATACCGAATTGTTGCATTGCTTCGAAATCGTGAAAAAGGATACGATTAATCTACCCGTGTTTAGTCTGATCGAAACGGCGACAATTTGAAAAACAGGATGTAACGAAAAATTGTTATTCCGTGAGAATTTACTCGATCAAAACTAAAGACGAGTCATTGAACTTGATAAATTTAAAGACAGCGATGCGCGTGTATAAACAATTTTTACTTCACTCGAGTAAACGTCGCGCCTGCACCGACCGATTTCAGACTAATGACGAAAGAAGAAATTTTCAGGCTGAGTAAAATCGAGCTGATTCGGATGCGTCGCTTTACGCCGCCGCGGTGCTCCTGGCACCCCGTAGTATGCTTTCAATGCGACTCTCACTTGCTCGCGGTCCGTTGAACGCGTAGTTTCACCCAACCGCGCCAAAATCTTGATCCAATAACACGAAAGACTCGTGTGAAGATCAAGAAGTAATTCGCGGTGAGAAATAATCATTTTTAAAAAAGATCATCGCGTTGTAATGTGAGTGGATTATCGTTAACCGTTGACACGATAATCGGACTCGCAATGGTGGTGAACTAATATGACAGTATTTTGAATCAATTCTGAAAGCAGACGAGATTTGCGCAATATTTCAACGATTATTAATGAGCGGTGTGTCGACTATTTCTGAAGTGGTAGTAAAATATGGAAACGGTATTGCGGACAGTGCAGATTGAAATTGGGTATATTGGATCAATTCGGAGAGATTTTTTCTGGGGTGAGAAACTTCACTTAAAAACGGGACTGAGAAATTCGACGTGCGATTCAACGACACGTTTACCGCAGGGGAGAGCGAGTAGTTGGACAAAGTGGACGGAAAAATAATTAACAATAAGTGGAAATTTTATTGGACACGTGATATTAGAGTGCCGATTTTTCGCACGTTGTTAAAGTTTAGCAGCCGCGTGCCAATTTCACCCCGTGATGGCAGCAGTAAATCTTCTTCCGAGCCCGCTCGGAAATTTTTCCGAAGACAATTGCACCGAATCCGAGTACCTCGAGAAGATGCTCGGACCCAAGCATCTGTCAATACGAATTGTACTTCCGGTAACCTTCGTCTATGTGTTAATTTTCGTCACTGGAGTCTTTGGGAACGTCGCTACGTGTTTGGTTATCATCAGGAATCCGGTGATGAAAACTGCCACCAATTATTATCTCTTTAGTCTTGCCGTATCGGACCTCACCCTCTTATTGCTCGGTAAGTGTACGGTTGTAGATCAGGGTTGTCACAGGCCTGAGAAATTTTTAAAATCTGAAAACATGAAGAAATTTCAAAGGGGTCATGGAAGACCGGAAATTGTCGAGGAATTTTTTATTTTGGCCATGGGAAAATTAGAAAATATCACTTTTCTATCATGGGAATTAGAAATGATTTTTTGATGTGACAAATTAACTTTTTTGTCTCAAGAAAAAAAAAAATGGCTTGGAATGACTTTTTTCTACACAATATTTTTTTTCATTTCGAGTTAAATTTGAACCAAATACAGAGTCGAAAAGCTGAACGATTTAGGTTTCAGTAACTTACTAGACCTGGGAAAATGTCAGGGGAAATTAGGTCTTCGGGCCTGGGAAACGTGGAAATGTGATGGAATTTTTATCTCAAAAATTTGTGGCCAGCCTGTAATTACTGCGACTTTATATTCTATGGTTTTTTAAGATTGAAATAGCGCTGCGGTGAAAACTTACCTACGCAATTCTCTACAGATTTTTTTTCATCCATAATCTAAAACGAATTTATCGGAGATCCATAGATTTATTCATACAAATTTTTCTGATGTTCTGTGCTAATTTTTTTTCCAACTCCATCTTTTCATTAGTATTTCCGGATGGCTTTGTATTTCTTTCTGGCTAATGCCGAAGTATTCTGAAGGGTTCTGATTTCTTTTTAAACAACCGTGAAACGATATCAAAATCTTAAAACTTTGTCGTCAAACATTTCTTTACTCCTCTGAAATCGGTTAGCGTAAGCTTCTCTTAAAAAAACTACATTTTTTCCGAATCCTTTTTGTATTCTGTACGATTTTGTATCGAAATGCTGTACGATGAAAAACTATCGGACAATAAATCCAACAATAATTTTTCGTATTATGATTACAGTTTTACAATGGAATAATAATTCCTCCAATTCAAATCAACAAGAATATAAGTTTTTCTGTATATAAAGTAGTGTCTAACTATAAATTCTATCGATTTCTCTGAAAACTTCCGGCACAATATGTTGGATCGTACATTCTTCATTCATATTAGTATCTGGCAATTCCATGCGTTGCACTGAGGCGAGGTATTATCAAAACGAAGTAATCCCTACTGTATGATTTAGGCACACGTTACGTTATTCAAATGAAGTTGGTCCTTTAATTACACAGACGCTTGATATCTCTAGGTTTATACGCAGGTGTGAATTCGCATTGCGTAACTCTGCCAGCCTGTAACTTCGCTTGAAATTGAGTGATCTTAACCCTTCTACAAGAAATCGAAAAGAAAAGGATAAGGAATCTTGTGAAATGTAGTAAAGCGTAGAAAAATGTCTTTTTACACTGAGAAAAATTTCATTTGTTACAGTAACTAGAAAAATTCAGTAAAACACGTATCGTTAAAAAATAGTTTGAATATTTTTGGAATTACGAAAAACGAGGTACGCGTAACCATTATGCATTATTGTCGATCCTTTTTTGGTAATTTCAACTGTACTTTTTTAGTCAAATAAGGCTTTAACATCAATTTATTGCACAAGCATTAAATTTTCGCAATAGTTACAAGCAAATACAGTAACAATGATCATAATGAGAAAGAACGGTAACAGATACTAGACTTTCTGGTAATAGCTGCAAAACTAATTTTCATTTTGTACCTGGAACTATATTTTTCGATTGTAGTAAAAAATGAAAATAGTTAAGGACTGAGCGGTAATCGTAACTAAAAATTTCTCTCAGTGTATGGCTTCAATTAAAATATCTTGAGAATGGATGAATGGATTTGAGTGAAAATTGGTATCGACAGCTTTTTTGGGTCGCTCATTACGAATCTAAAGTCAGATGTGCAAAATTTAAATTTGGTGTATTCGATATACTCAAATAAAAGCTTAAAAAATTTGGACTTTAATAAAAATCAGTATTCGAAGGTTCGTTGGGTTGTTGATCACGAACCTGAGGTCAGATTTGTCAATTACAAAATATCGATTCCAATATGGTGGATAATAAGAACCAAAGATTATTCGGATTCGTGTAGAAATTAGTAAGAAGAGGTTTTTTGGGTCACCGATATCGAATCCAAGGTCTGACTTCGAAAATTTGTAATAATGGAACTATTTATAGTGGTTAAAAATAAAAAAAAATCGAAGTGATTTCACGCAAAATGGTACATAAGGGTTTTTATATCATTAATCACGATTCTGAATTTGCAGTTCGAAATTCGAATTGGAACGGAAAAATCAAAGACTCGCTCACGGCTAGCCCAAAGCCGCTTGTTACGTTACGTTTTCATTGGATAAATCGTGTACGACTTTTACAAGATAACCCTCAAAGGTTTTAGTGATATCAAGATCGTTGTATGCATTAACTGGCAAGGAGTGATTGGGGTGCGCTTTTAGTTTGCCTTTTCGACACTGATGGATTACACGCAATGTTGTCATTTTCTTCGATCTGCAAACAAAAAAAAAAAAAAGAAAAAGAAAAGAAAAAGAAAAGAATATCGATAAACACAGACGAGTTTTCGGACAACTTGCAGCATAAGAAACTGATCAACTCGTACATTTTAGTCGTAAAGCTTGCGACGATGATAAATAATTTATAATAGTTTTTAACAAACGTCAGTTCTTAGAAAGAAGAAACATTCTACAAACAATCGAGAAATATGCTGCTTTGAAACATATATGAATGAAAAATAAAAACAAATCAATATATGTCAGTCGAAGAGAACATCACAGAATTTCTGAACACGGGTAGTGTATTATGATAAAATATTGAATTACGTGGTCATAAGAGAGTAAACGTGATATAAAAAAGTGTGATAATGATAATAAAGTGACGATGATAAAAAAAAACGAACAAAAATAGAATACAATTATGACAGTGGCTGAAACATGAAGGCCTCATGTAAAACATGAAGAATATTAAAATGACCAATGAAAAAAAATGATGTTAATTAACTAAACACAACAGCAACAACAAGAATGGCAATGAAAACACAATTCTTTATCTGTCGTCTTTCGTAACGAAATGAAAAAAAAAGAAGTAACTAAAAACTGAGATGATAATCCATTTCTATTTACCGATGCATGTAAAGCTTAAAGACCAAATTCGGAATTCAGCACAACGTGATTTACATTCATCAGATGAAAAATTACATTTCTTACATATTTTTAAGAACATTTGTCCGCGTAAATAAATTTCGATTAATTGAATAACCATCAATTACATTGTCCGGTAATCAATATTCTTTCACATGACCAAATGAAAGCGAAACATCACAAGACAACATTCTTCGGTTTAATCAAACATTTTCTCAATATATTTTTGTCTGTGATACTCATTGTACTCTGATGCAAATTGAAATTTTCCATAAACTATGATTTCGGAAAAAATGTACAATATAAAATTTAAAAAAACGAAAAGGGCATTTCCGCCTAAGAATAGAGAAAAAATATATAATGTAAGGAATTGCTATGAATGAATTTATTGAAATTTTTGGTGTATCTGCGTGGAAAAAATCCACAATCTATTGATAATAAATGAATAACATGTAAACGAATGACGTAAATGAATAACATGTAATTTAATTGCAACCATATCAGCAGATTGTGAAAATAATTGTTTTCCCTTCAAATCATGCAATGTAGATTGTTAGAAGCTGTCAAAGACTTTTACAAAGATCAAAAATTGCTTTCAAGTTGTAGGTGCGGGTCTCTGGAGGTCCCTATTAAATAATACATAATTATACCTGTCAGGTAATCGATAAATTATAGCTTATTACTCATCACAGTTTCACACTTCATAATTTATGCAAATTGAACGCTGTAAAGTAATATCACGTAAAATAACCATTTCCCCCTTTGATGAAAATCATCACTGGTACATTTGGCATTTCAGCGAGGCAACAATCAGAATTCAACTTACAATTAGGCTTACACTGAGTGGAAAGATTGAATATTCGTTTTCACAAGTTTATCAAGCTGCTCTGACAGTTATTTGAAAATTAAAACGATGTTCATTCATTCGACCTC
Organism: Neodiprion pinetum; assembly: GCF_021155775.2. Classification (NCBI taxonomy): domain Eukaryota; kingdom Metazoa; phylum Arthropoda; class Insecta; order Hymenoptera; family Diprionidae; genus Neodiprion; species Neodiprion pinetum. The sequence goes on from NC_060232.1 coordinate 12,105,502, forward strand.
GATTGAAATCACGTAAAGTTGTTTCGATTTAATTTAAGTATTTTGTTTAAAATTATATGATTTTATTTATTAATCATACTTTAAATGCACTTTGAAGATAATTTAACAGAATTAAAACAATAACGACCAAGTCAAAAATGTATCACGTAGCTTCTCGTTTTTCTAAGCATAAGTAAAACAGTCAACTCAATGTACACCAATGATTAATCTAAAAATCCTTTCGAAAATCTGAAGACAGATATTGACGGATGTTACCTGGGAATTTAGGACATGCGGATATTGCATTCCGGAAATTTATGCGCCAATTCTGTAGCCTGAATTTCTACCATATCAATTTTATTTAATTTGAATTTAACTACCACTTTTCAGGAATCGTTCTTTGTAAATTCTGTGATGTTCAATGTATGAATAAATATGTTCAGCTCGTATGTTTTCACCTGAAATTATATTTTCATGATTTAAACTATGTGAAACAGATGACTATTACCTAGACACTTCAAAAACGTGTGTTCATTTCACGCTTCTTTATATACTGATACGTGATCAGAAGATTGGAGAATCTTCCTTCGGCTACAAATTTTAACGCTTTGTTTTAAAAAACTTCGAAAAAATTACTTCCTCCTCAAATATTTCAAATATAAACGTGGAGTAGAGGGCAAGGATTTCACGATTAAAGATTTCCATTTGTTAGAAATAAATGACGGTAATTTTCGCGTTGAAGGATTATTGCGATTTCAGAATCAATATTGCGGTATTTCACCAGATGTCAATCTTTCCAGCAGTATGCAGTTATTATTCAAAACTTCTGATCGCAGTTTTTCAATAGTGAATTGAAAAACTTCATGGAAATAACGCTTCCATTCACGAATCAATACCTACGTAGTCGGGATTCAGGTCAGGATACATAGGATCTCTTGCATTTCTATGCGCGTAAACTTGATGAATGGAAACGCGGAACAAAAGCCATTGAATATTAGTTTCCTCTAGCAACTGAAACATGCATTGAGTTTCCGCATGCGGTGCACGATGTTGGTGGTTGATTCGTAAAAATCAATCAAAAAAAAATTCAACCACTCAAGCTAAATTCGTTTCACCCTTATTCTGCCGGGCAAGTAAGCAGGCGGAGAATAAAAAAGTCTTGGAAACCTAGGTCCACAGGAGAGTAATGCCATTGACGCATCTCACTGGATGAAAAAATACTGAGAATAAATTACGGCAATTTTCGTTCCTCCCTTGTCCATTGCTGACAATTGAGAAATAACGTCACTGCTTTTTATTTCATTTGTTTCTACCATATTTCGCCGAGTCCTTGACGATTCCATCGTTTATCTTGATTAGTATTTACGGTTGCGTATCATATTGCATCGCAATCGAATTGTCTGTTGACGGACAACCGTGTTTGGTTTGAGTAATTTTTTCACAAGGAGACAGTGAGTTTGTAAATTTGGTGTTAATTTGGCTAACGGTTATTATACAGAGTTTATAAAAATGAATACCGACAACTTTTTCAAATCATCCATCATCACTATGGCTTGGATACGTACGTATTCAAAATGACAAAATACGTATTATAAGAATATTATAGATTTATTTTAATTTCATTAATGCACGAATAAATTTTATGCCTATTTTGCAAGGTCGAAGAATATAACACGACTTTAGCTTAATTTTTAAAGGTGTTGCTGGCCATTCGAAATTTCCCATTTAAATCGCACGCAAAAAAGTTTTTTTTCATTAAAAATGCTGTAACGTTTGAACCAGTTGAGATCTAAAAATTTTCAAGGCATATTCTTGTAGGGCATTAAATTGTACAAAAAAAAAAACCGAGCTGATTTTCTAGACTCAAAAATTCGCATACTTACGGGCCGTGAAAGTCGAAGAAAAGCAGAAATATGGAGTTTTAGAGCTCTAAGATTGAAAATATCCATACTAAATGAAAAAACTTAAACTAAAATGAGATAAGATGTGTGAAAATGTTGTTTATAAACAATATTTGTCAAAGGAGTAGAGTTTAAACTCATTTATTTATTTTTTATTACACCTTTAAACATTAATATTCTTTTTAATTGTTGATAAAACTTTGTTTGTTACAATTAAGATATTGCTGGCGATGTAATTGCACTACTTGAAAAATAAATTGTTTTTGTTTTTCATTTTTCGTTAAAGTTCGATTATAATTTTGTATTAACGCTATACTGCATATTTTCGCTTTTCTTCGACTTTCACACCCGTAATTATGAGTCAAAAAAATCAAGTCCAGAGTCTCATTTCCAGAGGATTTAATGCCCTGCAAGAATACGCTTGAAATTTTTTTTCAATTCAAACGGTTCAACAGTTACAGCATTTTTAATGAAAATTTTTTTTATCATGTGTTATTTAAATGGGAAATTTCAAATGGCCATCGACACCTTTTGAAATTGAGTTAAAAATTTTTCCAAACGAGAGAGTTTTTTCTCAGTAAATAGGTCCTTTTAAGACCATAGATTCGACAGGTTAGTTTTTTTTGTCTCACCCTACTATTTGTGTATTCCGCATGATGTCAACAATTTTCGAGCATGCAGAGTAAAATCTGTCTACTAGATGAATTCGATGCCCGTAAAATTCCGATAGAATCGATTACGCACGTTGCGTCGGGAATGCTTGCAATTTTCAATATACTAGATTCGCGTCTAGGGCATAGATATCGGTGGGATTAATTTCCTGTTGGCATTAAAGGCAATGAAGTGTACGAAGATATGAAAAACGACTCACGTGACCTTCGGATACGTGCGTACAAAATTTCGTACAATATTCGGTGTGATAAGATCATTCAATTGCAAGCTGTCAGTCAATTTGGCGCCCATTTTCTCACTTTCAGGTCTCATTGATCGTGTTTTTCTCACAGAAATTTCAGAAACGCCTGACAAAACTCAGACTCAAGCCTAGTCCAATTTATCCGGGAAAAAGGACGCGTCTGAATCAGGTTTTCTTGTAAAATATATACAAGGAAAGGCATTCTTGAACAAACAAAACAGATTTTCTTGGACTCCATTCGCTTTAATCTAGTATCCCTTATTTGTTCCAAATACGAAGACTTCGTAGCCAAAAAAAAATTTTACATCGATCGAATGTCATACTTTGTTGATTTGACCGAAGCTTGTTTGCTTTTCAAATGTATTAAAACAAGCTCAATTTATTCTTATAAAAAAATTTCATATTCTTTAAACAAAATGATTGCGGTACGTTCAACCAAATTTTTAATCATTCCCGTCGCACGTTTTCTTGATAAAAAAAAATTCACATTATTGCAAGGAACTCACGCCGTGTTATTTTGCATAAATTCATGGTAAGCATAAGTATTTCATAGAAAAAAAGTATCTTGTAGAATTAAGTAAGTATCGTGTTCGCTGGATTCGATTATGGCATTTAGTTAAATCAAACGAATATCACTTGACTCAAATAATCCTTTCCCTCCGTGTAAGTTAAATTGCACTGGTTAATTCAGTATATAAGAAAGATTGATACCAATTCTTCAAAGTGGGTGGCAGTCATTGAAATTACTTGACGTTGCTCGTTTGATTAATGTCGAAAGCTCATTAACAGCTCGTGAAAGGCGTTGAGCAGTCAAAAAAGCCGCGTTGTAAGCTGATCGACCGTCTGAAGCTCGTTATAGATACGTGGATTTTATAGGTACAACTTAATCAGGCAGGCAAGAGAAGCCGTAAATTATTTTCAATCGCATAAGATGTTGTAATGAGAATTTTACTGGGTTTGCTTTGTTGTGTAGTAAGCCTTAAGCGGCCTTATAATACAGGAAAAATAAGAGCGGTGAAAAATAATTGTGATTTCTCTATGGCGGAAGTTAAATAACAGAATAAAGTTTTGTATTTTTACCCATTTAAAGCAAGCATTTTTCGTTGTTTCCGATTGATTTGAAATTCAAAGATCAGAAGACTACGATTATACCGATCTCGATTCACCGTCTTTCATTACATAGTGTACGGTGAGAGAATGGCCAACGAATTACATTCTTGATGGCTAGATTTCGCGGTGAGAATTGGTATACAGCTTTCAAGAATGACATTCAGAAAGCAATTGCGATTTTGTAAATAATGGATAAATGAATTGACAATATACGATAGCCGATTGTTTATTCAGACTACTGAACAATAGTTTCGGTCGATATTGCTTGAAAATTTCTTTTTCCAATCTATGTAACAAATGTTTATGCGAGTCAAAATAGCGCTGTTCGCTACTAACAGCAAAAAAAACATAAAATGTTTGGATAATTTTTAGAATGCACAACTTATCAAGATCCATTCCTGAATATTAGTTCGTTAAAAGTTCGTCCTTGAGTCTTGTCACGTTAAAAGTTTTTATTAGCTTGTTTGTCGGCATGCTGAAATTTATCTATTCTGTTTCTGAAAAACAGAGAGAGTGAAAAAGTAGGAAGGAAGTGTACTATAGTTTTGGGTGACCTTACTATTTTATCGTATATCGGCGGTCGGTTTGGTGAATAAGTCAGTAAAATAAAGTAAGATGACAACATGCGCGCCAACATATCCGAATTATGGTAAAAACCATTATTCGTAATGGTCAGACTCTCTACTGATAATTGGTGAAATTGGACATATAGTTTAAGGTGTACTGAATACTAATTGCGAACATGAAAAACGAATAATTTAGGGAGAACCAAGTTGGTGAATCACTGTTTCAAATTACTTAATTTTACGCGTAAATGGAATGTATTAACATCCCATTAGTCGACAAGGACAATTTGTCAGCTTGGATGAATCCACTCAGAGAACTTTTTGATTAAAAACAGAGGATTTTTCATAAGCATAAGTTTAAAACCACGAAAACATTCTCGGATAGATCGGGGGGATTAAAATTGAGAATATATCAGAACAGGCACGAATTTTCTATAATGATTAGCTAAAATAGATGAGCTGAACAGAGGATTCTAAAAAATCGTGAGGCGTAAAAGAATTAATTAATATTCCAGTTTGCAGCAAAGCCGTTACACTTTGTATGATAATTTTTTTCCGGCAAGCACCATTCGTGTCCCTGCAAATGTTTTTCCCGCACTTTATCATAATGTTGGAGCTCAATCGTCGATTATACATTCTAATAGTAATTGAGTCAATTTGATGGGATTTGAATAAATACAGCTCATTTGCCTGCATAAATGGAGCTTATAACTTAAGTTACGGCTGATTGCAAATGGTACGCATATATTTAGCACTTGAATACAAATAACGAAAGATGAAACAAGCGTAACCTTGCAATTTTATACAAAAACATTTTCGTCTAATTACACCGAGTCTTTATCGCTTTAGATGGTGCCAATATTTTTTACTTCACACCAACCACACGCCTACGAGATTGCTCATTCCAGTCTCATTACAAGTTTAATTTTATTCAGGAAGGTACTAATCCTGACAGAGTGAAATAAACGCGGTTTTTCTTGATCTACTTAACGTATACCTTTTGGTGAGCATGAATTATTTCGAATAGAATTGAATTTAACACAAGCGTGGCGCTGCGGCCGTTATACTTACGATAATTGGTGGTCTGCTCTTTAGTCTTTGGATCACACCGGCATTAAGAGGATTATTCGAATCGTAGCAAGCGTTTTGTCAAGCAGCCTGTTCTGTACAAGGCTAATGTCAGTGAATACCCATCCCCATGCCCATTTGCCACCCTCAAGCTGCGAAAATTATACCAATTTGCAACATTAGAACTCGAAAATGGTATAAAGTTTTCGTTAAGACCTCAATTATTAGTCTTGTTATGCATTTCGAACAAGGCGTACGGATGGAAAGGAATTCTTGAACCAGCAGAATAATTTTTGTTCAAGTCCATTCGCTTCAATCTAGTATTCCTCATTTTTTGACAATTATATTGCTTCGATTCAACAGTTTCGATTTAATCAGTGTGTCAAAATGACACAATAATGTTAGTCAAGCAGATTCATTGATTCAACAAAAGCGTTTCTTGCCGTGATCGAGTGAACCTTCTGATATGTTTCCGAAATCGAATCGACTAAATATCATTTCATTTGAAATTTATGCATTGTTCCTTCAAATCGCACGTTCGTTGATGTAAACAATTCGGTACTTCAAACAAGATAAGTGGTTTTTAGTTACTTAAAAACGTGTCCCCTCCTTCGATACTTGATATCAAGATTCACCGATTTTTTCACATGTTCTATTGACCATTTCGAACAACTTCGAGTTTGGATATTTGCGAAATTCTTTTTCATTAAAAAATAACATTTTCGAACATGGCAAAGATTTTGCCGGAATTATTTTTTGACGTGGGACATCATTTCCTAACCAGAACCGCGGACCAAAAAATTCTGCAGCCTCTTAGCAGCTTTAGCAGCAGCTAGAATTTCACTTACGGGTCCCCTTAAAATCATCGACTAGCTACCATGATAGAAATTGTACATACAGTTTATTCCAAAATGATATCACCATGTTTCTCGATGTATCCTGGTAGCTTGTAACAAAAACTGTTTGTAAGAAATCGATTTGAAAAAAAAAAAAAATTATAGTTTTTGGGACAAAGACTGTCGTTAATTAAAAAAAAAAGGATTCAAATTGGCGATTCGAGGGTCACGGGTTGAACGTTTTGGCATGAAATGCTAATATGATAAGAGTGGAATGTATAAACAGGTGAATATTGTATCATTATTTGAAAAACAGGAATTAATTAAGATTAATTAAAATGCTTTGATGTCTAGTCGCTTTGTTGTCGCTAATGGAATCCGATGAAGTGGGACGCACTTGATGTATCACGTATTTTCATATTATGACCGTTTTGTCGATTCGCATGTGAAATCGATAAATTCAATTCCTCTTGCGTATAGAAAAATCACCATTTACTTCCTGGACCAAATACCGTGGTTTCTATCTAACCTCATTTTCACCCTTGCGTATACTGGCTGATAACTTCAAGTGCTGTATTATAAATATACATAGAAAGCTTCGCTTAAATCCATTGAAAAGAATCTACGAACCAAAGTCTGGTGCATATACAAAATCTCTGGGTATATTCGCTCCAGTTTGTACTCGGATACTTATCAATGGATTCGGATTCAAGTTGAGATTTAAATCTGAGAATCGTAGCATTAGATTTTGGAAATGTAACATTTTTACATGTATGTTACGTACCTTCTATCATGAACTTAGCCAGAAATTACAATTAACGAGAAAATAGCTGGGCACAAACCAGATACATAACGCGTTATAAGACGTTTGATAAATCTTACGTCAAGGTTATATAACTGTGTTTGCTTTGAGGCGAGAAATGGACGGAGCGGCGAATTGTAAACGCAGCAATTTCTCACTCTTTCACCTAAAGTACTTCTTGCCCAGCGAAGTTCTCAAAGAACAAACTGCAGATCTACAATCGATCAACGTCCATCAATCGTAATTGCACGACGTACGATAAAGTGGCTGTGATGTCATTCAAAAGGGTTGGCGATTCCACCTCATTTCCCATTTCGCGTACTTGTTCTTTTCTTTTATATCAAAGGTGAATAAATGGTTTATTGCATCGGAAAGTAAATTTCATGTCCATTCGGGGCACTTTGCCGAGTCGTAAACGACGCTGGAAACTTTGTCGATAACGCCGACAATTTTTCGTTCTGAATTTAACCATCGAGATATTTGATTAGTTTAGAAGTTGACTCACGCGTTACGCATTTTGTGAATTTTCAAAGAGATACGAACGCGATTTGTAGTAGCATATCTATTCTAGCTTCAGTTTAATTTCACTGATTACTAAAAACTTTATTTTTTGCATATTGTGATTTTAAATACTCGCTTTTATCACTTAAAATATGCGCTTAAAAGAAAATTTCGTAGTGTAATTCAATGTCCTAGTAATCTGGTAGAAGGACTTATGCTCGAATCGATGGAAACTTTGACCATTTGCAGTAACTTTGCTGCAAGGATTTATGCGTGACATTTCAGGTAACGGAATTTTGGAGTAAATACTACAATCTACGAGCTGGCGATAGTGTTTCATTCATCCATATTTTCACGATTGATCAGAAACAGATTGAAAATAGTCGAGTTTTTGCTGGATTTTCAGTTCAGCCTCGAACATGAACGTTGACCAAAAATCGAAACTTGTCATACCACTGACTGTTTATCTTTTGTAATGAATATTTTTTTTTTTTTTAAATATATGAAATGACGAAAAAAAAAATCACAAATATAGGTATAACAACTTAATGAAAAGAAAGTCTTGCGAAATGTTTCGTTTATCCTTAACAAGAAAATTGACATGTAGTTCTACAGGAAACTGCTTTAAAAGTGCAATCACACGATCAAGTTTCGTAACGGGGAAATTAAATTAACTCAATCATCTTTTTTCGGGTTCCGTTTTCGTCTGTAATTGGTTCCCTTGGGGTCTCATCATGCCTACAGGATCTAACTTATCTGTGTCCATCTCTAGCGATATCTTGAACACAGTGTTATTCTCATTAACTTCGTATCTGATTTTTTGCGTTCTCCCTCCATACATGCGGCAAGAAATATTTGTAAGGAAAACGGCTATACTTGTGTTGCTGTAGCATAAATGTGAAAAGGTACAGCCAAATTCAATACTCGGTGAAAAAGTAATCCGATCTTCGAATGATCTTGTACAACTGCACTAGTGGGCACAACGAATTTTGAGATTATTTACATGAGTTGAGGAAACTTTCAAGCCAGTTGAGTCTCTAATCTCATCCCTGAGTTTAGCAGGGAGAATATTTGTCGTGGTTGGTAGTCAGGAGAAACGTATCCAATATGTATTCAGGATGAAACACAAGTCGTAGATATACCGTGGTTTGTCTCTTTTTCTTCCTATCTGATATCATGGGAAAAGCAAACGTCCTTCGTACGTGAAGCGAAGAGTAAACAATTTAGCGGATCTGGTAGATCTGCGGCGGTTTCGTTTATCGGCCTTGTTGGTATTCCGGGACCCTCGATTTACATAATGATCAAAAATTGTCATGTAAAATTTGTCATACCTGTACTGTGGCATATCTTAAGGTCATGTACTACTCCTACCTTTACCGACCGAGCAAACAAGGAACGGTCGGCCGTGCGCCCAGCTGATTGTGAGATCATCTTTCATTCACGAAATTATAGTCATTTTTAGTTCTCGTCTGGCGACCTCAATATTTCATGAAAACAGTCTCAAGATGGCTCATTTTACTTCTGAATCTTTCCGGATCGCGCAAAGTATCTCAGTTGTGCACTTTTTAGCCCTTGAAATGCGGGAAATGTGGGAATAGTAACACGCGTAAAAAAAACCGTAAATTTTTCAAGGCTTTTTGGGACGTAAGTTTACTGATTTAAACCTTTTCCGTTAGTTTGTTTATTTGCTGTAGGAAGAAAAAGGGTGAGTTTCCTAGGTCAATAAGGGTAGAAGTATAACACAACCTTAAGTTACAGTGATATACTGTCCTGAGAAAGCCCCGTGTAGGACCAATGAAATTAACGCATCCGTCACGCTACTCCAGTGAAACACAATCGAGGCGTAAAACACGTAACGTATAAACCAAACTACCGAAGTTAATGTCAGATCAAATAAATCAGATCTTACGCTTTGCGGTAATTCGCCAGATTCGTAAGGGTCAACTGAAAAAACGAAAATAACAAGTATACCTGCACGTCCGTAATGTGTTAAATACCGTAATACTGTCAATTTTTTTTATCGTACTTGACTTTTCGTTGAGCGCGTCGATTTTCGTAGCGTCGGTAAGCGCTTGGAGTCTTCGGAGACCCCATTTTGTTGATTAAATATTTTCATCTGGAATAGAAATATTTGGGTTTTATACTGAGAATTGCGTTGGTCTATGCGTCCGGCGATAAGGATTTACAGGTCGCACATTTCAAATTTATTGCTCATCATAAATAAACAATATCTTATCTCAGAAGTCGAAGAACTTGAAAAATTCCACCACTAAGGACGATATCGCATAAAAATGATTCTTTTTTAACACAGTTGTTAAGCGAAGATATAAACAAGCAAAATAATCCATGGTGCAAACTTTTTTAATAAATGAGTACCTACCGTTTTTATTGACCTAGAAAAAGCACATGTTTCGATCGACGTAAAGGTACATGTAATGAGATGAACAAACTAAATGAATATTTATCAATTTCCAACGTTATATCATTAATATGATCTTCAACTTTCGATATAATTTCAGTTGATACAAAAAGGAAATGACTCTACGTATAGTTCTCATTAATACATCACGATCAGTAAGCGTGCAATGACTTTATTGAAAGGTTTCTGGGAGGTACCGATAATGATAGCGCCAGAAACATTCTTTTGTAGCAGCGGAGAAAAAAAATAGAAGGCTTCGGTCTCCACGATCCCCACGCGCCTAACGAAGTGTTAAAACCAAATGTGGAACTTGGAATTCAGTAATTCAAGTTTCAACTAAAGAAAAGCCGGTGACTCAGATTTTGACAGTACTGGAATGGAGACATCACATTCTTTGGGTAACCACAGAGCGTAGATTCTCAACAACATAAGTGCGTAAGCGCATTCCTAGCCATCACTGATGCAAAGTAGCAAAGCTTCTTTTTCCCCGTTAGTTTATTGTCGGTTTTACTGCGGACTGACTTTTTTTTTTTTTTTGTAGGTATCCTCCATTCCCTCCTTTTTTATGATCACTCGCTTGAATGGGCCACGTAAGCGGGAAAACAGACGATATCGATTCGGTCTCTACTTGCTTGAGTTCCAAAAATGCTTTCACATATCAGCTGCATCTTCTCTATTATCACGGCGCACTGTTGACTACAATGATTGTAATATGTGAAACCATTAAACCACAATATGAATGCCCGGCGAATCTACAAATATCGCATTTAACTTCGTGCATAATAGAAATATTGAGAGAACGTAGAAATGCAATTTTATAACAGTAGTTGCTTTACTTTTTCACGTATTTTCTTACTTTTTTTTTTTAATAAATGCGAATAGTTTACTACAAGATTGCATTGTCAGGAGCATCTCGACGCGTCGCATCTTCGTCGTGGCGTAAAATAGATCAAGTAAAGGAACGTGAAATTAAGAAACGTTTATCATTTGTTGCGTAGCTGACTTATAATCTTCGGAAACGAGTGAACGGAAAAAATGTAGCAATTTTACAGTTTATGTATAATCAACCAACTGGAATATATGACCTGGTACAGACATGACGTGACTGATATACATTTTTTTACAAATATATTTTACTGTGTTCAGAACAGGACTGCTCTTGGACACACTGGCTATTATCAATCGGACCGGGTCTCAGAATATTATAGAAGAATACTGTCGAATGCTAATATTTAGCGTTGATACACAATAGCAACGATAAAATTGTAGTAACTACTAATATTAGCTTTAAATAATGACTACAATATACTAGCTTTGTATAGTCACTATTAAATTGATTGGGAGTAGAATGAATATTATTACTAATTCGTTTTTCAACAATTATATCGAAAATAGATCAAAATTTACTAATATCATTGAACTTTGGTACACTGCCTTCGGACCGTTTTGACCTGATATTTACATTTGAACCTCATTCAGCTAATCATAGCAGTCTTCAAAAAAGTTTTGAATGAAGTTCATAACATCTACCAGAATTCCGAAATCATTTAAAATGTTCACTCTCTAATAATCCAGGGTGTTCTAGATTTTGATCACCGTAAAATTGAAGTTCATGGAACGACTTAAGGCTCCAATAAATCATTCGATTTGATCTAATCCTTTTTCTTGTACAAATCCATACGCAGTGCCTGTTTATTGACACTGAACGATACGTTCGAAGGTGTTCTGTACGATAATACACTGTCAAGTTCAATTTGTGTACTGAATTTTGTTGGTAATGTCTAGCAGTAAGCAATCCTGATATGATTTAGGAGTTCACTAGAAGAGCTTTCACTCGCACACGCACGTGCACCGACCAAAGTGCATTACTTGGGATGACAAGAAAAAAGGAGAGGATAAAAATTGTTTTCATGTGTTAATGTTGGCCCTCGAAATTTCAGAACATTACATTTGTATTCACGTGTTTATACTGAAATTGAAATATCTTACGTCATTACTGTAACCGTGAAATAGTGAGTGCAGAATATTAAAGGATCGACATATTTATTGTTTTGTAAATATGTCTAATTTGACAAAAAATACGGTATGAATGAGTTATCACAGAGCTACATCCTATATCTGTTTAAAAAGTGATTTTGATTTATCAAGAAATGAAGTACTTGCAAGAATTTGATTTAATAAAAATAGAGTTGTGCAAGTGTATCAAATTTTATTTGGCCTCGGATATTTCAACACGAATAATGAAATCAATTTTCACAAAGGAGATATTGAATTTTTCGAGTGTCGTTACAATCAAATAAATGGTGGAGGCAAAGCGTTTTTATTCTACACAGAAGTTTATCTCCTAAACAAAAGTATAATTTTAGAACTGAAAATTATATCAACAGGATTATGGATAAGTTACCAATGCGTGTAAAGCTGATAAATTCAACTGTCAGTGAAATGTTATTTCATTCTCACAATTCCGACACCGTTCATTGCAAAGTAGGTACAGTCCCAGACTAAAGTACTCAGATTTCCAGAACAACAGCTTCGTTGCGTACTCCGTCAAGTGTTTAAGAATATTCAAGCAATTTCAGAAAAGCCTTCCAAGTTCCATTGTGGAAACTTTGAAAAAAGAACGAACCTCTCTGGCTGAAGTTTTATTCGGATTAACAAGCGTCAGAAGTTTTATTACAAAGTACTATTCGCTCGTTGGAAACTACATGACTACTTACAGCATCACGGTGAAAGCTTTCAAGGAGTGCATTCTTGCCGTTCACACAGCTCAGTTCCAGATTGGTTTGTGCTGCCGAGAGTCAACGTCGTAAACTATTATTCAAAAGATCTTGGATTTCCATTACTCTACCAACTTTTCCTCCTCCTCCTTTTTCTCTTTCTCTCCATCCCTTCTTCTCTCACTCTCTCTCTTTTTCTATCTATCCATCTATCTATATGTATGTATATATATATATATTCTGACGGATGTTAGACGTGTCTCTACAACTTTCAAAAAGCGTGAGCTTTCGTTGGATAAAGGTCACAGTATATGTGTTTCATCGATTGCTCATCTCACTTCTATAAATAACGCATGGCATGTAGACACGTGACAATCTTTCATACTTTCCAGTCTGGTAATAATTGTCGTATGTTCTGCGGAGGTGTTTTTTGCCCAAACCTTATCATATTTTATTATTTACTTCAAAGGCTGTTATATTAGACCTTAGGAATAGGATCGTATTACAGCGTGGGAAAGCCTCTGAGTTATTCTTGGTATATTCTGATACTTCTCTGAGAGCCGGCGAAGCACAAATCCTTCCATAGGATCCCTTTTTGAGATTCGAGGACCGTCGGCGAGGAACAGATACGTATTTACTCGCCCTACAACAATTTATCCGGCGTAGTAGCTATACAAACGTATATCGTCAAGGCTGCTATGTAGCCAAGGCCGTAATACTTCGGTCAAAGGAAAAGCCTATTCGGACAAGTGTTTGGTTCGAATGCCAGCGGTTGCTTTCACGACGCTTGTGGATATACTTTCATGGAACGTAGATTTTCCAACATTTTAAAATCACGATTCCTTGTGAATTGTGAATTATTCGCGGAAAGAAGAGACTTCTGGTTATTTTCAGTATTGAGGTTAAACATTTTATGACGTATAAGTTGATATTAATTTTTTGAACGCTTCGCTTATCATATCTAATTGTGCATATAAATTTGATAAAAGTTCAAAAATTTTCTTAAGGAAAAAAACTTCTATGTGACTAATCCTGCCGCAGAAATCGGTGACGATATGTAATTCCTATAGAATGCTTCATGACATCATCTAAGCATGTAGGAAATTCTCTGTCAAGTGGACTTAACTTCTCGCAAAATGTTTACAGGAATTGTTTGAAAAATCTTAAATCATGATGCCACTCAAAAAGACTGTATCATTTTGAAAATATTTTTCTATTGAACCGTTCCGGGTAGTCAATTGTTAGTGAAAAATTGCATGAATGCAAAAACCATGAATTGTATCAATAAAGTGTAAAATTCAAAAATTTCAGTTTTCGGTCATTAGATGTTTCATTTAATCAACGACATTTGAACCGTTTTTTAACCGAAAGCTGTAGAAAAGTGTCGTCTCAAGCGAATAACACACTCATTTGATTTCCTGAAGCTACATCCCCAATTGTTTAGAAGTAAAAAAATTTAATCGATGGATAATTAATCCCTAAAATAATTGAATCCTTCATACGGTACGAAATGTCCAGTCATCAGATCTTCTCTTTCCAATGCACAAGTTCGTATGTTTTTGAGCTATTTGGAAGCTTCCGTCATTTTTGAATTTTGCATTGGTTCCATTTTTTCAATCTTGAATATCTCGAGCTACCACTACCTAAAGTTTAATGCCAGTTCTTTGTTTAGGATGACGAACATTTGTTCAAAGTTTGAAGCAAATCAAAGGTATATTGGTACTGAACGAAAAATAGTATATTGTGTTACAAGTGCGGAAAGTCACCGATTTTCGAGTAGTATGAAGTTTGCAACGTGAGTTAAAGACGAGTATTGCGTTTACACTAATGCTCGTGTAATTGTAGTACTCACCTTCGATTCGGGCTTCCAGCTTCATGCTCGTATTTGTTAGTTAGTTTCCCAAAGTGTCAACCACCCCGGGTCAAAAACTCAACCATGAGGCCCCGGCAAGGCCAGCGCGAGAATCCCCAACCGGCTCTAATCAGTTCTGTTCTCGCATCTAATTACTCGATCACATGTACATTAGAAACACGATCCAACGTCATTTAATAATCAAATCAATCATTATGAGCTTCGATTCGTCGAGTTGATAGCCCCATGTTCACACAGTTCACTGTATCACTCTCGCACACGTAACGAGCTACTGTAAACAAGACTCACGTGTTGTTGCTCCCGAGTTTCGACTAATACTGATCTGGTTTTGGATTCTTCTCCATATTCTCGTCTCGCTCGCTCTAGCGGGGATCTTATGAATTTTGGACTGTATTGTCTTGTTGACCACTCACTGTAGTGTGCGTGAGATTAGCGTACTTGGATTCATTCACACGCACATCGTAGTATTATAATACATTCTGTCCCTATACTAATCTCCAGCTGATCTATAGCGGTCGTTCACCCCCTCGCCTTACCATACCTTTCTGTTATTACATATGGTCTCAAGTGATGCTCGTCCAAACTGTAGTGTTATTGAATACACTTCTTAATTTTTTACACATTCTCAGGTTGAGATCGCGTTAAACATCGGATCATAACTTAATAATCACATGGGGCAATAATGGTCTGTGGCAACGGCCGATTACGAAATTATAGGTTATGAAGGACTAGTTTTAACTGTTGTTTTTGTCTATGCATCGGTATGCGTCGCCAACAGTGGGCTTCATAAAAAGATCATTTTACGAACCTGGAATCATTCATAAAAAGTGTTCTTGGATATTTCGATGTTCTCAGGAGATTCTAAAAAATTGCCGGAACGTTTCAAGAAAGTTCACAAGGAATGTGTAAAGGGAAGAAAAATGTAGCTGTAAGGTTTATTGCTTTTCATTCGAACATACAAAATGATACAAAAGGTTTTCATTTAGTTAAAAACATGTGTTTCAATTGTTTTATATATTTGTTCTGGTTTTACATAGTAGAAAAATAGACGGAATAGATTCAAAGAAAGACATTGTAAAGATTTATTTCATTTTACATATACAACGATTTTTTGCGCTATTCTGATAAGTTATATTTGTACATATTTATAGGTAATGTTGCCTTTTCTACTACTTTTCTTTTCCATTCTTTCTTTAATAGTGCGATTAATTGGAGCGTTTTTTATTACCTACAAGAGTACTGAATTCTATAATCAGTTTTTTTATCAAAACCTTCGAAAATGGGAAACACATCTAAACTGTCAACAGCTCTTAAATGAAGTTCATGAGAAAGAAAAATGTCTCTTTCGGCAAATTCATAAAAAGTTCAAGCACATGAGGTTTGAATACAGTAGCTTGTGGATGGGAGAATATCGATTCACGAAAGTGAAAGTATGCTATATTTGAGAAAGAAGATTTTTGTTGGCATAATTGTAAATATACTGACCTACACTTTTTAGAATGAGTAACCAAAATATATTTCCGATTTCTTTCACATTTGGAAATATGTTCACATTACACGCGTGTACGTCGCAAAAAGACAACAAAATAAAACCAAACTAGATCAAAATGTTCATTCACGGATATAATTGGAATATACTTTACGATCGGTATAAGAATGATTCACGTATCGCGTTGAATGACTTAATTGTTTACCGAGTGAATCAATAAGAAAAAAATGTTTAGTAATCTATGATAAATTACTTTTCTGCTATCACCTGGCAAGCAACTATGATCAGTTAGCATGGTATTTAGGCAATTAGCTTCATGCATAATAATTCGAGGATTAGACTCATTACAAGATTTCAGGGCTTATATCGACGGCCCCGAAATTTAGTTTTAAAGTTTAACGAGAGTTCTCCAAACGAAAAATACTTGGTTTCTAAGTTTCCAATGGATTGTCGAGGTCGTTATACCTACAGTCATTTTACATTGATAAACTTCCAAAACTCAAACAACAGTTCGTGGTGGATTGAAGTGTTTTGCCGAGTAATTTTACAACACTACGAAAGTCATTGATATATTCGACACGAAAAACCGGTTCAAGGTTTGCTAAAAGATTGTATTATCGATTTCTATCGTTAACAAAGTTACGTCAAAACCTTCACTTACTGTAATCTATGCAGAAGGAATTAAAGATATGTAAAAAATATACATCCATCTGTAAAAAACGGTTTTCCAAATTCTTATTCACAGATAAATTTTTAAAATATGCGGCTGCCAGAGATCAGTTTAATAGGGAAAGATACTACAATAAAAAGGGAAGGTTGGATTTTTCGCACTAGTACGGTAAATTCGTGAGTCGGTTGGTACATGACGGAGCGTATCATTGTATACTCTGTCGATAACTCAGCAACCAAAGATAATAAATTTCATTGAAACAAAAATTAAAATTTAACTCAGAGTAATACTCTGAGTAATACTCTGAGCTTAACGTTGAATCGTGTACCGTACTTGTTGCGCTCTGGGTTGCCTATAAATCGTGGATTATCATGTTGATGGGTGCAGTACTCTCAAGTCTTTGCGATTTGTGCGGGCAGGACTGTTTCTGGAATTAGAGAAGACGAGTGATAAGAGCGGTGATCCTGACAGAGGGATGAGGGAGATGAATCACGGGTTTCCCTAAGGGAATTGAAGCGCAAGTCCATGGCGAACTGATGTGTTGTATAAAGCGTGGAAAGTAGCAGCAGGTACCATGGACTCTGGATGATCCGGAAGGTGAACACGTGGCGAGCGAATACGCCATAAGACGGGCGAAAGAGATAAAGAACTGAAGATGAGCACGGGTCAAGGATTAGGGCAAATTGAGACGCAGAAGTAGAGGACGATATGGTATTTTTTTACTAGTCATTTTAGGGTACAGGACACCTGGTGAGGACTGAAAACAGCAAAACGCTGTACGTCTTGCAGCAAAGTTGGGCACCATCTGCCATCCGTTTCGTGATTGGTCGGTCCCTGGTGACTCTGGAGGCTTGGAAACTTTTTGTACGTGAAATGTTTCATTGTTTTCACTGGCTGGCCATGCTGATTGGTTGAAAAAAAGTGAAAGTGGCACAACCGGGAAAGTTTTTTTTAATGCCTTGTCGGATTCTTTCGGCTATTGGGTCCGAGTGTTCGCCAGATGTGGACCCGCTAGCCGTAGTCTAGACACACAGTTTGTCACTGGACGAAAGTTTTCTTTACGACTTTGAAATAGTAGATATTTCAACGTATGAATGTCCAGGACTTGTGACTGGAACTGGCATTGTTACTTCCACTGTCGGTAGTACTGATACTGGCACTGGCACTGACACTGACATTAGTACCGTTATTGTTATGTATTATCAGTATTCTCATTTGCACGGTTTTTAAAAGTGAGCGTTTTGAAGTTGTCCTTATTCCGTTGGATCTTTTTGGAACGGTAATATTGTGCAAGAAATATCTGGAGACGCTATTGGAGATAAGATTGATCAAATTACGGCCTAATCATACTAGCTTTAGCAAATGCTGACATTGTCGTAATTTATAATGAAATTTTTACACCTTTTACAAAAGTAGTATAAAAAGTATTAATATTACCAACAGATTGATCACCTTCTGGGAAAGAGAATTACCGTTCAAGATAGTCCGAAGATAGTTCTCTTACGAATTTGTTTGTGAAAATGCTTGATGTACAAGTACAAGGTCAATCTATCGATAGTGTAGGTATGCATTTGTAAAATTCAATTTATAGTTAAGGTCCACCGTATGTTCTACAACGTTTCTTTTTGCCTGCGTTCTGCTTCGCAAATGAGTTGTCCTTTCTATGTCAAGGTTGCCTAGTTTTTTACGATTTATTTCGTACCATTCAATATGACTGTGCAATCCTTCTATCGGGATTTATTCGATACGATAGTACTATAGTTAATTTTCTCTCGTGGATGACTACCGATGGAAGGATGTAACCCCGTTCACCGCAGTAATGATGGTGTCAACTCCTGCTGACTTTGGGAACTAGACGTTACAGTTGGCAATAAGTTGCGAACGCGTTCCGCAATTCAATGTATAATATCGTTGTGAAACTTGCATCAACCTTAACAGAGTTTTGGAAAAAATGCAGTCGTTAGTTAGTAATATAGTAACATTAATGGCTCAGATCGATTAGTTATCGTCCCCGTCAGTATCAGCTGTGCTACGCTTACGAACATCAATGGTATGCAGGTGCAATCGCAATCACACCAATGCCAATTTCCTGACCACAATGGTTGATGCCAAATATTGAGTAGACAAATAAGTGGGAATTCGTGACGGCAAATTACTCATTGTCAGAGGTGTACAGAGTTGTATGTATGAAATTGTGCGTATTAATTATTTTGAGGGGCGTTCATTCACAAGATTAAAATACGCCTTATTATATACAAGTGTCCATATTCAACTTTAGTTCGACAATTTTTTCTGTGATTAGTCTCTTGTTAATATAATAACAATATTTTACTTCTTTCTCTTATTCAGCTTTTATTTTTCTTTCTTACTGTTCAAGGAGGTTCCGGAGTTTATTGATGACGAAGTAAGCTGATTTTTGTCGACGAATTTTTTCAGGCCGTTGTACCAAGTTTTTGTTACATAAATTTTATTTTCGTAGATATTTTTTCACCTTTAGATACTTGTACGTACTTGTTAAAATTGTTATGTTTTTTGGAGTAGATCTACTCGTTTCTTACGTCGTTTGGAACACTCTCGTAGTTGTAGAGAATTTTCCTCAGGGTTTGCTTTTGATGGGGGAATCCCTAAAAAAAATTAGTATACATGAGGCACCAGACGAGAGGCGAATGAAACGGAAATAGGATGGAAGGAATCTCGTTATTCATTCATTTCACATTTTGGAAGGATTCGGTAGTCACGAACGGGAACAAAGGTAGTGACAAGTTCCGACACCCCATTACTTCCGATTCAATTCCAATTCTATACTCGACTACGAGATTTGTAGCATCCGAGCAGCAGACCATCCATTAAATCGAGTAAAAATTCGATCTTCTCTACGATTGCTTAACGTCTGTGAAGCAGTTTCACTCATGTCCATCCATCACATTGTACGAATTGGCAAGTTTTCTTGCTCTGGGTAAGTAAGGAGACCAAATTAATGAATATCAACCTGCAAAACTGACATGCAGTATACGTATATTTGACGAGAGGCTGCGGAATACTAAGCAGGAGGCTTGAAATTGGAAGCACGTGGTCCACAGCCATGTAAAATACTTCACAGCAGTGCAGCTCATTATTAGTTTGGATCAGGATGAAAAAGCAACTATTATCAGTCAACTTAGACTAACCACAAAGGTATCCCAGATCGATCTCTCCAATTTTGTTTTTTTTCTAATATGTTATAGTAGACTGAAAACTAAGCAACACGTATTTTTTTTTCATCTGCCATTAAACACTTTAAGGGGGTAAAACCACCCTCCAAAGCTAGACATGTCAAGCGACGATTCAGCAGTTTCGCCCACAAGAACATAATATTTTCTAAAGAATCCAACCGGAACCGGTTTCTCATAATAAGAAATGAAAAATGTAATTTTATCTACTGAAAAAAAAACATACCAAAAACCGCCCCTTGACACAACCAGAATTTATCAAAACTGCGAATTAAGTTTAAGCAAAATAATTAGCTTATAGTCCAGAGCGAAACTATGTATAATATGATGTAACAAATACTGTATGATATTTTTTACTGTCGGTCAACAATATCCCAACCCTTTGGTTATCCTTCTCTGTATCTTCCCGTCATAAGTTCTCGGCATCTGCGATCAAATTGATTGAATTATGCCTGAAAACTTTTAGGTCGAGAAAATACGAAAATTGTAGGACGGAATTCAGTTGTGAACTTTGATCGTTCTTATATTACTCCTTAAACTAAATATCCAAAGTCTTTGAGGGAATATTTGCAGTTACGCATATAACCTGAATTTTCTAGCGAGAAATTCTGCGCCACCCTTGAATTTATTCGAGGTATTTTATTTAAATCGAACGGAGTCCGGCCGACTATTCGAGTAAGTGTTAATTCTTAATTTCTTCAATTTGTCCAAGTTGTGGTTTTAATTTCAAAAAATACCTACGGTCTAGGACATTTTTTTTTGTTTTAATTCAAATGAATTTCTATTGACTTATTCAAGAGATTTATTTACCGTCAATTAAAATCAGAATCGCAATTCAATCACTTATACTCATTTGCTAACGCAGGTAGAGAAGAAGTGCAATTACATTTTTTTCTCTTCCCTTCTATTATAGTAAACGGAAATATTCCACTTTTGGACTGTGAAAAAAAAAAAATGTAATATCAATTTGGATTTGTTAATTTTCTGCGGCAAATCTGCTCCTTTAAAAAAGTAAACATTTTTTTCCGTCAAATCTTTGACTTCTTCCACTTCACCTCAGTCTCTCTTGTTAGATCCTCAGACGAATGTTGAACGATCCATTCCCTTTAATCCCGTTCAGATTCTCTCTTTACGCCAAAAAAATACGTTTCTACCATCCAGACACTGGACACGAGGGAACGAATATAAATTTATACTTTTTAACTGTGGTCTAGAACTAAACTCTGCAGGTACGCGCAATTTCATAACCAGACGTAGGTACATATTTCAGAAATGTTGTCGAATATGAGTAAAAATCACCGTTTGATGGCGTACAATAAGTAACAATCACATCAAGTTGTTAATTACCCTGTGTCCACCTATACGTTCCGTATCTTGCTTTGAAATAATTTACCAGTGTGTTACAAATAAGCGAGAGAGCTTATACGTTCTCTTATTATATTGTATAGTATTTTTGTTTTTTAAATTAGGTGAACTGTCTTTTCAGGATATAATTATTAGTATCAATGACAAGTGAAAAGACTCATGAGATGATAATAATAAATGAAATGATGGAAGCAAAACGGAAAAAAGAGAAGAAAGCTTTGGATTGTAGGCGGTTAAAACGATATGATAATGTAATCGTGAAATTAACAGCTGAATTAATAATACCTGTGAATAAATCGAAGGATGATGCCTTTGAGTTTAATTATTTGGTTCGTTACGAGAAGTTTCATCAATTTATCTCGAGATAAATTGGTGATTTGTTGAAGAAGTTTCTGTTTAAGTTTCGTAAATTTTGAAATCTTTAGCTGGTGTTTAAATCCTTGTCCTTAGGTCTTTGGAAGACTTTTCCAGTTAGATAAACTAAAGTTGCCAGAATCTCTCTGATGAACTTTTACAACAGAGGTAGAACGACTTAAATTGAATAATGAATTCAAATAAAAACTAGTCCAGTGCAATTGATGATACCAGCGATATGAAATTCGTACATAACTTTATTTGCTATTCATAAAACGTCTCCATTTCCACCCTTCTCCTTTTTCCAAGTAGCCCGTGAAAAAAGGTTTGTTTATCAAACTTCAACTTATTTTCTATCAATCAATCATTTACAAATCACTCTAAATCAACTTGAAACTAATTTACGAACTGTAAACCAACGAATAAGCTTTTCCTACACGCAAAATCAGCAATAGTCGTAATCCGTGAAGAAAAATCAAAAAAAGGCACTTGAAGTCACGTGTTGTGATTTTCAAATCTTTTTACTGCCATTGAACTCCTATTGTCGTGAAGTCAAACAACGATGCTAAGGTATACGAAACGTTTTTCGAATGTCCAAACTTTTACGCACGTCAACGCGGTAAATCGCCGCAAGTATAACGTTCTGATACTTCGAGGCTTTCATATTTGTATTTCATCCACGTAATTCTTTCTGCCGTCCAGTAGTGGTCCTCCCTTAAGAATGGGTGGCGATATATATCATGGATGTACGTGAAATAAACGTGTTAGGGTGCACTTTGGTGCTTTCGTGTCAGGCTACAGTATATCTACTTGGAGGATCAATGCCTTTGGTAGTAGAAATGCCATGGAGATATGGTGTTCCATACAGGATATCTCTTTCAAAATGATATCTCAATATCTCAAACTACAGGTTTTTCGACCGTGGAGTTGAAATGCCAATTTCGAAAAGTTCCGAAAGCGCCGAATTTCGAATTAATTTTTGGCGAAACTTAAAGTGAAGAAAATGAAACTTTGACGGAACATCAAAATTCCGAAAGTGCGAAAATGAGAAAATTTTTCAATCTGAAACATCGAAATTCCGAATGATCGAAGATTTTCAGATCTGTGGAATTTCTGGCTTGGTGAAATTCACCACTCTGATCTTTCTTTGTTTTAGCTTTTCAATATTTTTTCGTTTGGAATCCTGGTCATTCTGATTTTCGATTTTTTTCATTGTTTACACCCACTCGCTGAGTAAACTACACTGTATGAGTAGATTTTAATTTTCGGAATTTTATTCAATCGAAACTTTATTTTTTGGGAGTTTTCTCTATCGGAACTTTACTTTTCGTAACTTTGCTCTATCATAACTTGAATTTTCGGGGTCTTGCATTTTAGAACTTTGAGCCGTTGGGTTTCCCACCACTCGAAATCTCGTTGTTTCGTAAAAGTTTAATTTCTCTACTTCAAGTTTCACCACGAAATAATTCGGAATTAGGCGCTTTCGGAACTTTTCAAATTCAGAACTTCAACTCCGTCCCGTTTTTCAAATACTCTTCTGTGGTTTTTCGTATTTGAAAACAGAATGATTATCTTTTTACCGCAATTATCATAATCTACAATTCGTCTGTGATTTATAGTGAAGCATCGACAAAAAGGCGATCGCAATATCACAACTATTTTGTATTATTATTTATGTTCTAGGATTGCCAAACGAATTGAGCGTTTTTTGGCAACAGTATCCTTGGCCGTTCGGATTGGGCTTGTGCAAGATCAGAGCTTTTGTGTCGGAGATGTAAGTCGTAACGTTATTTTATTACGCACATTGAAAGTAAAGTCATAAATGTTGCTGAGCAGCTTCGCTAAAGTGGTCAGTCAACTGTACTGCCTGTCAATGACTATGCTTAGGACGAATGTTTATTTTATGTCATACCAAACAAGTTGACCAGACTGCTTATTGTTAGTGAAAATAAAACTTTAACCAAGTGTGGAACACGATTGCTAAGTACTTGTAAAGTGGAGAATCTGAGCTTACCTATAATCCAATTCGATCAATTTCTTAAACTTGATAGTGATAATCCAAAATCGACGCTCAAAGTATATTTAAAGGTTTTTACACCAGTCGACATGCAGATACGGGTCTCGATGACCCTCCTTTCAATTTGACACCCTGCAAACTTGTTGGAAATTCAAAAGCAATAAAAGCTTCCCCCTCCACGGAGAATATATCTTATAAGAACGGTGGCTGCGATATCCCTTCTCATGGAAAACTGTCATCTCGCTACTTTGCTACATTTTACGTCCTACGTGTCTCTTGCATGAAATACGTTTCCAATATCACGATAAAAAGCTGAATTTCCGATGTCACTCGAACTGAGATAGAACTTGGAGGATGGAGAACGTTACATGTAACAAAATTATACTTATTATGGAATGTATTACATGTCAAATTATTCGGTCCATGGCCTTAAACATATTAAATTTTTTTTACATGGTAGTCCTAATGCCGAGACATGCTAAAACAAGAAAGCAAAAAATTCAACCATCGGTGTTGAAAATTAATTAAGCTATCTCAAAAATATTCATCATGTAATTTTTAAGAAAATTTATCCGAATTCTATGACATAAAATAATGGTTTTGACATCTCGGAAATAAGATTCTAGGTTTTTTCATCATTGACAGAGGAATTTTAATTTTTCATTTCAAGCATGTTGACACAGTTAGAGGTGAATTTTTTTTTTTTACAGCCAATTTTCTCACGGTTTCTCAAAATCGAATAATAACACACTGCAAAGAAAGTGAAAATAAAAATAACAACTCATTACGTCGAATTTATTTAGATGGAAAATGAATAATTCAACAAGCAATTATTACACCGATAAACACGAGTTTTGAGTCTGGTTTCTAATTTTGATTTCTTCCACGTAACTAATAAAGAAAAAATACTTTCATCAGATAAAGTTTGCTTTTGTAGAAGCCAGAGCGATATTTCGGATTTTAGGAAAAGTTACCTATTTTTTCAAACATTTATTGCAAATAACAACCGAACAAACTTGAGTTTCACATCTGATTTAAATCTCTTTTATTCAAAAATAATAATCAGCACTAAACTACAAATGTAAAGTTATTGATAAAAAAAGTTGAAAAATAAATAGTTTTTGTACTTCTACGTTTGTACGAACCTTCTTGTATCAAACCCCAAACGTAATCTCCCACGATGCTGTTACTATACTGCCTCTGATAACGTCGTTCAAACTCCACCACATCTTGGTGAAAACGTTTTCCTTGTTCCTGTTCTTCCGAATAGGAACCCATATCAGCTATCAACCAAAAACTTCAAGACTTGTTTATCAACGTAAAAGAGACAAAAGCAAACCTTACAATTAGTAAATGAAGATTTTATTCAAACCAATATCTACTCATTTAAATCAAAACTCTAGAAATTTTTTTTTTCTTTTTTTACCTGTGATATGTTTATCGAAAATAGGTGGATGTAACAGTGAATCCGATCGAACGAATTTACTAGAAATGATAAATTAACAAATTTAAGGTCCTCCTATGTCTCGGTATTGACAATCGTGGCTTTTTCGATGGAAAGATACCTGGCGATATGTCATCCCCTTCATCTGTACGCCATGAGTGGACTGAAGAGGCCTATTCGATTCATCTTGGCTGCCTGGGTGGTTGCTCTCGTCTGCGCTCTGCCCTTTGCGGTCTACACGACGGTTTACTACGTCGAATTTCCTCTAGGTATTTATTCCCGTAATCTTATATTGACACTTGATTATAGATCAAACTCTGCTCGAAGAGTAATTCTCTTCGCTTAAGTGTAATTGGCATGACTTTGATCTCGAATGACGTGGTTATTCAAGTCTTAAGTATTACACGCGAACGGATCAAGAACTTTTAAGTTTCTACTGCCCTTCAATGGGTAACAATATCAGAACTCCAAACTTTCAGGTTCGACATGGAATTTCAATTATCAATCTGGGTTCACAAAACAAGCAGTTTGGATCGATTGTTTCCGACATGACCGTGGATGTTGTATCAAGTATTTTTTTAAATTGGTGTTTATTGAAAGGGTCCTGGCATAGAGCAACAAAGCTTTCGAATTATGCTGATAATTTTGGGAAAAAAATACAATAAACATTTGAGAATGTTATATCTAACTGGCACAATTTAAAATTGATATGAATATTGTTAATCGCAAGCAAGTGGCTTAATTTGATATTTAATCATCAGATTGTAAATTGAATAGAAACTTTTGTTTTACGCTTATATACTATACAATCAATCCAAACATTTTTGGAAGTTATCGTTTTACGAAACTTTATTGATCATTGAAATTGCAAAAGTTTGAAGATCCGTTATCAGTGAGGAGATTTCGGGACTTTCCAGTCTACAACAGGTGATACAATAGAAAAGTTGTAGAATGTTCTAGAAATCTACTAACGAATTCAATACAGTCATATCGATCGTTGAGGTTTTAGTATCACAGTTCGAAATGAACGCATCATTTTTATTCTGCTTTAAATTTAAATCTGTACGATTTACTCTCGGATTAGCATTGGCTCAGTCATCGAATTTTCGTTCTTTTGTCGTAAAAAATACAGATAGCGTGGAAATACATTTTGGAATGACAATTTTCGGAATTTTGTATCAATTAATAAATTTCAGTATATTAAGCATGGGTGTCAATGATATATTTATTGCAATACTTTTACCCTCACGGACTTTGAAAATACCGTTGAAACGTTTGCCTAGATTGAGCAATTAAGTATTCAGGACATACTGGTGATATTGCTGTGCATGAATCGTGTAGCTTGCGTCAGTATAAGAATATGAAAACATCACTTTCACCATTCTTAATTGTTTTGATACGAAATTCCATCAATTTTACTTACATTTTTGGGATTCACTCGAATAAACTCAGCATCAATGGCCAATTAAGTACACGAAACAATGAAATAAATATTCGTAGACACATAATATTTATAAAATTACAGTCGGATCCATCATTTTCTCTGAACGCATTTTGCATTCATGCTGAAAGAGTCCTAAATTTATTTAAAGTTCAGTCAAGATTCTCCAGCAGAACACAAATTACTAACTGCAAATTATAACCTTCATATTTGCTCGTTAGTTAATGACTAGTCCTTAACCGGGTCAGTTTAGTTTGATCCACGTAATGATCTTCGTAAGCTTGAAACAGACCTATACACGGTTTAGCAAAAATTATTCCGGCTTTTTGTTGGCTAAAAATTTCAAGTATTTCACCAGAGGTGCAGGAATATAATAAACATTCTTCGTGAAAAATGCATTTTCCTTATTCATGTCACACATGCATTAAATGAAACATTTGGAAAGAACAATTGGTCAAATTACAAGTCTCTATTATGCACGTTAAAACGTATAAACAGTGTGCTACGTATAGCTTGAAAATTACATGTAATTGTCCACATTTCATGTTTTTAATCATTTTATTGGCCTTTGTATTATGTAAGGTAATGTTGAGATCTGAAACTAAAAAGTGCCAAATAGCCGTTTCCGGATTTGTATAAAATTGAACGATGTAATTTTCAAAGTGAAAAAATCATCGGAAAATGCGTGAATGTCATAGATATTATTTTATTGATTCAATTTAATTATTAGCATCGATATTATTATTATTATTATTGTTATTAGATGTGTTGGAGAAAAACATTCTTCGTACCTTCTCTTTTGGCATGCAAGTATCGATATTTTCTAATATCCGTGGAGATTTTAGTTTTCAACAAGTTTAACCTCATTTAATTTGCTGGCAAAGTTGCAAAGCATCATTCGTACAGCTGAAAATAAGCGAAGTGACTAATCATTACCGAATAATAAATTTAAATTCAAGATTAAATGTTAATTTAATGCCATTATTTAGACTCTTCCTAACACACAGGGATTATTCCACAGCGCGTGAGGGCTGCAACAAGTTAATTTTCCAACTCCAATATCCGCCTGGCTTTAGCTGATTTTACACGACTCGCGTACTCGATCAATTTTCGTTATTCGTATGGATTCGACGATGTGTGTCGGGGACGTATTCGGTAAATCAGATTATTCGAGTTAATGTGACGGCAAATGTTCAGTCATTCGCATCGTTGAAATTCGCTACTTATCCCTACAAGCTGTACTTTATCCTGTGACAAACATTTACTGAATTGGAAATGATGAGGTACCGAAAACTAGAATGGTCGATTAAAAGAAGTAAAAAAATATCGAATTTTCAAAGACACGAAAATCTAATCAAAATTTACAAATTTCAAGTACAGAAAATTGCAAATATAAAAGTGTCAGATCATAGTACGGCAAAATCTAGAATCTGCATATAGATTCTGTATTATCGAAACAAGTTCTGACGATTCTACATTTTGTCATTCTATATTCTGATCTTTCTATTTTTTTACCTCTTCGTACTTCGACTTTTCTCCGTTTTACAATTCCACAAATCAAATTTTGCTTTCTTAAAAACTCGATATCACGGCCCTTCTATTTTTATGTTTTCCATAGTTTAATCCCTGCCCGTACCGATTTTGTCACATAAATACAGCATAGCTGTGGCCCTTATAAAATTGAAAAACTGTTACTCTTGCATTGGTCACATTATCGAAAAATTACCAGCGTACATCGCAATCGTGCGAGTGAGGAGGTTTTATTTGCAAACGAAAATTTTCTTTCTTCTTATTATTTTAAGCCTACGATAAATCATCCATTTTTCCCCGAGAAGGGAGTATCTACTCAACTCGGGATTTTTCGTGATCAATTTTCCCAGTCACTGAGAAAAGACAAGAAGCTCACAATTACTCACATTCATGAGTGCTAACCGTTTTACAGGATCCAAACGTCACGTCGAGGATTCGGCGATCTGCGCCATGCTTCAGCACAACATGCCACCTTTTCCACTCTACGAATTGAGCTGCGTTATATTCTTTCTCATACCCATGCTTCTAATTTTGGTATTATACGTCAGGATGGGTCTGAAAATACGAAACACGTCGCTCGGTCGAAGTATCGAGGGATCTGTTCACGGTGAAACGAGGCAAGTGCAGTCCAGAAAAGCGATCATCAGGATGCTCAGTAAGTTTCAACAGGAAATATATAACGCCTTCACGGTGCCCTGACCGTTAAACTTGATAAGCCAATAAAGAACCAAATCGCTCATCTCATTAATATAAGCTCCAGAAATTTTTCCTTGTCTGAATTAAGCAGCCCCGTAAAATTGATAAATAATTGTAAAGTGAAGCTTTTCACTAGAATTCATCGTCTGAAGCATCATAAAGTGAGGCTTTAAATACTCGCTGGGAGTTTCGCAAGCATTGTCAGCTTTAGCTTTGATTGTTGGGTGTTTACTGGCTAGGCATTTCCACCTTTGCCTACAGAAAAGTACTCGAAATCAAAGTACTCGCAATTGACTTGAAAGCATCCATCCGTAATTTTGAAGCTCACAGCTTTAAGTGCTAAAAGGTATATTAACAGTTGTGATTGAAACGCGGAATATCGATTTTCGGTAGGTCATGTTTGTTTGGGAATAACGATATGGGTTGATGAGAAATATGAAACGTAATTCACTTCTCTGTTTGAAATTTGTTTGGGAAGCGATGTGCGTTAATGAGAAATATGAGATTTAATTCAATTCTCTTCTGGAAACAAATGGAGCAGCAAAAAAATTCAAACATTGGCCGTACTTTTTGGGTGAGACTGTGGGGCTAAATTTATGTGATTAGCCCCTTTTTCGTACAAATTATCGAATTCACTGTTAACTAACTAAACATACTTTCCACATTGAATATTTGAAAATTATATTCTACATTTATATTTGGATTGTCGGATCCATAAGAATGGAATCAATGAGTAAAATGGTCTCGATGAATTTGAACAGAAAAAAATGGCACAGTTGTCGGTTGGAGAAGATTAGAAATTCAATTGAATACAGAGACCTGTAATAAACTTGCTATATTCGGTCAACTGTGAAGCTGATTGATTAATTTTCAATTCTCTCGTACCTAATTTTTTCACGGATTCCTCACACATATTCACTGTTAGGGGTCACCAACAATTTGCGTGGCTTTGTTTTCTTTTTTGAGGGGTGGGGTCGGAAATTAACCGTACATAATTTATGGATGACCTCTTTACACCTACACATGCAGAGCTCAAATTAATACCAGATTCAATATTTCAACGTCTCTTACTTGGCTCGTGGTGTATGGAATTTTGTCATGACGGTTTCAATCTCGTTATAACGGATTCTGTTCTTAAAAACTGATACTTTATTGTGATGTGGAAAAGTTAACGAATAAAATCCGTTAAATAATTTGCAACTAAGATTCTTTGCAACCAAGGTTCTTTTTTTTTTATTTCAGGCACATTTCTTAAATTGTTTCAATTACACTCACATTCATCCGTCATCATTCATTCAGCAATAAAATTAAAATCAAGATGTAAATATGTATAAATAAAATTAGGGCGTAAAAATTATTGGTTAAACATGTATATAAGTGTGAATTTGATAGTTGAAACTTATAATTAACTTTTATAAGTATGTATGTCAATTATTACTGGTTCTGTTCGTCATCGTGTCACCCAGCTCAATCTATCTTTCTACTTTCCGTTGAATGTTAATTATTTTAAATCCCAAAGGGGTTCGTAAATTTTTGTTTAACAATTTTAGTACCATCACAGACTATGAGCTTAAATTTTTCTTCTTGATGCCCAATATTTAATTTATGGAAAGAACAATAAATTTAGCAGACTTCGGCGAGGATCGAATGATAGATCAATCGATTTTCGTATTAGTTGACCAGAGGCTGTGAAGATCAGCAATTCTTTCACCTGTCTGCTTCTCATTCGCACCCAAGAAACAAGTGTTACACAATTTTGGACTACATAGCGTGAAGTTTGAATTTCATTATGTGTAGTCTATTGCCTGTTACACGATGAATCGGAAATATGATATCTTAGCGTATGATAAGATGATTTTCATTTCGCCAAAGATATTCTCAATCGATCTTCCATGACTGAAAAAAAATCGCAGTAACTCCACCACCCTCCAGACCTCAACACCTATGATTTTTTATCCCTTGTGGAATTTGGTTGCGACAAATAAGAGAACCTTCCCTGATTTTCTAAAAACTTTTTGAATTCCCGTTCCACAGTTTTTCGCAGCCAAAGTTTGACAATTCTTAAAATTCGAGTATTTTCAATCAACGATATCTCGGAACTGGAAAGACTTATTAAAAAACAACCGTGATCATTACATTCTTTTTGAATCCAACTTTTGGTTAAAGTAAAGTAAAAATTTTGGAATCACGTTTTAGTTACCGAAAATTGATTTGAAAGAGAAAAATCTGTATAATGACAATTCAGATATTTTTTTTTTTTGATCAATTTGTTTTCATGAAATTCATTGAAAAAGATGGTATCTCTGCTGGTTGGGAAGGTAAACAGATTACTACGTACTAAAGCGGTCTTTCTTCTGGGCCCTTTAATTATTAACCGTGCGACGACATGAAAAATTCTAAAAGAAACGAAAATAGTATATTGTCCAACAAGTAGGCAAACTCGGTATTTTCGAGCTAAGCGTAACCTTGCAATATGAGTCGTAGTTCCGCCGAAGACGAATATTGCAAAATACGTGAGGCGAAAAGACCGTTGCGTCATTCTTACACACGATTCTTTACATAACAAGAGTGGGTACGTTACGCGTTCTTTCGCGAATCGCGAAATTGAGGTTAAAGTCGCGTAATGTCAGATTTGTTTGTGACTGCGCATGCGCGCAGGGCAGAAAAGCCCACTACGCATGCGCATTCGCGGTTGCACTCTACCGTCATAGAAACGGAGACTTTGTGTACGGAAAACATGCACGAAAAACGCGTAAAACATGTTCGCGCTAAATGTATAAAATAACTTTCTGCTCAAAAGGTGCTGTCGTCGTGATGTTTTTCATTTGTTGGGTCCCTTTTCACGCGCAACGCTTGCTCTACGTGTATGCGAGGAATTCCGCTTACTACGTAGAAATAAACGAATGGCTCTACGCACTGGGAGGCTGTCTTTATTACTTCAGCACCACGGTGAATCCAATTCTCTACAACGTGATGAGTGCAAAATACCGAGGTGCTTTCAAAGAGACGCTGTGCTGTGTGACAGGAAGTCCGACCTTCACCAGGGACGAACTTAGCAGTATGAGGGATACCACAATCTGCGGATGCGACAGTGCTACTTCGATGCAGCTTATCAGAATTCGCAGTCTCCGTTACACTCGGACTGTAAGGTAAGATTTTCATTGTGTATAGTTTATTTTTCCTCAAAATTTTGGTCTAGATTATGTGTTAGAATTATAGAGGGTAAAACACGTCAGTTTATAATATTCGTACAAACTTACTTGTTACTCAATATAATAATACACCTCTTGCTTAAACATGACGGCCGTTAAGCCTGACATATATAAATCGATCACGTTCAATGTATTAAACGTTAGGTGTCGCTTCAGGCTCATTTACTTCGCTACTCTTAACACCTCCCCTCTTTTACATTTGTTATACAAAGATTGTTTAAACATCCGCGATGTTTCACGCCTTTCAGACCTTTGTTTAGCACGTCAGCTGGCATCCTTTCGATAGCTAAATACTCAACATCAATAATCCCTATTGTCTATAAGTATTGCGAACAAAATGATGTCAAACGTCTATCTGATTCGTTTTGGAGTGGTAGCAACTGTTTTCTACAAGTCTAATCGCATCCTGGATGTCATTGAATAATGTCACGCATTTATTGTCCATACCAACAACATTCAATATATTGCGTAGGCAGAAAGCTTCTTTAGTGGCTTTTGATGTAGCCGTATATTTCGTTTCGGTGCTGGACAATGCGACAGTCCCCTGTTTGCGTGCCTCCCAACATATTGAAGCACCCGCCAATACAAATGCATTTCTGTTCTCTTGTACATCAATCCATAATCATTCGTGCCTTTTAATATTTCAACACTCTATTAGCGGCTTTCCAATGCTCTACATCGTAATTAGTATTGAATTGGCTCGGGTAGTATACAGTATTAGCAATATCTGGTCTCGTGGATACAGCTAGACACATCAATGCGCCGATTAAACTTTGGTACAGGTATTGGCTCGACTTTGTATCTGTGTTACGCAGTACTGACGTCACCTTATACGGTCCGAGAAATTTTTGATGGAATTGGATGGAAACACATGTTCGATGTTTTCGTCTCGGCAATATTGTTTGAAAACATTGGCCGTGAAGGCCGTTCCTCGATCCGATATTATTCGCCTCGGATTTCCCAAAATCGTCGCTTGTTTTCCCAATCTCGTAACTACTTCGATTGACGTCGTTGTTTTGGTGGGATAAAGCCAAACAAACTTGGTGAACGCGTCTACCACCACCAGCAAATGTTTGTAATTTTGATTCGTTGAAGGTAAAGGGCCTAGATGGTCGATGTGCAACGTGTCCAAGGGCGAATCTCCCTTGTCCATAGGGTTTAAGAACCCTTCACTTTTTCCTCCCTTTCTCTCAGCGAGTATGCAGCTCACACAGCTGCTAATCACCCGTTAAATTTTTTCGCGCATTTGCGGGAACCAAAATTCACGTGACAACAAATATTCTGTCTTTTTCCAACTGAAATGTCCTCTGTCGTGAGCTTTGCCCATCACTTCGTTTCGCATCACTTTTGGCACTACTGACAGCGTCGCACCATCTCGCACTCTGTACAAAATTCCGTTTTTTACCTCGAATTTTTGCTCGTCTCCGGTTTTTACTTTGTCCATTATTTTCGCGATCTCCGAATCGTATTCTTGAGCTTTTAGAATTTTCGCACTTACGGAATCAATGCTCAACTGTATTGTCATAACATCGACGGGGTTTTGGCTGAGCGCGTCGACGTGTTTCATCGACGTGCCTGGTCTGTGTTCGATTGTATAGTCGAGCTCCTCTATTGCTAACGCCCAACGCGCAACTCGTAAACAAACGTCTTTTTTCGCCATCGTCAAGGCAAAAGCTCGGCAGTCTGTTATTATTTTCACTCGAACACCGTGTAGATAAGCTCTGAATTTCTTCAAAGATTTAATGACCGCCAAAATTTCGAGTTTGTAACTCGTGTAACGTTCTTCTGTTGGCGTCGTTTTCCAACTCGCGTAATACACTGGGTGGAGTTGATTATCGTCGATATCTTTCTGAAAAAGCTCTGTAGGAGCTCCCACTCGATATAGTCTCAACACGGGTTCTTCGGCGAGGGATTTTTTCAACGTCGCAAACGCTATCTCTTGTTCGCGCCCAAGTTCGAATTTTTCGTCGGCTTTCAACAACTTAGACAATGGTCTCGCGATCAACGCAAAATTCGGAATAAATTTTCTGAAATATCCCGTGAGCCCGAGAAAGAATCGTATCTGTTTCAGCGTTGTGGGTTTGGGGAAATTCATCACAGCTGTCGTCTTATGTCCACTGGGTTTCACCGCACCGTTCTCGATCACGTGGCCGAGGTATTCAACTCGATTCACTAGGATTTGACATTATCGCCAATTTATGTTTAAACCGTATTCACTCGCTTTTTTCAGCACTCGCATCAGTTTTTCGAAACCGTCGCGTTCGTCTTCGTCGAGAACGATTATATGGTCGAGGTACGCCAAAACCGTTCCGTCGGCAAGGGAGTCACGAAACACTGCGCGTATTAATTGTTGAAAACACGTGGGCGAATGTCTCAGTCCAAAGGGTACACGCAAAAACTCGTATTGCCCATCGGGCACGATAAGCGAGGTATAACCGATACTGTCGTCTTCAACCGGCACGTGAAAAAACCCGTCCTTCAAATCTAAACAACCGAAAACGTCCGCGCTCGATAATTTGTCAATTTCGTCTTCGCTCACCGGCAAAGGATAACGATCGCGCACCAATTTTTTGTTTATCCGTCGATAGTCCACACAGAGTCTTGGCTCACCATTTTTCTTTTGCACCACAACTATTGGACTCGCGTACGTCGATATGCTTGGTCTTATTATACCTTCTTTCAGCCACTTTTCGATTATTCCGTTTACCACAGCACGCTGTTCGAACGAAAGTCGCCGTGGGCTCTGGAACACTGGGACTTCGTCGCTGAGAATAATTCTCATTTTGACACCGGTGCTCTTCGTCTTATTCGGCTGGTATTCTTCGATCGTTTGTCGGATTTCATGTTTTATCTCGGGATCCTTCACACGATGCAACGAGATAGCGGCATTCTCTTTCTTTGACTCCCCATTGTTGACGTTTATGTACAGCACTGCGCGCCAACCTGGATCTAGTCTGTCTTCGGCTATTTCTGTCAATCTGGTTAGCGTCGCCTGCCTCTGCTTAAACTTCACTTCGGCAAAATCTGATAGTTCACCACCAATCAGCAAATCGTGTCCGGTGTATTCTTCGGGGATCACATCGAAGACGAGTTCGCAAGAAATTCCGTCCATCATCACAGCAGTCGCGAACCTGCCAAGAGTCTTCGCACCTTTCGAAGGAATACCGTCAAGCGGTACTTGTACGTCTTCGAGTGTGGTCGCATCCAATGTCACGTATAACGTCGCGCGAATGAGGTGCAGATCACTCCCGGAATCAAGCACGGCAACGACGTCATTTTTAAGGATCTTCACCGTTTTATATGTCTTTTTGTCACTGGCCGTCGCGATGTCGCATCGCGTCGTTCTCGTCGTCTGTCCTTGAGCATTGTCGCTACACTTTGACGCGACGTGACCGAATTTACCGCACTTGAAATACTTTGTGCCCTTCGATTTGTCCGGGCAGCCATCGCTCAGATGGTCTCTGCTTCCACAGTTGGAACAACGTCTCGTCGGTGTTTCACTCTTCGTTTGTCCTCTTTTCGTCTTTTCGTGATTCGTCGTCTTGTTTATTTTTGCGTTTCTCGTCGCGGCGTTTCGCGATGCTTCGTACTGTAACAGCCTTTTTCTTAGTCCTTTGATCGAACTCGCGCCGTATAGCATCGCCTTATTGGCTTCATCATCTTGTATT
The DNA here is from genome assembly GCF_021155775.2 of Neodiprion pinetum. NCBI lineage: Eukaryota > Metazoa > Arthropoda > Insecta > Hymenoptera > Diprionidae > Neodiprion > Neodiprion pinetum. The sequence continues at coordinate 12,141,282 of NC_060232.1, forward strand.
CCGTCAATAATATACTGGATTTGGGACGTGACGTCGATGGGTGCGTGACTCGCGATTTCTAACATGCGATACGTGTACTCGATATATGATTCGTCGTTCTCCTTCTTCGTCACGCACAACCTTCGATGAATCGCTTTACAATACGTCGTTTTCGAAAATTCTTTTTGCAGCGCCCTCTTCATAGACGACCACGTTTTCGCAGCACTCTCAAAATTGACGAACAGCTTCGCGGTGCCTCGCAACAACCTACGACCATACATCACCATTTGTACGTCGGTCCACTCGCACATGTCTGCGACTTCTTCGAAACTGTGGATGCAGTGGGCAACGTTCTCATTCCCCTCGCCAGTGAAAAACTCGAGCGCATTTTCTACGTCTTCGAAGGTCATTACCGGGTGTTTCGAATCACTTGTGGAACGCCTTCATCTTTCGTCGCCATCTTGGCGTCCATCTTCGTCCTCACGGTCTACTCCCGCCGTGCTTCTTCGTCTCTCGCCTCCATTTTGACGTGCATCTTCGTTTGCACGGGTTACTCTTGTCGTGGTTCTTCGTCTTTCGTCTCTATTCGGGCGGCTATCTTCGCCTCCAATATCTTCTTCCATCACGCTTCTCATCGCCCGAGCTCGGCTTTCTCGTCGGTATTTCCGCTTTCGTCGTTTGAGCTTTTCCAGTTCCTTGGCCGTCGATTCCTTATCGAAATGATCGTCTCCTTCATCGGAGGCATCGCTGTTTTCCAAGCCATCGTTTTCGGAACTGATATCGTAGTCATCGTCGTCTTTTGCATTTTTATGCCTTCGGACATAGGCGCTCGCAACACCATCATCTCTCGTCTTTCCTTTGGCTTTCGCCAAGGCTTCGATTAGCCTTTGTTGCAGCACGGCTTTTGCGCCGAAAATCGGTAGGTTGAGTTCTTCCAGCCTTTGACGCAGTTCGTCAACTTTCACGAGCTTAGCGTCTTCCATTTCTACGTCTCTTGTGTCGTCTTCAACTCTGCTTTACGTCTTTGGAATTCGAAATCTCCGTCGTACTTCTAACGATATACTCTTCTTTCAACCCAAACGCCTTGACTAACTTTTTCCTCAATCCCGGACGAGCCTCCAATTTGTCGAATATACGATGTGGGGATTGAGGTGTAAGTCAGGAGTTATTATTAAATGCATTTGTCAACAATACGCAGGTGAGAAAAGAATGAAATGAAATATAAATTGAAAAAAAAAGAAAATATGTGACACGTGCTTCGACCGCTTCCCGATTTCGACTGACTCTCTTGGGCCTTTGCTCGCACGACTCTCGCTCCTTTCGACTATCTCAGCCAATCAGAGTCGTCTCTCGATTCACACGACACCACATACTTTCGTCGAAAATAATCATGATAATTCTGACAAGAATCATAGCAGGAATTGTTGTCAAACAACTCTCGTCCCTTTCGTCGGAACACTCGATAATTTCACCGATCCTACATACATTTTATGACTCAAGTATACGCGTTGATGCTTATCGCGTGAGAACTCAATTCCCAAGCATCTATGTATTTCAACGTGGCATTTTTGATGCCCGTTACAAACGACTCCCTGAACCCTGGGCGTTAACAAAAGTACGAGATTTCCGGTATCGAATAACAAAATATTTGCAAGAGAGCGCTAGAACTGGAGTCACGCATCCGAAATTCCGAGAGGGGACACTGTAGCGAATAGCGAATATTTCAGGCTTTTTGTTTCTTTTGTTCTTCGAGTTTCAACGGCATCAAGCAGGAAGCCAGCAACGAATTCGACGAATTTGCGGAGTGGCGGAATACCGACGATTTCGAAGGAAGGATGTCGAGGCTGCGGAGGGAAGCCAACGAAGAACCCTGCATCGCAGGTACCCAAGACGGACGCGATTTCCGCTGACGGCCGACGCGTCGCAGCCTCGCCTCCTTCACCCTGTCAACAGTAATCGACGGCAGTATGGAAGAACATGACGTCTCAAATTTAGAAGAACGTAACATCTCGATCGAGGCCAAATTTTTCGATGATACGGCACTGGAATTTATAGTGCATGAATTATACGTAGTATTTTTTTCCAATAGATTCAATAATTGTTTCAATCATTTTCTCATCTGCTTAACCTTCATAGTGAGTTCGATTTTACGTGAAAGTTTTTGACCATTCTGTAAGGCCAATGCAGGGTTTTGTGTAAATATCATCCCAATTCCGTAATGTATATAATTTTTGTCTTCGTTGCATAAATTGAAAAGTTCAATGTAATTAGCATATTAGAATTAAAGAACATTTGTTTGTTCGACTTGATGTGAAAATTTCTGATTCCTCATTATGAATGCTGAATAAACGAAAAAATAACAATTATTGATTCTATCGGAAAAAATACTTCCTATAATTCATGCACCCTAGATTTCAGTGTCATGGGGTCATAGTCGTGTCACATAGAATTTTCGATAGCAAGTTTGCGATTTCTTTTTGTTGTGGACTAACGATTTGCGAAGAATGGTCTGGTCTACCCAAGAGATTCCGTGGGGCTTGGCGAGCTTGTGTTCTCGATGCGGAACGGTAATCGGTGCCAATATTCTCGTGATCAAATTTCGAAGTTGATAGTGCAAAGGCTTGGCCGAGTAACGGGTAGCCATTTTGGATCTGCGTTGCCGAACATGTGCTCGAAATTCGTTTGCCAATTCCTTTGCTTGATGACCGTAGCTCGAGTTTTCGCGACAACGCGTAGAGTCAATTTTGTTTATGGAAAATCTAGAGTAGTCGCGGTTTTGAGTTGAGTCATTTCGTTTTCAAATTGCGTGCGGCCAAATTCTGCTGCACGCGGTCTTGTCGCCTCTAGCGTGTCGAGTAATCTTTTGTTTTTGGTTTTTGCCCTTTTTTTTACTATTAAGAGTGCGACTAGCGCAAGTAGGATTAAGGTTTCCTGGATAGATGATTGTTCTTGATTCTGTTTTACTTTTTTTGTTGTTATTTTCGATATCGCGAACAGCGAACTCCGGATTATTGACTTTTTTTTTGTTTTTCTATCACCGCTATTGCAGAATATATTCTTTTATTTCATTTTTGTTAGGTACCTAACGTGCTGCTATCGAGTGTTTCACTCTCACTCTCTTCAAACTTATCCCTCCCCTCTCCGCGGTACTAAGCTACCAAGAATATTATCCGACGTTTAGCGAAGATAAAGATTTCGAGGCATGTTGACCACGCCAGACGCCCAACAGAATCTCGCGATATCTTTTTTAAGATCTAAATTTTTCCAGCTTACATCGCGGGCCGCCAAAGTATTTTGCGCGGTGTAAGTTCTCGGTCACTTCTCCGGGTGGCCGAGGTGCAGTAAAAATCAGCATCACAGTATGTTGACTAATTCTTTCATTTCGAATGAGTTTGACAGTTTCTTTTTTAATTTCATCCATCCATTCATTATCATTCGTAGCAATTATTATGTCGTCTGCGTATGTTGCGAATAGCATAATTTTATCGTGTGGCTGCGACATGAACAAACATTGGTCTTGTGTTAACGATTTTAAACCTTACTCGTTCAACTTTTCAATCAATTTCTTGTGCCATTGTACACCTGATTACTTTATATCGACGGTGACTTCTTTAATAAGCACATTGTCAGTGACAGACCTCACAGCCGGGTACTACAAGTACCCAAATTTCCTAGAGTACTAGCTATAGGTCTTACAGTCACCATTCTCGATAGACTCAAAACGATAATGGTGCGTTCAGGGTCGATTTAACGATTAATAATATGGCCACCAGATATGAAACTGTACTTCAGAGTTTATTGAACAGGCTTTACATAGTAATTATTCAACGCTTGTGTCAACTTGGGTAACTTTCTAACGGTTAGGTATTCGTTCAACACGGGTATCGTCACGAGCAGAATCAAAGTAGGCCCGAGGATGACGTGTACAGGTACCATCTCACCCTAAATCATTGGTCAGTACCTGTACTGTTTTCACCGGGGGCTGCAAGCCGCGCCGGTTTCCCGACACGGAAACCACCCCGGGGTAGCTTAGCTTAGCACCCCGCCAAGGCCAGCCCACGCGGCTACACCAATTTTGTGTGATTTATTATTTATTTTCACGTATTTCTGATCCGCGTACTGTAATACCAACGTTGGTTTCCCAACGTGTCAACCACCCCGGGTCAAAACCTCAATCATGAGGCCCCGGCAAGGCCAGCGTGAGAATCCCCAACTGGCTCTACCCAGTTCTGCTCTTGTATCTAATTACTCGATCACAAGTACGTTGGAAACACGATCCAACGTCGTTTAATAATCAAATCGATTATTATGAGCCTCGATTTGCCGAGTTGATAGCCCCATGTTCGCACAGTTCACTGTATCACTCTCGCACACGTAACGAGCTACTGTCAACAAGACTCACGTGTTATCTCTTCCGAGTTTCGACTAATACTGATCTGGTTTTGGATTCTTCTCCATATTCTCGTCTCGCTCGCTCTAGCGGGGATCTTCTGAATTTTGGACTGTATTGTCCTGTTGACCACTCGCTGTATTGTGCGTGAGATCGCGTACTTGGATTCATTCACACACACATCGTGGTATTATAATACATTCTGTCCTTTTACTAATCTCTAGCTGATCTATAGCGGTCGTTCACCCCCTCGCCTTACCATACCTTTCTGTTATTACATATGGTCTCAAGTGATGCTCGTCCAAACTGTAGTGTTATTGAATACACTTCTTAATTTTTTACACATTCTCAGGTTGAGATCGCGTTAAACATGGGATCATAACTTAATAATCACATGGGGCAATAATGGTCTGTGGCAACGGCCGATTACAAAATTATAGGTCATAAAGCACTAGTTTGAGCTGTTGTTTTCTGTCTATGTATTGGTATGCGTCACCAACACACACACTGTCTCTCTCTGTATTTAAACCTTTATACCAGCGCTTTGCTGTCTCACACGCCACTCTTTCACTATACTCGTACATATTAGCTTTTGAACCAACCTTCTCAGCTGAATTTAATTTACACAGCACTTCACGTAACTGGTCTGGTTCTTTCATATATACATTATTTTCTAATACGCCGTTTAAGTACGCCGTAACGACATTAATCTGATGTATCTCGAGGCGGAGCTTTGCTAATATCGCTGCCAGTAGTCGGATCGACATTGATCTCACAACTGGTGAATATGTCTCGTAGAAATGCTCCCCTGGTCGTTGGGAGCATCCTTTTGCAGCTGGCCTCACTTTCTTCTTCTCTTTTCTACCTGTGTTTTTCGCAACGAAACACGAAACGGTTTTCGATCACTTTTACATCTTTTGGTCTTCTTCATCTTAAACGATTGCCCACGTGCAATTTTTTATTTGCGCCAAATATTCGTCTTTCATGGCAATCTGCCAGGCTTTTGTATCCTCCAGTTCCTCTTGCCATGTGGAGAAATCGTCATCTTCCAACAGTTCGATTACATCTTCGTCGTTTCTAACATCATCGTTAATTTCTACTGGCACCAAGCAACTGTTTACGTCGTCTTCCACGCAATCTGGTATGAACTAGCCTCCGACGACCTCTTCCTCTTTTTGGGGATGGTACCACCTCTTCCCATGAGATTGTAGTAGCAGGAGGCACTATCGGATGCTGTTTTTCAGCATCATGTTTTACTTCCACTGCTAGTACCAGGTAGGTTTGAACCGACAACAATTTCATTGTGACCACTGTCTTCCTCTTCATCGTGTATTTCTGTTTATTTCTAATGAACAGCTGATTTACTCATGAACTTCACGCTTCGGCTTACTTCTGTTTTTCTCGTCGCTGAAATGTGCACGCGATATGTTTTGGATATCACGTTATACCCCACGAAGGTAACTTCTATAGAAGGTGATTCTTGTTTGCCTTTTTATCATCTTTTGTTTTCACGAACACTTTTTCCCGGAACGGTTGCATACATGAACAGCACTGTACGGGCTTCCCCTTTCACGTCGCGAAGGGTATCTGCTCTTTCAGAGTTATTGTTGAACACCGATTACGCACATATAATGCGTTATTCACAGCTTCTGCCCAAAACACTGGCGGAGCACCGGCTTGACGTATCATGCATAGCGCTATTTCTATTAACGTTCTATTTTTTCTCTCCACCACCCCGTTCTGTTGGGGGATGTACGTCACATTTAAACGTCTCTTGATCCCATTTCGTTTTCAGAACGCGTCGAATTCATTATCGCATTGCAGCATTTTTATTTTCTTTTCCGCGAAATTCTCTAATTCAGCTTTGTACTCTTTGAACATACTGAGAGCCTCATTTTTGTTTTTCAGAAAATAGACCTCGCACCATCGCAATTTATCGTCTATGAAAATTACAAAGTGTCATTTATCAAGTACTCTCACTATTAGCCAAATTTAGTTCACTCTTCACTCGTGTAAACTATTGAACTATGTCTCTTTCTTCACACATGTCACTTGTGCACCCATTGTCCATACGCCACTGACGATGAGTATTGTTTTGGCTCCCATACATAACTTCTTCCCTATTGGTCAGGAACATCGAGACCTTGCTCTTATCTTTCGATGCTTGCTCTGCTTCGCTACCTTTTTCTTCCAACCATCGCGCACTATGTCTATTATTCGGCACGTACCTTGACCGACAGTTCTAGTTATGTGTCCGAAACGGTGGCACCGCAAGCATTCAATCATGTTTTTGTTTTTCGTCTCATCACTATCTCGACTTCTCTCTTCCACCTTTGTCTGCGAACCGGTATATCTTTTATTTCTCACGTACAAATCCCCCTGCTCTGCGCCTTGGTCTCGAAACCTCCTGCTCTCGTATTCTTCTAATATCTTGACCTTCGAGACGTCTATTCGTGGCAGAGCATCGCGATATTCCATCGCTGTGCGAAACATGCCAAACGAATCAGAAGAATCGCCAAGAGCTCATCTGGAAACACCGACCCAAGTTCAACGAGCTTTTCATCCATTTCGAAATATTCCGTGAGGTGTTTCTTGATATCGTTCTCTTGCGTCCGTGTTAACGCCAACTTTTTCAGAAGGGTTACTTTTTTCGCAGGGCCACTTGATTGATACAGGGACTTTAATTCGTATTAGATCTCATTGGAAGAGACTAGGCCGTCTAATGCTATTAGTTCGCTTGAACTAACGGCCAACAAAATGTCCACCTCGGCTTTCCCGTCGTACTTGATCCATTTTTCAAGTGTATTGCCGGATACGGCTGATCTCGGGATATCTCCCGAAACGCGTCCCCACAGATAATTTTTTTCATCATCAGCAAACCTGTTGAAATATTTACCGTTTCTCCCTGATAAGATGTGCTTCGCATATGCAGCGTCATTGTTATGACGACTCAGACTCAGACTCTTCTTGATTTTTTTTTAAGATCAAGTGTCTTGGTTGGGGCGGGCTTAGAAGAAGCATGACTGATGATGCTTATGACATTTTAATTTTGCGCTTCCTCTCAATTTTTCATTACACACTATTATTGATTGGGGGCATACCTATACGAGATCAGCTCCGATATATCAGAAGAGTTGAGTACTTTTACGTATTTAATCGTAGAAATCTATCGTTAAACTTCAAAACGTTATTTTGCAGTCCGTTTCGCGAGCCGTTTGACAAAAAAATGATACGATATTTTGCTTGTGACTAGAAGTAGTATTAGAGTTTTTTTGTCGATTGAAAAATATTTTCCAATTACCTTAAAGCTCATGAAATAACGTAACTGTCTTCTGCCACAGAATTTTTATGCTTCTTTGTAGAAAAGTTTCATGCAAACTTCCAACTGGATATGTAGACATCGGTTTTTTCGATATTCGTTCTGTCGCGAAGTTTCAGCGTTGACTAAAGACACAGATTATCTTCTGAAATATACGTTTGCGCAGGTTATCGATGTTGTGAATTCTGTAACTGTCTGCACAAGGAATGTAGAAAAGAGGAGAGGAGAGCAGACAAGAAAATCTCACTAGTGATTCATTTTCAGCAGGAAGCTGTTTCTCAGTACCTATTTATTACATGCGTGTTTCAGTATTCCGACGACTCGTCGTTATATCAATAAAATAACTATCAGAGATTGATTCTTATCAAAAGCAACGATTAATTCAAACAATTGTATTTTTGGAAATAACTGTTGCAGATGTACCCTGGACCATGCAAAAGATATTTTACGTTCTCCGAGTCACACGAGGTGTAATAAAGACGATAATGGTAACGGTGTGAATTTGAATGCTTCTCAGAACGAGGACCATATGCAAAATTCAAACACTGAGCCATTACTTGATTCCAAAAAGACATCAATCATCAGCCAGGCCAGCAATGGAAAACCAAAGTGCCACACTACTGAGGTCTACGTACCACCGGATGAAACTTGCATCTGATCCCATTTTCAGGAGACTTTCACTATAAGAGTGACTGTTTGAGACCTGATGTATATTTCAAGTTTTATCTTGCTACTCGATCAACGATCCATTCGACACTTACAATGAATCTGTAATAGTTGACCAACTCACGGCAGTAACAGTGGATTAAAGAGGCACTCGCCTGCAAACTGTGATTTTGAAGAAAACACCTTTTCTACCCGCGTTATTTTAATTTCTGTTTGAGTAACGGAATTGCTGCGGGTTGAAGTATATTTCTGTAAATTACGTAAGGTTTTGATGGGGGCAGGGTCGAAAATTCTTATGGAGCTTAACATCAGGGTAGAGCAAGTAAATCAATTTCTTGCGTATTTTTTGTCAACTTCAAAAAATACATCGCAACAATATAATTGTTGTAATTTCGATTATGGCATCATTGCTGATGTTTTGAACCCGTGTGTCCTCTGCAGTATTGTGAAAATTGTAATAAAAAAATATTGTGATTGCGAAGTTGTTTTATAACGTGAGATTATAAAAAATTCAAATGCAAATTGCTTTTGTAATGGGTAGCTTAAACAAAATTAGGTACTTTATTCTTAAGGTAGTTTCTTGAAAGAAAAGTTAATTACTTATCACTTTTATAGTTCTGATACGTACGTACGTGTGTGGAAAATGGAATTAAACTTTATATTATTTAAAATATTTTCAATGATTAAAATGCGTATATCAATAAAACAGCAACGAAAATTGGTACCATTTAAAATGGTCCAATGTATCTATACCTATGATAACGAATATGCTAATAAATTCAGTTATATTTGAATCCTTTGTTGGTCGAAAACAAATATAACAAAGGTCCAACGTATGAAGCAGCTGGAAAAATACAAAAATAATCAGATCCAAGTTTTCATTGTGTAATATAACTCCCGATAACATAAGCTAAACATTTATATCGAATAAATATTACGTTGATTGGAAGCATTTCATTCGTCAACTGAATTATTTCGTCTATTCTTTCACTGCTTTCAGACTGTTAGAATACTGTTGAAATGCTTGCATTTTTTCACAGAATCTTTTTATGTTACCTTGCACAAGCCTTTCGTCATTAGAATGAATATATCCGATATAATCGAGACGTTTTTGAAACCGACTGAATATTATTTCTTATCAATAAAACATTTGATGGAACAAAAAATAAGATGAATGAAATGATCTTTTAATCAGCTACGTTGTACCATTTCAATGAACTGTATGTTTTCTTGTCTAAGTGTTCTTATGTTCAAAATTAACAAGTCATTCGTTTGAGAGAACTGTTTTTTATTCAATTCACGTAACTCACAGATTAACATTTATTTCACCATCCGTAACCGCCGCACTCAGATGACTTAAACTTTTTTTTGATTGAACATTTTTTTCCCCCTAGGTATCCACACGTATGGTCTGCATTGCTGTGGATAGATTTCTTAATTCAACTCTTTTTGGTATTAAAATCAATTTTTGGTAATTTTCAACGAAAATTCACCAAACTCTCCCTCTAATCAAATTTGATTAAAAAAGTCATTCGAGAAGCATTCCTAAATATTTTTGTAGGTGGACACGATCACCAGTGCTAAACGTGGGTTTGAAACTAGAAATTTGTTTGTTTAGAAACTAGTTTGAGTCTAGAAATAACACGAGGCACATAATTCAATGTATGTACATCAAGGGAAGACTTTAGTGAAACTCGATTTTTTTTTTCAATTTAGTAATGAAAAAAAAAAACAAATAGCTCTCAAAAAATTTAGACATTGAACCAAAGCTTGGATTACAAAACAGGCAGAAGAAAACTAACATGCCTGAGCAGCCGTTCCTCAAACTTTTTATCACTTGCGAAAATGAAATTATTGGATAGAAAGATTTTGATTAAATATTTTTGCAAATCCCTCAGAAATGGTTATACTAATTTTGCTATAAAGATAACTGACTCAAAATACAGTAAAGCTAATTATATCTCAAACAGAAGAATATTGATGGCATTGTTATTTGTAAGATTATTTACCTAAATTGTATATGTAATTGATGAAATGAGAACGTACAGAAAAATTGTCGTTTTCAATATTGCTGATTCTTTGATGAAGTTTATGAAATGTTGAAAGTAAAATTACAGTAAGCAACTTTATTGAAGTGTAATGGAGGCATTTTGTACGCACATAGCAATGGGATTGCTTACCGAGGAGGGTTAACGAAGAGCTGCATTGCGGTGTTGATAAAGTGTTCAAATTAAATAAGCTAGTAGCTAAGTAGTTCCTTAGCATTGATTGCCATCCGACGTAAAAATTTCATTTACCATTTCTGATAATTTCTCTCTTCGATAGTGCGTTAAAATAATATGACGAGTGAATTTTCACTATCAAGATGGCTGATTATTTTCATAGATATCCAAAAGTAACAAAAATTGGACCTGTAAATATATAGCGTATACGAATACTCGCAAAAAACTTGGTTCACGCAAAATGTGAGGAGAAAATTTGATTCACCGACTTGTCAAAATATTCCCGAGCACAAATATACAGGATGACGAAAAAGTATGGAAACACTTAAATAGTTAGGTAAGAGTGATGTCAAAAAAATTACCAAGATTCAATTTTCAACAAGGAATTCAATGGCGTCCTTAGATTTGACCTTGAGGCACGGTATCAACATCATTTCTAGGTTTGCTTCTCTTCTGAATGGAGAAGGATAGGTATGAGATGGCCATCTCATTCGGAATAACCGTATGCAAATAGTCGTTTTGTCATGATTTCAGACTGTGGAGTTTGTGTTATTCCCTTCAAATCCCATGAAATGCATAAACAATACGATAACAGAAACGTGCGAGAAATAAAATACGTACCTACGTGGTTACGTTATTGGTGCCACTTTCTTACCGGACTCTAATCATAGGTCACGATCATGCTTCATAAACATTTTAATCCAGAAGATACGACGTTGTAAACACTGTTCAATGTAGCATGCATTATACATATTTGTCATGCTACGTTGAATTGCAGTGTGAACAAACCATTGCTCCAAACAATCAGACGCCAAGAATATACCTAAAATGTGTGATAATCGATCCTGTCGAGGGCCTCGCACAATCCTCACGGATCGTGGCTTTCGGTTAAATTTTCGCAAATTTTTCGAATTTGTAGATCATGTCGTACTGGCGAAGAGTCGCTCACTATTGTTACGAATCGATTCTATGAACTGCTGTTTCAGTTCTACGAGCTCACAAAGGTCAGAAAATTACCGTCAAATTTTTAACAACAAATCGACCTGAGTCGACTGTGGTAACTTTAAGTAGCACTACTTGATCTACAAACTAGGAAAATCTTGTTTAATTCGTTCGAAAGACGGTTCTCGTGAAGACTATGCGGGACGATTTGTAAGTATTGCTTGTGGAATGGAAAATTTTTAAATACGAGAATTTCGATTCAAGAAAAATATGCTCAACTACTATTTAAGTTATTCTTAACGGACGTCGCTTGTGATTCACTTTCGAAAAAAATTAAATAAAATACTAGGCAGTACGTCTTAAGAGAAGTAAAAATTGATGTATGAACGATATGCGAAGTCTTGCTTCTTTGTTTACGTTGACATGATATGTATTTATGAATCTCGCTCAATAAATGTTTAAGTAATTTATACTATTGATCCCCTGATTATATTTTGAAATACTCCCATAAGTACAATATTAAGTTTATGCATTCACTGTTGAATACGTCGATTTGCATATCTGCTCGAAATGTTTCTATACCACTGATTTGCGATAATGGATGAATTGAACGGTATTATTTCGGAACAAAATTTCTGCCAACAATTAATATCAGCACATCGTGGCTAGAATTTCATATATATGTGAAAAGAGGTAAGTCGACAAAAAATTGTGAACACAAAAGTAAAGTATAATAATTATTTGCCATATTTGACGTATAAAAAGTTTAAGCAGAAACTCACAAAAGACTGTCGATTAGAATTTTTCCCAATTTTTTTCTTTAAAAAGTTGTAAAAAGAGTAGAAGCGAAGACCGGTCTCTGGGTCTGAGCTTAAAAATTTTCACATCTGAAACAAAATATTTGAAATTATATTCAGATTTTTAAAGTAAATCCAAAGATTTGATGGTTTTCAAAAATCATAAGTAATATACTCAAAAATATTTGGAAAAAAATTGCGGTGCTTTTCAATACAAAAAACTGCGGACCAAATCAAACGGTCAGACCCTGGTCGATGTGGCGTGGAATATCCCATATACGAAGGTTTAATAACAAGAAATAATCTGAAATTAAATAATCTCCACGAGCACCGTGAATAGAGATTTTAATTTTCTTACAGGAAACGAAACAGTTTGAGATCGTATACAGTTTACAAAAACATCGTTTGAAAAAAAAAAAAAAAAATTGTAGGCGCAACTCAACTCAATCGCGGTAAACCTCGTAACAAAAATAATTCGAGTTTTTTCAGAACCAAAGTTGATGCCAAAATAACGATAAAAGATATCGTCATACGTATTTTGATAACTTTATCTACAGTCTTGAGGATCTGAATTACAATTGCACAACTTTCAGTCACAGTTTTTGTTTGCATGCGAACTATAAGGTTAGTGAAGATGTCACTGGTGTTTATATTGTATTTACGAAAAAAACTTGTATCAACTAAAACTCCGTTTACTTTAATTACTATCGATGAAAATGTAGAAATATTGATATTCTCTGAACAATGTGCTAGTAAAATAAACAACACATTCCACATACACTCGCCTAAGGTGCGTCGAGTGGTTCGATGATATATCACAAGGGTGGAAAATTCAAACATGCGGAGTGTCTGGTATTATAACTGCGCGTTAAAAATGCTAAGAAAGTTAGCTGCATCTGTACATAAAAGTGTCAATTTTTTTTCTCTTCATTACAATGCACTCTTTTTCAAATACATGTTCATGACGATGACGTCATACGATCCTGACGCCTCCTATTTGATCTGGTTCAACTTAAGCTTTGACCAACAACATATGAAGGATATCATGTTCCGGCCCGAAAAACTAACCGCGGAATTTCGAATAAATTTACCCTCATTTGTATTGTATATTTGTTGGCGTGCTTTATACTTATTAAGAGGAGAGTAAATGTATTATCTACGCTATTGTCTGCAAGCCCACTTGCGGATGAGTATAGGTCACGAAGAGCTTTTGCTTGCAACATATTTGATTACACGAATTCTCTACAGCCTTTCACCGAACGTCTCGCAGAAGCAGCCCCCGTTAATGACAACGGCATTCAATCATTATAATGATTGATTAAAAATTGATTGACGAATCCACAGTTACCATAGCGCGAACAAAAGCACCGTGAAAGAAGTTGACGGCATTGAAGCTAAATTGTAATTGAAAGATTACAGTTATATTGTACGTGGTCGAAATCATGTATGTGGGAACTAAAGTTATGGTTCGAGAGATAAATGTCTTTCGTGCAATTGACTTTGGCAACTATTTTTTCTCCCTGTTAAAATTCTGCAATCAATTTGGACCCACTTTTACGTCCGGAACTCGATCTTAAAAACATAGCAGTGGGTGATATATCAATAAATTGCAATGGTGTTTGGTTAGAAACAGATTTTATCGATCATGAATATAGAATGATTATTATATTGTAACTGTTACCTAAACTGATTAATGAAAACTTAACTAGAAAACCGCCAGGTACAAAGCTATGAAAATCGCAAAAATGCACGGCTAACCGTTTTGGATTTTTTCGATCTAAATTTGTACGATTTTCAAAAATTGTTTAAATAATTAATTGATACACAATATCAACGTAATTTTGGGAGAAGAAATGATTGGATGCAGTCCTAATAGAAGCGAGCAACGTATCACGAATTACAGCCGGAAAACGAAAAATTTCTTTCTTAATTCGTTTACTGTTTGTCCTACGATCTTTTTGATCTCTTTTCAGTGTTTTGGTATTCGTAAATCTAAGAACTTGAAGAGTCCTGTACATGTAGCAACATTTCCAAGTTTACAACATTTTTTCACGGCTAGAATTACGATCGCGAATCAATTGAATAACCCTCCGGACATTTCCTAAAATATCTTATTGCATCACTTATGTATGCATATTGGGTAAAATGAACTTATCCTTCAAGTGAAATCAAATAATAAGTCAACTGAGTAATACGAAACTTACGTACCAGAATAGAGCGTATATAATATTTCATTTAAATCTCAAGAACGGTTTCGAAGCTGTCTTGCAAAAAGTGTTGAAAAACGTATTCCGAAAATCAAGTCGTCAAATAACTGCCGATCATCTTTCAAATTGCAACTCGTGAAAACAAAATGCATCTTTTTTATCATATGATTGTTGGTTGCTTGCGAATCTTCCTCAATCATTAAAAATAATTTGAATTCAACTTAAAAATGGCGAATATCTCTATTGACTACCCACCGCATTGCCTACCAACAGCAACGTTTAATTGGGACGTATAAGATGTTGGTAATGAATTATGGTATCAACTTGATTAACCGTATAAAGCAGACATGAATTTGAAAATCTATTTTAGATGAAAGCAACCCACACATATAATTTTTGCACAATTTATACGACGCTTATCGTGATAATGAGCAAAACATGCTACGTGTATTTATGCTTGAAATATGGATTGAACGAGCGTGAAATCACGAATATCTGCTTTATCTGCAAAGTATTGTTAATTTTGTATCTGATTGTTGAATGTGTACGAAAATATATCTGGTACATTACGTGTCATGAGTCAGTTTTGTAGCATTTATAAATTAATAACATCATTATTTCAAACGGTTCGATGTTTGAGGCCTGATAACTCCGAAACGACTTACCTTACGCAAATCTTTATTCATATCTTTTTTGTAGAGCGTAAAATTTCCTACAAGAATATGTTTTGTTTATATCATCACACTGATTCGTTTTCGAGCAATAAAGTTCTAAATTTTTTAAAATAATTTTCCCATGTCATTTAAATGGGAAATAGAAAATTGAGAATCGCCACCTCTAAATATCAATATTAAGAGCTCATATTTTACCGAGGTCATTTTTGAGGGACACTCGGAAGATTTTTCAATCTTCTTCGAAAAAAAAAAAATAGGCGATTTTTTTGAAACACTCTAATATACACTATACATATATAAAGCGTATGAAAATTATAAGCATCGCATAAAATTTCTACATTTATTTTTTCCCACGTGAGAAAGATTACAACACATAGCATTGGACTTATATATGTCGTTCCTCAAATGCTCGAAAATGGGACTCTTGAGGCCGCGTAAAACATTTTCCAACTGTGCCTCCACGAGGCCAATATATTTGGTGGGAATTCGAATACTTACCATACATATTACCACGAAGAGAGGCAGAAGGTTCGCCCAACAAATACGGAAAAGTTTTTCCGTTTGAAGTGCTCCACCAATCATCCTTGTAACGGTGGTCCCGGAATGTTGGAGATGGGGTTGAAAATAGGCTGGATCCTGCGGTATACCATGTATACTTATCGGTACGGGTGATAATAAGAAATTTCGGGTACGATAATGTTTTCTAACAACCATTTCCAACGGGATGGAAACATATGGAAGAACTTTGTGGAGTTGCAACATTGCACTCGTAGTTGCGTTGCAGAACGCATGCATTTCCGGTTGAGATACATTGACGCAACTTTTTGAGCGATTCAATTCAACGTAAGCAATCGCATTATTATCCGGAAAGCATGCATAAACGGATCGAAACATCTTCATCGAAGATTTCACAAGAAAACAAATATACCCATGAGGATCGGTATTCAAAATATTATTACAAATTATTGGTAAATTGAAAGAAAATTCATGGAAGCTTGCATTAAGCTGTTGCTGGAGACCGAAGCCATTATCCGCATTTCTCTCGGTTTCAACATCTTTCGAAGTTCATCTATCTCTCGTCCCGTAGTTTCGAGTTCACTTATCATTCATTCGGATTTCACCACCGCCTCATAGTCAAATTTGAAATATATCAGTCCTTGTTCACTCCATAACACAGTAAAATTTTCGGGTGAATGATTGTAATAAATAATATCCAATCAATGCATGTAATCCAGCAGATATTCCACACCAACACTACTATCCTCCGAAGACTAAAGTATTTCCGGCTCTCGCGATAACGCAGTTGAATTTTGTTGGCTGGATTCACAAATTGGACCCATAGTAGGGAGGTGGATCCAGAGAAACGATGTTGATACTGATCGTGAGCGGAATACTTGATGCATCTCCATGGCTGCCTAATTCTCCGTGAAATCCGAATAACACTCGAATGTGTATCACAACGTATATGGTCATATGGTTCATGTCTGATAAAGTTAAATCCGTCGAAACTGACGCTTACACCGAGAGCTTTGAGATGTTGAAGAACTTTGTGCGCGCATTCAATTTTCTAGCATACTATGCGCAAGTCTTCCATCCGTAATTCATACGATCCAATGAATGACGATTGGATACATTGAGTTTGCTCGTCAAAATTCTAAGAACATTACAAGAACGTAATGAAAGATGGTGTTGCCTTCCGAGTCAATCAATCCCACGTCGTTGTTGCACATACGCGGAATTCGAGTGAAACTGCTCGGGGTTCCAATTCTAAAAACTGCTGGATCGATTACTCCGTCGGGTATAATGTTCCTATACTTAAATCGGAGGTAAACTTAATATCCAGTCCCAAGGCTAGACTGCGATGTCTTCCTGATAAATTATGAGGAATATTTGCGTATTACAGGAAGAAGCTTATCGCACTTCGTTCCGCACTCTGAAACAGAGGAACATTAGCGACGAATAAAACGCGTTACCACAACCGATATTGAAACCGGCTTGATTGCTCACATTTTCATACGATGAAGCTACGTCGAAATCATATGACTCTTATCACTGAGTGAGAAGGAAACGTTATCCGGAATTTCATTTCACTCTCTTGTTGCTTTCCGGTTATAACAGGGGAAGTTAATCCGAAAGAGAGCGACGTACAATACATGTAGATCTAGCTCTATTTTTCGCTTAGCGCCTCGCGTGATAGATGTGCGTATAATCAAATTTCACTCCACAATTCACTTTACAACTCATTTTTCAAGCCCCATGGCTCGTGATGACGTAATCTTTATACGAAGTGGAATATATCAGAGATGAGCTTAATATCATTATTTGTTACATGGCCAAAATCTTAGAGAGAAGTGAAGAACAAACTTTTTTTATCCAATTCTTGAACAGAATTTCGTCTCGCGAATGTAACTCCCGAATTTTATAGTTCTGAAATTTATATTGGAATTTTCAATTCTGATCTCTGAACGCAGTATTTTGTAAATCAAATTGGCGATTAACATTTTTTATATTACGAAATGGAGAAGAAGGACTTACGCCCAAGTCCAAACTGGTTGTTCCTTCGTGAAAGAATTCATTTCAATAAAATTAACATGTCAAGTACCTAAAACATTATACCACGAAGATTTGAAAGCCAGTTGGATAAATCAGCAATAAAAATTTCGATTCGATAGTACAGCCCTGACAATTATTTGAGGCATATTCTTGGAGCTATTTGAGTCAACAACCAAATTTTGTTGGTCAGTTTAGAAATTAGATTGCTCGGGTTTGAGACAAGCTTAAACCGTCACCTTTAGAGTGTTCAGGTATCGTTAAAGGCAGCATTGAAATTGGTGCATCAGTTCCCTATCTTGATGTGCGCAGTTCGTAGTTGCATCGGTATTGTTCGTATAATATCGAATGTTTGCAGAGAAAAGGATTGTTCCGTTTTTATGTTTTCACCTGTGAAGAGTGTCGCATGATACATGGATGTATCTGGACACATTTTTCACCATGTGAATAAGGATGGCAGGCCTCAATTTTTTTGGAAATTGTCATATTGGCGGGTTTATCTCTATGTAGTCGAAACTCGCTGGTTAATGGTCTCAGAGTTTTACCGATAAAGTGAAGTTACAGCAGTGATTATTTCATCGACATATCTGAAATAGAATGAAAGCGCAAACTCAAGTCTGTTCAAACAATGTTGTTCTGAATCATCCATGACCAAATCAGACAAGATTGGAGAGAGCGGTGAGACCATAGGTAGACCAAAAGTTTGAGCATAATTAACGTCGTTAAATTTCAAAATAGCGGCCTTGAAACAGATGTGTAAAGCTTTAATTAATTCATTAAGTGGAACAGAAACATTGTCTATCAATTGAGACCAACGTTGCTTGAAAGCGTGAAATTACACCAACTGGATAATAAGGACAAAAAAAAAAAATACCAGAGTACCTACGTTCATAGATCCCGGGTTAATTCAAACACATATCTTTCAGAATACGCTACAGGGCTTTACCCCTCTGGCCTCTGTCCTTATGCGTACCAGTCTCGTCTAGTTTGGACGCAAATAGGTAAGTTTCCCACTCGCAGTTACCTCGTTTGTGCCAACTCGCTGCTCCGACTGAGTCCACTGATTTCAAAGGATCGTCCAATTATGCGCTGCTCTCTAACTTAGCCGAATCGCCCTGTTCACTGACACTGGTCTTCGTCGTCGGCGATGTTAGCCATTTTCACGTTCTCTGATCCTTATCTTATGCCTTACGTAGCCTGAGTGCACGATGGTTCGATACGGTACACGTATTTACTTTCGAATCAGTTGCGTGGCTTCAAGTCGTTGGCGTCTTCACGGGATTTTAAACTTGGACAAATAAAACGAGCGTGAAAAATTAGGGACGACATTAAAGAGCGTGGATTATTAATATTCCACAAATACGAAATTCACATACATGTGAGTCAGGCAGCGGTGTAAATATTTAAAATTTCCTTTGGCCTCAGGACTTCGTACTTTTATAGCCGATTAAAAACGTTGAATCGCAAAATATTTCTCTGCTATTTATCGTGTGACTAAACACATGGACACCAGTAGATTTGATTTTTCTTTTTTTTTTTTATATATATATGTTCTAATTGTGGCAAGCAATTTCAGCACATATGCATTTTGCACATCGTATTATTACACAATTTACATCCGCAATCAAATACGCCATAATGTAATTGATTTCCCTTTGAGGGGTTCTAATTTCGAGGTACATCCTGTGTTTGCCTGGGTAACAGTTGTATCCATCAGACACCAATGCGCAGATTTGATGTACCAGCCCTGACTTGGATCGCCGAAGGCTATCGAGAACGCATTTATAATAGGATCTTGCTAGTGTCTCAATACTGATCCATTCGCAAAATTACGGGAGATTGCGTTACGTAATTGCGTCAAAAGCGGTGTACAAATCTCCCAAAATTATTGCAGGTTAATTAGAGCAGATTTGATTTGTGAGCAGTGATTTGAATCATAATATAAATTATTATTCAGTTGTTGGACACGTGAAATCACTATCAAATAGATTCTATGGATTTGATTGAGGCTTATGCGGTAATAAGGTTGAGATTCGTTACTGAAAAAATTCTAAAGTTTGTTGCGTCAGGTATTTTAAAGCCTATTGGCAGAGTTAAAGCGATCTTCTCAACAAACGAAATTTTGAAACAAAATCATATTTTAAGATATTGCAAATTTCAAGTTTGCATATAAATTGAAAAGAAATTTGTAGTATCACCATCAAATGCTCCTCTTGGAACTGTAAACATTTTACGAAATAAAATCATACGTTCAACTTCACTTTCCCAATGTCAATCAGGGAGTTCCACACACTTGAGCATTTTTTCGATTATATTTTAATTTTACATGTATATTTTAATTGCAAAAATGGAACACAATCACACTTTCAAAACGTTATGATACATTCGATACGAAAAAACTCAACTTTTCAAGCTACTTTGATTAACGGTCGGACGTCACAAATGAAATAAACAGTCGCGAATATGACGAGTAAAAACAGTTTTACGAATGCGAAAGATTTGTTTCTTTGATTTTCGGTATTTAGATTTGATTAAAAAAAATATCAGGTCCAGAAACTTCAAGATCCATCCGGCTTTATGGAAATTGCTCACACATAGAATTTGCGAAAGTTTTCGTGTCTCTTCACAACTATTCAGTCTTTGAATTCAAGTGTGTACACAATAAGAGATCAAAGATCAAACAATGTGCAACAGAAGGGTGAGTCTCGGCAGGTAGAAAGGTAAGATGACAATTTTTATCAACCTTGATGGTTTTCATACGAAACAGAAAAAAGTATTTTTCCCACTTCACATGTGCTTGTCCACTATATCAGGAGGCAATATTTGAACCCTGGAGTGCCAGCAAGTTATACGCTTCGTATATCGTAAATGTTAGCACTGGCATCAAAGACATTGCTACGTATAACATTATATAAGTATATATAGTAGAAGAGAGGCTGTATAAGACATTTGCTGCACGCACTTTAGCTGCAATAACAAGAAGTAGATATTTTTGTTGAAAATTCGACGCTCTATAAAAAAGGTCTCTTACGATTTTTTTCGAAGTCTACTGGTTCAAAAGTTATTCGAGCTCAAAGTTTAATTTATATAAAATTATCAATATTATCAAGTATATTTGAAAGATTAGCAGTTGTATGATAAAATATATTGCGTTTTTGTTCCAGGTTATTTTATTTGAGATCAATTTTAGTGATTACATCATGTTAAAACCTCAATAGATGCAAAATTGAAAATCATTTTTTACTGTTATCAATCGATATTGATTTCATGATATTATTCAAATGCTTTCGAGGATTACGATCGTCTGGCTGCTCGATCTTGAAAATATTACAGAATATCTCCCTTAACGAATTTGTGAACATCTGATTTCAATTAGAACTAATGTGGCGAATAAAATAAATTATCCGAACTATCCACTTACTCTTATCTTATCGTATGTATTCAGATTCATTGATCGTTTTAATTATTGTGATACCAGTTTTGGTATTGTAGATAAATTAATAGACGGAGCTTATGTAAAAAAAACAAAAAAATTATAGGTATAAATAAATATCCTGTGGAAGACAGTATTTTTCATCGCATCTCTAACGTTAGGCACGAATCAACAACGCATTGCGTACTTTCCCCAATTAACCTTCACTGTTCTTACCGATTTCCCATTAAAATTGTTCCACTTTCGTCACTTCAGGTTAAATCTCTGAATCAATTTGAAATTCACCCCTGCAAGCTTTCACGGTAAGTAAAATGTAGAAAAAAAAAAGTTTGCGCCGTCCACTCGCTTTTGAGTCGCTTATATTCTTTCTAGAAAAACGGTTGTGCATTTTTCATTACTTATCAGCTATCACAGCCTTAATTGAAAAAGCTGTTCATATTTTAAAATCTTTGTGCATTCGTCTTTTCGCCCTTTCATTCGATACATTATACAACCAGCGTTCTATTAGAAAGTATCTGTAACTACTTTTACGGTGATAAATAAAAATAAATTTACTTTTCCTAAGTATATACGGAATTTTCGTTGGAGAATATTCGCTCAATAGGCTTGTACGGACCTGTGCAATATTGAAAAATTCTTAAATTTATGCTAGCTTCGACATATATAGGTACACTTCTACGGAGCGATTGAATTTATCCGATGGTCCGACATGCGTTTATACATTTCCCCGTAAACTATGCGGCTGCTAAAATACAAAGATGAAGAAATATCAGTTAAATGATCGTCTGATTTACGGGATTGTAGAGTGATCTATTCACGAGAATACGAAATGTTTGATATTTTAGGGTTACTATTTTACTGCCATGTTGATTTATAGTACTGTAACTATGGTTCCCCCTTATTCTACATACTTGAGATGGTGTTTAGTAGTTTTTTGAAGGGAATGTCTACGATTAACGAATAAATTGTTCGTTTGCTGCGTCAACCAGTAACATCGTGGAAACAGTCTCGCTGTAGCATTGAAAGACATAGCACGAATTTCAAATATTTGAATGTATTTAACTTCTATCGATCAATTCAAGTTATATTTATTCCTTACGGGTAGTCACTCTTCTTAACAATAACAGAGTTTTAATGTAATGGTCAATGCGATAATAGCAGCCTTGAACATTTAGGTTCAGTTATGTTATCTGCGGTGAAGAAAAATTATAGTTTTTTTTACTAGTAAAAGTTGTTGCCTACGAAGTACATCAACAATTTTTCGTTTCTCTTAAAATTTGGCTAGAACACTACAACTGTAACACAGATCAGCGATGACTAGGTTTTCTGAATACTTGTAAATCGCATGTATATATAGATTTTGGTCCGCTGTTTCAGAATGTCAATTCCGTTCTCACGTATCACATCATGATTTTTTGTTATTCATATATGTATACACGGAGAGATACGCTTCTCAGAATAACTCTATTAAAATAAATATTTTTGTCACGTTCAAAGGATTAATATATAGTAAATCCATGTCTACTTCGTTGATATGAAGATTCAGACTTTGAGAATGTCATAGCTAACTCTGAAAAGGATGCCTGGAATTCGTTCGAAACTGTTGTTTCTAAATCGTTAGGCAACGTAAAAGATCATAATTATAAACATATTGTCCAAGAAATGTTGAGCAACTATAAAAACTTGGGCTGTATTATAAGTCTGAAAGTTCACTTTACATTAGATTGGCGCTAGTTTTCATATAATCGTTGTATTGAAGGGGGGGGGGGGATAGTTTCTAATATGATCCTGATGATATTCCGAAATTCTACGTTCTCAAATACCAATATTCGAGAAAAAATTCCGGGCAACGAGAAAAACAAAAATTTTGCTGAGCCATGTAGTATTGTTTTGATAAATCTTAGGTAATAAAAAAAAGGAATTTTTCATTTAATATTGCTTTCTTAAATCATGTATGAAAATTTCGATGAAAAAAATAACCAAAGCCGATTTCAAAAAACTACGCTTACTCTTGTATTAGGGTCGTTGTATGGTGGAAGCTTCTTCAATTTAAAGTTACTTCGGATTTTCGTATTGGTTTCAATGATCAAGGATGGGAGTTCTAGGTCTATTGTGAATGAGAACTCATTTATTCGTTCATATGGGAAAAGCCTGAGGCATAAAAACCCATGACGTGCTAATGATCTTATTTAAACATATTATCGTTACGTGTACATCCTATCATTACATGATATTGTTCGGGCCGTGCGCCGATATTTTGCAACGTCGCACACTTACACTAGTCTACTCATGGGTGATTAACCGATCACCCATTCGATAGAAGAGTTCGGTTTCGACTCTCTGTGCGTACGGTTCGCCTCGTTCACACACCGGATAGCTACGATTCGTCTGGCTATGCGACGATACGCGTATCGCTTGCGGACTCAACACACGTTGTGATAGAGATCAGTCTTTGCGAACAAAAGTGTTATTCCTTTTACGAAAATACCGAAGGTGGAATTAGTTATCTACCACCCCGCGCTTTTCCTCCAACCCTGCAGATTCAAACCCTCTCTCGCCAACCGCGCGAACGGATATCAAATCGACCTGATGTAAACGTACATCGCTCGTCTGACTCACACCATCGCAATCTCGCGTATATGATACGTTGTTTTTCGCTTTATTTTCGTGTATCTGTACCGGGGGATTTCAAGCTCTTTTCGTCCCCTCGGTCAGAAGTTCATTCTCAAAGCATCGGAGAATCTCGAGCCGTCGCCGTTCTCTCGATCTCTATGACAAGAACTGTTTTCGTCAAGCTCGTTACGTTGGATGTGTATCGGCCTTAGGCCTTGTCGAGAACGTGTTTTCCGAAACGCGTCGGTCTGACGACTGCTACAAATTCGCTCGCGCGCCTGCGCACTTGTCCGCGAAAATCAGGCGTCAGTGCTGCCATGAGCCGATAGAACGCGGCGATCTTGAGAAACTACTATGGCGCGATATCCAAACGTCAGTCACCAAACAGTCGTTGTCATCAAATCTTACTAAAACTATTCAAATATCAAGGGCAAAAAAAAACCACTGTTGACCGATGTTATCAAAACTTTAGTTCTAAGTAGTTTTATTTCATTCAACGTGTAAGTTTGCACCCATTTTCCGTTTAAAGACAGTTACATCTAAATCTGTTGAATGTTACCTGATGTATATCATATGAATATCGTTTTCATATTAGGTTCAGAACTAGTTTCACGAATATTAACATTCCAGTCAAAGAATTTTCAGAATATAAAAAGAAACGCAGACCTGTGTAATTGCTGTTAGTGGATCGGAAAAATAGGGAGATTGACCAAAACTTGTTTGAGTATTTTTTATTATTAACAGTTACACGTGTTCATACGTGTTGAGATATTCTTTTAGATAACCATTGATTTTCGTTGACTAAAGCAAGTAAAAGTGATACGAACAAAACGTTTTGGAATCGGTTTAGACGATTGCTGTTACATACATCCCACTTCAAGCAGGATACAAAATATTAATATGTATTAAATTCTATCGACATTCAATGAATTTGGTGTCTTGGACTGGTATATATGTCATGAACTGGTTAAAACATAACTCGCTATGTGGCATCCATTCTCTTCATTTCAGTGAGTGAAATATACACGAATGCGTTTATAGTTCGAACATCAACACTAGCTTGAAGTAATATTTTGTACAAGCCAGGCAACTTGGAGAGTGGGTGAGGGGTTCGCTGCATGAGATTAGGTCTCGGCAGTGACGGTTGATTAAAGGAGATATAGCAAGGTTTTAGTCCGAGGTAAATCCAAATTTACTATTTTATCCATCATAAGCACGAGTTGCACGAGATAAGAGAAGACTAAAATATTCCATATCTGCACTGCAGAATCCATACTGACCGGCTGGCCTTACTGGTATCGGCATTATCATTACCTACTGAGTCAGGCCAATTATCAATAACAGATCAGTACGCGATCTATTTTAATGGCAGAGCTGACAAACATACCGACTATCGATATTCTGCTCTCCTCGAGTTCATAGGTTAAAAAGAGACAGCGGATCTACCATTATCGACCAAACATACCAGTGACGTATTCGTTTTCGAATGAACACAGCATTTTACAGCTGAAAATTTCCAACGATAACTCGACTCTGTTTACCTTTTGAGCCTACAAAAAACACAATGGTATCTCTGGGTAACTCAATGGTGGATTGATCGTGAATACGATTGGCTGAGTATTTGAGTAACAGCCCTGGACTCCTGGTGCAGATCATTACGTCATCCACTCCATCGTTAACCAAGTTGGGCGGAAGTTCTGAAGTATCGACGGTTCACGATAGTGCCAGAGTAGTAAATATATTAAGAAATTATTAAATATTGAATAACATTTTTACGGATTAACGATAGTATTGTTGGCGGATGGATGTATTGAAATAGATGCAAAAAATTAGTATTTTTAATTTTCAAAATCTTGATGTTACGAAAAGTACTTGGGTAAGATTAAATGTTTAAATTAAAAAATTGAGATGATGCTTATTTGCACGACTGTATTAAAAATTGCTGAGAGTTTTGGTTATTGGTGACGATGA
Organism: Neodiprion pinetum; assembly: GCF_021155775.2. Taxonomy (NCBI): domain Eukaryota; kingdom Metazoa; phylum Arthropoda; class Insecta; order Hymenoptera; family Diprionidae; genus Neodiprion; species Neodiprion pinetum. The sequence goes on from NC_060232.1 coordinate 12,167,045, forward strand.
GATTGTGAAGGGATTTTGAGTAGTGGTAAAAAATTGTTAACAATAATAATTATTATGCCATGTTATTATTTAATCAATATAATTAATATAATATTTAATTGTTGTTGTGGTTTCTTAAAAATATTACCATTGGGCAAGCTTAAGAACAAGGGGTGAAGAAGTACAAATCTTAGGGGTTGAAGTAGGTACGGATTGTTTGAACATTGGATTTCTTAGAAGAATTGGGTAGAGAAAATATATTTTTGTGAGTCTGAAACGTAGTCGAAATATTGACATGGGAAACTAACATCAACTCAGTTCTCTGGCTTAGGGGGCTCCGAAAAACTCATAACATATTATTCGAGAATAAAATTCTATGATAATTATTGCTGTGTAATTAAACTGGTACTCAACTTAAACCTGGTACGATGTAAAGGAACAATAGTTTTGATGCAATACAAATACGCATCTGTGGAGCAAAATACGTCGCAGTATTCGCTGTTGAACCAAACACTTGAGCTGCACGCTGATGCAATGTAATAAGAACGCGTAACTGGTTTTAATTGAGCAAAAATGTACATTCATCAAGAGACATTTGTCGCAAGTGCTGAAACATGTCTTATATAACACGAATAAGCTTCATGCGTAAAAAAAAAGTGAATTTATCGATTTCAACACTTACGGAACAAAAAATATGACCTACATTTTATTTGGACAAAAGTTACTGGATAATATACCTACTTGTGTAAGCAGTACTTTAATAACTTGCTCAATTATATTATACGTGATTTTACAAGTGGGAATTGAATCGCAGTAATAATGTTTTTATTGTAATAGCTTGGTTAGTAATACTTAATATCTTAGGTTAACAGTAAAAAATTGGTAATTCCTTGTAATAAATATTACGTCCTCAAATTAACTGTTCATCATAGTACATGTTGTGTGTAGGGAATAAAAGTTTTCAGAAAAAGGAAGAATCGTAGGCTAGGGTAGGAAACAGATCTGAAATTGAACTGCACTGATTCTCTGCGAGATCACCTACTATTTTAATTTTTTTCGCTGGGTGCCTTCTGGCAAGAAGTGTTTACAAATTTTCACATTTTACGCCAAAAATGTTTCACTTTCGGTCAGAATACTTTTGCATTTTTATAGTATGCCACCCGAATGTTAAAACTATTGAGACACGTTAGCAGGATTGTCTTTAGTCGAAAAATCGCTGGTTGCGCCCTTTTGAAACCTAATCCCTAACCTTCGTAGTAGTTATCCTATTGTTAGTACCTTTTTAACCATTTCAAATATCAACGTCAAGTTGGTTGGGCAATTTTTTTTCAATCGTGGCTCGACAATACGTGGAATGTTCCCAAAATCAAGTTCACCTCACCAAATGGCTGCCAACCGTCGACTTTTTTGATCTGTGACTTCCGGAACATAACGTATACTGAAAAGAAAAGGAAAAATTTCAGTCATCAAAAAATTCATTGTCGGTACTAACTCGCTAAGTATATAATTTTCATTCATAGCTGACAAGTGTGAAATGAACGAATGACTCCAAAAACCTGGTACCCACTTGCTTCATTTACCGCTCCATCCAAAATTTCTGTTACACACAGGCACATATAGAAGAATTCAAGCGTTTATTGTCTTTCACGCAGTCGTCTTCCGGTATCAGGCATATACAACGGCTGTGGATAGAAAGAAGCTGTGATTATATACATCGTTCTTATATCAATATGCGATTATATTTGACGAAGAGAAAGAGCGTAGTGTAGTGATAAGTATCAGAGTCAAAGTCAGCGAAACCGTGGTCGCTGGCAAAGGTATCCCATTCAAGTTTCAAATAAAGTACTTGGAACTTTCCCAGTCCTTTAAATTTGTATCGCAAGTAAAACCGCGGATTTGCATCACGACATGAGACATGTTATTGAAAAAATTAAGTACTTTCAGATCCGAGGTCAAGATTTGCGGAGCCATTTTTTAACTTAACTTGAATTGTTGAATTGGCATAAATCCGACCTGTTACGCTTTGAAAGAAAATAAAAATCTTGTGCTTAATGTTACGACGATCCAACCACGAACTGCGTCATGCCTGGCAACGAATCGTACTTTTTGATACCACTTCCTAATTTTACAATGCCTATATACTGCACACAAATTTCATAGTCGAGATAGTAAGAGTAATAGGTTCTGTTAGTTACTATTAGGAGACCAATTCATCAATGACGATGAATATTCTTCCAGGACATCATTTGGTTCTAAGGCTGTATTTCTTCGATTCAAGTTTCATGTATGCCTAGCTTCTGAGGAGGGCCCCCCTCAAAGTGTCGAAACGTAAACGAGTTTTCAAAGTTCTCTGACTTACGATACCGAAAAACATTAATATGTACGCCCTGGGGTCCCGTTTAGCAATAAAATTAGACCCGTTTGGCAATAAGGCTTCATTCGTGATCAGTATTGTCGGCTTGGAACATTGCCGGAGATTTCTCAAACGGTTGCTTCTCGTCTTTTAAATTTTCATGCAGATGTTACGCCACCCGTACATTCTCGAAAGAATAGCAGGTTTCTCTGGTTCAAGATAGAGACCCGACCGGAATTCTTTCATCCAATCCTTACATTCGTACGACAACGTAATCGATAATTCCGTATTACGTAATCAAAGCGCAATTCAACGAAAGCCTTTTTTTTTAACGAAATTTGCCACTGAATATGAGATTCCTGCTCTGCTGGCAACCAAATATTACATTCAGAACCATGAGAAGCAACACTTTTTAGGAAATTTTTACTCTAAATTGAACGATGTTCGCCGTCGTCAACGTTTTTTTATTTTTATTTTTTTCTCATCGAATATTCCCGTAAATATTGCTAGAATTTTTACTAAATTGAGTGACTCGATCCGCACATAGAAACAGCCAGTGCGGAGTGATTATTCAGAAAATGGTACGCTCAACTTATTTGTAGTTGATCGCAAATTGTCGACAATGAATCGACAATGAAGGGCACTGACATTACAACAGTATCAATCCGAGGACCAATCCTCGACCAGATTGATTTTCTATTTCGGCTGAACGTGCTGTTTGCTTCAAAGTACAAGCTTCACCTTGGCAGATCGATCTGCCTCTTAGCCATCCAGCTCTTTACATTCGAATCTTGACATTAGGCATTTGATATTCAGTCAAATGCAGTCTCTTGCAAGGGAAAATGCTCTCGCCGCTACTGTCCGATCTGTATGATGGCAGATCCTGGAAGGTTCCCGATGGGAAAGAATATAAGAGGAGACTAAATTTATCACGTGCCAGAGGTGTTACTACTGGCATACGCGGTCGATACAGTAATTTTCGCAGACACGTATATCGGAATGAGGAGAGTTCTTTTTAATACCTCCATCAGGTTTGACGCACCAGCTGCATGTAGCATTTTTCCAGCGAGGGGCCATATTTAATTACGTCGAGCTTGCCGACTCGCTCAAATACCTATGCATCATAACTGATTTGCCCGAATCTATAACAAGCGTGCAGTATATCGTAGACAATTCGAGCAAAGCAGTTACGATACATAGGTATTCAGGCCAAGCTACAGAGATTTTTTCATGTAAAAAGTGTTAGAAGAAAACCAGCTGCGCCATTGTTTGTAAGATAGTTCCATATGATATAATGAGATGTTTTTCACTCGACTTTATTATTTGTAACGTTTTTATTAACAATTTTATGCAAAAAATCGTGTATTTTTTTTAGTTTTTTTTACCATCCAGCAACCAACGGCGCCGCCGAAAACTTTGTAAAAACTTTCAAATGAAAAATTAAAGCCATGGTAAATCAGGATTATGTAAATATTCAAGCTGCAATTGAAAAATTCCTATTCGTGTACCGTAGCTCAAAGCATACCTACCACTGCCGGAGAATCGCCAGCGAAATTATTGTTCAATCGCGAAATGCGAACGCCGCTCGACCTGCTACGCCCTAACGTAGACGAATTTGTAACGTTAAAGGAAGAAAAAGAAATAGAAAATTTCAAAGGAACTAATGTAACAAATTTTTTAGCAGGCGACGTTGTATTATCAAAAGATTTCCGTAAAAATTACACCCGAATTGTAAAAGCTGTAAAATACTTCTGTATGCTGACGAATACTATTGTACAAACAAAAAAAAAAAAAAATTATGTATCCGTGTGTTATGGAAAAGAGGAATTTCTATATCGTCCGAGACGGACTTTTATCAGGAAAGGCCGAACTGTGAACGTCGGGATAATTGTTACGACATTTACCATTACCATCTCTGTCCTGCTTGATTTATTTAATCCTGATTTTTAATAATCCTTACATACCATAAGCCGGAATGCTATAACTACCTTGTTGTAAACACGACGTTGAATATTTATATTCTTGTTCTTTATGTTAATACTTATCAATATTGACATGCTCGATGATTGATTTTGTTATGCGGATAATGATTTTGTAAAACAACTTTAAAAATGTCACAATGTCGATTTTCCATTCTAAAATACTAATACCGTACGATCGTTCGTCCTATTTCCATATACAAGACTTATTTTCATCCTAATTGAATTTAAAAAAATGTTCATATGCTCATCAATAATAAAAATTTTACTGAATAGAACCTTGAACGGTTTTTCTTTACACTTTAAGAAAATTGCGATATAGATTTCTATAGGCTATACTGCCGTACTTAGCAAAAAGGCAGTAAAGTTCACCTACTACCTTTTTTAAATTCCAGTGCTAATCTGTTTTTTTAACGATTTCCTATGTATGAGTGATAAAATATTCCATTAAAAACGTTATTTCAATATGATAGTAATTTTTTTAAGTGGGACAAATATTTTGAATCAATTACATTTCCCAAGTATAAAAGCAGTAAGTCTATTTCTCAAAGTAAGAAAGCAGTAATATTCAAATTGTACTGCTTTTATCATTTGAAAGAGATATATAAGTATTGCCTTTTTATTCTTTTAACTCTTCGTACCCGTAGCGTAGAGAGAATCTCTCACGCTCATTTTCAAACTTTTTTTTCTTTATAATTTCAAATGGAATGACCATTTGAAAATTTTTTCACCTTCACTGAATTTTATGCTTTACATGATAGTCAATAAAACTTTTCGAAAAACTCAAAAGTATGAAGCAAAAAAAAATATTTATTGACAGCTGTGAGAATTTCTCTCATCACTTCAGTCAAGTCGTTGATAAGAAAAACCTCAATTCGGATGGCTTCGTAATACTCCGGTTATTTCCGTAGTTTCTAGTCGCTATATTTGAAATTATATATAGATATATAAATATTCCATGTCACTCCGTGTTTTCTATGCTGTTGTAGTTATTGTTTTATTATTTTAAAATTAAAAAAATGTGATAACTAAGTATTGTTATAAATTGATTTTGAGTGACAATATCTTCTTTAAGTATCAAATAAGTAAGTAAATTTTTAAATTTATTTTTTCATCTAAATGAATTATTTTGTAAACATGTTACTATATGTAACCTACAAAGATATGTTTATGATTTTTTATGAATAATAAGAATTTTTAAATATTTTATTGTACAAAAAATATTAAATACTGCAATTATAGGACTATAAAAACATGATTTATTAAGTTGTTTTCGCTTTTTATCAAAATCAAATTCAAAATTTCGCTCTTAGCGCTTGCGCGATAGCGTGAGATTTTCTCTCATCACAAGGATCACGACTGTCATACGAAAGACACCGGGTACGAAGGGTTAATACGCGTTATGGTTATATTTTTTCATCTGTATTTACTGTGGAAAAAAACAATAATAGTCATTTTACTGCCTTCTTCTGTCGGATTCGTGACATTTCAGACTAAGACAGTGTTATAGCAGCGTGCATTTCCTTGACGTTGTTCTGATTAACAACTATTGAAGTTAAGTGCGTTTTTGAAAAAAATTGTGTTTTTTCACAGTCTTAACAATTATTATTCATTTTATCATTATGACATGTTGTGTTTGTAAGCATTGCGAATTTTTATTCTACATTACTGCCTTTTCGTTTACAGCAATTAAAGGCAGTACGTCACTTATTTTGGGCACCTTGATTACATATTTCCTGTATGTATACTTAATTAACTTTTTATAGATTCATGTAGTATATTATTAGTAATTTAATTGTAATTATAGAAGAATAATATCATTAATTTAGTTTTAAAATATCTGAAATTTAAATTCCATTTTTCTCCAATTTCACTTTTTGTATTTTACTGCCTTTTTCCTAAGCACGGCAGTATAATATTTTGTCGGTCTAACACTATCTGACGTTAAATTTTCTTGTCGTGAGTTTCAACTTCCAAATTTTCAAATGAAAATTTGTCTATTTCTTTCTTGTTTTCATATTTTCGCGTTAGGACTGTACGCTTGATACACACATAATCGATGGACAAAATCAGAGATTATTCGATTCCGGAAATTCATTCATACCTGCATTCGACATGTTCCTCGACATCTATTGAGATGTACTCCGAGTGTGTCTCATTTTTCGCATCCCTGTATCGATGTTTAACGATAATTTGCTTCTTGGTGATTTTTGACGGTTTATAGTTGAGACGTGACGGACAGTACCCGTAGCACCTTTTGACGGAAATCACGGGTGGGTCAAACTTTGATAATGGCACAAGATCTATGAGCCTTTCACGTGGCTGAGGGTAGGCCAATTTCATTTGCCCTCTATTATTTATAATAAGATCGTGTTGGCCTGGAAAATATCGTCTTCGTAAAGATCCCACAAAAATATTTACAATCTTGATCCACCAATTCCCATCCAGCATTAGGAATTAAAAATTACACCCACATGATACGATGAAAGGTGACTAATTGCAGGGACGATTCATCGGTTTGATGATGAAAACATACAATAGCGAAATAAATACGAAGAGCGAGAGGGAGTCGATTTGATCGAAGAAGATTTTAACGAAACGCTTCGTCGGTTCTACCTAAAATATGTCGAAAACGTGGCGAATGCAACATTTTCCAACGTCTTTCAGCTCTCAAGGAAAAGACATTTTGAAGACGTCCTTAGTTTACTGGACAGCTTATCAACGCCTCCAAGGTGTCATTCAATCAGCAAGTGCTTAACACAGATCGACGCAACGTGATATCAGAGCTATAAAGTCGATGTAACGAGAAATGAGTCAACTCTCAATACGTAAAAATATCTGAAATCACGTAAATTAAAAGAGAAAGAAAAAATTTCATTTGTTATAGTAACTAGAAAAATTCGGTAAACAGGTAATTGCAACGCAAAATCAGTTTGTTCGGCTTGCTGCACTTTTTTAGTTAAATAAGGCTTTAACGTCAATTTATTGTTGCACAAGCTTTAAATTTTCGCAACAGTTACATGAAAATATAGTAACAGCGATCGTAATGAGAAAGAATAGTAACGGATACTAGACTTTCTGGTAACAGCTACACTGAAAGAAATTTTATTGCACCATTTGCTTTTCCGCCCACCAAAAAGTACAATAAAATATAGCACTTTAGGGACAATCGCGGTACAGTCGTGAGAAGTACAATAGTGAGTAACGAAATGCACAACATTCATAACAATGTTTCAAAGATCTTAATTCTTGCTTGTCAAGATAATATTAAGGGCGTTGCCTATGCCTCGAAGAGTGCGCGCGAACAGAGACTCACGATTTTCCTTCTCATTTCCTCATTTTTAAAGATAATCAGGTTCTTAGGGGGTCATTTTGAAGATAAAGAATAGATCTGTGTCGCTCGTTTTGCCGAATTTTCGATTTCGCTTCCAGATTTGTGAAAAACGTACTTGAAAGTACGTTATCTTTGAAGTGAGACACGGCGGACAGTGAATTTTTTTTCGAAATTCGGCAAAACAAGCCAAGTTAGAGCTTTCTCATAATTACATGTATCAGGTCCAAGGTCTTCTACACATTACGAATAGGGAGTGGTGCTATTTTATAGTTTGGACGCCAAAGGGATTGATTTTTGATAAAATGAAACGTGACGATAAATTCTGGACCGAAAAAATGGAGAATAAATCAGCAGATTTCTTTCACTTTTGTTTGTTACCCGAGATCGTAGATTCTAGACGCGCCCGACAACTCTCAATCCGCGAACCCAAAGATAATAGCTTTGTATGTAGCTTACGTGCAATATTTCTGTGATTTATGTTTAGTTAGTTATGTGTATTACTATGCCAAAAATTTGCTAGTCATATTGTTATAATTATATATCTGATTGATATGATATGATGATACGAGATCCTTTTCATACAGATTTTGTGATTATGTTTATCAAGTTTAAACGAGTTTAATTTTACTTTCACCATTTTATATTATTTTTTATCATTTTGAATTTGTTTGGTGCAAACCCGATCATGGTTGCGAGGTACGGACGGGTTAGGTGGGTCTCTGTTTGATAGCGACCTCCACGTGGTGAGACCTGGGAGATTGATGATATTTTCGTTGCTATATCATGAATTTGCTAACAGCTATTCGTTGCAATTTTCAATTTAAAATTACCTGTGACGACGTCTGGCCGGTATTCGTAAATAGTTACGTATTATTTTCGAGACTGTATCAGGAACAGCTCTCAGCCAATCAAGCTATGCTTTGACCTAACTCAAGACAGTCCTGCAAATCGAACCTGACTATGAATACCGGCTATTAGACTATTACCAGTCACGTGATCCCATTGCGTAGAAATACGGACGCCGGTGAATATAAATTTCGTTGAAATATTAAGAATGTATATCTATATCAACATACGTATGAGGAATACTACGTCACGTCAATCAAAAAATGAACTCGTATTTTTTCAATCGATTCATACTTTTTTTCACATGAAATAAAGGTAAAAAGAATCGACACGCATTTTGGTGTTCGTCCGAATTATGTTTGTTTTCGAAAGTTACAAGACAATCGTTCAATTTTGATGCAAAAGGAGCGCGCATATATCCGGTTCTATTCCACGTAAAGACATCATTTACAGTGCATTCGGAAGATGAACGAATAAGCTTTCATAAAAAAAATGCAATGTTGAAAATTATTGAAAATCCCAATTTTTATAAACAATTCAAATGTTCGACGATTTTTACCTCATTAATGACAAGTTTTTGAATTATAAAAAAAATAGTTTCGGGTTGCTTATTAAATTCTGTATTACTAGTAAATTTTTCAAGTGGAATCTGAAAGGAGTCTACTTTTTTTTTCTATTATTCATCAGGTGCTGCGGCGTGCTATCATATACGTATAATACCTATGTGCCTTGTAGAAACACACAAAACTACGATTCAAATACAGTCTAACCTCGACTATTCACTATATCATGGACCCTCTTTAGCTCGAATAGTCAAATAATTAGAATTGTGAAGTCTACAGAAGTTAACGCGCACTTTCGAGTCATTAAAAATGGTGAATAAATATTTTTACGTAACGAGCTCAGGAACCAGTTGGAGTTCACTGCGAGTCAGGTAATACGGATTGTTTTTTTTTTTAAGAACTTGGAGGCGTCAATGACTGCCGATCTTGGTTAAACGGAATGTCTTAATGATAGAAGAAGCGAGTTTCAGCGGAGCACGAATCATCCTTTATACTACCCGTTTTCAAACTCGTTTCGCGCCGAAATCATACTAATTGTAAAATTATTCATACTAATAATGAATTCCCAACTTTGACTTTATATCCGTGATCAGTGAACCTAAAGATTACGTGATACCAACTTTTATTCGAATCTGTTTATTAGGGTGTTTCGAAAAAAAAAAAATTTTTTTTTTCTTCCAAACAGGCTCAAAAGTTTTGTTTGGGTGTAAAAAAAATTACTGTGAAAAAATGAGCCCTTAATATTAATATTAAGATAGTCCTCATCGCATTTTTTTAATTCCCATAAGAATAACATGGAAAAAATTATTTTAGCTTCTTCTGATTTTTATACCTTTTAAACGACCAATCGACTAAAAAAGCGCTATTCTGATCATTGCAGAGAATTGAACGTTCTACAAAAAACGTCTGAAAACATTTTTTGATCAGTCCACTCGATGAAAAGTGATTCAAGATCAAAGTTCACTTTTTCAAAAATTTGAAAGTTACCAAGGACGTTGCTGAACGCGAATACATTATTTGTACATTATTGTCATAACAGCTAAACAATTTACCATTGAAAATCCACAGTAAGAGTGAGATCCAATAGAATGTCTCTGCACCAGTAGTCTATAAAAAAATTATCTATTTTTTTTTTTTTATAAGTAGTTTGCAATAAAATTATTGTAGATATGAATTAGCATTCGCACTAGAATCACAGACCTGTATATCAGGTGTCAAAAAAAGAAGGCACAAGTTAAGTACTATTTTAAGTGTATCCTGTAATGAAAATAGAAACAATTAACACTTCCATCACTTATTATTAATAATCATATACCGCAGAAACGATATCGTCGTTGAAAACATGACATAATGCACAAGGAATGCACATGAAGTATATAACTGCTGCCTAACTCTTTAGTTACAACAGTTGCAGTATTTATTACAGGTTGTTCGCAGCCATCGAAAACGTTTTCCCAATTGTTACAAAAAATCTCTTCGTTAATAAATATTTGATGTAAACAGATGAGCAATTTTGTCGACAAAACTTATCAATCAAAGTGATCAGATTATTACAATAAAATTTTTTATTTTTTGCTTTATATTTTGCCCAGAACAAGAAAAAGTTTAAGACTAAAATTAAGAACAGCTGTGTCTTTAAATTAGAATCGATATGATTTTTTAATGGTAATATAAATTTTTTAAGCCAAATTCTGCGAAGAAATTCTTTAAAAGCATTATATTTATTTGAATTAACAAAAAAAAAAAAATCGTTGGTCAACATTTATCAGAAGTCCAATTCATGTTTGACAAAAAATTTGATCCTCATTTCGACAATAAAACCAAGAGTTTTGGTGTAACATACAAAAATCGATAAAATTTTTGAAAATTTCAACTATAATCTTGAATCACTTTTGAACGATTGGACTTAACAAAAAATATTTCAGACCTTTTCTGTAGAACGTTCAATTCTCTACAAAGATCAGAATAGCGCTTTTTTAGTCGATTGGTCGTTTTTAAAAGGTATAAAAATCAGAAGAAGCGAAAATAATTTTTCCCATGTTATTCTTATGGGAATTAAATAAATGCGATGAGGACTATCTTAATATTAATATTAAGGGCTCATTTTTTCACAGTAATTTTTTTTACATCCAAACAAAACTTTTGAGCCTGTTTGGAAGAAAAAAAAATTTTTATTTTCTTTTTTGAATCACCCTACTGTTTATCCATTCTCAAGATATCTGCACATTTTCATTTTATATCAGATTTGTGTTATTCAAATAATTTGAAAAATATTAAATCGATCGAAGCCAAAATCTCATCAGTTATAAATTTGAAAAATCCGCGTCGATGGATACCAAAATCACAAAAATCCGGTAACTCGTTCTCGCAATATCGTCGGAAAAATAAATTAATCGCATAGATAAGTAAACGCATACATAATAAATACATATGCATTCATACACACACACATGCGTCCATCTGAGAATGATTGGAGGTGTTTTTCTACGCTACAAAACGGGAAGATCTAGTAAAAATTCAACCTTTGTTGTGAGGAAAGAGGAAAACGGAAAGCTAAAGAACGAATTTCTAATTGCCGGATGAGAATTGGAGGATCATAAATTCTACACGTACAGGTACACAGTTTAAAAAACTTAATACGTGCGATCTAGTGTATATTATATGACTTTTGTTCTAAAAATTTTACACTATTCTGATTATTTGTACGTCAAAATTTCGGCATAATAATAAATGCATTTTGCGATAGTAAAAAAAAGTGTTTCAAATGTACTCACTCAAGTTATTTTCAGAGATATACCCATCTGTAACATTGATTTTTTCCCGTCCGCAAGTATAATTCTGCGCATGTAATACCGTGAAAAATGCAGAAAATATCAATAAGAACTTCATGATTTATTTATCGCGTGACTTAAACTTCCGTTTCCTCCGGCGACGTTCAACCGAACCAAAGGTACAGCAGCGACTGAATTCCGGTGCCTAGAGCGGCGTCCTAATATGTCAAGCATCCAACGACCCCCACCAGTTGTATCGCGACTGGTGGAGTGGCGAGCGTAAATTCACCGTCTATGAACCATAATTCATGGGTGGGAATGTCACTCGCAAACCAGGAAGCCGGCGTCCGCGGCCCCTCCCAACATTATCGCTACGCGTTACGAGACTCGGCGTATCCCTGGACCAAACGGAATGGACCGGGAATTGGAGTGGTGGGGGTGCTGCCGAGTAGGGCGACAAGGATAGCGATAGCGTCACCAAGTGCCGGACGCATGAGGTTACCTATGCTGATATTACGAAGAGGAAAGACGTGTATTTTTGTATTTTTGCGTGTGTGTATGTTTGTAATGAATAAACTGAAAAACTACTCTGCCGATTTCAAAAATTCTTTCACCGTTGGAAAGCTACGTTCACCCTGAGTGACACGGGCTATGTTTATTGCTAGAAAAGATTAGGGATCCTTACTAAAACTTAAGTAACGTAACCCGAGGTGTGAAAAAAGTGCCCTAAAACGTCTTTCGTCGCACGCGCTGCGGAAACTATTGATGATAGAACAAAAGTAGGTTCTACAATTTTAAAGAACATATCAATATGTACGAAAAACTTCGCGATACCATATGTCCAACTATTATCGTTGTGTCACAATAACCACTTTTTACATTTTAAAAGTTGATAGAAATACCGACCAAAATTAGACCGCACCATTCATATTTCTGTTTAAATCCTTATCCAAATGAATCATATTGTTTTCAAGACTGTTTCAATTCGTACAGATTACTATTTGAATTGTTATTACGAATTTAATAAGTCGTAGAAATATAAAAAATAAACACTGTCGCGTTGTGCATGTTATTCGTACCTTTTTATTAATCCTTATCCAAATAACTTATTTTTTATTCAAAATTGTTTCGATACCTGTAGATTACTTTTTGAATTTTTCAAATCGTATATTCCATTCGAAAGATATTAGGAATTCAAAAAGTCACAGATCAGCCACGACACGGTGCGGCAGCGCCTTTTCTATGCTAGCCAGGCATTGCAGCGGTGCGGAAGAGGCGCGGGATATATATAATTAATAATCTTAAAAATAAATATGCGCACATGAAACAACAAAAAACGTAAAAATAAAAAAAAAAAAACAATAAAATAATGTAAATATATAAAAAACTTAGGAAAATTCATTAGGTAGGATCACATAAAAATGTAAAATGTTGTAAAAATATGAATAAAAAAAAATACTGAATAATCTCTCTCACTTAAGATTCAATACGTTACTTGAATAAAAAAAACGATTGGAAAGAAATGATTAATAAATCTTGCAATGGTCACACACATATATTGGTCAGAGAACTCAGGAATATCTGTGCACACCTCGTGCACCAGTTCTTTGAAATTTCAGCACTGGACGGTACTTTTTGGTACTGTATACTTCAGCGCGGCTTCTCGAAGTTATCTTCGGACCATTTTTCTTTCTCGAGTATTTTCGATTGAGTAGTTATGGTACAAATTGACTAAAATAAATAGGAGCAAGGTTTGTATAAATACCAAAAATATGAAAAAAAAAAAAAAATTTTTAATAGATGTCCGGTACTGGGGGAGAAATGAAGTGCCCGGTATCGGAAACCCGTGAATGATAAAATACGTCCTCGTTCGCAATATATTAAATTTCGTTGAACACTGTTTGAAAGAATACGTACCAACAGGCAACAGACATCCCAGACGAAAAAAAAAATATTTTGCAAAATATATGCATGTGAAAATTAGGTGCTACGCAAATTTATACAGACTCTCGATAACGCACGAATGCTCATTGCTGCTTGCTGTATACTCCGATCGCTACGTCCATTGTACTGCACCTTCGAATCGTGCAAGAAAACTGTAGTAGGTACTGTTTTGACTTTGAGATATAGTATGTGTGTCCGGTACTAGGTGCCGTCCTGCTTTGCGGGACTTCCTCCTAATCGTTTATGAATTTGGGCATACACCTGATTGTATGATTTCACAAAATTGCAAAGAATTCAAGGATTCGTAAAATTGAAATATATTTTAGAAGGTCTGAAATGATTCCCACGGTTTCACAAGATTCGCATAAAAGCGTATACCTAGTTAGAGGAGTGATAAACCCCTCGGTCAATGATGTCGATTTGATTTTTATGAGCCAGATAATATTAATTTATGTTTGACGGTACCCATAATTATATATCAGATGCATTTTCAGTGAGCACACGTTTGTCCTCCAAGTGTTTCATCACGTCGCTCGAAGTATTGATTATTTTATTTATTCGTCGCTCATATTCTTGTGGCACTAACGTTTTTTTAAGACATGTGTTCTGACGTCACTTGTTTTAAATGTATCGGACGCCATATCCGTTTCCTGGAACCTCGGGTCAGTTCTTGCGAGTTCTTCGATTTGGCGAAGATAAGTTTTCTAGGGGCATAAAATTATAGGATCAAACGAACTTACCTGCAAGTGAAGTTCGATCTTAATTGTATGTAGCGCCTCTTCCGTAGTTAGCGCTCCATTAGTGCTCGTCAATTGGATGATTTCTCTCATGAAACTCATTCTAAAATTATTGAATTGCCTGATACTTTTGAATAATGCACAAATTACGCAACATAACCGTTATCTTCAAAATTGAGTATCTCTTTATACCGTTCAATATCCTCGTATTTTCTATCAAATTCAGCATCTTTACAAAACACATAATACCAGCTTTATTTTTTCAGTGTTACCTACTTTTCAAAACTTCGTTTATTATTCGACCCGAGTCTGTCGAGAGTAGTTTTTCCATTCGGTCCTGTGTGGAAATCAGAATGACGATATTTTATCATTGCGTTATGTTTGATTAGTCATTTGCTTGAAAGTTTTGTAAATGGATAGATATGACTGTCAGATTGTGTCACTTGTTTTGATTTCGCAATGATCCCGGCTGATTTAGTACCCTGCGCTCACAATCAGCCGAAAGAGCAACAGAAAATGAAAACCGTGAGGAGAATTGATGCTTGAGATGAGTTTGGCGGCTGATTTTAAGCGTGACATCAGACTTCTTACTCGGAAAAAACTGGACCTTCAACAATAAAGCATATTTGGACCTCGGCCAGCGACTAATATTGCTGTACCACAGATGTTCTTGCCGCTCTTTATTTAACGCTGCATTAGCAACATAAATATGCTGTGTTTTATGAACAACGGAATATTTTTTCAAATGACAGCAACATTCAGGTGTAAAGTTATTATTACATGATGCTGAAATGTAAAAATGTAATTTCGTTACACAGAGTGTATGATTTCAATTAATCCAGTCAAATATCTCGAAAACCAAAAGCGTGAGTGAAAAATAAAGATAGGGATTTTTTTTAAAATTGTAAATATTTAGAAAATAAGGTAAATTGGGGCACAGCGGATGCCTTTATGTCCCGGCCCCTGTCAGACTTGAGCGACTCGTACCTCATCGTCAGTCGAGTTTAAGTGGTAAGTATGTAATTTTCGGTGAAGAATTTGATACTCAGATGCCGATGAGAAAAATATAGTGTTCCGTTTAAAAAAAACAAGTCGACCTTCATCTGACCTTGGCGGGTCTACATACGGAAAATCTGACACTTTCATCTGTTTGCACCTTCAAGTCTTACAACTTTTGTCTAAAGCATTTTTCACTCACACTTTTGCTTTTCGAGACATTTGACTGGATTGATAAAAATGAGATACCCTGTAGAAGCAGCATCTTACCGTTACAATCCGCAACGGTATTATACCGCAGCTGATACAATAAATTACACGAAAGTTCACCAGCGATGCCCTGCAATTCCGACAAATTAACATTATCACCAGAAGATGGACGAATAAAACAAATTCAAGTCAGCTGTCACTACGTGAAAATATTCACGTCAGCTCTTCAATTATTGGAAAATGTTCTCGTGACGTCACACCCTTATTGTCGACGCCATTCAATCACCACATCATCTAAGTTTTTGTTTGTTATAGGGTAAAATCGTAGTTCTTGGGGTTTCAAATTGCTCATGTAACATAAATTGATGAAACGTAATCAGTCATATACCTGTTCTAGTATCCACACGCGAAAAAAGACGGTCAACGATCAGCTGTCAGCCTGGTTGAATTAGTTAGTTTTTTGCCACCACATGACGCATTGCAAAGTGACAATCCCAATACTGAAACAACATGTTCCGCCATAGGACACGCAATTCAGAGCACGGGGAAAACAGCGCTATACTGTCTATGCCGGACCATGGCTGGCAGCGCCGAGCTTCCTTCGTTGTCGTCTCACAAGCAATTCGACATCTTATAGTTAAGGACCTGGCTGCCATTTTGGTAAATGATTTGTTCGTCTTTCATATCGATAGGGATGAAAGTTCAGATCAATACAAATCGATTTGGTCCAATTAATTAAGGTCCTACGTCCCTGCGTTTTTGAGTTACAGCGCTTCAAAAATGTAAAAAAAGGGTACTAAATCATGTGTTCGTGTCTGCCTCTTGGACTGATGCTCGGAATCGTCCTCAAAACGTTGAAAATCCAGAGGCAGACATGCAGGGCCCTGCATTATCACGGGACGTAGTTGTAAAAATGTAAAAAAAAAAGCTCTACTAAATCATTTGTTCGTCGTTCTAGTCGCGTCCATTCGATTCAATAGGACTACCCGAATACAAAAAAAAGTTGGCAGACATTTTGGTCACTGATTTTGAGGTGTACCATTTTTTGAAGTTTACGCAGAATCAAGGGAAAGTGGGTATTACGGCTATTTATTGTTTGTATTAATAGTTTTAGTATTATTATATTGTTTAGTGTTTTTTATTGTATCCAATAAAAAAAAGAGAAAAAACAGTTTATTACAATGTCGGAAGACGCAAACAAATTTAAGGATGTACGTATGTCATGGATCGTCCCAGCCAAAAATTGTATACGATCAGACTGTTCGTACTTTGTTACTTGATAAAAACCTGAAAAAATTCAACAACATTCCGCATGCTATGAACAACAATCATCAATAATAATATTGGCCAAGAGTTATTAACAAATTGTTTAAACAAATAATTATTTGACAATTTATTATACATGTATAGGTATATACCTACATATATATCTATGTATAGGTATGCGCCAACTCTATACGGAGTTATAACGTTCTCACTTTCTTCTCTCTAATTGTAAGAAAGAAAGACAAACTATGCAGTTCATTTTATACCTGCGGGACGGCAGGTAACAGATTTAGAACCCGAACATTTGAAATATGTTTTTAAAATTGTTCCTATCGATTGCTTGTATGTAACATTAATTATTTTCATTAACATTTTGTAGGCGCAGAATTTTTTACTTGTGGCCTGGCGCGAGCGTAGAGTTAAAAAAAAAAAATTATATTCAAATGGTCTACCTTTGGAAAATCAAGGGTCTGGATGTCTGCCTCTGGATTTTCAACGTTTTGAGGACGATTCTGAGCATCAGTCCAAGAGGCAGACACGAACAAATGATTTAGCACACCTTTTTTTTTTTAATCTTTTAAGCGATGTCAATTGGCAGGCCTGTCATGGTGGCAGACGCGGTCCTTAATGTTTCTTACGGTACAAAATTTGATATCAATAATGTCTGCCAGACAAACAAATCATATAGAAATTTTGGCAGCCAGCTCCTTAACTATTAGTACATATAAGTATTGCGGTAAAAGGACCAAAGAAAGTCAACTTACTCGTAAAATATTTAATTGGTATAGGGACCGATGGTGCCAGTAGCTTGTGTGGAAAAAATCACTCTCTATTCACACGTCTGAAGGAAATGATTCGAAACACACAGAAAAAGAGAAATGCTATACCGCGAGAACTTTGTGCAGTATGTCCAAAGACCCAGCAAATCACTTGTGTTTAACATTCTTGAAATCGATTTAGCTTGAGGTTAACGAAGCAAATGTTTTATTGCAAAGTACGCAGCAAGAGGTAACAAAAAAAGGTGTACGAAACCTTGTCGGCGTTCTTAATGTCGGTAGCTACTCGCGTTATTAAACCCCTCTTCGTGGCAAGTGCGAATGAGACCGTGGCAAAATTCAATTCCATTCCGATGACGAGTTAGCTTATGCCGATTTCGGCGTCGAGTTTAAGAATGCAGCCACGGCGGATGATTTTAAACCTGACGAGTTGTCGATATTAAAAACACCGACGAAACTATGCCCGAAATCAGTTTGGAGCACAGTAAGAAAAGTGTCCATCGGTGACTGGCCAATAGCTCTGCTCGACATTAAGACTGATCTTACCGATAAGAGAATCAATTGCGAAAACTTCCCTTCATCGATTGGTCGCTACATTTTTCAGACGAAATTATAAAAAGTTCTACCACGTTAAAAATGCCGTTGGTTCTCGGACATTCGAGAAACTGGCGGCGTTCGTATTGAAAATTTTATCGCTGCCACTGGATAATGCGGTAATAGGTGGAGTATTTTCCGTGATGAATGCCACGAGATCGAAGTCTCGAAATAAGATGAACTTCAAGACGCTCGACGCGATCTTGATGATACTAACGTACTTTCACGCAAGAAATATTTCTTGCCATACATTCGTGCCATCGGCTGTTCTGTACACGAAATTCACGTCGCAAATGTACGATATTCAAGTACCGGCAACTGAAAATACTCCAGGGATCTCAACTGCCAACGGAAACAGAAGATTGCTCAAGTGAAACGATGACCTTTTTTGCACATGATGATGACACCGTGTGAGATAAAATCTACACATATGTTACTTCCATACATCACGGATTTCGAAGACATTTATTGAATGCTAGTCATTATTCTCGTCACCAAAACGTACAAAGCCGTCGTAACCGCTGAATTTATGGCGGAAAAATCGACAACGATCGACAAGAGTGTGTCGAATACTACGGTAGAATTCAGAGATATCGAGAAAGAACTGCCGGAAGAAAGATGACTGACTGAAATTTCACTCTAACGCAGATCGCACTAAAGATTAGAATAAGATATAAGAGATTAAAAGTTCTTAATAATCACAATATATCATATTTTGCTAGATAGCTATATTTTAGTTTCATTGAATAATTTCATATTTAAATATACGATTTCTTCTTGTGATGTATGCGAAACAGTACCTCACGAATAGAGTGTTGTTGTGGATCTTGGAAATGTAGGTCATTATTTAACCCCAAGTTTTTGCCGTCAACGTTTCGACTCTGATTGGAGTCATCCTCAGGACATATTTAATGCATCTATTGAAACATATAATTACAATATGTCGTCGTCGCAGCAAATATTCCCTCTCGCTCGTTCGCGAAAGCTCACCACTGCACGAAGGAAATACAGCTTAATACAGAATTGAATCAAGCCTTCGAATGAATCGTGCTGACTATCAATTTATTTGAGATAACAGGGTGTAAGGTTTCTTGCAATAATGTAAATTTTGTGTCAGCAAAATGTGCGATTGAAATGAATAAAAATTTGATTGAACGTAGGTACCTCAATCAATTCGTTTGAAAAAGAGATGAAATTTTTGTATGCTAGGTACGTCACTGACACCCAACACCATAACTCTTACAATTACACGTAGATCCGACTATCCTGTTTACTTCCTGAACAAATGCATATTATTTTTCCATCAAATATAATTGTCTGACTTGTCTCGCCGCTTTGTAGTCTATGTTCTTTTAGACAGCCTAGGAAGTGTCTTGATATTATTTATTATAACGATTAAGATTTCTGTCAAAGTAGGTAGCGAATCACGTAACGGTATGAGTCAGAAAAACTGATTGAACGTGAATCACATATTTTATTAAAATCAGTCATCACCCTGTATAACACCCTGTATTAGATCTCTATGTTTTGGCAGTAAAGAAGATAATCAAAACGCGACTTGCGCCATGTCGCAATCTGAATTTCTGCGTAATAACTAACTCCTCGTGTACATGTAACAGATAACGCTGTTTCGTGGTAGTGACTGTGATGACGACGAGCTGCTGTCTGTGACCAAATCCGCACCCAGCATGTCACGATATCACAGCTAATTAATTCGAGTTTTTAAGAGGTCAACTATCCGCTTGTACGCAGGATGAGGGGAGATGAAAGAAACTTGTTCCGTGTGAGTGAGATAATTGATTTATTGTGAAAGGGTCGAAGATTACGATAAGGAGAAATAGTTTGTCGGAGGAAAGGGGAAAGAGGCAAGAGTTCGGTTCGGTTTCGGAACGAAAAGCGAACTTGGATGTTGGCCAAGTAAAAGCTGACTTGAAATTGAGAATATATGTGAGTAAGGATCTCCTTCATCCTTTCATCCATGCAATGATTAGTTGCAGTTTGGTAGGTGCCGTTTGCACCTTAGCAGTAGAGGAAGGAGTCTGTTGAACTGGTATAAGAACCGAGGCAGCGAGGCGATTATGAGAAGAGAATGCAAGGTGTAAAGTAACTATGGAGTGGGAAGACGGAGTTTAACGAACGTGAGGTCTGGTGGTGAGGTGGAATATCGATTCGATTGGTTTTGCCATGTTTGTACTCAAATGGTGTATTGCGACTCGGACGATAATCACGGTGGTATTCTCTCTGCGCCATAACTTACTGACGTGCAATTATCTTAAGAGAGATTCATACGCTCTCACTGTAGTTCTATGATCCGAATCGATCTATGTAAATACTTGCAAATTCCCAGCTTCGTATCATTGATATCACCTTCAACTTTCGATATACTTTCAGTTTACATAAACAAAGAAATGATCTTGTGTTCAGTTCTGTATACCACGGATGATACTTGTTCCCGGGCTCGTGGAGAAACCAACGAAGTTTAATGACTCATGACTGCGAAATGAGTGGCGGAAATAGCGCGTCACCAGAGGCAATAGTTCAATTCGAAGGTTCCTGAGAGGTACTGCAAAATGATAATCGCAGCGCCGGAATTTTTTTTTTTTTTTTCTTTTTTTTTAACAACTAGGAACAAAATAAAAGACCTGGGGTCTCTACTGTCTCTATGCGCGCATTGAAAGGTGAACAATTCATATTTTGCTACTTTCAATTTCACGTCCCATCACGTCTCATTGCATAATAAACAGTGATTGACAAATGAAAATACATCCCAAGCGGCTCAACTTACTGGAGAAACAAAGCTTTGAAACCTATCAAGTAAGCAAATTTTCTCGGATGCAGGTTGGATCTGATAACACTTTTCGCACGCACGTTTGATAACCACGATTATTCTCACAACTTAGGTCTGATCACCTCAAATGTGGAAGCATCAGTGTACAAGAAGGCCTGTTACTTGTTACAACATTTGTAAAATTGAGAATAAAATTGTCAAATGTCGTAATCAATCATGAAAGGGGAGAAACACGTGATCCTTCGCGTTGAGGCGAATGAATCGACTCACAAGTAAATTTTCTATTTATTTTTTCTTTTCAATGTACCTACTTGGCGCGATACTCTATTGACAACGAGTCTCTTGATAATTTATTGTTGGTTGGTCATTTTTGACAACGTGTATGTTGTCGCCGACGAGACCGACCCCCTGACCTGTTTTTTTATTTTCATCACGCTTCGCCACTGACCTTTGTCTTTGCCGCTTATTTTTTACTGCGGTTATAATTTTGTTCCTTATCTTGGTCAAATAGTGATGTTTCTATTTGCCTATACGTACTGTTGAGTCGACTATTATTACCCTTCTCACAATTATCGGACATGCGACTCAGAGACGCCGCGATAGATAAAGAGAGAGCACTGCTGTGCATGGGGCGTAATGTATTTTTCGTCCTGGTAGGCGTAAAGTGGGATTTTACGCCCGCGAAGCAAACCGATAAATTCCTTTTATGTCTACGGAGGACGAAAAATATTGTTCACATCATAGGCGCAATACTTTACACCCTCGGTACGAAAATAGCCATTCGCGTACACAGCGCTGAGCTCCTCTGTCGCGTGAAAGCTCAAGCTAACGACCCCCGCTCGTCGTTTTGAGTCTTTCAGCGCCGATTTCAAAGCCTGCGTTTTGCGGCTGTTGGTGCCAGTTTCAAATCCAGCGTTTAGAATACGGAAAGTCACAAGTCAGAAAAGAGCGTTGACTGAATGAATGACGAATTAAACAACGATTGATGGTAATAGAATAATTTTTTATATTGTGATTAATCATAAGGATTTCTCCGCTTTCACATGGTGTAATCTGTGAGTGATACATAGCCTACGTATGCATCATCAGAGTTTTTCATTCTAGATACAAATTTTTTTCTGTGCAAGTTATAACAGCTGTGGTGCTGTCGGGAGGTTAGTTACTGTATGACGCCAGAAAATATGGTTTACAAGTTTTTTATTGCCATAAAAATCGGGTTACACAGTTCAGATGGCGTGGTAGAAAATGCGGAAGGCAGGGGAAAAAAGCGAAACGAGTTGACAGGTACTTATGTGCCAAGAGCGTGGCGAAGACTGATTACAGATGAGAAAAAAGTGCAGGCTTGCCCCCGAGTCGAGGCTAAGGGTCGCGTCGCGCCATAAATGCCACATGTAGGGAAATTTCCGGCGCGGTCAAGGCGAGGCCTGGACGCTCGAACGCTAGTCGTAAAGAACTATAGAAGAAGATAGACATGGAGAAAAGGAAACATTTCAAGGGATCCTCGCCGGCTTGCTGGTGGCGGGTGTCCGCCACAACAGCCATGACAATTTAGGCTTCTACGGTCGATATTCCAGGATATCTTTTAGGTTTAGAATTTTTGGTGTGTTCTTTGCCGCGTCTTGTGTGTCTCCTATGGCAAATCCACTATGCCAATGGCATCTTATTCGCAAAAATGAGTTCAAAAAAGAAACTGTTGCTTCTGCGGAGCAAAGGTCGTTTACAGGGCACATCCGTTTGATAACGGTTGATAAGACGATGGTGACGTTTCGAACGTGGATAACGAAATTGATGACTAGTTTGAATTGAGTTTATCAATTCCTCAGTGTTTTTAAAACGTCCTCTCTAGCGTGCAGCTAGCGTGCACCCTATAATAGACACTTTTCACTTGAATAATGCGAGAGATACTTT
Organism: Neodiprion pinetum; assembly: GCF_021155775.2. Taxonomy (NCBI): domain Eukaryota; kingdom Metazoa; phylum Arthropoda; class Insecta; order Hymenoptera; family Diprionidae; genus Neodiprion; species Neodiprion pinetum. The sequence goes on from NC_060232.1 coordinate 12,190,089, forward strand.
TTATACAGATACCGATATGCATAATGAATCCTGTTCTTTTCATTAAAGTCTTTCGTGTCACATAGTACAATTTCATCTAGTTAGTCAGCAATCGATTTTTGGGCGGTCATATTCCAGAATCATTCTGGAGGTGATGTCAAATTTATTTTACTCAGTTTAGTAAAAGTCTGATTTCCATCGGGTTCACAATCAGAAATTTTTTACATCTTTTAAACGTGTGATGTATACATGCTTCATACCAGCTTGGAATCTTTTGGGTAAGGGATCAACGTTACTGACGTGTTGCTGTCTGATGACGGTGAATAAATTTTCAAGCACGTCCTGATTCAATCGTTTTGTAGATAATTTAGATATTTCGTAGTCGTTAAGTAATTCTTTTGCCAAAAGTAATTCTCAGATAATCGTCAATAGAAATCCGTTTAAGCATGTTGGTCTTGATCCAGTTGCAAATTTGCAATGTTTTCAGCAATGCCTTGTAAAAATTCGCATGAAAAGTCCAGTCATTTGGTGCTCTAGAAGAGGTCTAGGAAAGTTTAGCGGAAGTTGTGAACATTGTTAACCTTATAAATTTTAAGGCGCTTTTTCCGAATTTGTACTTTGCCACCTTAAATTGGCATGGGAAATGGTACCATTTTTTGAAAAATGGGTCGAACAACTATCTTTCCCTAATATCTCCTCACGAGTTGATTTTTCGACAAAAACACTTTCGTTCAAAAGTGTTCCCCATAAAATTGGTAACAATTTGTGTATGATTTACTTTATTGTCAAACAAGGAGTTTTCGCGTTCTAAAAAAAAAGCGCCGTAAATTTAACCGCATCACTTGCCTTGGTGAAAAACTCATTTCCACACCATTTTGAGGTAGAGTAATGACGCTTTCTATTATTATTATTTTTTTTTCCTGGCGTATCCCCAGTACATGGTCCTTATTTGAAGTTGGGACAAATTTTGACTCGCTCGTCCCCTATAATAAATTTTAAATAATGCCTCGCTGAGATTACGTTGCGCCTTGATTCGTTGCCGCTGTTTCACCCACATCGGTGCTGGGACGAGGAAATATTTCATCGCAAGACATTCGAAAAATATCCTATAAACTTGATTTTGTACATGTGCAAATGTGGTGTCCGCAACATAAAAGACCTGCGTGAGGTTGATTCTGAAGTAGTGGCCGTGGGTTTCAGCTGCCCGGGGCGAAGGCCAAATTCGCCCCTCCCTTATTCCGGCATTTAAATCATAAGGGCTACAAAATTTACAGAAATTGTTGCTGCATCAGAGATTACAAGATATTATTATTATCTGCTGTGAAATTTTGCCCCCTCCCCCCACGCTAGGGCACTGTGGGTCATATAGAGGTGGTAACTGTTACTGAAAGTTGGTATCGTCCTCCTCGTTTATACATTTTCTGTTATGGAAATGACGTCGAGGTTTGTTTTTAGAATTATCGTTACAGTTGGATCAAAACAGGAGGCCAGAGAACCTCTATCTCTCTTCTTCTCACTACACGATGCCATGGTAATGTCCAACGACACGCTAAGGCAATGTTTGACATTATTTTTATCGGTGACACTTGCGCATGCCTCATTAGCATTATTATTATTATATTTCGACTTACTGTTTGAAAAAGCGCGTGCGCTAGCCACGTATGCTTCTCTCAATTGATGAAAAATGTGGTATTTTTCAACATACGAGTTGATTCCTAATTTTTTAAATTCTTTTCAGTGCTGTTTTAGATTAGCATATTTGACACGGTATTCTTTGCTTCCATCATTTGTAATAGCAATGATAAACTGCTCCTTGAGTTCAATTTGTTTCTCCAATACCATCTTTTAATGACGAAGAAAAACAAACGAAATCCGGACTTACCTTTTCCCAGAATTAGGTCCTGGCCTTTTGGCTTAATTCATCGATTACTCCAGGATTTGTGTTTATTAAATTGAAAATATCACCAACATATTTGCCGCTTTTGTCCACTTTAGTTTCAAGGGGAAAGAGGAGCTGCCTAAACTACTCATTTATTCTTTTAGATTAATTATTTTCAGACACATTATACTGGAGAACTGGGATATTAAAAGGGCTGAGGGAGTAAAACCGACGAGCCTCGATGCGCCTCAAGAGTTCAGCTAAGACTTAAAATAACTTGCCGTATCAGTAGCATAAAATTATACTATCTTAAAATGCTAGTGAAAGAGACGCCATCTGAAATTGCGACAAAAAAGACGCTATCTCAAACATACATTTATTTTGTTTAAAATTGGGTTGGCGACACTACGGCGCGAAACTTGACGATAAAACTTACGATAATTCCAATTCTTTACGCAGTAACTGTAGACTAAAAAATGCTGCGCCTCATGTACCATATGATGTCCGTGATAGAACATTTCAGTATGATACGTCAAATACAATTTTGCATCTTGTGCATACAGCAAACTTATTTACACTTATCAACTAAACGAACGTACAAGAGGATTCGACTTTATACCTATAGATTTCGGAAACAGACTTTCGGTCTTAAAAAAAGAGCAGACAAAATCAAGTCGGTTAGGAATGTCTGCTTTAGAAACAGCAATGTTATATTCAGGTCTGTACGTGACCTCCGCTGCAGATGCAAGCTTTGTAAGGAACAAGTATCGTGCGGATAGCCGTGATGCAGGCTCCAGGTTGAATTGGACAAAATTATTTGGCACGTATAACAAAGATAAATTCAGTCGTTTGAATAGTTATAAAAGAATTTTGTCAGCCTAACCTATTTTTGCTAGTGATTACAAAACTTTTTTCTGCACGTTACGTAGATTTGACTGGCACATCCTTTTGAATACGAATTGAGGTCGTATTGGACGATTCTCCCACTCAATAAAACCATCTCCGCAATGAGAATGATTCCTCAGTTTCTCGCTCGCGCACTTCCCCCACTCTGACTCAACTTCAAAGCTCCAATTATTCGCGTGCAAACCTCTGAATAAGAACGCCCAGCCTATTATAAGATAGGAGAGAGAGAACGAATGAATATCTTTATTATTTAGCGTTCACCGCTATTTTCAAGTTACGCTCCGCGCATACATTGATTTCCTAACAACAATATTCATTTTACAAATACGTACAACGGCATACATTTCCGCTTATCTTATTTAATATGACGTTCTTAACTTAACGTACATTATTCACTATACCTCTATCTTACGCTCTCCTCATTTCTTATTTACTATTCTTATTCCTATTTGACTAAGCCTCTATAATGCTCTCTTCTTTGTTTTCACATTTCACTTTCACCACCTTCTCTCCAGCTTTACCCATTCCACTGTTTTTTTCTTAAACTCTTTCAACGTTCCACATTGTCTAATCTCCATTCGCATTTCATTGTACAACTGCAAATCCGCGGTAATACATATCTTTTTGCCCGATCTCTCTTCTCCGAAATTCAATTCTTATATTATTTGATTGGCGCGTTCTCCTTCCGTTACATCTCCTACACTCATAAATTTTCTATCACGTACATCCTTCTCATTATCCTCCTTTCACAGTTCATAAATAAATAACAACACATTGCAATGTAATTTTTCTCTCACATTCGTAAAAGATAATGCTTTCAGCATGTCATCTATTCTTGTTTCCTTATTGCACTGTAATATAACTCTCATTCCTCTGTTTTGCATTCGTTGTATCGCATCCATATCAGTCTTGTTCATATTTATCATTAACGTACTACAATATTCTAAATGGGGGGCTACTATCGTTTTATATACCGTACATCTCGCCATAGGGGATAGGAATTCGCCTAACCTATTTAAAAAACTTATCTTTTTTCTAACTTTTTTTACAATAAATTCTTTGTGCGCTTTAAAATTCAATCTCGAATCAATCATTACACCCAGATAGTTTATTTTTGTCACGTTTTCGATTTCTTCCCCCTCTCGACTTATTACATGTACGCTGTCACCTTTGGTTTGTTTTGGTCAGTTTATTATCATAAATTTGGTCTTCTTCGCGTTCATTTTTAACTTTTTTTTACACAGCCATATTTCATTTATAGACTCTACTCGCAAGGGAGTTCATTTGGGGACCCAAGGAAGGTAGAATCTAAATTTCCAAGAGTATAGAAATAAAGAATTGGATAGAATAAACAAGTTTATTTGTTTATACGAGGGTTGACACAAGAGGCAAACTACAAAACTATGTACTACGTAAGAGGGTTGACACAAGAGGCAAACTACAAAACTATGTACTACGTACGAGGGTTGACACAAGAGGCAAACTACAAAACTATGTACTACGTACGAGGGTTGACACAAGAGGCAAACTACAAAACTATGTACTACGTACGAGGGTTGACACAAGAGGCAAACTACAAAACTACGTACTACGTACGAGGGTTGACACAAGAGTCAAACTACAAAACTACGTACTACGTACGAGGGTTGACACAAGAGGCAAACTACAAAACTACGTACTACGTACGCGGGTTGACACAAGAGGCAAACTACAAAATTATGTACTACGTACGGGGGTTGACACAAGAGGCAAACTACAAAACTACGTACTACGTACGCGGGTTGACACAAGAGGCAAACTACAAAACTACGTACTACGTACGAGGGTTGACACAAGAGTCAAACTACAAAACTACGTACTACGTACGAGGGTTGACACAAGAGGCAAACTACAAAACTACGTACTACGTACGCGGGTTGACACAAGAGGCAAACTACAAAATTATGTACTACGTACGGGGGTTGACACAAGAGGCAAACTACAAAACTACGTACTACGTACGCGGGTTGACACAAGAGGCAAACTACAAAATTATGTACTACGTACGGGGGTTGACACAAGAGGCAAACTACAAAACTATGTACTACGTACGAGGGTTGACACAAGAGTGGTTGTGCCGGCTCCTGCCGTACGTGACTTGGGTCGATAATTCGCTCGACAATTTGACGCCTGCGCGCTAGCCTGAATTTGAATGTCTGTACCCTATTCGTCTCGAGTTAATACGGCGTAACGGCGCGTAATATTTAAATGATTTCAAGTGATTCGGTTAGCTATTTATTAATCATAGATAACCTTATAATTAGGGATTTCGACTCTGACGTTGAGTTGGATACGATTATCCTGTTACATCGTTTTTCATTTAGTTTCCTTTCGATCTCAGCAGAACTGCCCCCTACCGTATAAATAATCATGTCATCAGCGAATAAGACAATGTTGAAATCATTCGAAAATTCTTCTGTTATGTCATTTATATAAACTATAAATAATAGCGGTCCTAGCACTGACCCTTGTGGGACTCCATATTTAGTGCTTATTGCTTCTGACGTTGTATTTCCTATGATGAGTATTTGGGATCTGTTTTCCAAGTACGATTCTATCCGTTTTAGTACATTTCCACTCACTCTATATCTTAGCAGCTTAATCTTCAATATATCTCGATCGATTGTTTCGAGCGCCTGCTTCAAATCTATAAATATCGCTCCAATTATTTTGCCATCGCTGATTTCTTTTTTCCCATTTTGTTAATGCCTCTTGTATTGCTTTTTCGCATGACTTCCCTTCTCTAAAACCATATTGTTTTTCCGTTAGTATTTTGTTTTTTTCGAGACATGCTAGCAATTGATTTTTCACTGTGATTTCAAGAATTTTTTCGTGCCGTGGCAGCATATTTATAAGGCGAAATTCATCCGCATTTCTTGTTTTAGCTACTTTCGGAATCGGTATAATTTCTGACTGCTTCCACTTCTCACGAAAATACCCATATTTTAAGGAGTCGTTTATTATCCTGGTCAGTTCACTATTCAAAGCTTCAAATGCTATTTTTAACACACTGGTTGATAAGCCCTCAGTTGTTCCCTTTTTGTTTGGAAGTTTTGATCAACATAATATTTATCAAATTTATTTGCAATTTCCCTTTCATCTTCAATTATTACATTATTAAATTTGACACCACTCTTAAAATCTATTCCTTGTTGCTTTCCCTTTATTAGTTCCTTGATCGTTTTCCACATCTTCGCACTGTTTTTCTTATTTCCATCAATTTTTTCATTATAGTGGTCTTTTCTTGCTTGCCTCAGCTTTGCAACGCTCTTAGTTCTCTTCCGCCGATAATTTTCCCAGTTTCCTTCATTTTGACTGTGCTTTGCTACCTTATACAACCTATCCCGCTCCTTCATTAACTTTTTTATCGCGTCATTAAACTACATCTTTATCTCTATCCCGCTTCTTTCCTTGAATGCTACAAACGGCGTCACTTTGTCAAGTGCCTCCAGTATATCTCCTATTACTTTATTTACGTTTATGTTATAGTCTAATTTATTCATTTGGTTCAAATTATCATTACTTTTGCCTCTATTTTTGTTTAATAATTCGCTTAAAAATCCTATTTCATTGAAGTTCTTAAAGTCTCTTCGTATTCTCTGTACATTGTTCACTTCTTTAACGTTTCCTTTCAGCTGTATCTCTAATATTGCATGATCTGTTATTTTAGGCGTTTCATGTACAACTGCATCTTTCTTTATGTAGCTAAAAACTAAATCAATTATTGTCTGAGTACCTTGTTCCACTCTCGTTTTATTTTTTACATAGTTTTATTCCTCCTTATAGGAATACATTTATGAGCTATTCAGAATAAAATGTTTATCTGTTAACATCTATATTAAAATCACCTACACATACACAATTTTTATCCGAGTATAACTCATCCATCAGTTCTTTTAAAAATACTGTAAAATTAACGTGTTCAACTTGCGTCTCTGTTAGATTTAGTCTTTGCTTATTCGTTGAACAGCTGGCGCACTTTCTCTCCACTGCATCACATTCTCTCGTGCGGTGGTTTCCCGTGCATTTTCCACATCGAGTCTCTCTTTTACACACCTTTGCCATGCGGTAGTAGCCCCAGCAGTTAAAACATTGTGCCACATTCACATATTCAACTATCCTACACATTTTCCATCCAACTTTTATTTTATTTTTCGCGATAAGCCTCTCCCACGTTTTCATGTCCAGCTCCAGTATAATTGTCATATTTTGGTATTTCTCGTATGTCCATTTTTTTATCATCTTAACGTATGTTTCTTCATCTTGGTCTATACAATTTCGGGCACAGATTTTGCCAATAAGTTCGTCATCAGTCAAGTTACTTTCGTCGATATCAATGCCGGTTATTTTCGCCTTCGGTTTTCTGCTCTTCGGCGCATTTATTTTATAGTCATTACCTAGTTCGTTTGTCATCAGTTCTTTTAGTTCATCCCGATCTTCTTTTTGCTTACATCCTATTATAAGCTTGCCTTTCTGTCCCATTGCTATTCGATTTACTTCAATTGCTGCTTTTACTATATCAACCTTCCCCTTAAAAGTACGTCTTGCCGTCTCGCTACTTTGCTCTCGAATTGGTTGTACAATGACAACCTCATCTTTCTCCTCTCTATTATTTCTCACCGTCGCTGCATACGATAATCTTTCCCCTTTGTCTCTTCCATTCTCGATGTTCTCCGTATTTCCATTTTTGTTTACCGAATTACTATTTTTTATAATAATTTCTTTTAATTCATGCATAGTTTTTTGAATTTCCATAAGCTCCTCGTTTAAGTTCTTACTTATCTGCTCTTCCATTCTCGTCATCTCTTTATGAACTATCTCTGTTACTACCGATTTTATTTGTACTTTTAGCTAACCATTTTCCCCTATTTCCCTTACGCCGTCCAAAATTATGTCCAATTTTCGATCGATACTACTCTCTTCAGAGAGAGGAGAGAGAGAGAGAGAGAGAGAGAGAGAGAGAGAGAGAGAGAGAGGGAGAGGGAGAGGGAGAGGGAGAGGGAGAGGGAGAGGGAGAGGGAGAGGGAGAGGGAGAGGGAGAGGGAGAGGGAGAGGGAGAGGGAGAGGGAGAGGGAGAGGGAGAGGGAGAGGGAGAGGGAGAGGGAGAGGGAGAGGGAGAGGGAGAGGGAGAGGGAGAGGGAGAGGGAGAGGGAGAGGGAGAGGGAGAGGGAGAGGGAGAGGGAGAGGGAGAGGGAGAGGGAGAGGGAGAGGGAGAGGGAGAGGGAGAGGGAGAGGGAGAGGGAGAGGGAGAGGGAGAGGGAGAGGGAGAGGGAGAGGGAGAGGGAGAGGGAGAGGGAGAGGGAGAGGGAGAGGGAGAGGGAGAGGGAGAGGGAGAGGGAGAGGGAGAGGGAGAGGGAGAGGGAGAGGGAGAGGGAGAGGGAGAGGGAGAGGGAGAGGGAGAGAGAGAGAGAGAGAGAGAGAGAGAGAGAGAGAGAGAGAGAGGGAAAGAGAGAGAGAGAGAAGGAGAGAGAGAGAGAAGCGTTTATTTATTCGCCCTGGGACAAGTCCCCTCAGGCGGCATATGGATAATCAAGAACGAAAACACAAAAATTAATAAATACGAAAAAAAAAAAATTAATCAATCAATACAAAATAAAAATAAAACACAATAACATTGATGTATGATAATATAACAAGAGAGGGAGAGAGGGAGAGAGGCAGAGAGGGAGGGAGGGAGGGAAGGAGGAAGGGAGAATAGAATAGAATAGAATAGTAATTTATTATGTCCATGACAATGTTGGACAAATACAAGAGAGTTACAGAGTATACTTAAGGCTACTTATACACTAACTAACAGAGAAAGGAAAAAACTAAAGGAGAGGACAAAGACAAAGAAGAAGGTGCTCAACGTAAGATAGGAGAGAGATTAGAGAACGACCGAACAGGAGCAAAACGAGAAAACGCAGAGTAAGTTAAGGTAGGTGAAAGACCTAGCCTATAGTGCAGCAAGTCGACCACGATCCAGCTTCGTCTCAAGAAGGTGCAAGCGCAAGGCAGCTTTAAAGCTCGGATAAGCGGAGATCACTTTCAAGCTGGAAGGAAACGTGTGTCAAAAATACAATCCGGCCACCGAAAAGGATTTCTTGTAGGTCTCCGTCACAAAACGAGCAATGAGATAATCCCCCCTCATCAACCTATCGGAGCCTGAAGCGGCAGGGTCATGTTTGAGGAAAAGATCGCTGAGGTAGGAGGGGGTTCCAGAAAGGAAGACGGTAAAGAGCCGACGCCCGATGAAATATTGCCTGCGGTCCCTAACCGCCAACCATCCCAACTCTTGACGATGGCGGGTGATCCTTTCGTCCCTGGCAACACCGCAGACGAAGCGCACACAGGTGTTGAGTAGGCGTTGCAGCCTGATGTTCAACACGACCGAGAGGTCGTAAACTATGCACACATAGTCGAAGATGGGAAAGACCAATGACGTGACGAGCAGCATGCGCAAAGGGGCGGAGAGCATACGGCGAGAGATGGAGAGCTGCCTGAGAATGCAATGGACGCGACTAGAGATAGCATCTACCTGATTTACCCACACAAGCTTGTTGTCCAGGAGAAGTCCTAGGTTACGGACGACTGTAGACAACGGCAAAGAGGCCCCATCTAACAGTCTTCTCGGGAGGTCCAAAGAGATCAAATGATTGACAAAGGGAGCACTACCAAGGATCATGGCGTGGGTCTTCGAGGCATTGAGATGAAGAGGTGATGGCCCAGGCAAAAACCGCAGCAATGTCCAGGTTCAGTTTTTCCACCGCCAAATCTAACTCTTCCCAGGGACATTGAATATAGACCTGAAGGCCATCCGCGTAGATCAGGTGCTCAGTGTGCTTAAGAGCTCCGGAGAGGTCATTCACAAAGAGAGAAAAGACAAGAGGGCCTAGAACAGAGCCCTGAAGCACACCTAGATCTAGCCCTAACCACGAGGATAACTCCCCAGAGGGGGCAACCGCAGCCTGAGATCTACCGATTAGGTAGCTAGAGATCCACATTAAAACATGATGGGAGAGCCCAATGGAGAGCAGCTTAGCAAGTAATCTCGCATGCGGAATGGAATCAAACGCTTTGGTGAAGTCGAACAGTACCAATACGGTAACTTTACGCTGATCAACACCTCGACGAACGTCTTCTGTGAGCTTGAGCAAAGCTGTTTGAGTGTTATGGCCAGCTCGAAAACCGGATTAACGCGGATCGAGGAGGGCATGATCCTCCAGATAGGCGGTAAGCTGTGCTAGAACAATGCGTTCCAGCACTTTGGAGACGAAACACAGGTTGGCAATTGGTCGAAACTGCTGCGGCGAAGATGGAGGTTTGACTTTGGGTAACGGAACAACCCGCGCTTTCTTCCACTCAGCTGGAAATATTGCTGAACTGAGGAACTGGTTAAGAAAAGCCAGCAGGAAGGGCAAAATAATTGGCAGAGCGTCTTTGATATTACGTGACACGAGATCATCAATGCCTCGCGATTGCGACGAGAATTTAGAAATAGCACTAGCAAGTGTGGTGGGAGAAATGTCCTGGAAGTAAAACAAGTCGTCGTTATATGCCGGTGAAGGAAGACCAGAGAAGAAGGCTCTAACAGCTTGGTCAGACTCTGGTTGCTGGGAAATAGCCGCGAAATGAGCATTCAGCTTATCAGGAGCAAGACCACCACAATCATTGGGGCGAGAGGGCGCAAGTCCGAGAATTCACAGTTGATTCCAAAGGGCACGTGAATCATGACAATTACCCAGGCGGTTCGCAAAAAAGGCAGAGTGGGCATCAGATATGCGCTTATGAAGATTATCCCTATCCTCACGATAGCGCAAAAGAGCAGAGAAGCAACGGGATCGCTTGTGAGATCTGTAGAGGGCATCCCTACGATGAACCGGAGAGCGAAGGTCAGGCGAAATCCACGGGTCCAGTCCCCGTTTCACAGTAAAAGTTCTGTAGGGAGCAGTCGCATCCAAAGCACAGTCGAGATTAGATTGCAGACTGCGAAGCAATTCGTCTGGAGTTGGAGTGGCGAACTGATGGAAAGTATGCCAATTACCACTTTCAAGGTGTCGTAAAAAGGTGTCAAGCGAGAAACCTTTGTAGGAGCGAGCAGTAATCCTCTTTCCGGTATCCATTGGAGAGTCCAAATTGATGCAAGCATAGATTAAGTCATGCCCCGCAATGAAGAGTACATCAGTCTGCCCGAAGCTGATAACAGCATCCCTGTCGCTAGTTAGACACAGATCCAGTAGAGTGTCCGAGTTGTGTGTGTGATAAGTGGCCGCAAAGGGAAGCAAAAACAAGCCGTGCGAGACACAGAACGAGCAAACGTTACTTGTATCATACGTGTTCCCAAGCTGGTTGGCATTGAAGTCACCAAGGACCAAGGAAAGACTGAAATTGCTACTGAAGCGGTTAAAATCAATCTCGAAGGATGCCAAAAGTTGGCCGTCTTTGGTCGACGGTACTGACAAACTACAACTGACAAAAGAAACACTGGGGATCGTGGAGGCTTGATCTCAGCAATTAGATATTCTGGACTCGCAGAGTACTGCGAGGGTGAGGTACCGAGGATGTTAACTCGAAAGGTATCACGCACATAGATAGCAACACCACCTCCAATTTTTCCAGCACGATCATTGCGAAAAAGCGAGAGGCCCGGGAGAGCAACAGACGAGTCAGATATAGTCGAATGGAGCCACGTGTCAGTCACAGCAATGATCTGGTAAGAATATGCAGCGAAATAGAAGCGAACATAATGAATGTGCCCGCACAGCGAGTTGGCATTAAAGTGGCACATGTCCAGGAAAGACAGTCGAGAGGTCAGGGGGCAAGTGAGACGAGAAGACTGCGGCGAAGTCTGAGAACTAGATGCTAAGGCAGAACGTCAGGGCGATTTGAAGGCGTTGAGATCATCGATTGTTCGGATACGCTGTATCCCGGCACCATCCTGTTTTCTCAGAAAGATGACACCATCCTTGTGCCAGACATACTTCACACCAGCATACCTCGCAAAAGATTTGACCTCAATGAGAAGCTTGTATAGATCCGGAGGGAGAGCCTCGTTAATGTAGATGTTAGTCAGAGGCCCAGGGGGGGGGGTACACTCAAATCAGCAGTCGAGAGTCGCCCACGAGTCTTCTTCGCTCCGATTATCCGAGAGCGTATGTCATTGGATCGCAGAGCTACGAGCAGAGGAATTGGACGATCCATACGGGCTCGTGCTCGGGGAATCAGAAAACGAGCAGAAACAATGTCATCGTCCGCCAAGTCAAGTCCAATAGTAGACACAACCTCCTTGACTACAGCGGGAGCAGAGTCGGCGGTAAGACAGGGAGCGCCTGCGATGATTAGTTCTGCAGTATGCGCGGAAGAGAGAGAGAGAGAGAGAGAGAGAGTTGCGTTCTTATCGAGAGATCGGACTGTATTATCATAAATGAAACCCTTTAAAACTATTCAAAGTAAAAAATGTCTCATACTAAAAGTCTCTTAAACTAAAAGTTAACCAGTAACAAGTTCTCTTGGCCGTCGGAGGGCAATATTTTTATCGGATATTTGACTTTGTACTAAACTATTTTATTTCTTGAGCCCTTAAACCTGAGCCCGTGACGAGTCTGAGAGCACGGAGTTTTCTTATGATAATGGAAGCTCTAAGGCGGTGTATAAAAGATACGACAATAATTTCTTTCGTACAGTATGTTTAGGAAACATATATTTCACGATTTATCGGTGTTATCAAGAGCATTTGACAAAGCTAACTCAAATACCTGTACAACGAGTATGCGAAGTGCTAACTTATCGAAATCAAAAATTTAGGAATACCGGTTTTACGATCCAACATCTACAAACTTGCATAAAACGAAGATTAGGGCATGAATCTGATCATTTTTACCTTGAAAAATACAGGTATCGGCTAAAATCTCCATCACATTTGAATATTATATTCAAGCAAAGATTCTGTCTTGTATCTACGAGTGATATTTTGAAATACGTAGAGTACAAAAATGCAAAAGACCAAGAATTCCCCTGGGTAAAATCCCAAAAGTGAAATTACCAACAATCGAAAACGTAGAAAGATTATAAATACAAAAAGCTGTCTTGTAGAAAAATAAGAATTGAGAACACAAACGTATGTAAATAAATTCATACCGAAATTGTTTGTAGAGAATGGGCTGGATTACGAAGGGCAAAATATTGAATTTCGAAAAGACCGAACATTCGAAAATTCGATTTTTCAAATGCCTGATTCTTGTCTTTTTCGAAAATTCACGAATCTAAATTCATCAACATCAACTGACCAAAGGCTTGGACGGTCAAAATTCCGAAACCTCTTAACAGTAAAACGGAATGGACAAAATACAGAAAAGTCTGCCAAGCCGTTAGAAACACATTTATTCTTTCCAATGTCTAATAGATAGCATTACGCTTGTGAAATGACTCGAATAAGTGAAACTTCTCTTGACGAACACCTTCCAATAACGGATTCTGTTGACAACGGACAGTCTAAAAACCTTCAGCAGCACAATTTACATGTTAATGTTGTTCCGAATAACGGACACTCCTCCATAACGATTATTATTTTCAGTTTCGAAGGTGTCTGCTATTGGAAAGTTTCACTGCAATACAAAGAGATAATCTGGTTAAAACTAGCATCAAGTTGACGAATTTCACAAATACCGAATTTTCAGAAGATTCGATATCTCGTCCTTTCAGGATTCTGCATTTTGCGCATCGAAATTTTGACCCCGAACTTTCATTTCGACAGTCAATTTTTTTCGGTTTTTCGGCTGTTCAAAGTATTAGCCGCACTCAATTTTTAATTTCGAAACTTTCATTTTTCTGTACCTCCTCATTTTGTGCTCTGGTCATTCGGCATGCTTTTTTTGCTGAAATAACGTTCGGACGATGAACTTTCGGGAAAAAAGTTATTCTACTGGGTGATTCATCAAAAATCCTAATTTCTGTACACTGATCATTCGTTATTTTAAGATTCGTATCTCGAAAATTTCGGCTTTTCGACCAGTCGACTGTTTGGTCTTTCGGGAATTTGACCCGAGTCAAAAGTGTTTGAGATTAAGATTAGTTTGATTTTGTACTTGAAATTGTTAATGTACCGAATCAACGACGCCGAAAACAAATTTCACGGTTACATAAAGAGTGAGCCGACTGATTACCTAATGTACTCGTAAATTTTTTCATCACTGTCTACACTTAAATCGTATCACGGCGCCGTCCGGTTCAGAAAGTAGCGGTCAACCATCAAGTACTTGCATATATAAGATATTCCAGCCGAATCCAGCCTGGCCATGACCCTCACCATTTTGAATCTCATTTGCCGTTTTTCAATATCAAATGTCACGTCTTACAGCGTCACAAGGAAACGGATTGAACAACTTGTGAACTTGAAAAAACGAGTTCTTCATTCATCGAGCACGCCGATAATAAACGGGCTTCTCCGCGCGAAATTCGGTTAAAAAATTGTCTACAGACAGAAAGCGGGATGAAAAAAAGGCGCCGAATAGAAAAATAAAAAATACCGTCAACTAAACCTGCGAGAAACCGACATTTTTCGCAGTTATAATTTTCAAATCGGATTATTAGTTGAAGTAATAATATTATTATAGAGAATAGACTCTTCCCCAGTAATTGAACAGGTCTAATTAGCAAATGAACATCAAGATCCAGTGGATGAATAATACAAAATAGACATTTATTTGACAAAATTTTACATGTAAAATGATTGTACGTGTAAAAAAGTGACAAGATCAATTAGGAACTATAATTATTGATTTAGTGAACAGGGAAGACCAGTTTTCTATAATTATATACGAATAGTATGGAATTTTATACTACGCATAGTTCTTAATTCGAAAAGTATGAAGGATCATTTTAACGAAGAATTACGAATTTGTTTATGTCTACGAATCCATGAGACCACACAGATTTTTGAGAACTAAGTACAATAAGACAGGGATGAATGAATTAATGAATAAATGAATGAATATACGAATGAATTTTTATAATTGATACAGCAAAATTATGCCAAATAAATATTGGCACCCATACTTTATGCCTTCGCACTTTGTACCTACTTTGTGATAAAAAATGATAAAATATTTGCTAGATATCTCGAATACTTAGAACCAAAAACAGTTAAATTTTAATAGATATTTATAACATCAGATTCACGTATATTCAAATAACAAGATCTCTCAATCAAATTTAGCCTCGGTCAATAACTTAAATTCGGGAATCCTCGAATGAACGCCACCGTTCCACGTCGTTCATTCATTGGAAATATGGTAATTGCCAGAATCAGTATGCGAACACTGTCACTTTGGGCGTATTCCGAGGTTATGTATCCCAAAAATTGTACAAAACGAAGGCAGCAGCACATTACAATACACACTAAGCAGCATACCGGGTGTGCCATTTTAATCTTACACCTCATTCATCTCGGAAAGTACGACTCCGATCGAGTATTGAATATAATGAAACTTGTCGGATTCGAAGGGGGACGTGCAAGCAAAAAAAAAAAATTTATTTTGGTTCCAAATAAAAAATAGCGGCGTTAAGATGGTCAACATGTTTTATTTATTTAGTATATATACTAAACATCAAAGGGGGAAGCAGCCATGCTTACTATTCTTAGTCTGTGTCATGTCACACGGCGAAACATATATTCCGCTATAACAAATTGCGAAAAGAAAGACAATACGAACATTCTATTTTCATTGCACCGTTCATTTACTGGCGCACTCACCTTAGTAAATAATTTTGCGAAAAAGAAGGTACGAGAACATGAACGTGGAACAAAACATTCGATGATGGTCCAAATGATCGCTATCGCGAATCTTGATGGAGATATTATTCAATAAATTACTCTGAATGTTGCCGATTGGTTTCTGAATCTTTCGTTTGACAAATCTTTCACCAAACGCTTTTTCGTATTACATCGGGAAGTTGGGAAACGCATACATTTCTCCTCCATCAAAATACCCTACTCTAATTCTTCCACGCTTGATGCAATAACGAAGAACGTTATAAAATGATGCGATGGATCTAAGTCATCGGAAACTTCAGCGGGTTGCCACGAAGAACGTGATTGTGGTGAATCAGAGATTCCGAGTGAATCATACACGGAAAAAACCTATCGAATTTACGTACGCAGCAGTAATTATAAAGATGGAATTTTATTGGGGTTTATATTACAAAATTTGTGGTGAGAATTACGTACTAATATGTTGAAGTTTCATTCGCGGATGCTCCTTGAACTTGTTAATTTATTCATTACATTCAAATAATGATTCACCACTTTTGACGGAAGACACTCGTTTCAGACACGTTTGTTTGATTGAAATAACATATTTTGACGCAGGGAATAAATATTTATTCCTGACAACTAGGAGTATTTATAACATTCAAATGAATTAGTCGCAAATACGTGTTTCAAACAAATATCAATTCGTGATGGATATATGAACGCACAAAATGGATAAATCGAACATTCTAGTTGGAAACTCATGCACTGAATTTTGGAAACAAATTAAAAAAATGGATAGCATTTTTTTTAACTGGAAGTGAACCTTTGTTGATTGAACTATTTCATTTTACTGCTTTCATATAGTTGTAATTCTGATAATATATCAACATACGTGCATTTTTTTACAAAAACTGTCAACATCTTCATGCACTGGCTTCTTATCATTGAGATAATTACGACTCGCGAAATAAACGAGAAAAAATCGTAATCAGGCAGGTATTTTTCAATGAACTAAAATTGTGTTTTTACCAGTTTTCGATCAATAATAAGTAGTTCACGTGTCAACAAGCAGGTAAGACAAATATCAAACAAATTCAAATTACCGCAACAATTATGCTGAAGTTCTCAATTTTATTTTTGATCAGAACTACTCAACGTTACATTTAAGCGATTTGAATACAATATTATGTTCATTAAAAAAAATTCATTCACCGTGAATAAGATATTTAATTGATATTACGATTTCCTGCTAATAAACAATTATTTACCGTCGATAGTAGGATTCAAATAAATAAATAACGTTGCGATAGTCTATTAGGTTCATATATTAATACGATTTTTCTTGTATGAAATAAAATTTATTTGAGTGATAATAACTCTTACTTCAAGCAAGCTAGTTTTAACGAAAAAGCTCATTTCCTTTTCGCATAAGGCACGATTGCACAGTATTGTTTTGCGTGGTATTTTTGTCGATGATGGAATAATCGAATTTATGAGTTAGCTTCTATTTTAAGGTTGGGGATCAAAATTCGGAAAGATTAAAAAGTCGAGTGGTCGGAAAACTGAAATTTCCGGGATACAATTTTTAAAACAGTGAGTGATCAGTGTACCGAAAAAAGTTATGTGCCGAAAATTAGAGTTTAGAAGGAGCAAAATTTCGATCGGTAAAATGCAGAAGGACCAGAATCTTCAAAGGACGAAATACCGAAATGTGAAATTCGTCAACTCGATGCTAGATTTATAAATATTATCTCATTGTATTAGACAATCGTCTGTGTCATCAATGAAAAAAAAAAAAGAAAAGCGCAAAGGAACGGGAAACATGTTTCTAATAACATTCAAACGACGAAACTTTCTTTCCCGTACGTTCGATTTATTCAGGATATAAATCGAGTTCCATATTCACGTACGCGCCTTATTATTAATGCACCTCACATGCGTTACGCGATCTATTAGCTGCAATTTATGACGTTGGAAAGAATAAATGTGTTTCTGACGTATTGGCAGACTTTCCGCATTCTGACCATTCCATCTTAGAGGGTTTCGGTATTTCAATCTTTGGTCAGTCGTTATTGATTAATTCGGATTCGTGAATTTTGCGAAAAAGACGCAAATCTGACATTTGAAAAGTCAATTTTTTGACTCTTCGGTATTTTTGGTTATTTTTCCTTTATGGTTAGGCACCAATCGCGAAAAGCAATGTATATTTCAATCGAAAAGTAGAGAAAAATGTCAGGCGGTTTAGAATTAGTTTTTTGGCCTAATTCAAATTTATTATTCATCAACATGAAATGCCAGAAATAATTTTAATGGAGTTTGGAGTTTCTATATAATCCCCGGTTATTTAATCAAAGTAACGCAGATGTAATTACAGAATTATGGGATATTCAATATTCAAATAATTTAAATATTTATGCATAATTTGTGAAACAAAAGACGATATAATTAAATCCTCCATTTACTTTTACATTGAATGTGATTTTATATTTATGTATTTATCTGCCAGCTAATTATGAAATCTCAATCCTAATTCTTTTTGGTCTATTGATTCTCTATTAATCTACGAATCTAATCTATTTTCGAAATATCGCTGTACGTACATAAGAGAACTGACGTCGTTATTTTCGTAAAACTCTTTGATCTTGATTTCTGCTTCCGCAGCAACGGCTCTACCTACGATGTCACAATGATGTCAATGATTTACGAAAAAAAATTCTGAGACTTTCAGAATCAAGTAACGCAAAGTGTTCATCATTTTTGCTGTCATATTGCCACTCCATTTTGTTCCTAAAATCGTTAATACCTGCATTTTCTTTTGTTGAGTCTTGCCTTGGTTTTCACAAATAGCACTCAAGAATCGATTTGTTTTAGGGATTTGAATTTCTTGCAAATCGAAATCGGCATACGACGTAAATTTATTTCATGCACTTTTGAACGCTGTGATTTTTCGTTGAAACGGCTGCAACAACGATCCTTGAATTTGACTGATAACGACATTTTTGAAAACGATGGAAATCACTGAACGACTCACACTGAGCTGATGGCTAAATATTAGGTGAGGAGAATCGAAAAACACGGAAATATCCGTAGAAACGTATTCGAGCCGTATTATAATTAATCGTATCGTGAATAGTATTCGACGCTTCGCTCTGAAATATTGACGAGATATTTTGCGGACTGTTATGAGTATTTTAACCCTGGAAAAAACAAGCTTAGAGAGGTCCATTTTTTTGTAAATACTATTTATTTTAAAGAATCGCAGATTCAATGCATAAATAAACGAAGCAATTTTTTCATTTATTGCTGCCTGCAAGGTTTGAGCAATTCTGGACTTTCTATGCAAATTTCGTTTTTTCCTGCGAAATTATTTACGAAGCATTTAAACAAAGTTTGATTCTTCCGACTTTAAAATTTCAAAAATTCATAAATCTGAAATTTTGCATACCATATCGAAATAAAAGAACACGTGTCAATCATTTTGTATTATAACGCAGTACGATGATTCGTGCAATAATTCAAGTCTTTGGGCTGATTTATTCTCTACAGTAACGAGACGCGACGGTTGCGTGGCCGGGGAATTCCACATTTGAATTAATGTCTTTTGTGCCGATAACATCTCGATACGTCGACCAATCCTGGCACTGGCTCACAGTCTATTCCACGATGAAACTTGGTAACAACATATCGCCCATGGCCATTGTTAACCCTGCGCCGGCCAACCGTAACGACTTCGTTACGTCTGACTTTCGGGTTTCTCAATCCCTCGGGAGTTTTCCAAGATTTGTAAACTTCCAGCTGTTTAACAACTAAAAACGTTGCCATGCAAACTATCGGATCCGCAGGCGGAAATGTCAAACTAATGCCCTGAATTATTTTCCAATTTTTGACACTCCAAGTGGGTTAAAATGGCCAAGAACGATGTCGTGATACGTGGCCGGTGGTGTAGTCTCGGGGAAAAAATAGAAAACAAACAAAATCATGACCAGCGCAGAGTTAAATACATTATAATCGATCCTGTAGAGATCAGTGCCCATGTAGCAAGGTTTCTTATGCCTGGCACAGGAGAAACGACTTGTGTTGGAAATGAATGCACCTACAAGATGCTGCCGTTAACTCAAGCATACATGCAATCGGTGGAAACACGGATGTGAGCAAACGAATGGCCTGTAAGTGAGTGTCAGGCGTTCCACCTCTAGCTTTGTACCGCAAATTTGGCTGATCGTAAGCACGGGTCGTCGGATGAGTCCGCGCATTTCGACTGTACTCGTAGATTTATCCTGCTTTTTCTGTACCCAAGTTTTTATTCTTGGGACTCACATGACTTTACGACATCCATCAGGACGCAGAACTTCAGACTCCACACTGAGCCTGCCGCTTGAACCTCTGACAGAACTTGGAACACCACTGTGCGTGACGCGTGTGTCTTCAGCTTAACAACGGAACAAACCAATTATCTGTCTTACAAAGCACCGTCACCAAACCATTTCCTGGAAAACTTCGGGTTCCTCAATTAGACTGCATTTCCACTGTGAATGAAGACAATATCCGGTGAAATGAAAACTTGAAAACGCAACAGGTCCCGCATAAAACTTTCTGGTTGTGTGAACCACTGTCTGCTGTTCCACTATCGCTTAATGAATCATTTATTTCAACGGAGGACAGTTTCAGACCCGAGGGAATAGTTCACTCGTTTGCGTACAACTACACTAGCGCTTACACGTCGCGAAATTATTGCGCAAATATTATATGTTCAATTGACTAAAACCGGGTTGTCGTTAATAATTTCGTGCGAGATTTTCCTTCTACGAGGAAACCGCCGGGTATATAAATATACTTATCGACGGAGAAACATCAGTTTGTAACTCGTGATTGGTCTGGTCACATCGCTTACCGGTGAATGTTAATTGATAATTCCAATTCAAAACTAGAGCCATGCAGTTCCTCTTGGGTCTTTGTTTACTAACGACCGTTTTAGTCATGCCGGGTTGCATCGACCAATGCGAGATTTTGAATGCTACACAGAACGCTAGTTCATTTACTCCGATCGGTAAGTACCCAGAACCCTTTGATAAATACATACAAAACACTGTTCATCGCAGACAAGTCAATTTAGCAAAACATATCGTAAAGAAGACGATTTATTGATATGGTACGTAAATGTGTGGCACGGTTTGGCACATACTAGGCTCTCTGCGACATTCAGCCAATAGAAACGTTTGTTAATAGTCTTCTTGACTTGAAACTAGAGTCATAATTTCTTTTATTTTTCTACAGTGATGTTACCCTCTCCCCTGACTCTTTCCCTCATGCAGTATTAATGTCAAATACACCATTAGCTTCCAACCGGACATATTATACTTATCAATAACATGTCTTTTGTTTTCTAATCTGTAAAAAATAATACAGCATGTTCTGTCTTTGATCCCATTACTTTAAATGGCTATCTTTCACAATTTCTAGAGAGTCAAGAAGAAAAGAAGGCCGCTAGATTAAAATATAAGAAAATGATGGAGTACGATCTTCTACAGCCACGCGATACGCTGATTAAACTGTCACCGCCGGCAAGGTTTATGCCATCGTCGATCTTTGTCAAACGGTGCTTTCCAATTGATCGTCAGTCTGGATCTCTCGTTGTACAAACCGCAAATGTAACTAGAAAAATTCTAGTGAAGCGACTGGTCTCAAAGAAGTGGGTGTTCTATAATGTGAATGTTGTAGAACACATAGAATGCGGGTATGTATAAAAAATCGTCACGATAGATTGATTTGTTCTCAATTTGATTTCACTATAATCGAATCACAGATGTATCGAACGTTATAAATCACGCACTCATATCATTATTCATAATTTGGCATTCTTCCTTTCTATGTTTCAAGTTTTATCGCTAGTCATTATCGGAATGCTTCACGGGTGTGATACATGTGATGATTCGTTTCTTTTTCAATAGATACGTGCCCATCTAAACAGCTCACGGAACAGAGCCAAATAGATGTCTGAACTGCCAGAACTACATCTGCAAATCCATCGATGAAGATTGAAGATTAAAGACTGAAGATTAACGAGAGAAAGTGGTGTGAAAAAACGAAACTATACAGATTGCGAATGAAAATACGACAGCAACCGAAGTCCAGGGAAAATGATTTGGATGAGTCTTGTTAAGAATGAGAAAATACCTACAAAACAGCTTCTGGAATACTTCAGATCGAGATGTTGAAAAAGTTTGTTCAAATTACGATGACAATCTGTCAACCTAAATAAACTTCTTACACTTCGTAGTTTGTAGTGCTTGGTGTAGAAAGATAGGTTTATTAGGAGAGCGGTTACTTTTTCGATACGTTGCTCAACTTGTACAAAAAAATTCTGCAAGAATCTGAAAAGTTGATAGATATTTTGACAAGAGACTCACGTTCAGACATTCCTAAGAATTTTTGTTTATCCAGCTGCAAAAATCGGACACTCAAGTTGTTGAATTATTTTTACCCAAAAAAATCCCCAGCGGTAAGAAAAAAAAGACAGGTATCTTCTACCGAATTTTAGCGCCGACAACATGGGTTGGTCACTCGAACGTTAGGGACTCTACGCTTTGTTTCAACGTACCGTAATTAAATGGTATCAAAAATTGGTAAAGAGCGATCGTTGGAAATTCTTCATCGATCATAATGACAAATATTCGGACGGGGATCTAAAAATTACAACACAAAAGTGTAGTTGAATTACAAATTTCGTGTTATAAAGTGAATTACTAAGCATTCTCAATAAATGTGCATTATAATTTTGTCATTTTGCTTAACTTGGTTGGAAATACGCAAAAGGGTTTTTGAATTTACTTCATTGTGCAGTAAATGTATCAAGTATATTTGGAAATTTCATTTACGGTACTTGGAATTTACTAAAAATTTTGCTGAATTCACTTGATAAATGGAATAATCTTATCGATCCGTTTTCAGTGACTGTACCCGTCACGTCCGTATGGACCGTACATTGTATTATCAATTAAATAAAGTCGTAGATTCTCATAAAGTAGTTTGGCGTAGTAGGTAGGGTGCCCGACTTATAATCCGAACATTGCGAGCGAAAGGGGTCCGAGCCCCGGTTAGGAAAAGGATAATGCGCTAGGTTTTAATCGATTCCGAAATGCGTTTTCAACGGTTGTAGTGACTGATAAGTTGTCAAAACGGTGTCTGCGCTCACGAGAAATCATTGAGATGAGTTATCTACGAGTTCCTCATCTATTTTTTTTCATTCCAGTTTTACTATACATTTACGATGAAGCTACTCAACTCGTATGGTAAAAGTTAACAAACTGCAATCTACAATTTCTGTATTGAATTTCCAAATTATAAATAGAGTAACGATAAGTTTATCACGTTTATCGCACTAATGTTTAAACATGGTCACGTCTTCATTATTGTACCGCTAACCATAAAACTCTTGTCAGATGTAACCATAAATTCATAGTTCGGAACAACATAATGCAATAAGTTCTATTAACTATAAATTCGTATTGTCCCCTGAGCACACTATTTTTTATGGTAAAGACAACCATAATTTTCTCTGAGTGTAGTTTGTAATTCGGGATCTCAGATAAGACAGAGAGAAACAAGTCCAGTCATCATATAATCAAGTCAATGTATGTAAAGATTAATTCTGGAACTTCGTAATGACCTTATATCTCAGATAGAGCAGATGTATGAACGAGCTCCACGTTATTGCATGTAATACATCCATGTATGTTTGTTCGTTTAATCAATTAAGCAATATTGTCTAATGAGTTGTTTATTTCTTTCTTCTGGAATTTCATCTGTTCTAGCATAATCGTTTAGTTTTAGTTTAGTTGAAGTGATTTATTTATTTTACCGAAAGTTGATCATGTACTGTGTAATAATTATTTGAATATAAATCATTATTATTAAATTCTAATTAACATCATCAATTTCAAATTCTCTGCCCGCTCCGCTCGCAAGCCCCGCCTTCTCTTCGCAGCCCGCGCAACTTCAGAAATACTCAAATAGTGAAGGAGTTGAGGAGAATAACATCGAATCGGTGGAAACCTTCACCTGTATAATAACCCCACCCCCCTAATTCAGACATATCCTGTTTTTGGCCGATTTTTTTTCAGTTTTACGCATGCGTTTCGAATCATATAAAATATCTCACGAGGAGCCAAGCAAAATTTTTCTCACCCCTGTCACTAATATAGATTAGATTGTGATGATTGTCAGATTTTTTTAATGTCTCTGGAAATTGAAAAACAATTATTACAGACTAGAATATGCCAAAATCCCATGATATTCCAATGAGCACAGGTTCACGCTTGGGATCATAATTTTTTTCCACACTCAGAAACCTTTTGTGCTAATAAATGGTAAAAGTGTATCAAAATTTAGTATGTTTTGTGAGATGGTACGAAAAATGGGGTGAAAAAATAGATTGTCCGTATCTTTATATCGAAGTTTGATACCGACATACCAGACTTCAATGAAATAATATGGAAAATTAGTACGGTGAATACGAAACATGGTGATTTTTTTTGTTAGAGATGTACCATGGTAGGAAATGATATTCTCCTCAGAAAATTATCGCCAAAATGATATCAATGATGAGCACAGTGAATAATGAAAATTTTTGAAAAATGGCTCCGAATGATCTCGATCCTCGTCGAGATCGAACAAAGCTCCCGCTTACCGGAGCTTTGTTTAGCGGAGAAGCTAAAGAGGATCACGCGCCAATTTCCGTGCGTGTGGTTATGGAGGCTAGATTCACTACGTCAAAAGAATGCAATATAATAAAGTTGACAAATTTAAATAAAAAATTACGTGTACATATCCAACTCATTGTATATGTATATGTAAGAGCCTTGTGATTTACTTGTACATACTTGGATTCACACAAGGTAATCCTTCAGGTACACCGAATCAAGCGGTGATACCTGAGCACAAGCGGAATGCTTATACGAAGTCGCGAGCGACTTTATTTACCACGATTACACCGTACGAGACAGTCAAGACGCCAAGCGCAATTATATTACGAGTCTCGTTTTCGAGATTACATCGTAGTACCGTCTACTTCACGTTAGTGTCACACGAATATTCAGAGCTTATAAAAAAAAAGAGAGCGCGGATGTTTCAAACGAAACCAGCAATCAATACAACCACATATATACAATGTCTCCTAATCGTAGATTTCACCTCCGAAATAATTCATTGTGCGAAATATATTTGATATGATAAATATCCTATACACATTGTAAATTCAACATTTGCGAGGGGTTTTTTTCTCCGAGGTTTATACCTCAAAGATTTTCCTCCCTGAGTTATAATAATACGTAGAACTGATGTCTCAAAATGTGTGTTTATTTCATTTATTCCTATCCCGTAGATCCTTGTTTTCTAGAGTTGGAAATCGTGACCAAATTAAAAAATACGCTGCCTCGTTTTTATTAAACAGGACACGCCCCACGAAACATGAATCAAGTAAATATTTCGGAAATTCCCAACACCTTGATTCTGATATTTGAATAATCCTTGGCCAGTAACAACTTGGTATTGGAAAAAAGAAATCTAAATTTAGTCTCATTTGATTTAAGCATTTTATTCATCGAATAAGAAAAACAAGGAGAGTGCTTCAACAGACTTACTAATGATGCGGCATTTTTTTTTAGCGTGATCGAATCGTCCCAACTAGCCTGAAGTTTACATCACCGCACGCGTCCCAACTTATGTCTGGAGTCGAGTGAAGCATCCATCTTCCAAGTCTGGTTCATTAGAATTCGCATTTGACGCTCGTTTTGCAATTACGTAATGCTGTTTTATCTGATTCACAATGAATTCCCACTGGCACCCGAGTTCTTCACGGAAGAACATGTAACCAGCATTCTCGATGACTCAAAAGTGTGCGTTCACTTCTGCAATTTATACCATCCGAATTTTTTTACTACCCGAGCTAGAGGGGGTCCAGAATATCTTTGAAAGTCGAGGTTATACTGTACTTGAATCTGGGTGTTTCGTGTGTCTCCACACGACACACACACACCTGTACAATATAGAGATATCACGAGTTGATCCACGAATCATTCAAAGAGGAAATAAGCAAGTCTGATTGAGAAGTTTTGTTGAGCAGAGTCGTAATCCACTACTGCATATCTAGCCTCTATCAATTTACGTGATTTCGGATAATCATATGAATTGTGAGTAATCTAATTTCTTAATATGTCGATTTTCTAGCTCCGAGCGACACGGATAAATGCTATTGCACACAACATTTGACCTGGCATTGAACGAAATTGAGCCATGGTATCACATTGTATCCATCTGGGCCAAGAAATTACTGACCAAATGACATCTTTGAGACGTCGATAAGCCGTCCAGGGAATTGAGTATGTTTTCAGAATGTCTGTTCCTTTGACAGTTGAATGACGTTGGAAAGTGATACATGCGCCATCTTTTCAACATCTTCTCGGCATATCTCGTCATTAAGCGTCTCTCAGAGAGAACTGAAAGAAGTCTTTCCGGATTGTAGGACGTCTCTTAGATATCAGTTGATTGCCCAACATCTCAAACGTCAAATCTTTCCCCAACTTCATTTATAGCCTGCAACTTTATCGTAGTCACCATCAACATTTCGTATACCTTACAATGATCTAACGCTCTCCTTTCTGTTTTCCGACAAGCATTCGGCTTCGTGCCTATTCTGCTATACTCTTAACATCTACAAGCCACGTCTTTCGTGTTCCGTCAAATTTATTACATTTGAGACACAATTCTAAGTCCTAACACGAAGAACAACGAAGCGCTTTCTTAAAGTCTTCTTCGATCAAATCCACTCCTCCTCACTCTTCGTGCTTCGCATGTGTATTTGTTCATCACCAAGCCGATGAATTATCTCTGCAACGAATTATCTTTCACTGTATATTGAAGGTATAATTTTTTATACCAGATGTTGGATGGGACTTGTTGGATCAAGACTGTAGATGTCCTTGGTGGATCTTTATGAGGACTGTATTTTCCAGGCGAAGACAAACTTAAGTAAAAGTATCCAGCAGCAGTAAGGATGACTGGACTTAGGCAACGTAAAACATCGATCTTGTGCCAAAAGAAACTTTTTATCTACCCATGATTTTCGTTAAAAGGTGCTACGGTTACTTTAAACGACTTTTCAGCGTAATGGGAGATGAGTCGTAGAGGGGGGTTTATGAAAATAAATATTGAGGAACATACCGAATACAGGTTTACCGATTACGACTGCGGCGGTTCACCGGTTCTATTTCTGAGAAATCCAGAAGAAATACAACGATTTGATAAATAAATTTCAGTTCTATCTTTATCTTGCAACTGAGAAACCTGTTCCTGCTGAAATTATAGATTACCAAAAGTATTCGAAAGGTTACGGGTGGTGTACCGTCTGCATCAAAATTTAGGAGAGGAGATGAAATTCTTTTATAAATTTCCGGCAGTGTGCTAAACCAATGACAGCGAACACGAATAGAGTAACATCTTTACTGTTAAACGAGTCTTACTTTCTTTCAAATTACCTTCGCGACAGCTTTTCTGAATTTTCATACACGGAAACACCTGTTTTTATCGACGGGTGGGCGTTGTTGGAATAATCTGGACTGTTCAAAAACTGATCAAAATTTTGTCTAATACTACTATACCCGTATTGGTAAAACGTGATTCGTCCGAAAACATGAAGTAAGATAAAAAGTTAATATCTTCCTGAATTTTTCCCCACATCCAGTGACAAAAGATTAATCTTTGCATAGCATCGTTGTCATGTAATTCTTGCACCAGTTGCATGTGGTACAGATGAAGTTTATTTTCGTTCAATATTTTCATAACCGAAGTTGGACTCATCGGAACGATACTGGCACTGATTTCTCTGGTACTGATTTGAGAATTAGCGATTGCCGCAGCCGAAACAACTTCTTCGTTAACGCTGCACGTAACGGGGCATTACCTACGATTCTTTCGCATTGTTTGAAAACCTGATTCGCGGAAATTACTCTGAAACAAAGCTCAATTCGTAATTAAACAAAGAATAACCACGGATGAGTTGAAGTGAAATGGTTGGTTTTACATCGATTATTATCGTATCTGAAGAATATTGTTTTCTGTTCTAAATTATTATAATAAAAACATCGAAATCGCAGAGTGAGTATTAGCGGGCTTCTAAAGTAATATGTTTTTTTTTCAGCAATAATAATGACTGTCAATTCGAGTGAAACCGACCTATCGGGACATCTAATTGCATAACGCTGCACGGCTGCCGTTGCATTTGAGCGACATTCGCCGTAAATGAGCAGCATGTCAACATACTCATCTACATTGACTCAGCCATTAAGAATATGAGTGAGAATGAGAACCAAAATTGATACAATGTTATCATTCTCAAAATTTAACGACTGATATGTTGACGTTTCGGGGCGTACCTAGAGCGCGAATGATTCGGTTCGGGCTACGAGAGTAGGGTTATTCAGATGATGACAACATGTTGATTCCAACAATACCTCACTCGACTAGGCTACGTATCGACGGTTTAACGTAAGAGCTAGATATCCATAACAGTGTGATGAAACAAGAGGCGTGTCATCGGCAGTGATAAGCCCCTCCCTCATTCGGAGCCGGAGAAAACTCACCCTGTATAATGACGCTGATGGGAAAATACGATTTAAGTTTACAATTTTAATCCCATGTACACCTGTTGTTAATAATTTACGTATAGAATGAGTGAATGAATGAACGCAGGGATGAATGTATATTTGACATGCTGTTAGCTACTGGTATAAACGAGAGAATGAAAATAAGACAGAAAAATATTCATAATTTTCATGACAGACAAATAAAAATAGTACTGCAAATTAACTTCAATAAATGCTAGGCAATACAACTCCTTCATCCCTTAGCCGACAAGCTGTCACTAATTGTTGGTAGATTATCAGGTCAGCCTTCGCTTCGAGAACCTTTCGCTCCCTACAACCGACGTGACGGTGGCCTCGTTATTTGAAGCAGCAATTAAACAATATTCCGGTACAATCCCGTGCATCGAAAAACAAAGATCGGTATATCTTTGTGGAAACCGACTTATTACAATTTCTGGCCGAGAAGTTCGAAGCGGGAGCCTCTTATGGTTCGTTGAATTCAACGAGAGCAGCTGTATCACTTATCGCCAACAATAATTTCTCGTCAAGCTTATTATTGAATAGATTTTTTAGAGATGTTTGATGCATGATAAGAGTCGCTCAGTAAAGTACAGATATGATAGAAAATGCGACCCGACTGTAGTATTACACTGTATGATTATCTGGAAAATAATAAAATAACGTTTCATTTATTCTATTCCCTGAATGTTCACGTTGTGTAATCGTTTCGGACGAGACCTTTATGTAATTTCGATCGAACTTCACTTCGGGTAAGTTCGTTTAATCGGTTAATTATACTAGTAGGTATATAGATTTTCTGACGGTCTTTATGTTTAAGCTTTGACAGGGAATGCCCCATAAGTGAAATGAAAACATAATCGTCATCGTCGTCGATGCTATCATGTTACGGCCTTTGACAGTTTAAAATTAAAGATGGAATGGCCAGCCTGCGAGAAAAAGATGAAAAACTTGAGTAGTGTCGAATCGGCGGTGACCGAGTGCGAACTTTTAAGATATTCTCTCGGTAGAAAATACGAGGTGAAGAATATTCAATTCTGTTTGGAATGATCTGACCTGGGATCAAGGCGATAGTGTGTTGTTTCAATAGTGAATAGGGAAACAATTTCTCGATTTGATGGTAATTATGAATCTCGGCGAAGCTTTAGTTTGAAATATGATTTATTAATAGATAATCGAAGGTTACCGGCATGCAAAAAAATGTTTTTCAGTACTATTGGCATTGGTGAGTGGCAAGTATTAAATTGGGTAAAGAAGAGTAACGATACTGGGGTTATAAAAAAAGTCAAAACATACAAGTACGTGGAAAAATTTTAAAATAGATCAATTAAAAAAAACACGTACAGAAATATTTGACTGATTTATCAAAACCTGAATCGCATTATTGTAGAAATGATAGTTCAAAACTGTACTTGGAAAATATTTAATAATCAACTCAGGATGTTTATCGAGATTTCGCGAAGTACATGAAGGATCTAAAAGTTTCTGAAAATGAGGTGGCAAGTTATGAATTCTTACGCAAGAAAATGGAATCGATAAACATTGATATTTATTTACCCCGGAAAGATTTTTCCGACACATGTTTTTCTTTTGAAAATAAAAACATTTCTGAAGATGTGTATTCTCACCATTTAGCGGAAAAAAATCGAGGCCGAAAAGAAAAAGAAAATGATAACCTAAGTGTCATTGTTGGAACAATAAAGCTTTTACAGTAGATGTGCAAGCGGTTCAAATGATTCCACATTTGCCAGCTGGTTCATTGTATTTTAAACAGAAGTTGAAATGCCATCAATTTACTGTATATAATATTGCCAATGGTGATACTGTTTGCTATATTTAGCACGAAGGTGAGGGCGGTTTGGATGGTAATGTTTTCGCATTATGCATAATTAATTTTTTGAAAAATGAAATCAGTCTTAGTGGCGATGGTTGTAACGCGCAAAACCGCAACATAACTTTAGCAAATGCTTTATACCAATTTGCAAATGAAAATAATATAACAATATATCAAAAGTATCTAGTCAAAGGACACACGCAAATGGCGTGCGACTCCGTACATTCAACAATAGCAGCACGTAAAAAAATCGCGAGTCGCATGTGCCCGCTAATTTCGTGCAAATTATTCAAGAAGCAGGATTGAAAAATTCTTATAAAGTGAAGTATGTTGACCATACGTTTTTTTTATAATTATTCAGAAGTAAAAACTTGCAGATCTATCAAACCAGGTAACAAATATAGATTTCCAACTGTTTTACAGATCATTTGATGATAAATGGAAGGATCTACCTCAAAGATTAACTAATAAATACAACGACGTTCGAGTAAAACCTTTGTACCAAGGTTCGATACCTATCACATCTCAAAAATTTAAAGATCTTCAGTCGTTAAAATCATTAATCCACAAGGATTATCATTCATTTTATGACCATTTAATTCAGACTGACGAATAATCGACATTCAAACAACAATTTTGAAGAAACATTTAAAAAATCTTGATTAAATTTTTTCATCAAAATATTTATTTAAATATATGAGAACGGTGATATAAGATATTGTTGCAATAATAAAATTTATGCAGATAATATTCATCATAAGAAGTAATATAATGATGAACAAATTTTTAAAAATCCGTTCATAATTAATCTCACTCTTTAAGCTACTAATATTTGAGCCCAAAAAAATGTTTGTTTTGGGTATTTAAAATAAAAATGATGTATGTAACTAACTACTTTCAACTTTATTTATGCATCTAAGCCCTCGTAACTGGCATTTTATTAAAAACTTAGCGGATAGTAAACTTGTATCTCATAAATTAACTGAAAAATTAGATCTTAAATATTTTTTAAAGTACAATTAGTACATATATTTATAAGAAAGTATTAAGACTTTCAATCGTGGAACTCTTTTTCATAGAGTACAAAAAGATAAAAAATTAGGACCAAATTAAAAATGTCAATTTCGATGGTAGGTTGAGTTGACATGGAATGCCCCATACATGGAGAGTTCTACGGCCAGAGGGCATTGTATCAATAGTACTGCAGGTCAAAGGATTAAAAAAATAATATTAGTTTTCACTTCGCTAATGTCGTCCGATTGAATACCAGGTCCGAAATCATTTCCGAATAAACCGAACTATCATGTCAAGTATCTGTGAATCTCGGGACTTCGATATGTACGCCGCGCCGCCAGCTCACTCCGGAACGTCAACAACTCGATTCTGCGAGCCGTTTATTTGGGGTAACTGTATCGATTGATTATTTGAAAATGTCTCTGACCACAACTATGAGCAAATTGATCGGGAATATCAAGAGAAAGGTCGAAGCAACCCAAAACTCACTCCGAAACGTAAGCATCTCACGTCTGAGAGCTGAAAATTCGAAGTAGGTATTTGAAATGAATATTCACATATATTTCTGACCGAAACTGTGTTCAATTAGATCGAAATTATCGAGAGAAAGGTCAGAGCGACTCGGAACTCACTCCGTAACACCAGCATCTCACACCGACACGGCAGCATCTCACGTCTGAGAGCCGAAAATTCGAAGTAGGTGTTTGAAATAATAATTGAAATATGTTTCTGCGGCCTGAGCTGCGTTTGATTATACCGGAACTATCGAGAGAATGGTCGAAGCGACTCGGAACTCACTCCGAAACACTTCACGTCTTAGGGTCAGAAATCGGCTGCCGCTATCTTGTCGCCGCGCGCCGCGTCTCGAGTACTCTCCAAGTACCGCACGCGCCCGCTAGGGGCGCGCGTCTCTCGCAACTCCAGCGACGCCGGTCAGGTATATATTCCATTGCACCAGCCCGGAAGTTGCAGAAGGTCATTCTGCAGGTTGGCACGCGGTTAATATCGGTATTGTGTACGGGGTTGGAGCGCATTTACAAAACTACGATACACATGGTGGAATGAGTATTGATTTCACGGAATATATGATGATCGTCAGTAACCGTCGAAGAGATTCCCGCCGTAAAATTTACCTAGCCACGTGATTACAATCGGTCCAGCGGATCGTATACGCGGGACGGTTACCGGCCCTGTCGGTACTTGAAAAAAAGAGTAAATAGTCACCGTGTAGCATTCCCATCGCGTGACTTACACAATAATACAAGCGACTAAATAAATGCAAAGTAAATTAGGTTTCGTATATATGTCGTAGGGCTAAATTCTGTTACCCTCGGAGGACTTACCGTTGACACCTTGGCGCGATTCTCCACTTGTTCAAAATATTAAACTATAACAAAATAAATCATGTTGGGCGCCAGACGCGTTAGCGTCGATTTTCAAACAATAATACGAATAATTAAAAATAACACGAAACCGTGCGAAAAATAAATAGAGAACCCGTTGTATGGCTGGCTAGGCTCAGGTACTTCCATGTACGAACTGGTAGAGTGGCGGTATTCAAGGCAGCTAACAATAATTACAGAATTATAGAAAATAACGAAATAAAGCGTAATCTCAAGTCAGAAGGAAAATGAATAGGACAATCGATCATATATTGTCGAGAAGGTTACATGGTTGAGACAGGCGAATGAAATGGTATCGACAGCGGTAGTTAATAAAATAGCAATCGTTGTTCACAATAATTTCGGTAGAATAGAATTAAACGGTAGCTTTGAAACGAGAGATGGCAGTTAACAGAAAAAAAAATGAACGTAGGTCGGGAGTTGCGGTATAATGCAAGAATTGACTTGAAACTACACGTCACTGGGCGACGTGATCTTACCCCACGTGCAAATGACGCTACGAAAATTATTATTCTGTCAATTAGAAACGAGAGAACTTTACTGCAATCGGTAGAAAACAAGGTAACGATAGCTCGGTAGATAATACGACGAATTTACCATAGACTATAACCAGTACGAGAGATTGATATTCATTAACAATTTACAAAATCGGTAGCGTAAACGATCGACTAGATAACTTTTGGTAGAATTATTCATATACGATAGAATCAATAATTTATAATGATTACGGACCTAAAGAATTAAACAATGAATTCCTGAACATAACTTTTGAGAGAATACGAAATACATTATTATGAGAAAGTGAGAATTTCGGAGAGTTCACAAAATAAAGAAATACACTAAATACACCGCAGTACAAAAGAATCAAGGATAATTCGCAGAACTTAACTTCACAAGATACAGAGAAAAGAATAACAGGCAAAAATAATGTAAAATTGCCAATAGCAATACAAAAAAAGGTGCAGTAATATTTAGAGGCTGATTCTACGCTCGGTTGTACTCCAAGGAACTCGATATACGATACAATAGGCACGAAAATAAATGAAAATATAATAAGCAATAACAGAAATAAAATATAAGGCACACTACTATTACAAAAAAGTATGCAATGAAACGTAAAGCCAATAGGGCTCAAAATACGATAGAAAATACAGAAGCAGGCTAATAGAAATTCACAAATAATCAGAAAAGTCATAAATAATCAGAAAAGTCATAAATAATCAGAAAAGTCATAAATAATCAGAAAAGTCATAAATAATCAGAAAAGTCATAAATAATCAGAAAAGTCATAAATAATCAGAAAAGTCATAAATAATCAGAAAAGTCATAAATAATCAGAAAAGTCATAAATAATCAGAAAAGTCATAAATAATCAGAAAAGTCATAAATAATCAGAAAAGTCATAAATAATCAGAAAAGTCATAAATAATCAGAAAAGTCATAAATAATCAGAAAAGTCATAAATAATCAGAAAAGTCATAAATAATCAGAAAAGTCATAAATAATCAGAAAAGTCATAAATAATCAGAAAAGTCATAAATACAAAAGAAAAGGATTTTTCGGCAGTTACGAGGTCGCTCAGACACGAAAATAATTAATTACTGAAATCATGCAGTCGCATGGCGGCTTACTGCAACTCTAATTTGTGGACCATGATTCACACAAAACTGGCATCGCACGATGCAACCAAGAAACGATGAATACAATATTAATGACCGAAATCACGCAGACACACGGCGGCTTACTGCAACTCTAAGCCGTGGACCATGATTGACACAAAGTCGATAAATACCATAAGAAAGAATAAAAATTATGAGCAACTTCGTAACGATACAATACAGAGGCAGAAGCCTTACCTTACCTTAGTCGGTGACTTCAGGCACACAACACTGAATTTATTTTTAATTATAACTTAGAATTCGCAAAACGGAACGGAAGAAAGGAAGGATGAAACGGATTTACAGGAGAAGTCTAACGATAGAACGAACGATAGTAGTGATAAAACGGTAGCGGCATGATCAACGATAGAAACGATAGAGAAACGGTAGCGGTAAAAGGCGAAATATTGATAGCTTCAATCGGGAGGATGAAGGAATTCGATGCTGTCACCCAGCAGGTCAAGCGTAGAATAGAAAGAGGTCGGAGTTCGGCTCGCCGATCTCGCGGTTGTCGTGAGGTGATTCTTTGCCCTATGATTGGTTGGTTGACCCCCACCGCAAATAGGCCATCCCCCTGTGGCGAATATTGGTTACGGCGTGGTCATGCGTTTTCGAAGATTACCGCTAGATGTGACGTAATGTGCTCGTCGTGATTTCGTCATTGACCAATCTTATTTTTGTGTGTAAGGGTTAAAGAATTAGTGAGGTGAGATTGGTTACCCTACGGCGCAGTTACTAACCTGAATAATTAGATATCGAGAGATAATAAAAGAGAAAGATATGATTGTTGGGCGCCAGACACACATGCGTCAGAAAATAGATAATTAGAGAAAAAGATATAGATGAAGACAAAATCAGGTTCTACAACGGTTTTGCACAGTTTGCTCAGTATAGACAAGATAATGGTAGAGGGGAGGGGTTGAATCCAATAGATGAAATAAGAAACAGGTGAATCAGAAATAGTATCGAATATATTGGCTAAGAAGCGATAAATCTTAATAACAAGCAAGCAGCTGAAGAGATTGAGATACAATTACGATAGGTGAGATTGTTAATTTACAGCCAGAGAAAAGTTAAGCGAGAGATTTAACAAATAACAGAACGTTTTCAGAATAAACGAGAGATATGCGTAGGCTCGCGATACTATGATTCGAGGTAATAATTAACACGGTTTTATAGTGAATAGGCCGAACAGAAAAAGATATACGGTACTTAAATTAAGCATTGATCAAGCAAGCCATAAAATATGAGAAGCGATTATAAGAATCATGCGAAATACAAAAATTGTAGTAGTTATCACATTACCAGAATTATCAGAGATATAACAGAGGCAGGGAATTATTAGTTAACAAGGTAAATTCAAGGAAACAGGTCTAGTAGAGAATTATTATAAAATATAGAAACTTACAAATAATACGTAGTCTCTAGTTTGCGGTAAGTGCGAGAAGAAAGAGAGATAATATTCGGTACGGTAAAGGATAATTTCGGGATTAAGACAAATAATACTCAAGAGAATTAATGCGCAACATACGGCAAACCAAAGAGACTACGGACAACTACGATCAGCGGTATTAGCGAAGAAAATAATGAAAAAGATGTTATTCGATACGGCGCAATACTCCAAAGTCATAAGAACGATGAGTGAGACTGCGCGGCGATGTAAGATCGCTCACGCGCTACACTCACTAAGATAAATTAATCAAAGATAATAGGTAAAGAAACAGTTATGAATTAATCAGAGAAAGTGTAACGAAATAGTAATGCTCAATAGCTAAGATAAGAATTGACAATTACCAGAACACGCTGCTATACAGCGATATCAGATATTTAGGTATTTTAGAAGAGAGAGATAGTAAAATAAAGCACAAGTCACTAACAATGCGTAAGTAAGAGTCAACCAGTCACGAAGTTACTTGCAATAAGAAACAGAAAGTGATAAGATAAGGAATAGTAGAGGATAAGGTACGAGCCCAGGTGGCTCACGCAGACCAACTGGAAGAGGGTGAGAGGGTGAGAGGGTGAGAGGGTGAGAGGGTGAGAGGGTGAGGGTGGGGGTGAGGGAGTGAGGGGGTGAGGGGGCGAAGGGCCGAGGGGGTGAGTGGCCGAGGGGGTGAGTGGCCGAGGGGGTGATGGGCCGAGGGGGTGATGGGCCGAGGGGGTGATGGGCCGAGGGGGTGATGGGCCGAGGGGGTGATGGGCCGAGGGGGTGATGGGCCGAGGGGGTGAGGGGGCGAGCGGGTGAGGGGGCGAGCGGGTGAGAGGGTGAGAGGGTGAGAGGGTGAGAGGGTGAGAGGGTGAGAGAGGGAGGGGGGAGGGAGAGAGTGAGGGGGGGAGGGACGGTAATACAGCGAGAACTGAATCTATGGATAGCGATAATAATTCTGGATACTACGAAAGCACGTCTTGATTAATGGAAAACTGAACGTAGAGTGTCGAGACGAGCGATGATCTTGAGATTCGTCGTGCTGCTGTCACGTGATTCTTCCTTAAATTTGCGTTATTCTAATTGGGCCAGCAGGTCGTGTAGGTCTGGTCTACAGGTAGGCGGCGATAATCCCTCGCCGCTTGTTTTTCTTCTTCCTCGACGACAGTTATCGAGGTATCTGGACGTCGGAAGGTGGTCGGAGATGTTCACCCTCAGCTGTGCTGCATCGTTGGTGAGAGGCGAGGTCGTACCGCTCATGTGTTGCGATACTGAGGTGTGCGATAATATTGCGTCACCGATCCCTTGGACTTGCTACCGATCGTACTTCACTCCTTGCTTTACTGGTACTCCCCGTTGGGGCTATTTCGTTGGCGCTGCATCCCGGCCCTCGCTCATCGGAGCCCTCATGCCGGAACGATCTGGTGGTGACGGCCCTCGACCCGGATCCCCATACTATATCCACCAGATCCCCATACTATATCCACCAGATCCACATACTATATCCACCAGATCCACATACTATATCCACCAGATCCACATACTATATCCACCAGATCCACATACTATATCCACCAGATCCACATACTATATCCACCAGATCCACATACTATATCCACCAGATCCACATACTATATCCACCAGATCCACATACTATATCCACCAGATCCACATACTATATCCACCAGATCCACATACTATATCCACCAGATCCACATACTATATCCACCAGATCCACATACTATATCCACCAGATCCACATACTATATCCACCAGATCCACGTGGTTAGCATAGTCTAGCCTATTCCACGCCACAGCCCTTCGATAGGACGGTTCATTAAGAGAAAACCGTCCTCTATTTGATAGACAACGACTTAGTAGATGTCGTGGTCGGTTCAGCTCCAGGCTGATAAGTATCGTTGACGGGAGGCTTTGTTGTGTTTTTGACGCACAGCCCTGTACGCCGTCTGGCGATGCATCCGAGCGGTAGAAGCATTGATTCGTCGTTCGGCTCCTGGCCGATAAGTCTTAAATAGTTGGAGGTACTGTTTGTGCATCACGCACGGCCCTGTTCACAACTTAGATAGGCATCCATCGGGAGTGGTTTCAGCGGTATTCGTTCGTCTGTAGTCGGTGTTGATCGGTGTTGAGCTGGTACGTGACCCCTGTCAGGCAGTGTCCTGGTATCTTGAAACGGAAGTCACGTAGATGGTTCTCGTAGAGCGTTACAAAATTAGAAAATAGAATAGAATTAGCTTAATAAAGAGAGTTTCACTTGAAGATAACCAGTCGTTCGTTTTGGAGTATTGGCCTCAGACGTGATTTCGTTATTTTTAGCGATATTCGTACGTAGGGGAGTGCAATAATTATATCATGTAACAGGGTACGAAATACCACGCCACAATACATATACAAGCTAATTAATTTTCCAGTCACCACAAAGAACAATAGTCAGCTATTCAAATAAAACTGGTAATTGGATAATTTCTATGGAATCAGAAGCCAGGCGATAGCAAAAAGCTGCAATTCAGCGATATTGGATGAGCAAAGCGAAATTGAATAAGGAAGCAATAGTCACTGCAAATCAAGTGAGTAAGCTTAACTAGCCGCGAAGTTATTTGCGGTATTAGATGAGAGATATGATAAAGCACGAGCCCGTGTAGCCCATGCAGCCCATGCAGCCCATGCAGCCCATGCAGCCCATGCAGCCCATGCAGCGCAAGCCACGAGAAAAGATAAGAGAGAAAATAGGTGAACGATATAGGTAGGACGCAAAGCAAATGACTTCGGGCTTCACAAAATAACAGAGAAAACCTCACTTACGTCAGTGGAAGATACAAGAGAGAACATTCGATTTATCTTTATGAATGTAATGCACAATCCGAGATCTGTCGAACTCACTCGTAACTTATTCGCAACGGCTGATCTAACCTCTACAACTCTGTATACTCGCAATGACACCAGTGCACAAAGTATTGTGCATACCGGTGGTAACATTTTGCGCGCTGGTGAGTTTATTTTGCGCGCTGGTGAGTTTATTTTGCGCGCTGGTGAGTTTATTTTGCGCTCTGGTGAGTTTATTTTGCGCTCTGGTGAGTTTATTTTGCGCTCTGGTGAGTTTATTTTGTGCTCTGGTGAGTTTATTTTGCGCGCTGGTGAGTTTATTTTGCGCACTGCACTGTCTTCGCGCACAGTGCGTCAATCGGCCATTTTGGACGTCTGCAAACGGTGGGCAAACTAGAATTTTGCACGCATGAGTAAAGAAAAGGTAGAAAGACGCTGCCTGCTCCTCGCTGTGTTGGTATTTGTGGTGCTATCGGGAGGTTAGAAAACGGATGACGCCAGAGATTGTGGTTGATAGTGATATGGTATTGACAAACTGTTAATTATGAGAGAAATCGAGTCACAAGAATGGGATGGTATAATAGAAATGTGAAAACGGAAAAATACGAAGCTAGTTGGTAGATGCGTATGCGCAAAGAGCTCGGCGAAGACGGGTTACAGATGAAGGAAATGCCGGCGCGGTCAACCTCTTGGCCCTCGGCTAGCGCGGCGAGGCCTGGACACGCGAAAGTTAACTGTAAAGAGCAATAGTTGTTAAAAGACAGAAATGGAGAAAAGGAAATATTTTAATGATTTTTCGCCGGCTAGCCAGTGGCGGGTGTCCGCCACAGTATTCCCCGCGCAGTCCATTTCTCCGGTGTCGTAGCTCGGTACTCGCCCTTACTGCACCACCGCTGCACCGTACCGAGATGTCCTGGTGGTGGCGATTACCACACGGGCCTCTCATCCCAAACTCACCAGTCTGAAATTGGCCCAGCCACGCTGCGATCCTTCGACGAGACATGTGCATCAGACAAACATGCTCCTACTTGATGGCTGACTGCGAAATAGGCGTTAGGGTTAGTTCAACTCCTGGCTGATAAGTGTCGTCGACGGTTCCAAACGGCTATAGCGGTAATCTGGGTGGTTCGGCTCCTGGCCGATAAGTCTGGTCATTGGAGGTCTGTATTAGTACCTTGCGCCTGGTACCAAACATGACCCTATTCTCAATCCTTGCAGTCATCCATCTGGAGTTAGGTTGCGATAATCTGTCCTGTGGCTGCCGGTACGACGTAGCTGACCAGGACCGTGGTATGTACCAACGATATATGGTTCTCTCGAAGCGTTGTTCTCGTAGTGCCGCACGAAAGATAGAAAATGGGTATTAGCTTATTGTATAAATATCTTATCTAACATTGGCTAGTAGTTCTTTCTAGAGTATTGGTCTCAGACTTACTTTCGCTGCTTTATGCGTCATTCTGAGGAGGAAAGAGTGCATTATGATAGCTCTTGTGACAGGATATGAAATACCACGTGACAACACACATTTAACCCCACAGTACAATGTCGCTGGTTCTGATCGAAGAAGCAGAACATTACACATTACAAATAGTTTCATAATCATTCTCACGCGGAAAAAAGAGGAAGAATTCGGGAAGGAACGAGAAATCGGATCGTTATGAGACTCGACTAGATCCCCGTGCCGCGGAAATTGGCTGCACTCAATTGAAATACAAAATTGACTCGACTCAAAACCGTGATTCTACTCTACACCATACATGAACAAAATTTATTCCACGCGTTATTTCGAGAACTCTGGCTACGGCCATCAAACGATATCTGCAAACAAATTTCGAGTGCTCCACTAACTCAATTATTAACTGGCCAACCGTTGATCGGTGTGCAAATCTAAATCTTACTCGAAATATGTTCGCGAAGAATTAACGGCGCTTACCGCTTCGCAGCCACACCAGAAAGTCTCCTACTCCTGTCCGCCATGATGCGCCCAAAGTAATTTAATTTTTTTTCTCCTTTCACAAAACTTGAGCACAGCTATCGCAAGCTGTCGCTAAGACTCAAATCAAGAGCTTCGCTAATCGGAGATGAAATCCGAACATGCTTCGAACATGCTTCGAACATGCTTCGAACATGCTTCGAACATAGGCGCTATCAGTCGCGGAAAATTCTTCCGATCTAATGGGTTTTCGCCACACGAAATTCTTATAGCCTAACTTATCGCTATCGTTGATTTTTGCTGTCGCGGAACGCTGATTGGCTGTCCCCAGTTCTTCAGTAAACCAATCGTTCGGCAGTGGCGTGGTGACTGCTTCGCGAAGCTGCATGACGTTAGCGTAGTGAGGGAAGGTTACGGCTCGCCGGCCACGAACGGGAGTCTCTATGGTCTCGCCCGCCCTGGTTTCCCTCGCGGCAGAGCTCTACATTGGCGCTCTCTCCATAGCTTTGTGTGAGGTCCTCCTCTCGCCGCGATCCACCGCAACTGCGGTCCAATGGCGCTGTTGAACGAGTCTTACTAATTATATTCGGTAGTCACGAGGTCGTTCAGACACGGAATTGATTAATACTAAAACCATGCAGTTACATGGGGGCTTAATGCAGCTCTAAGCCGTGGACCATGATTCAAACGATGCAACCAAGAAAGATAAATACGGATATGAAGGTCACAACTCAAAACACTTTTTTATAGTGTTAACGTTTAACCACTTATGTTCAATTTTGTTATCACGGAGTTGTACATTATTTTATTATTTTTGTTCGTGACAGATGTTTAAATAAATTGGTTCTGAGGAGGGCCCCCATCAGGGCTGAAACGTTAACACTATAAAAAAGTGTTTTGAGTTGTGACCTTCATATCCAAGAATAACATTAATCAACAAGTCATCAAGGTCAAGAAAAATCGTTTTCAAAGATAGATACGATAAGAAAGAAAATGAAAATTATAAGCAACTTCGTAGGGATACAACACAAAGGCAAAAGTCTTACCTTGGCTGGTGATTTCAGGCACATAACAGAGTTTAAATTAAATGATACTTGAAACTAATAAAAGAAAGGCGAAGAGGAAGGAAGATAATATAATTCCGAGGAACAGAAGAAGCTAACAATAGAGGGTGCTAGATATACTGTAGCGATAGGACAAACGATAGAGCAATAGCGGTAAAGGAAGAAGGAAAGGCACTGAAGGAAAGGCACTGAAGGAAATCAAAACGAGAGAATGGTAATCGAATCTGTCTGCTGGCGGGTCAAGCGTGATTAGAAGAGGTTGGAATTTGGCTCGCCGATCTCGCCGCTGCCGTCAAGTGATTCTTCTTTCCTTTGATTGGTCGTTTGATCCCCACATTGGCCCATACCCCTGTGGCAAATATCTGTTACGATTCGGTCATACGTTTTTGAAGATTACCGCTAGATGTTGCGTGATGTGCCGCCCCTGATTTCGTCGCTGACATCAACTAATACAATTTATCAGCTGCTTTTAACTTACTCTCCAGGTTACTACCTATCATTGGGAATTCCTTTGACAGAGACCTCCCGGTCAAAGTTGAAGAATGGAAGGCGACGCGACGGCTGAATGTAACTCTGTGTTCGTCTCCACCGATTTCGTCGTATGAGCAGTGGCCAGCTGCCCACGATATATCGAGAAGACCATGCGTCACACGACGGCGGAATGCAACTCAGGGCCGTCGATTGTGGCTCCGTTGATTATAATCCTTACTGATAGGAGGGCTACGTTGATCCTCAGAACTAGGGCCTTATCAAACTGGTCGTAGTGCTTTAGGGGTCGTTCCGGCACCAGGCCGGTAAGTCGGAAGATGGTGGCAGGCTGCGGTCTGCCCTGTATGCCATCCTTACGGCATCCGATAAGCCGGGCGGCTGGTTTCTCCTTGAGAAGTTGGTCCCTCCGTTGTCGGAAGGATTTTACATCCTTGTACACCGGCAGTCGAGGCGATACGAGCGGTTCGGATGGATGCTACCCCAGGTGTTTCGGAAGCACATCAAGGTAGCCAGTGTAGTCTTATCAGACCGTGGCGTGTCGGTAGACGAATTCATAGAGAGCTGGAAACTGCGGTTATCGGTAGCTGTTGATCCCTTTGTCGTTGGGACCGTCGTCGTCCGTGCATTTACAGCCGAATTGTTGTAGGATCTTGGAAATGTAGGTAATTAAGTTAACAAGTTTTAGTTATCAACGTTTCGATTCTGATTGGAGTCATCCTCAGGACAATTTAATGCATCTATTGAAAACATCTGATTGTACGTACTTGAACTTAGAGCCTAATTCCGCTGTACTGGGTCGAGCCGCGTTATCGCGGGTTTTCAATGGCGCCTCTCGAGTAAGATGCGAAGTGCTGGATTGGAGCGCTCGAATTAGCGAATAACATTTTCGAAGATTGCGAGGTTTGATTTCGGATGCGTTGCGATAGCATTTAGTTGAGGTTACGTTTAATTGCGCTTTCGCTTATTTAAGTTTCTGTTCATTTAAGATGGTGTTTAGTTGAGATTGCGGTTTCGTTGAGATTGCAGTTTCGTTGCGTAGCGGTTGCGAAGAGAAGTTCGTGTCATTAGAGTTTTAGTTGCGTCTGAAGTATGTTGGCGTTTGAGAATCAGTTTAGTTGAAATAGGTAGAAAATAATATCGATTTTGATTCAAGTTGTCTAGTTTAGATTTAAGGCAGCTCGTGGTAGCTTCGAGTTGGGTGAGATCTCGCGTTAGATTGAGAACGCCGTTTGTTCGGTAGCCCAGCAGCGCACCGTCAAGAAATTGGTTTTATTTTCGGTTTAGAGCAATTGCTACAGCGGAAAAATTTCGAAGTTGCGAATTGAGAGTGGCGTATAGATTTTGTAAATGTTGAGTTAGATTTTAGTTGACGAGCTGCAAGCTCAGTAAAGTAATAGCGTAGGTTACGTATAATTTTCAGTTTTTTTTTTTTATATTTTGGATCGCGAAGAGCGAATTTTGAATTATTCTTCTTTTTTTTTTTCGTTTTTGTATCACCGCTATTGTGAAATATAGTATTTTATTTTACTTCCTTTGTTGAACAGTTGAGTTTGGTTTATTCAAATATGCCTTAAATCGAATACATGTGTTTCTGTGTCATTGCGTAGATTCAGTGAGGTAAGTTTTCCTTTTGAACTTTTTTATTTTATTGTGGCATGTTTGCCCTACATAAGTTTTGGGACTTGTGCGTGGGGGGTAAGGATTGCTATGGGTAGGTTTTCGAGAGTTGTCAAGGGATTAGTTGAATAGCGTGTCGTTGTCGAGTGTGTCTTTTTCTCCAAAAATTACCCCTCTTATTACCCCTCCCATCACCGCGGTACTGAGCTACCGAGCATACTTCCGAGTTATAGCGCATTAACGATTTCGAAGCGTGGTAATCACGCCAAACGCCCAACAGAATTTCGCGATACTTTTTGTTGAATCCAGCTTTCCAGCCTACATCGCGGGCCGCCGAAGTATTGGGCACCCGGTAAGTCATCGGCCAATTCTCCGAGTGGCCGAAGGACGGTAAAAATCGAGGTCACAATACGTACATTATCGTTGAAGGCGGCGGGAAGGAGAATAAATTATGGTGTATACAAAAATCGAAATCTGTAAATGGTACGTTTGATTTCATGAAAAAAACAAAAAAAAAAAATAGGTGCTGTGTAAAATTTATTGATTTTTTCTTGATTGAACGTAATAGCAACCTTTTTTTTTAAATTATTATAATTGTTAGTTTTTCAACGTAATTCGTCGGAATACGGGTGTGAGTAAACGTACGGTCTGTAAGTGAATGTCTCAGACACTCGTCGTTTCTCGTAAGTTGTACATTGCACCTCCGCTCTCTACCACGCATGTGGATGATTGTACGCACGGGCTTTCGAATCAGTTCGCGTATTTCGACTACTCTCGTAGACTTTCCCCGCCTCTTCTGTACCCAAGTTTTCGTATTTGGGATTCACTTGGCCTCACTTGGCCTCACTTTGCCTCCTTGACGTCATCCATCAG
This sequence comes from Neodiprion pinetum, assembly GCF_021155775.2. Classification (NCBI taxonomy): domain Eukaryota; kingdom Metazoa; phylum Arthropoda; class Insecta; order Hymenoptera; family Diprionidae; genus Neodiprion; species Neodiprion pinetum. Next base: position 12,234,430 of record NC_060232.1, read on the forward strand.
GATGCAGAACTTCATACTCCGCACCGAGCCTGTCGTTCGAGCCTGTCGTTCGAGCCTCTGTCAGAACTTGGAACACCACTGTCCGTCACACGTGTCTTTAGTTTACCAACAGAACGAACCAATTAGGCATCCTACAGAATACCACCGCCAAACCATTTCCCGGAAAACTTCGGGTTACTCAAACACATCGCACTTTAACTGTGAATGAAGACAATATCCCGTAGTTTGAAAACTTGGAAAGGAAAATGAAAACCACAGCGATCCGATAGTTTGTGTCCACTGATCGGGGGAATTCCTGGAAAAATTACTCGGGGTTTCAGAAGTGCCCTTGAAAATACGAGACTTATACCGGAATTTCATACAGCAACCGGGACTCCGTGTCGAACCCCGTCTTCTATCGCACGTTAAAGCGAGAAGAGAACAAAAACAAAATAAATCGGCTTGTTTATATTTGTCTCTTGTCTATAAAGAATCTGGGGTTATTCGCTTCCACGAGTCGGTTGCATACCGCTACGTGAAATATTGTATATGGCCGGCGGATCTTACACTCGCGATCGTTGGACGATCGTGAGACAGAATCCGCATGGCATAATGTACAGGGTTATGTACACATACGATGTTGCAGACATCGTTGTGACACATTTATGGTTTATGGTTGGATCAAAAAAACACATTTTTCCCTTTCGTACAATATCGAGTCCCACGAAGAATTTTAAATGCTTACTACGCTTGTTTTCGTGGTTTCCGTCTATTTGCTTTTTGATTTGTTTCTCCAGCCATTCGACTCGATCTTGTAGTTTCTTTCGATCCTCGTCGTCCGACGAGCGATGCCTGTGTTTCTTTTTTCCCATTTCTCTTTTTCCTTTTCCAATTTCTGAGTAAACGTGTGACGTGATCGGCACAAAGAAGAATGAGTTGCGTACCGGAATATACACGGAATAGGACCGGAACAAAAGACTTGAACTATAAAGATTGTGGCGACATCGGTGCATAGTAGAGGCACTAAATTCTGATCTCTTCGGAAGAGGCGCTACATACAATTAGGATCGAACTTCACTTACAAGTTAGTTCGTTTGATCCTGTAATAACTCATCTAATTTATGTTATTGAGAAATATGAGTCACGTATGACGCATCATCGACGGACTGTTTCCGACACACCCGACGCGTATGGACGCGACGGACTACGACGAGACGGCGGCGACCCCAGTCTTTACCGCTGAGGGGCTCGTTGGAGTGGCCAAGGCGATGAAGAGGGGCCAGGGTCCGATGGGGTCTCGGCGGAGGTTTTCCGGCTGATGGCCAGCCTGAGGACGGAGATACTTCTCGACCCGTGCAACGCGTGCCTAACTACAGGGGCCTTCAGTAACCGGTGGAAAGTGGCGGGGCTGGTCCTCCTTATCCCTAATGGTATAGGTAACCCCAGCACGCCGTCGGCCTACCGGCCGCTGAGCCTGCTGCATACGACAGGAAAACTGTACGAACAGCTACTTCGACCACGACTCATGGACGCAACTCAGTACGAGGGAGGCCTCTCGAACCAGCAGCAGTTCGGCTTCCGGAGGGGTCGATCGACGATTGGAGCGATCCAAGAGGTTGTAGACTCCTTCCGATCAACAGACGGACATTGCCACGCTGCGCGACCCATCGCGCTGCTGGTGGCACTCGACGTAAAGAACGCCTACAACTCGGCTAGGTGGATGGACATCCTGGAGGCGTTGAGAGGCGACTTTTGGGTCCTATCGTACCTGCTCCGGGTTTATAAGGACTACCTTCAAAACAGACGACTGATATACAAGACAATCTAAGGTCAAGTGAAGCGACAGATCACAGTGAGGGTCGCCCAAGGTTCCATACTGGGACTCGACTTCTGGAACGGGATCTATGACAGCCTGTTCAGATTGGAACTCCCGATCTGCGTTCGCCTAGTCGCTTACGCTGATGACGTGGCGGCGGTGATAGTCGAGCGCTCTCCGGATCTGGTGCAGTACAAACTAAATCAAGCGATGAGTCGGACGGTCGACGATTGACCATGGACTGCACCTCGCTACAGAGAAGACAGAAAGAACTAGTGCTTCTCATCACAAAATGTATACCGACCAGACTACGGATGACGGTTGAGATAGACGAGATCGAGACCAGGGGTGAAGCAAGTACGTGGAGGTGACCCTAGATACGAAGATGACCTTCTGACCTTACATACAGAGGACAGCCCGGATGGCGGCCGGAAGGATAGCACCCATAAGCTGCCTGATGGCGAACACGAACGGACCGAGGCCGGGGAAACTGAGACTGTTGATGTCGACGACGCACTCGATTCCGTTCTACGGGGCGGAGATCTGGGCAGATTCCCTGAAAGCAAAGAAATATGTCACGCCATGGCGCCATGATGACTGTATAGAGACGGAGCGCGTTGAGAATCGCCGGCTCCTACCGGACTCAGTCAGCTCAGGTCAATCTGGTGGTTGCGGGCGTGATTCCCATAGATTTTCTTGCTTTCGAATGCAAGAGGATCTACGGCAGAGACGATCGTGGGAAGCATAACTTCCGACAACATTGTCGAGGTGATATGCTCCACGGGGAACAGCAGTGACAACTCGTTGCCACCTCCACAGAGACCATCTTACGACGAAAGAACGCGGACGGCTGCTTAACGTGACGTGACGTACACGGAAAAAGTGCCCAGCTAGAAGTAATATTAACGTAGTTCCCGGCTGGGGGCGGTTGCGCAAGAGGTGGCGGTTTTAGTGAGTAGGCTATTCAGGACTCCCACATCCGCTCCAGCCTGTATGACTGACGTAAATCCCCGTCACTTGGATTCCGCAACTCCTCGGATAAAAAAAGTATGAGCTATGTGAAAGTTTTTACTTATTATGCCTATATCTGCCGTAGATACGTGTTTTAAACAGGACACAGGAATGCTCCACTCTTTTTTCGGGAAATCCAACTGATTCGGGTATTGATGTTCATCTGCGATCATATTATTGACAATAAGTGTCGTGCGTATTTAAAGATTACTGTTGAAAAAAAAAGAAAAAAGATTATTCAGTACTTATGCAGCTCAAAAAAATGTTATGAATGTTAGGGAAAACGCGAGAATTTTCAAGTTCCGTGTCGCTGGACACCCTGTACTTGATCTGAACCATATAGTATGAAATGTAACAGGTCCGAGGATGCAACTTCCTGGTTGGCTGAACCATTGTCTACTGTTTCCGGTTTCTGTTGATGAATCGGTGAGTTTCAAGAAGGACAAATTAAGATACGGAAATGTTTGATTCTTTTGCGTATATTTATAGTATAGTTTATAGAAATCCGGTTGCGTGGTTAATATCGCGTCATTGGTTTATATTGAGCATAAGGTTGGATATATAAATACAGTTAATGACGGAGAAGCTTTAGTCCGTCACTCTTGGTTCGTCTAATCACATTGGTTACCGGGATATATCATAATTTCATTTCAAAACTAGAGCCATGCAGGTCTACTTAGGCTTTTGGTTTGTAATGACAGTTTTAGTAGTGCACGGTTGCATTGACCAATGCGAGAAACTGAATTCTACAGAGGACGATCGTTCATTCACCCTCATCGGTGAGTACATAGAACCCTTTGGTAGATACATACAAGACTTCAGGAAAAAAACATACTGTTTATCGCAGACGAGTCAATTTGGCAAAGAATATGGTAGATAAGATAATTTATATATATGGTACATAAATATATGGTACCGTTTGGCAGATACCAGGCTCTGCGACATGCAGCCGATTTTTTTAAATCCAAAGCACATTCCCGTCAATAAAAACCTTTTTTAATAGTCTTCTTGACTTACAATTACAGTTGTAATTTATTTTATTTTTCTACAGTCGTGTTACCCTCTCCCCCGTCTCTTCCTCATTCGGTATTTATGTCAATCATTAGCTTCCAACCGGTCAGATTTATGAAAAACAATTTTGTTTTTTGGTTTGTAAAAAGTACTATTGCACGTTTTGTGTTTGATTACATTATTTTGAACTGCTATCTTTTACAATTTCTAGAGAGTCAAGAAGAAAAGAAGGCCGCTAGATTAATATATAAGAAAATGATGGTGTACGATCTTCTACAGCCACGCGATACGCTGATTAAACTGTCACCGCCGGCAAGGTTTATGCCATCGTCGATCTTTGTCAAACGGTGCTTTCCAATTGATCGTAAGTCTGGATCTCTCGTTGTGCAAACCGCAAATATAACTAGAAAAATTCCAGTGAAGCGACTGGTCTCAAAGAAGTGGGTGTTCTATAATGTGAATGTTGTAGAACACATAAAATGCGGGTATGTATGAAAAATCGTCACGATAGATTGATTTGTTCTCAATTTGATTTCACTATAATCGAATCACAGATGTATCGAACGTTATAAATCACGCACTCATATCATTATTCATAATTTGGCATTCTTCCTTTCTATGTTTCAAGTTTTATCGCTAGTCATTATCGGAATGCTTCACGGGTGTGATACATATGATGATTCGTTTCTTTTTCAATAGATACGTGCCCATCTAAACAGTTCACGGAACAGAGCCAAATAGATGTCTGAACTGCCAGAACTACATCTGCAAATCCATCGATGAAGATTAAAACGAGAGAAAGTGGTGTGAAAAAACGAAACTATACAGATTGCAAATGAAAATATGATAGCAAATGAAAATATGACAGCAAATGAAAATATGACAGCAAATGAAAATATGACAGCAAATGAAGATATGACAGCAAATGAAAATATGACAGCAAATGAAAATATGACAGCAAATGAAAATATGACAGCAAATGAAAATATGACAGCAAATGAAAATATGACAGCAAATGAAAATATGACAGCAACCGAAGTCTAGGGAAAATCATTTCGATGAGTTTTGTTAAGAATGAGAAAATACCTACAAAACAGCTTCTGGAATACTTCAGATCGAGATGTTGAAAAAGTTTGTTCAAATTACGATGACAGTCTGTCAACCTAAACAAACTTTTTACACTCTGTGGTGCTTGGTGTAGAAAGTTTGATTTATTAGCAGAGCGGTTACTTTTCGAATCTTGTCTCAATTTTAAAAAAAGTTTCACGTTCACACTTCTGAAAATTGTTGTTTATCCAGCTGCACAAATCAGACACCCGAGTTCAATTATTTTCACCCAGAGTACAATTTCTATCAGTAAGAAAAAATACAGGTTTCCTCTACCGAATGTTGGTGCCGACAACATGGGTTGGTTACTCGAAAATTAGGGACTCTACGCTTTGTTTCGATGTATCGTAATTGAATAGTGTCAAAAATTGGTAAAGACTTGACGCATTGGAAATGCGTCATTGATCGTGACAGACATTTAGACGGAGATCTAAAAATTTGTAGGAGCTATATTTTCCTAAGTATAAACGAATATCTGGAAAATAGCAATTCTTTCACAATTATTCACATATAACACAGAATATTCGTATATTGTACCAGGAAAACATGTCGAAAAATCTCGTTCGGAATTTTCAATAATAATGTTCCTAGCGATTTGAGAAAATGAGCCGGGAATGTCTGGACTGTGTGTAGTGTAGAGCCCCCTCGTAAAAATTAGGCCCTCCTTAGCCTCTGTATTGAACGTGTTGTTTACATCACGGTTGTTCGTTCTTCTGTGAAAAGTGCATCATTTCAGATAACGGGAAATGGCAGTGATGATTACTATCAATATTATTTATTTATTCAACTTATTTTTTATTTATGTCATTTATTCCTCTAGATTTTCATCTTTCTCGCCAAAATTGTTGAGTTCTAGTCAAGTTAAGGTGATTCAGTTATTTGACCGAAGGTGGTTATGTATCATATATTATTACGTACTGCAATGCCAACGCACATGCATGGCTAGATTTGTCGTTTGTTTCTTCTATAAAATAAAAACAAGTATGAAACAAAGTACCATATATTTTTGTAAAGTTTGTCTATATCTGATGCTTGAATTTTCAAAATCTTTTAATGTTTTTCTCAACGTGATACATTTTTTTTCATTGTGAGATATTAGAGGTTTGTTTAATATGTGTTGAATCAAAGTGTGCAACAATCTTTCAGGACAAATGAAAATTTTTTCTAAAGATTTGAAAAATGATTTGGATGAGGGCTATTTGCTCCGGATAATCAGTAATTTATTCAATTCAGGTAGAATTCGAGGATGAAGAGTAGTTGGAAAAAAAAAAAATTGTAAAGTTTTAGGCGGGCGTCCGTCGTGCCCCGGAAATTCGTTTTGGTTTTCCTAAAATTATGGTAAAATAAGTAATACTATTATTAGATACGAATATTATGCTGGCTGTGATTTATCCATCGTTCTCACATACTCTGATGAAGGAAAGTTTGATAATCGTAATTATTATGAATGTGGTTTTATCGTTATCATAGATGCGGTGTTGTGATCATTATCGAGCCTCGATTTATCCGAGTGAGTTAAGAGCAACAGATAAATCGCGTATATATTACTGTTACAAAGGGTGTAAAAACATCCGTCCTACCCTCTCTTTAATGATCTAGTAGTCATAGATAAAAGAAGTTTATAAACGTCTTCTGTCTTAAAATGATTAAGGTTGCTGCGTCAACCAGCATTATTGTAAAAATAGTCTCTTGTTTCAGACTTTGAATCGAAAACACGTACTCCCCGATTAAAGCATTTCTTCAACATTCTATTTTTGCCTTTAATTGATTCTCTAAATAAGCTCACGAACCCATATTTATTCCGTAACGACCTAAAACGTTACAATACTAATAACCTCCGTGCGTCCGTTCGTCCGTTCGTGTTTTGTTGAAATAAACCAAAGCTTACTCGAGTTTCCATTATATTCCATCTATTAACAATGAGATAGGTAGGTGTGAATGCGTTTAAGCTATTCGCATTCGTCCTTTTACTATCGTTCTGGATTTTTTTTTTTTGATATATTCCTGAGTGAAAATAGCGTTGGGTAGACTTGATGTAAAAAAATATTAATATCAAATTTCAATTTCGAACTACAAGTGCAGATTCGTGATTGATTCAAAAATCCTAGGACACCATTTTAAATGAAAGCGTTACATTTATTTTTATTTTGAACTACTACAAGTGATCCACCATTACAAATTTTGGAATTCTGTCCTTTGCTTCGTTATCGTTGACCCTAAAAACCTCCACCCACTAATATCTATCAAAAGCCGAACATTTTGAGGTTTTTCTTCCCACCATATTGGATACGACATTTTGAACTTTGTAAATCTCACCTCAGATCAGTGATCAGCGACCCCGAATTCCTACAGTACCAATTTTCATTCGAATCCGTTCATCCATCTTCAAGATTTCATCATCTTCATTTAAATTTTTGTAAAATTGCCATTTAAGTGATTCAAAAAGTACTGAATCAATTAAAGCCAAAATCTTATTAGTTTTGAATTTGGAAAAGTCGCATTGATTGAGGCAAAAATCTAATCAGTTGTAAGTTTGGAAAAGGCGCGTCGATTCAGACCAAAATCTAATCAGTTCCAAGTTTGGAAAAGGCGCGTCGATTGAGACCAAAATCTAATCAGTTCTAAATTTGGGAAAGTCGCGTCGATTGAAACCAAAATCACTCAAATCCGGTAACTTGTTCTCGAGATATCGTCGGAATAAAATTGATTACATGCATGCATACATACATACATACATACTGTGACGTGGATTTTTCTGCACCTCGGTCACTCGGAGCAAATGACCGAGAACTTACCACGGGTACAATGATTCGGCATCCACGATGTATCCTGGACTTGAAAACAATATCGCGTAATTTGTTGGGCGCCTGGTGTGATTAACACGCCTCGAAATCGTCGATGCGCTATGTCGCGACAATACACTCGATAGCTCAGTACCGCGGAGAGGGGATGGGGAAGTTTTGGGTAGAGAGATTGATTGATTTGATTGATAAAGGTTTTATTGCCCATAATTGAACAAATGGGTAGCTAGCATAGCTATAAAACTTACAAGTGTGTATGCGTATGAGGATAGACAGAGAATGTTAATTGCTCGATATGGTAAGAGTGAAGGTAGGAAGAGTTTTAACGATTGGCAGCGTAATATCAGCGAATGATAGCGAATGACAGTGAATGACAGTGAATGACAGTGAATGACAGTGAATGACAGTGAATGACAGTGCACCTTTCGGGCATTTTTCCGAATGTTTATTTGTTCGCTCTCTCCACTCACAGTATAACCCAGTGAGTGGCAGCTGATAAATGGCAGGGCAGCAGCGCCCCACGAACGCTAGTCTCGACGTATGAGGGGGATGAGCACGGGGTCCAGTGAAAGAATGTGAGACCTCAACCTGTCCTTGAAAACAGGTAAAGACGGAGAACTAGTGACGCTCGAAGGAAGGCTGTTCCAGAGATAAGCCCCCGATACGGCGAGCGAGGACCGATATGCGTCAGTTCTTTGGCTAGGTATGACCAGAGAATGCTTGTCCTGATGCCTTGACGGTCTCGGAGGGATGAACACAGTGAACAGTTTCCTGATAAATGATGGGCCTTCGCTGCTGACAGCAACGTAGATTATTCGTGCAACGGCCAAACGCCGTCTGTCCTCGACAGATAGCCAACCGAGGCCATGACGATGGCGTGAGATGAAGACGTCGCGCGGGAGATTGTGGATGTACCGCACTCCGTTGTTGGCAAGGCGCTGGAGTTTCGTGTCGTTGACGCGGCCGGTACCAAGTAGCGCTGTCGAGCAGTAATTGAGGTGAGGCAACAGAAGCGCGGTTACTAGGCAGCGCCGCAAGTCCAAGTCCAGTTAGTCACGCAGTTGACGCCGCCTGTACAGGACCCCGTTGACCCTCGACGTGACCCTAGCGATATGATGACGGAATGTAAGCTTCGAGTCGAGTATGACGCCGAGATTATTCGCCGAAGTCACGAACAAGATAGTGTTTTGGCCGTCACCCAGCGGCGGAAGGACGTCGGTGTTGATGTTGTTGATGAGACGGGCATTCCCCATGATGATTGCTTTGGTTGTAACGAGGTTGAGTCACAGTTGATTAACAGCAGCCCAGTCCCGAATGCCAGCGGATGTCCCTGTTTAGCTCGCGAATGCTGTGATCCATCTCTTCCGGCGTGCAGGATGCATATATTTGTAGGTCATCAGCATAGAGCAGACGTTTCGCGTAGCGGATAGCTGAACCGATATCGTTTATAAACAGGGAGAACAGCAAAGGCTCGTGGACTGAACCCTGGGGGACACCCGAATTCGTCGATACCCAGTCCGTGAGGGACCCATCCTCGCACTTCATCGCCTGCTGCCGGCCTTGCAAGTAGGAACTCACCCACCGTATCGCCGACGAAGAAAAGCCCGTGCGCCACAGCTTACGGAGAAGTAGGACGTGTGAGACTGTATCAAACGCCTTGGAGAAGTCAGAGGACTAAAACAGTTACTTGTCTCCGATCCATCCCGTGTCGCACATCGTTCAGCAGCTTGAGAAGCACAGATGTGGTACTGTGGCCAGCGCGGAAACCGCACTGCCACTGATCGAGTAGGGAGTGATTTGTTATGTATTCAGCTATTTGAACGTGTATGAGACGCTCCGTGACTTTGCTCAGAGTAGCGAGAAGAGATATGGAGCGATAGTCCCCGGCAGCCTTCGGAGAGGCGATTTTATTGATGGGTACGATTAAGGCCCTCTTGCATACAGCAGGGAAGCAGCACTCGGCGATTGATCGGTTGAATATGGTCACAATGGCTCCCAGGAGGATAGTTAACGTGGGCAAGAGCATGCGGAGATTCAGGCCATTGTGGCCCGTGGCGTTGGCTCGCGAGGCACGGACAGCTTTCTCGACCGCTGATGGTGACACAACCGTGAAAGAAAGCAGAGGCCGAGTCAGAGCAGGGGTTAGTGGTTCCTCGACAAATTCATCCACCGACGGTGGAAGGCGCGAGACTTCAGCGAGCGCTAAGTCTAGGTCTTTTGGCGGAATTACGAGTGGTGGAGATTGGCGTTCCGGCGATAGTCCCTGCAGGCGTGATTTGCAATACTCCGTCCTGGCCTCAAAAAGGCGCTGGTGGAGCGCATCCTGAGCAGCCCGGTACTCATGCAATTCGGAAGTATTTTCTAAATTTTACAATGATTTTTGAGGAACTAAGATTTCGAAACATAAGTGTATTTTGTTTTATTACGGTTAACTGAATTTCAAACAATTCCAAGATCGCGAAATGACGGTTTTTACTCAGCACGAATCGTTACGATAACGTTACTAACTTCAATACGATGTTGAGCAACTGTGAGCTTGAAAGGCTGTGCGGTGTGGGAATATAGTTTTCAACTTCCGTATGCATGTACAATGTACATACATGACCGCTCGAAAGATTGAGATTATATTAAAATTTGAATCACTTGTGACGTATTCGTGTGAATATGACCAAACAATTAATCTCAAGGAAAAACGTAAAGTGTGGTGCTGTGGATAAAAAAGTGTTATATTTTGCTTATAATGCAACGAACGTATGCAAGAACATCAAGAACGACGACATGGAGAAGAAAGTAAAAATTGAAGTAGTTTTGCAATTCTGAGGATGAATCGAGCTGTGATGAAACTACAACAATTGCGGTAGATCGCCAACGGATAACCTTCGCCAATGAAGCTGAATTGGAGTGAGTGCGCCAAATACAATATCAAATGACTAGATACAGGGGTGAAGTTTGGACGTAAGTCATTTTTGAAAGAATGTAAATTTAAAGACTGGTGAATTTGAAAAATTAACAGCGCGCGCTAAGTTTAGGTCTTTTGGCGGAATTACGAGTGGTGGCGATTGGCGTTCCGGCGATAGTCCCTGCAGGTGCGATCTGCAATACTCCGTCCTGGCCTCAAAAAGGCGCTGGTGGAGCGCATCCCGAGCAGCCCGGTACTCATGCAATTCGGAAGACCTCCGGTTTCGACGATAGCGTCGATATATCGTGCGCATTGCCCGTTGCGACGCCCTGAGAACTGGAGTGATTCAAGGAGCGAACTTCTGCGAATTAACTTCAGTGCGAGTCACTGGAGCGATGTCATCAGGTACACCGAGGAACTCCCGGTAGAACAACTTGAGGGCTGAGTCAACAGTGAGAGGAGTCTTTCGAACGTTTCGGACTTTCCCCAGGAGAGCACCTCGTCCGACTCGTCAACGAAGCAGAGATCAAGCCAAGTCTCAGAAGTACCAGCTTGGTGAGTAAACCCGCGTTCAATGAGCTTGAGGGAAAGGTCAAGCGCCAGGGCTCTTATATAGCGAGCGTCGCCATCGTCGCTGAGCTGATTCGCATTAAAGTCACCCATGACTATCTTGTAATTATGATGTTCCATGGCATCGGACAAGACAGAGCCAAAGTCCACTGGCGCCGTAAAAGCCACGTGGGGAGGACGGTAAACGACCGCCACGAAGACGGGATCAAAGCCCCGACTGCGGAGTTCGCACATGATGAATTCGATAGAGCCAGGCCCACCAATGGTGGTGGAAGTGACAATGGTCGTGGGCCCCCAAGACTCGTGGATATATTGGGCCACTCCTCCGCCATGAACGTTACGATCATTCCTGAGAATTATGTAGCCTGGCAGGTCAACGACGGAGTCTGGTATAGATGGCGCGAGCCAAGTTTCAGTCAACGCGATAAGGTGGTAGGTTGGGTGTGAGGCAAGGTGTAGTCTGAGGACGTCAAGGTGTAGTCTGAGGACGTCAAGGTGAGAGCAGATTGAGTTGACGTTGAGGCAGCAGCATCTGAAGATATTCTCAGTGGGAGCTGCCCGCACCTCGGCAGGATATCAGGTTTTGATGAGAACATCATCCTAATTAAGTTATCAGTTTGCTGACTGTTGAACTTGTAACGTCGGTTAAGTACGATCCTGTTTAAACCTAAAGCGAATAATAATTATCCAACTTTTGGTTTTGCTTATTTCCGTACACCCACATACCATTAGTAGCTTCGTCAATTATATCTGATGTATCCTGTAATGCTAGTCCCAACGATGCAATTCGCTCTACGATCATGTCCTCGGCATGACTTGAAAATAGAGTTCGGTAGATGATGTCTAGTTTAGATTTATCTTTAATCTTTGGTATCGGTATTTTATTAACTTTGTTCCTTAATGTTTGCAGTTTTGGTGTTACGGTTCTATGAATAAGAATAAGTTGACTCAATTGGTTCAACCAACAATATTTCGTTAGACATGTAGAACTTAATTATAAAGAGCCTACCTCCACTTCATTGACACCTGTGAATTAATTTCATTACTAAAAAGACCTTCTTTAATAACCTTTTAACACAATGACATACTGACTGTGAAGAAACATAGTTCTTTAATCTTTTTAATTAATGACTACCAAATATTAACTCCCACATATAAAATAACTGGAAGATTGACATTGTCTACCGTCACTCAAAAGAACACTGTTTCCACCAATTGTAATTGTGAATTCGACTACATCTTAGTCCACTTACTTAATTCAAAAGGTAAATAACACTCAAAAACATCCTTATTTCAATTAATCATAAGGTCCTTACTATCAACAATATATAATAGCTCTAAGAGTATTACATCTACAATATTTAAGTCTGATTACTCCTAGTACTATTATTTATTTTACAAAAATCTTTTTGTTATTTTTGACAGTTTGAAAAAATAAATCGTTCTGAGGAGGGCCCATATCCGGGTCGAAACGTTAACTAAAAATACGTTTTCTTAATTGACCGATCACCAAGACTCTATAATAGATAGGTTACGGTTCTGTCTTCTATTCCCTCCAATTTTGTTTCTATGTCCGAAAGTCTCCTTTCATGATGCTCGATCACGCGGAGCCATTCTCGCATTTTCGCAGTTGACTGGAATATCGGAATTTGTTTTTCCTTTCCTTCCATGTTAAATGTCAAATAGTCTTTGATATCTATCTTGTCTGGTATTTCTTCAACGAAAGAATCATCCGAAAATGTTACTGGCGTCGAGGAGGAGCCCTGTGACGACAAAGATCCGACTATCTCATCAGACATGTGTGAAGGTGTGGGGTATTGAGTTCTTTTGATACGTTCATAAATTTTGATCATATACCTTTTGGCCTCATCTTCCCCGTTTACTGGAATTTCCTCAATCTGACTGTCATCGATGCAGAATGCTGAAAAGTCGTTGGTTTCTTTCATGTTGCTGTCGGTGTTTTAAATTTATATTTAAATTTAGCACTTTGACTTACTTTCTTTTCTCTTGTGTTAAGAGACAAGTCTTTTTCTTCATTTCAAGGACCAGAGACTGAACTAGAGCGAGGGAGAGGGCGAGAGGGTGAGGGGGCGAGAGGGCGACGGGGCGAGAGGGCGACGGGGCGAGAGGGCGACGGGGCGAGAGGGCGAGGGGGCGAGAGGGAGAGGGTGCGAGAGGGTGTGGGTGCGAGAGGGTGCGGGTGCGAGAGGGAGAGGGTGCGGGTGCGAGAAGGTGCGGGTGCGAGAAGGTGCGGGTGCGAGAGGGTGCGGGTGAGGGTGAGGGTGAGGGAGAGAGAGGGAGAGAGAGAGGGAGAGGGAGATAGATAGATAGATATTTTATTATGCCCTAGAATACTTTGGGGCAAGAGAAAAACTACGTATAAAATATTAATAATATACACAAGTATAAAAGTAAAATAAAATTAAATAAAATAAAATATAATATAACATAATATACAATAAAATAAAATAAAATAAAATATAAAATGTAAAATAATAAATTTTAGTTAGAATAAAGTAAAGTGAGTAGATTAAATGAAAAACACAATCAAATAAGCGAAATAAAATAAAACAAAATAAACTAGCACTACGCAATACTCTAACTTAGGTAATATAAAGATTGGTTAATTAATCGGGCTAGCTAGGGCAGAAACCTCATTAGATAAGAAGTACTCATACACCTTGGCCTTGAAAACAGCACATGAGGACGAGGAAGTAATGTCAGGAGGAAGAGAATGCCATAGGTAAACAGCAGTGAGATGGAAGGAGTTGCGGTAAATGCAAGTTCTATGTAGCGGAATATGAAAAGTATTAGCCATGCCCAGACGTGACGAATGACGAGTATAATCATGATGTAAGGGAAATAGTTCACGTAAGTACGACGGGGCATGGTTATGCAGAATATTATAAGTAACTATAGCTACAAAGTACTTCCTCCTGTTTGAGACTGACAACCACTTCAACCGTAATCGATACGGGGTGATATGTACATCACCACGTAGATCAAAAATGAATCGTATCGCACTGTTTACTAATCGCTGAAGTTTTAAGTCAAGCTCGTTTGACAAATCATTATAAACAACACAACAATAGTCAAGTAAAGGAAAAATTAGAGTAAAGACTAATTTTATGCGAAGTTCAGTTGACAACGAGTTCTTGTGATATTTTAATCTGTGAAGTGTGAAATTCACTTTGCGAGATATTGTTGTTACATGACTAGCCCAAGAAAGATTTGCTTGCAATATAACTCCAAGATTACGAGCCTCTAGTACATAAGGTATAGAGGTCTGATTAATTGCCATGACCGGCAATAGTTTAAAGTCGATGGACTGAACGTTTGCTCCACTACCACAGATCATTACAGAAGACTTCGCTAAATTTAATTTAAGGCTATTTTCATTCGAATACTCATATCTGGTTGATATCATATAGTATCTTAGCTAACCCTACATTGAGCTCTGACCGGTGACAGCTCAAGTAGATTTGAGTATCATCAGCAAACACTATGTGGTCGGAATACTTGAGAGAAGCACCTATGTCGTTGATGAAGATAGAAAACAATAAGGGTCCTAATACAGAGCCTTGTGGAACACCGGATGTGATAGGAAGCCAGTTCGAAATATTTGTCTTATCTATGATAGTCTGAGTTCTACCAGTGAGATAGGAGTAAACCCAGCGAGATAGGAGTAAACCCAGCGAGATAGGAGTAAACCCAGCTCAGAGACGATTCGGAAAAACCAATGTCACAGAGCTTTTTCAGCAGAATGGAATGAGAGACGGTGTCAAAGGCTTTGCTGAAGTCAAAGAGAACTAAAATAGTGACACGTCCATCATCAGCAGATTTTCTAATGTCATGGCAAAGGCGAAGCAAGGCTGTCTGTGTACTGTGAGCTGTGCGATACCCTGATTGGCGAGAATCCAAAATATTATAGTAAGATATTTAATGATCTGATTATGAGCAATCTTTTCATAGATTTTGGAGAGTTCGCACAAGTTCGCAATTGGTCGAGTATCTGAAGGAGACAAAGGTGTATTTTGTTTTGACAAAGGTCTATTTTGTTTTGACAAAGGTCTATTTTGTTTTGACAAAGGTCTATTTTGTTTTGACAAAGGTCTATTTTGTTTTGACAAAGGTCTATTTTGTTTTGACAAAGGTCTATTTTGTTTTGACAAAGGTCTATTTTGTTTTGACAAAGGTCTAATAAATGATCGTTTCCAACTCGCCGGAAAGAACGAGTTGTCAAAGCAGGAATTGAACAATTTCTGTAAGAAAGGAACCAGCAATGGAGCTGCTTTTTTAATAATGAAAGACGAAATACCGTCAGGTCCAGTCGAATGAGAATTAGAGATATAGGACATAATTAACCGGAATACTTCATTCTCCGTTACATGCTCAAACTGAAACAGATAATTCGAGATATCAACATGGCTTTTAATTGACTGCAATTCACCTTTAGAACAAGCTGGTAAGGAACTAGAGATTGAGGAATAATAAGAGTTCAGTTGATCAGGCGTGAAAAAATTAAGAGGGGCGGTTGACGATGTTTTAACTAGTCCAAGGGTCGCAAGCTCCTTCCACAGATTGTTAACATTGGCTAGTCTGGTAAAGTTGTACTCACTTTTCACACGTTTCAACTCAAACGTCAACTCGTCTCTGAATTTCCGATAAATTGCATACCCTAATAGGCTATTAGCCCTTTTTGCTTGTTTATAAAGGGCGTTGCGTTTTCTAATACGCAATTTTAATTCTGGTGTGAGCCATGGTGCAATAGGCTTGCGTACAATAAAATTCTTGAAAGGAGCATGAATGCCAAGAGCTAGAAGTAAGATACCTTCTAAGGCCTTAAGAAACACGTTAATATCATCAGAGATTGAGGAATTTGTGGGTACAAGCTCTACTATCTTAACAAGATATAATTCCACAGTTGTATTGAATGCACTAGTTTTTGTCACTACTATCAATAATTATGACATCAATAAGCGTATCGGAGAGGGAGTGGGAGAGGGAGAGGGGGAGGGGGAGGGAGAGGGAGAGAGAGAGAGAGAGAGAGAGAGAGAGAGAGAGAGAGAGAGAGAGAGAGTGTGTGTGTATGTAGTAACTGTATGCAAACAGAACTAACCTAGAAAATGTATCCATTGCTAATAGGCCTGCCTGCTTTAAGAAAACCACCATATGCTTAGCTGCTGAGTCCTGTTTATACTCAGAAGTCTCTTGTTTGTAAGTAGCCACAAAGACCACATGTTTTTCAGTATTCTTTGTGAATATGAATTTCCATACTTTATCAGACGTGCCCTTCTTCACTTTCCTTGACTCTGGACCGACTTCAAAAATAATTTTTGCACAAAAATCCACTGCCATGGAGGGTAAACCTGGACTTGATTATTCTAAATAGTCAGAACAGTGTGTTCTAAAATCGGATTGCAATTGATTGAAGTCAAATTGTTCGGCTGCATGCTTTTTTACAAAATCTTCGGGAGTGATCCCTGCAATTTCGTAAGTCTTCTCAATTAAATGAGCAGCCAATGCTTCAGGCTTCGATCCCAGGGCATGATATTCTATTGACATAATTGCTTGGACCGATGTTATATTCGTACGCCCTAATTACCAGCTCAAATATGTGTTTGATCTCTGCTTTACCAACTCTAGCAGTGTTGTGAAGGTGATCAAGTAGTTGTTGCCAATTATCCTCTGTCTCTTCAACTCTGAAGCTTATCAAGTCGGATATTCTTGATGATACTGTGCCTCTAGCAATCACTCCTTCAGGCCTTACTTCTACAACTGGTGGGTTAAAATATGTCCCACTAGAACAAATATGGATGGTAGACACGTAACTACCTGTTTGGCTCTTATTAAAGTTATAGATTACCGTGTTTGCCTCTTTCGTTATCTTATACTCGTACAGATAGTACATCTGATAGTTGCAGCGTGCTGCTGCTCACAAACTACTCTCAAATTGCAGTTGTCTAGCCGCGACTCAAACCCGTGACGCTATTCGACCAGCTCGGGCACTTGAAACCTGCTCTCCATTATCCCGCGCAACTCAGGCTACGGTCACGAGGATTATTCGATACGCAAATTACACACGGCTCTCTCGGACCAGCCCTCACTTGATTGGTCTCGAAATTCGATCGCAAGAATATCAGCAACGCTTACCGCTCCACATCCATGATACAAAAGCTCCGACTCCCTCGTGGCGGTGGTCGGCCATCGTCCCTCGTAACGCAAGTCAAATTTTCCCCATGCAACAGAAGGAGACGAGAACGAAACTCGATATAATTTCCCGCTACGACACCCAAAATTTCTTCTAGTAGCAAAAACGAAGCAAAACCGAAACTCAATTTCAACGCCAACAGACAACACCGCTGTGCTTGATCGCCAGAACGAGAGTGATCTCTCATGGCCGACCGGCCGCAACGCCGGTCTCGTCCTCCGTGACGTCATTGCCCTAAGAATGCGTAACAATCGATCTGTCATTGATTTTGGAGAATGCGCAACTTGACGTCCACCTGTCGTCGCTACGCGGCGCAGAACTTCAGGCTAGATCGCGATGTCGTCTTCCGCGCAGCTCTACGGTGTTCTCCGGGGGTTGGCCGGGGTGGTGCTCCCTCGTCGCTAGCTGGTCACTCGCGGTTGCCTTGGTCAGGTTGAGGCAGGGTGAGCGGGGAGGCTGCGGCGCGTCGGCCGCCAGCGGGAATCGCGTCCGCCTTGGATTCCCGCGCTGCAGGGATCTGCGTTTTCTCCCCATCTGCGTTTTCTCCCCCTCTGCGTTTACCCCCCTCTGCGTTTTCTCCCCCTCTGCGTTTTCTCCCCCTCTGCGTTTTCTCCCCCTCTGCAGCCTCGGTATCCTTCCCGCACGATCTCCGCAATGTCACCTTGCCTTGAAGTATCCTCGGCGGCGGAGATAGTTGCTGACTCGTGGCCGGTGTATTCCGTAAAAAAAAAAAAATAAACAAGGCCTGCAATATCTTATTCTTAATCCTCTGTTACGTCCCTGTCGAAGCTCGGATGCGTGACTCCCGTTATGGCGCCCCTTACTATTATCGCGTCTCGATCCCCGAAACCCTTATCCCAGGATACCGTCCAAAGTTCAGGGAGCACCTTGTAACGGGCATGTCTGTCCGAAATGCCACGTTACAATGCATATACATACACATTCAAGGCCAGTATGCGAGCATTGCGATCAATGAATATGTTGTACCCTGGCATGACCTGAATCTGAAATATACACAAAAATTAAATAACGATGAAAGATGTGATTTCTCAAGATTATTATCTCTACGAAGAAACGGATATCTAAGTTGCGATACCTCTTTATCAAGCTTCTGATGAAATATTGTAGCATAGTGGAGGCATATATTTTCTTTTTCTTGAGCAGTATCTGAGCTGAAAAATTTGGTATTGGATTCGTGCATAAATACGCAGGAAATGAGGTTAGCACAAAAACATCTCAAATTTTAGCAGTTATATTTACTCACCGGTTGCTGTTATTTCAGATGTAAGCCTTTTTAGATTACCATCCGTGATTTCAGTAGTTGGCTGAGAAACAGTGCGTTGTATCCACTTCAATACCCGACATTGAACTAACCATATTAGTAGAAAGTGAGTGTTCACCTTGGTCTTCACTGTGCGTTACACCAAGAAGACCAAAGTCATTTCCATCAAAGAGAGGTAGAAAATTGCTCGCCTGGATGATTTCATTGCACGATGAATCCTGTAATGTGAATGTATTACAAAAACTATGTAGAATGAAAGTATATATTTAACAGAAACAAACTATACCTTTAACGTAACTCTTTGGCAGCTGCTTCATTTTCTTTGTCAGATTTTTTCTCATTTTTTTTATGCGTCTGATTGCTGTAGAGGCAGACTGTCTATTGTCACAGCTGCACTGATTCGTCTAAAGGTACCCCAGCAGTCATCAACGCGAGTGAATCTAATAAAAAGTTGTTCAGTGCCTGAGCGTCGTTTTGTGCCCGTGTCATTGCGATCTCGAGTGCGAGCCGCGCTCGAACGATTCGTCTCCGCAGGGATGCCAAATCTCGCGTAGATGAGGAGGCGAGCGCGCATCACGCATTTTTTAAAACAGTCGAGTTACGTCGTCCGTCTAGTGACGATCGTGAGTGACGCCGTGCGTTCTCTCGTACCACAACCAAAAGACGAGAGGCCCAAATATACTCTCGTATACGTTTGCTCTACGGAGTAAGGTAGATGAGTACGGCCCGAGTGTCTCTCATTCTACACGGGACCGAGTGCCCATACACGCATACCAAGGGTCTTGCACCCTTCCATCATACAACGAGCCCGAGCGCTCTTGGTGTACTACCAACACCAATCATACTCTCATACACGTTCGCTCCTCGGAGTAAGGCAAACGCAAATCATACGAAATTCGATCGAATCGAATAAAACAAAAATCGCAATACGAAACGCACTCGAGATCGCGGTGGCATGAGCCAAACGGGCTGTAACCGGCATATACACATTCATATACACAATCGACACATGCTTTTATACGTTTACAAATACACGTTCATACTTCGTGGGTTTTTATGCCGCAAGGCTTTTCCCACAAGAGCCAATAAACATTCATAATTCGATGGCTCAAACGCGAGAGTTTTTTATTCAAGAAAACCTCAACCTCTATCCTTCACACTAATAAAAAAGGTTCAATTCAAAACTACGAGGCAACTTCGCCTATGAAGAAACTTCGACTATACAAAGTTGTTCGTAGTTTTCAGATCATTGAAATGAAGAATAATAATTAACTAATTAATCAATTAATAATAATTAAAGATGTTGTGTACAATACCATGTGAACATTGATTTTGATACAAACTTAGCAAAACTTTTATCGACTGTGTGAATGACGTCGTATTGTCGTTCTACTAGAGGGATAAATCCCTCAAAGCTGTCTGCAAAATCATTTCTCGCTGCGTATGGTACTAGTCCTTCGAAACCTTCTGCGTCGAAATCTAACCACATAGGGTCATTTTTCGGAGTGGTTTCCACCGTTGATAGCTTCTTTGGCTTAGGTTTTGAACCAATTTCTGGCTTTGGTGCCGTAGCGATTGGTCCTGGTAATGGTTTTGGTTTGGAACCGCCACCTCGTCCTTTCCCATTCCGAGAAGGTCCGCCTCTACCTCTGCCTCTAAATCCTCCTCTGCTAGAAGAAGATCCTTCGTCTGTAGCTGATTGTATGCTTTCGTTAGCTGATTGTTGTTGGTGTTGATTCATATTGAAATATGTAATTCAACTTTCGCTTTGCCGAGCTCCGCTCTATAACCTCAAATACTCATAAGAAAATTTGGGGGGAAGTGTCATCTCATATGAGGTAATTCCTCTTTTATACTTGCTTCAACACCTTTGCATATTATTTACACCAATATGTCTTATTTTGTCAAACCTATTTGTACATTATTTTATTTTATTTTGTTCGTGACAGATATTTAAATAGAATTGTTCTGAGGAGGGCCCCCACCAGGGCCGAAACGTTAACACGATAAAAAGTGTTTTGAGTTGTGACCTTCATATCCAAGAATAACTCTAATCAACAAATCTCCAAGGTCAAGATAAATCATCTTCACAATAATAATCAACGCTGAGGAACATTTTAATATTTCCGGTTGCAACCGTCACAAAGGGTACAGCCGGATATTTCACCCCAAATTTCAGCTCTTAATCTTGAACAGTTTTTGAGTTGTGTGATGAAAAAGAAACTTCTTTTTCATGTTGAATTTTGTTTTTCCAAGAGTAAAAATAAAAATGATTGAATGGTGATTTTTTCCCAAATACTTGCGAGTAAAATACATATTGAAATATTTTATTTATGAATTCCAAAAATATAGCCAATTTAAAAAAAATAAAAAACAAGTAAAATGAGTTTTTGAACTATATTTTCTCTGACATGCAATCACCAAATTTTAACTGAAAACGTCCGTCTACTTCTTCATACTTGGAAATTTTTAAAATTTTTTTCAATCTTTTCGATTAGATGAAACATTGTGAATAAAATTGAAAACATTTTCCGGAACATTATTTAGAAAATGAACAATCCGGCGGTATAATTGTGCTTTTGGTAGTAACTCGTTGATTGAAACAGTAGCAATAGTAACTTATTGTCTACAATAACAATACAAGCAAGATTTTGTACCAAAATGATTCCCAAAGTGTCGATCGAAAATGCCGTAGGGGCAGATTCGCATGCTTATCTGGCTTAACTGGAACAGACAACAAAGATAATAACCTCCAACTTTGACAATCTTAATCTTCTCGTCGATGTTGTTCCATTTTATAGTGGTGTTCGTACCCTAAGTAAGTGTGCCAAGGGCGTATTTTTTTTGTTATCGTGAATAGTAAATCACATTTAAACGAACAAATAATTTATTCGGAAATGCAATCTACACGTATCGGTTATAGTTGAAGTGCCCAATATTATTTGACAGGACTCTAACTGATTATTCTACAGCAGGCTGAAGTACGTCGGAGGGAATTAATAGAATGTAGAACAGACTGAAGTATGTTTGAGGGAACTACGATAGAGAATTGGAGGAGTGTAGTGTCTCCATGATGGTTCCGTGTAACTGATTTTTGTTTAATGATGAAAATTATGCCTTAGGCGGTAAAGACTGAACCCGTAAGGGTGGGAGGCAATGCCAGGTACCTCCATGCGTGGTCCGGTATAGGTTGGGACAACCCTTGGAAAAACTCAGATACGCCTACGTCACATTCGCGAGACCCTAGACGAATGACCCTTAGCGGGCAGCTCATGGCAACGCGTATGGCGACCACCTGGACGCGGTAAACGGGGAAAGTCCGTGGTCCCAAATTCATTGGCTGTATTCTGACCTTGTCCCTGCTACCTTTCCAGGCATGGTTATTTCTTGGACAATTGATGTGCGTTCTTTACAGCACGTGAAAACCCGCGGGTCAAACCTGGCTTGGGATTTGCCTCCCCGATAGTTTGGGAAAGTTCAAAAAGTCGGGAAATTATTTGACCTACAATAAAACTATAAAATAGAACATTCGGACATGCACGACCGAACAAGTGAATTCTTCATTTTTCACCGGCATTTTGCTCATGAATTTAGACAAATCTTTTTCAAGCCACGTGGTTTGATCAGAACAGAAGTAGATCACACCCGGGATTTTCTTGAGGCCGAGTCTTTTACTCTTGCGTGAACACACGGATCCCAAACTAGATTCTAAGCTATCTCTCGAATCGTTATCGTGAACCATATGACTTGGTATTCGACATTTCGATCGCGAAAATTTCTGGATCTCGCTTAGTGCTGCACTTATGTCGTAACACACGTTCGTACCTGCTCGTGTGATTATTTCGCCCCGCGATCTCGGATGATCAACTGGTCGCGATGAGCCGAAACCTTTCATTGGTAACGTGGTTATTATTGGTCATTTCAAATTCGCCTGACTTCGTGGACAACTTCAGTGATCGACGAAACATTGGGGATAAAATCACTATTTTCTGAATTTTACAACGATTTTTGAGGAACTAAGATTTCGAAACATGAGTGTATTTCGATTTATTACGGTTAACTGAATTTCAAACAATTCCAAGATCGCGAAATGACGGTTTTTACTCAGCACGAATCGTTACGATAACGTTACTAACTTCAATACGATGTTGAGCAACTGTGGGCTTGAAAGGCTGTGCGGCGTGGGAATATAGTTTTCAACTCACGTATGCATGTGCAATGTACATACATGACCGCTCGAAAGATTGAGATTATATTAAAATTTGAATCACTTGTGACGTATTCGTGTGAATATGACCAAACAATTAATCTCAAGGAAAAACGTAAAGTGTGGTGTTGTGGATAAAAAAGTGTTATATTTTGCTTATAATGCAACGAACGTATGCAAGAACATCAAGAACGACGACATGGAGAAGAAAGTAAAAATTGAAGTAGTTTTGCAATTCTGAGGATGAATCGAGCTGTGATGAAACTACAATTACGGCAGATCGCCAACGGATAACCTTCGCCTATGTATGATTTGGGAACTTCGATCGTTTTCTTTTATTTCTCCACCCGTTCTTGAATTCATTTTTATAGGGTTACAGTATAAAAGGGACACTACTCGTCGCAGGTCTAACAAACTTAGCCTGATAGTTTAAAAAAAAAATAACAAATAGCAAACAGATGTACAAATAAAAATATATAACGATGAGTAAGGAGAAAATAGTATGTAAAATAAAATTAAGACGAGAAAGGTTGTTTCAGTCAGATATAGAGATATATATAGAAGACGGTGACGATGTTGAAAATGGATAAAAAAAAATTAAATTTGAAATTTCATCATATAGCAACGGCAGAAAACACATATCCAGAATGTCGAAGGGTCATTGTGCAGAATCGTACAATTCAGAATCGTACAATTCAGAAAAATCAGTATCCCGAAAGCAACGGACAACTTACCGCCAGCAACAACAACTTGCCACCAGAATTTCACATTCTGAGTCTATCCAACTAATCTAATTTGACTTACAATATTTTTTATACATATACAGAATCGAGTAAATTCTTTACTCAATACTTAATGAAGAAGAAAGAACGCAATGTAAATGGACAACTTTGCGATGTCAAAGCAATACGACTTATGGTATCATAAACTTATATTTCTTGGCTTCTAATATGATATGAGCTATTGACTCTTCTGATATACTGCAATTCTATATTCTGAGCCTTCTATGAGATTACTGCTCGGAGTTCTAACCGTTCTCATTCTTGATCCTTCGCATTTATCAATTCGAATAGATGAAAATTCTACTTTACGATCTATCCGAAGGTTATTTGTTTGTGAATAGAAAGTTTTCGGCTCGTGAGCACCCGATGTAAGAATGTATGTTATTTATTTGTGAGTAAGAAGTTTCTTCTCTGCATGCACGATGTATAAGGAGACTGTAGTGGGTAGATGTTATGTTTACCCTTTTCGAATCCTTGCTTCCGATGAAAAGCCCGTAAGACCAGCAATGCCGTCTAATAAATGAGATGCGGATGTGCAAATCATTAATCTACGAGAGAATTTTGCCGAAAGAATGTAAATTTGAAAACTGGTGAATTCGAAAAATTAACGACGGAGCCAGTTATTTATTTGTGTTTGCGAGCGATCGCATTTGCCTCATTCTGCTAATGGCCTTTCGGAATTTTCACCAGTTGTGTATTCTAAATTCTACAACTTTGAATTTCGATACTTTTATATTCTATTTCCATTATTTCTGGCTTAATGAAGATTCACCACTTTGTTCTTTCGCGATTGTGAATTATCGATATATTTATGTCCGGAATTCTGATCATTCTGATTTTTGGTTTTACTGATTTTTTACCCGCACCGAGGCTTCCTGGTGGCGATGATTCACACGCGAGGTTCCCATCCTGAACCCACCAGGTTGACGTGACGTGGTTCGCTCCTCCTTACGATGGGCTTGTTGCACGCTGCAGTCCTTCGACCAAGTGAGGGCATCACTTGCGGTATCGTAGAATTTAAGAAGGAATAGCGGACCGTTGTAGCTGGTTCAGCTCCAGACTGATAAGAGTCGTCGACGGGAGGCTTCGTTGTGGATTTGAAGCACAGTCCTGTACGCCATCGGCGACGCGTCCAGGCAGCAGTGGCGATATTCGATGGGTTGGCTCCTGGCCGAGAAGTCTGGATAATTGGAGGTCTTCGTTGTGCTTCACGCACGACCCGTACTCAATTTAAGTAGACCTCCATCTGGAGTCGAAATGGCGGTATTCTGCCCTCTGTAGCTGACTACATTGCTGTTGATCCGCTCCGTGACCTCTGCGTTGCGATATCAGGTTACCCCGAAGCGATGTCCTTAAAGTTTGTTCTCGTAGCGCGGTACAAAATTAGAAAATAGACGAAAATTAGCTCAGTAAATGAATCTTTTCTTTAGCTAGTCGTTCTATTTGGAGCATTGGCCTCACGATCAGACGTGTCTTCGTTGTTTATGATTCATTTATTTTGTGATGTAAGAAAATTTACATGACCCTTTATCAGATAAATACATGAAATCGGACGAAGAAAAGATCATTGAACTCGCGAAAAGGAGACTAAATTTCAACTTATTCGTAAACAAATGAATGATGTAAATTTACACCATCGCCAAAATAAAACGGTTTCTTTATTAGAAGTGAAATTTTTTGTGGATATGAAATATTATTTATTGAATTTTTAACAACATGAGAATAGAAAAAGCCTTTTGTGTGGATATGAAGAGATTGCGCGAATCCATTCCAATAGCTTCCTGGAGCAAACTGGGCGAGAACAAAATAGAGATAAATTTGTCCGCTGATAATAGAAGTTGACCAAAGTTTAAGAAATACAACACATTTGGGTAACGTTTATAAGCACGTGTTTTAGCGATTCTGTTATAAAAAGGTCAACAATAAAGATTGCGCAACTTTCAGGCGTCTATTAGTTCTCTCACGGCTTGATATTATTCAAAGAGGATCTAAAATTTGGTCCCATTACACTCTCAATCGGATATCTGAATTGAATGGCGATATCTTCGTCCTCCGATTCTGCGGGAATCTCGGTGAGCGGTTTTCGAAAACAGTTTGCCAACTCTTCGTCGCTGAGTGTTTTGTCATCGATAATTTTGATTTCCGTCATGTGTTCCAGCTGCATGAACACGGATTACTGGCTGTTAAGAAATTATCAACCATATCAGAAAATATCGAAATTATAGACATCCAACGATAGACATAAGTTTTCAAATTTACACGCACATTTTTCGCATTTCTTTATCAACCCAGTAATAGATACGTGGACGCCAGGAACGAGAGCTGGGTATATCGATGCGATTATTGGTCATTGTGCGCCGCTTCCAAAACAGCAGGTTCTTTGTCCTATAGTTATCGTGATGAACGGCACGAGTATCCTAGTTGCAACAGCTAGATACATTTCTTAATTTTTCATCATTATTATCCTTAAGTATTCAGTCTGCGTATTACTTTGGATGCTCTGATATGCTGTAGCGTATTTTATTTTGATTTTTTCTGGTATCTTAGGAAAAGGTCTGTCCGCGTTATTGAAAAGTCCGTGGCAAACGATGAGCGTGTTGTCCTTTGAACAGACAAATCATAGTCAACGAAACCCTGCTCAATTTTGTTGAACCACTGATTGATCGCAACCGCTTTGATGCTGACGAACGCGATTGTCTGATAGAAATGTTCAAAAATTGCGGTGAACCATGATACATTTTTTGGTTTATAAGTGATTATTTGTAATGGTTTTTACCTCGTTATATTTTACGAGGTGAGCAATCATAGAAATTTAGTCCGCCCATAGTAAGACTGCGTTGATGATTACAAATTTGAATAAACTGAAACTCCGTTTCCGGCAAACGTTTGTTTACTCGTGATTGAAATCACA
Organism: Neodiprion pinetum; assembly: GCF_021155775.2. Taxonomy (NCBI): domain Eukaryota; kingdom Metazoa; phylum Arthropoda; class Insecta; order Hymenoptera; family Diprionidae; genus Neodiprion; species Neodiprion pinetum. The sequence goes on from NC_060232.1 coordinate 12,261,017, forward strand.
TATCCTACGATATGCGTGAAAAGTAAGTGTTTTCAATGAAACGGTCGAAAATGGCTTAAAACTGGAAGAAGGTTTACGCAGTTTTTGGATAAAATATAAACTGTGTCCCGTTCTATCCTATCTGATTCTTAAACACAGAATGCGAAGTCTCAGGTGACTAAAGTTATTCTATTTTGCTACAAAATTATCAGGTACCACATTTTGCCCGGCGAACCCGTCTCGAGGAGCAAGAATTCTTGGCTTCGGCCATTAGATTTTTATCTTATCAAACAGTTTCGAAGTTATAGCGTATTCTCCTCATACTGAACAACCTCTTCTAGAATTGCGGATTGTGTCAGCGCTGGAACTTTGCGTGCCATTTCACCGTTCAGATTATACTATTTTCTCAATCTCTACAGTTTTTTCCAACCCGTTCAGATTCGTCTTGCGATGAAAAGTTGATGAATGCGGCGCGCGAGTGCGTTCTCTCCTAAAAGGTTAATGTGAAGATCGAATCTCCAAGTTCTTGAAATATATCGAGCACATTGTTGGCATTTTATACATTCACTGATTGGTCGGTGTGTGATGTGTCAGTTTGACAGTTGGTTCAAAGAATATAACCGCATTTTTGAAATCGCCATGCAAATGATTGCGAACATTTCATTGATCAGCGAAAAATATCCACGAATCGCTTGAAATTTCATTCACTTGGAGTGTCCCGAAATTCCGGGTTATCAGACGTTTTGTTCGTCGATAAATTAAGTATTGATGTCGAAAGTAATGTAAAATTTTGAGGATTCGTTTCCACATTGAAACGCAAAGCAAAAATAAGTTCACGTTAATCTCTGATCACTATTATACGTGTATGAATGTAACAGATGTGAATATAACCGTGTTTTGTCACCCTCGCGGAAAAAAAAACCCTCGACTTGGGTGTAAATTCGTACCCTCAACTTTTTTCTTACGGGGATTTAGCATTATCTATGAGTTTAGGGTACGAATTCATACCAAAGTTTAGGGTTTTTCCCGTGATGGCATCGTCGTTGCGCTGTACTGTCTGTGGTGTCAGTTTGATAGTTGACGCGTCGTTGTGCTTAAATGCATCTGTAGAACCCAAAGTTGAAAGTAATGACAGGTCAATCATCATGCCTATAAAAAGTGAACGAAAGCTGACAAGCTGTATGACAGAATGGACGTGAGCGCTGCACCTAATGTGTTCTTGAATAATCGCAAATGCTCCGTAGATCTTTGTAATATAAAAGAATCTAGTACATTTCTTTGCTGGTGCTCGCAAGAACTTTTCGATTATTTAAGTTGCTTGTAGTCCACCATGGTAGCGCTAGCGGCTGGAGAGCTAACGACAAGATACCTGAAAGACCGAGGGCGGAATGTACGTTGCAAAAGAAACAGTTATGCCTAAAACGCGGTTGCGAAGCAGCTGTCGGTAATATCGACGGTGCGTCTACCGATCGACCGCAAAGCGGTCTCGCAACGATGTTTCTCACTGCTACAAGCCCGTTATTATGAGATCTAAATAGCAAACACTCTAGGGAATGGTGTCACCCTGCATCAAACGTGGGAAGAAAGTAAGAGAGACGAAGACGGATGGACATTTATCGACGCTTGATGACACGGGAGCCACGTGATCAATGCGCGTCATGGAATAAAGTAGTAAGCATTCTTGTCAACCGCCAGCAGCGCTGCATGACGTAACGTATTCGACTGAAAGACCGAGAACCAGCTGCATGACCTTGCGGTGTTTGTAAACATACACACGTTGTCTCTCCAGTGTCTGAAGGAACCAGAGCAATAGGCTGTTGACAAAAAGTGATAAAGTTTTATCTTGCGACAAATAACTAATACTTTTGGACCTGCGATTTGAAAAATGGAAGTTGAACGTATGTGCACCGTCGAAAACGAGTTGGTGAGTAGTTAGAGTTAAACATCGTGCTGACAGCAGGTCAGCATGTATTGCAAAAAGTTGCGAAAAATCAGCAGGAGAAAAAAAAAGACCACAAACCGGGACAAAAATAACTCCTAATTTAATCAATGACGACAGTTGTCCTTCGGTACAATTCGTTTCTTAAAAAACAGGTTAATCGAACTCGCGCAAACTTATTTTTCTGTATTTTCGTATCGAGCAAATCGGTGTAGACAAAGGGCGTGTGTCTGTCACTTCGTACGTCAGGTAAGGGGTGACGCGCGGCGGAGGGAAAATGCAGGGGGGTGATGTTTTTCGTCGGTTGGCTCCATAGATCCGTCTGGCTCCCCCCTCCCTCTCTCCCGCCCCTTCCTCCTTGCGCATTCTAGCACCTGTCGTCCACTTGCCAAACTATAAAATTTACATTTTTGCCGATAGTTGTCGCTGGTGGACCGCTTCGTTATTTCTGTATTCTGTATAAGTTAGTAACTTTGTCGTAGCGAAACGTTGAGAAAAAAATCACTGTTTTCTTATTCTTACTGTGATTTTGAAAGAAATAGAATTGCAAGATACGAGTAGATTTCGTTTTATTACGGTTTACTGAATTTCAAACAGTTTGAAATTGCGAGATATCGGTTTTTCCTCCGCACGAATCGTTACGATACCGTTGCTAACTTCAACGTGATTTTAGGTGAGAGTGTCACGTGGTTTGGTATGCTCATTACTTACTCATCGGACGATGATGCTCGCGGCGCTTCATTCCTTTCCAAGTTATTATTTGTCAAGTTCGTGACAGATACAGGCATAAAATACCGAATCGATAGCTATGAGCGTGTTGTACAGGAATTATATGTTATGACCGTCAGAATGCCGAACATTCTGACGATTCCTTCATTCGCACAACAACAGGTTTACTCTGATTGATGACAAATTACATTGTTTATGAGTTCCGTTAGATCTAACTTGCAATTAAATATTTCAGCTCCTCTTGAAACTCAGAGCTAAACTAATAGACGAACGAGTGATTTGAGTGCACGGTATTGTATGAACTGAAAATATTGATTCGGACAATTTAAAACTAAATATTATTTCGTTCAACCCATAGACGCATGTTACTATTCTAATTATAGAACGAGAACAGATAAGACTCGGGTTTCTTTATCTGCGTATAACATTTTTGTAGAAAGGCGGTCAGCTTTAAAATAGTGTTGGAATAATGGGATCGTTGACTTCTGACATCAAGAAGTGTTGATAATTATTACATTCTATTTACCATCATATGATTTTTTATGTCGATAGGAATTTTGGGTTCATTTTCTCATTTCGTAAAAAGGATTGAAACCCACATGTAGTTTTAGATTTTTCAAAATCTGAAGGTACAGTTTATAATGAAATCAGAACACGAATTTTCAGTATCGTACTCGATGAATGTGGCTATGAATAAAACTGCGTAAAATAGAATGAAACAATAATGGAGACGACTCAATATAGGCCTCGTAGAGATTGCCGATAGTCACTGATAATCTGCCGAACAGCTCGTGTCCGTACATTATGTATGTCATGCAGGTCTATCGATTTTGATGCATTCATCTTACTCAAATGCATGCAACTGCAACGCAATTTTGTACGTGACGCGCGTAGCCAAAGAACAGGATACGACGCTATATGTCAGTGTGAATTGGGTACTATGGTGATACTTTTAAAAATAAATTTTATGGTAATTTAGAAGTTCGATTTCTCAAATTTTCAGTATTCAGTAAAAGTACGTTAGCTTCATTGTGTCATGAATTATAGTCACGTTCGATGTGTATTGAAAGAGAAGGAAGTATAAAGTTGATAAATATGATTGCACCAAACCTGGTAAACTACTACAAATGAATATTTTTTTTGAGAATACGTAAATTTGAACAACTGGTGAATTTGAAAAATTAAAGACGGAGCCAGGAATCGAACCTGGAATCTAGCGATGCTTTACCGGAGACTTACTCCACTAGACCACCTAGCCGCCCTGACTCTGTTGTCATTAATTTCTCTCATAACCAGTGAGTTCAAATTTGTTCTCCTGTGCCCGATTTATTTAATAATTTAATATTGTATAGTAAAATAATTTATTTAATAATGAATATTTTTTTTATATCCAATCGTTTTTGAGTAAAAATGTGTTGGTAATAATGAATTTTGTCTGATAATAAACGTTTTCCAATCTCAAATGTTCGTCAATTTTTAAATTAAAAATATCCTTCGAAGAATTCTTTTTGAAATACGCCTCAACGCAGTCCAAATTATTGTTAATCTAATTAAAATGTTTCTATCTGTTATGAATTGTTAGCAAATTTACTGAATGCGATCAAATTTGAATTAATGCTCCGACATTAGAACAATTATCGGAATCTTTGTCTCATAAATGCGCAGTTCAATCACGAAAGTGTTGATGAGATTGATAAAAATTAATTATTTTCAAGTAAATAGACAACCTATTGATTGATTAGTTAAAAATCAGACTTGAAAATAATTCTTAGGTAATTTTTTTCAATTTAATATGAATGCGATTAATATTGTAACAACGGGGGAAATTAAGAAAGGTCTAAGAGAATCAGAGTTCTCTGTGCGATTTAAGCGAACGCCGAGCCAAAGAGTTCTCTGTGCGATTTAAGCGAACGCCGAGCCAAAGAAGTCTCACGAACAAGGAATATTTTAGAAAGAAAATAGATGTATTTGGACACGAAGTTCTCTTTTTAAAGTCTAGAGACTGACTGCTTTTTACAATAATGTCGGTTGACGCAGCAACCTTATTCTTTTTAAAGACATAAGAGGTTTATAAACGTCTTTTATCTATGATGACTACTAGATCATTTAAAAGGGGACAAAACGGGTGATTTCACCCTTTGTAACAATATAATATTGACCAAAAAAATAGTGTCTACTACCTCGCTTTACTATTTTGATTTAACATCGTTGCGAAAAAACTATAAATCCTGAAAATTTGTATTCCCCTAAATTAGCATAAAATTAAATTTTAGCGGGTTTATTTGAAAACACCCAAAAAAGGTTCTTCACATAGTTTAACCCATTAATTCTTATACACCATAGTGTACAACCTCGATTTTCGTTTTTTACGATTTTCTCGAAATTACACCGCCTATTAAATAACCGTCAAGCATATGAAATCGGGGGTAACATTTTTTAGAATTATTCTCGCGTTGCGAGGAAAACGCAAATTACGAAGAGAGAAAAAAAAAACTCGAATATCTGAAACATGTTCAAAACGTCTCAAAATCGGCCAAAAAGTGTTTCTCTACTCAAGTAAAGACATTCTATGCTAATATTGTAACTTTAAAGCGAACGGCGCTAATCAAAGCGACAAATTTTTCCAGAGCAGCCGTTGCCCGGCTGCCAAAATGCATCTGCGCGTGCACACGTGAAATACATTCGAAAAAGAATAGCAGGAATCGTTCCCTGATAAAGCAGATTATCGAGCGCTGCGTCGGTTAGTTTCCCTGGATTCGGTAGAAATTTCGAACGCCGTTCGAATCGTTTCCCGCTTTCCTCGCGGGCGGCGTCGTGGCACGGCGGTTATTGCGTGAACACGCGTGTCTACACGCGCGCATTTCGACGTTAGAGCGCGCGACGGTCGCAACCGTTTCTGCCGGCTTCCGTCAACGGTGGTTCTCGCTCTAGCCTTTCGTTTCAACTGCGCAGTTGGCGAGCCTCGGTACGACGCGGAGCATTGGTAAGTCTTTTCTTTTTACCGCACAACTCGTAACTTAGAGCGGCGGCGTTCGTGATGCAGCAGGGGGTAACCCTGAGGGTGACGGTCGCCCCCGAGGGTGGCTTCGATTCTCAACCGAATCGTTACGCTCCTGCGATCGTGCAGCGCCCATCTCGAGGGCACCGGCCCCTTAACTGACGCTGTCAATAACCCTCGCCCTCCTCAGAGCTTTTCTTTTTGCTTTTTTCTTCTTTGCTTTTCTTTCACTTTGCGTGCGATAAATCCGCGGGCAATTGCCTCTCGACGTTTGCGAGTCTCCAACACGGCCTAAAACTGGGTCGGAGACGAGTTTCATTTATGGTTTGTGTTATTCCTTAGCAGGCTAAATCCCCTCGCTCTCTGCGTAGACCGTGAGACGCACTGGCTTGGACAAATCCGTTTACGGTATCTACGCGCTGCTTAAATCCGCCCCACCGCGACGTCCCTGACCTGATTTAAAATTTATTCTATAATCGCTCGTTCAACGCAGCACCGACAGCGGACGCGATAGATGTCGGTATGCAGTTTTTCGTTGCATAATCGGTTCATCCAGGTGGTAGAAAAAAGAGCGCACAACGATATTGAGTAAATAATAACACTTGTCGAGTACTCCATATAGGTAATAACAAAGTACTGAATTTCTTTCGTATTTCTCTAAGCAAATTTTTATTGGAGTTATAACAAGAACGGTGATCGAATGGAATAAATTTTTTTTTTTCATCTGAATGAATGTGGCTTCACTTGATGAACAGAACCACTTTTTCCTGGATCAAATGACATTTTTTAGAATAAGGAAAAAAAAAAGGAAAATTCCCTTGCTATATTTGGTAAATTCAACAAATTCATTTTCCGTACGTTTATCTTAAATGTGTAATGACTTTAGTTATTTTATGAGTAAAATTTCCCCATAGTGTGGCCTCTTTTTGTACAACCACCTCAGCTTCAATTTGGGATGGTTACCAAAAGAAATTTGTCGGTCGGTTGACATTGATTTTCTTATCTCATCAACCGTTTTGATAACAACTGCGATATGTTTGTAGGTTTACAGTTTTCGTATTACGTCCAACGTGCGATGAGCATTCGGCTTCTCGAATCACACCCCTCAGTTATTTTTTATTTACCGTTAACGTTTTTCAAACCATTGAATGTGAAAAAAACATTATACTTCACTTCCTACCGTTGCATACCAAAAAGCAAATCTTTTTTTTCACTACGGATAAAATTATACTTGTCGACTATTGTATATATGATGTATAACATATTACAAGTACATGCAACGCTTATTTTACTATTCGTTATGTTTGTTGTTATCATAGCCGGTCACGTTCCGTAACGTAGCTGAGCTATGTGCGGCACTTTACGTGTGTACAGCTTGAGTTAGGAGCTAGTATACCTATATTATTCATACATGTACGTGTATGGACAGCGTTGAAGTCAGTAACGTTGAGATAACGAAACATGAAGAAAAAATCATTGCCGTGTAATTTCTGAATGAACTTCAAGAAGTTAGCTTTCAAAATTATGAATGTAATTTGTTTATAATGGCTTGACAAATTTCGGACGATCTCAAGGAGCGAAGTTACGATCTTTGCTAAACATGCATTGTTGGAGTAACGTGACTAACTTCGTCTTCACTATCAATGGTGAATAACCTACGCAAATACCGGATACACGTGTGTCTGCTATGAGCCGGGTGTTCGTTAACATGATTATTATCATTTTTAATGCGTCATTCTTTCCAATTCTTTCTTTGTACAACTCCGTATTGATTTTTCGGTTTACTTATAGGAAGCCAGATTTTCTCTTGATGAGGTCAGTTTTGAATTTATAGAGTACGAAGAGTAAAATTCGCAGAAAATAATTAAAAATCACAATCGGACGTTGACAAATGTACGGGATTTGTCAACCCTATTTTGAATTTATAACATGCAGTGCAATACAAATTGGTCTACCTACCTGATTGTGGTTGACTATGAATTTTGTTCTCAAACGAATTAATTATCGAAATTTAGTCCGCAGTGTATTTTTCAACATCAATGGCTCAATATTTTATTATTCGGTTGATGTAGTGAGATGCGGCACTTGGTAATTCGGAATCTCCGTCACACACGGCCAATGCCTTAATTTTTGGACGTTATAAAAGTATGATTGTTCCCATAAGAATTGGATAATTTGATAAAACATATACGCATTGTGATTGGCAAAAGATAAGCGAAAACGGTTAAACCTTCCTGTGGATGATAATGATTTTTTTGATATATCTACAATCCTTGATGAACCAAAAGCGAGGATATTAAAGAGAAAACTTTCCAACTCGTTTGCAACGCATTTCATCATTACAATAATCGTTATAACGTGTAAGAGATGTGCAATGTAATCAAGAACCCATTGTCGAAATTTTCCGTAGAATTGTGCATAGTTAAGGATCGATCCAAACTCCAACGGTTTTTTAAGAGGGTTCCATGGTTAGTCTAAGCTGTAATTTTGCGAGATTTTGCAAATCACGTGTTTTGCCCATGACAAACATTTTGCGTAAAATCAATGGTCGAGTTATTGGCAAACGCAAATTACCAACAATTGTAGGATAACGATTTATATGGTTTTTTCGTTTCAGTGATGTGTAGGCCTAGGCAATGATTCTATAACTGACACCCCCGCACCATACGATGCAAAATAATTCAATTTTTTCGCTGCTAACTTGAACACATTTTTTGAATTTTTATCTATTTGATTTTCAATAATAAGATTCATCCATTTCATGTCGCCGTTCAGGGTAACTCGAGAAAATCTTGTGCACACATTTTTCATTACTTTTTATGATATTTCTTCATACGTTGTTTACTTTGTTCGATGAATTTGACGGCTAGGGTACTTTTAGTCTGTTTACATCTCACACGATTGAAAGATGAAATGCTCAAAAATGTTTCACGAATGACGAAATACCGATAATTCGATCGTGTTTAATTTCCTCAGCTTGCGCGATATAGCTCTTGGTATATTCGTTCCTTGCTTTAGTCCAGAGTGACGAACTACATTGATTAAATTATGTGATACCTTCTCTGAGCTTTCGCAGAAACAGTTTGAAACTTTGCCGGTCTTGCAGTTCCCTGTGGAATCCGCCGTGTACTACATGACATTACACGATTATATCTGGCCGAATTTCGAATTTTAGATTTGCCTTAAAAATTCTTTCTCTTTATTTTATCAAAGCAAAACTATATTCCAAAGCATTTTTTATTTTTGTACCTATATATATTCTGGATAATAAATTATCGTTGATTTCGAAGTATTACCAGTTATCAACTTGTGATGATTTTCTTCATAACGACGACGGCTTTGAGATACAAATTCCCTGGATATAAAATGTTCATTTCTACTCAGAGTTTATGAAAAATTTGAACTACCGCAAACAATGACGGTATGTTTTCAAAATTGAACAAAATTGCGGATTCCCAAAATACACCGTCTTTTATTATGAACTTTTTTCATTTTTAAATCGAAAATTTTTACACCTGAATCAATACGGAACAAATTTTTCTTGACTTGGTATTGATTTTTTTTTTTGATTAGGATGTTCTGAAATGAACGTAAATTTAGCATCTAGAATTTCCAAATAAACCAAAGTCAAATTTACTCTTGACATTTTTAATTTCAACTTTGTCTAACCAAGTTGGATAATATTCACTAAAAAGTGCATCACAGGAGTAAAATTATGTCGAAAAACATGTATGTTTCAATTTTCATTTCACACATCACGTTTTTGTTATTTTGGTTCGAATTGAGTGCGCGCAATTACAATTAGGATTATCGAAAATAAATTCAACTGTAATATTTGGAAATTCTCCGAGCAATAGTCAGTTTCATTTCAAAAAACCCCAATTCAAAAATGAATATTGAAACAAGAAAAATGCGCCCTGTATCGACGGGGTGTAAATTTTAGTATTTTTGGCTAGTTCTATTTTCAACGAAAGACCATCGAAATCACGAATGGTTTGATTTTGTCAATCTCAAATCTTGTATTTCCATTCGAAAATTTACCGTCAATGTTGACGATGAGAGTTTGTGAGTCAAAATAAACATTTTATGTCATGGCAATATTTAATTTGAAGTGAGTCATCTTTAAAAAATGTTTCATCAATTGATTACTGGTGATCTTTAGAAATTTTTGATAATCAATCAGTCGCAATCAACGAGTACAGAAAAACGTAGTTTCGGATGAAATTTTACGTTGAAAATAATTGCTCTAAAAAATTTTCCAGTCAAATCTGAGAGTTGAAATTAGAACGCTTTTGACCTGAGAGACAATTTCTCACCGACACTGTGAGTTTGTTCCTCGTGGGTCAATTATGCGCTACGCTTCGTATGTGCGAAAGCAATTTGCAGCCTAGTGGTCTCCCAGGATTCCCAAGCTATCTGCTACCTACTATTTCCATAGAGCAGCTTCAACAGAATTCGTATAATACACGTGCATATGTATAATATGGTACCAGCAATGCCAAACCGTGAGGGAATATTTTCACTTATATCGTATGGCTGTGGATTTCGTATCGTAAAATGTACGTCTCGCTCCCATAAATCTCGATTCGTTACCTGTAGGATAACTTTTTCAAACTGTTTTCACATAAAAATAAACAGAAACACGCATAATATTTCGGAATCTCGGAAATGTCTCCGATACTTCGTTGCAAATTTTAAGCAGCAAATACAAATGTCACTTTCCGATCAGACCACGAAGCAACTTGTATTTTGATGGCCCCTAATAAAATTCACTCAACTTTCGAGAGGGTGATTATAAAAGACCAAACGTTGGCGTGACGATTATAATCCGAGTAACCCTACGGACGCCGACGATAAAACAATTATCTACCATACCAATGCACAGGAGTTGACTGTTTTAAGACCAGAGTTTGATATTTTATGATCAAACTCTAAAGTTGAGTCAATTTTATTAGGGGCCATAGATTTGACGTATTTTGTACCCGGTACCTTTTTTCATCCACATTTAATCCTGTCGTTACGTTTGATTCCTGCTTTGCCAACCTGCGTATCGGGTTTTTGTTGGTATTCTGTACCGGTAACAAATACTGTCGATAAGAAAAAGGTCAATGTGCCAACTGTTCGACCAACTGCAGGAATTATTATATTTTTTTATTGTATCGCCTGGGACAATGTATTTTACTGTAAACCCGATTTCATCAAAATATAAAGCATTCCGTATCAAATCAAACTAAACGATGCCATTTTTCTTAACCCCTCTCGATTTTTTCGCTCTGCTCAATCAATTGAGTATAACGTATTGCAAGGGTCAGCCACGACTTTTTTTTAAATCGAGTATTCCCCTGTAAAACTCGTCGGAAAAAATCGGATCTCACCGTTTCCGTTTGAAATAATATACGCAGAGGATATTCTTGATAATTCAGTCAGCGGCGTTTTTGGGACTGATGGCGAAGAATAAGATATCGAGTCGTGACTCAGACAAGATGAGTTTGGTTACTGTAAAAAATATCGATTTTAAAATAGTTCCCAGAGTACCAAATTATCGTAGAATTCAAGACTCATCTGGGAGTACAAAAATGGCTACATGTGTTATTAATCTTTTCCATTCTAATCTCACACACAGTTTTGTTGTAGATTACATGAATTTCAATCTATCGAGGAGTCTACACCGAGTTTTATGACGCATGACGATATTGAGTTACTTTCTAGACAACTTATGGTTCTTGAACGACGTCATCGAATTAGTTGGCAATTGACAATAAAAGAAAGATTTTAAGATGCACGTGATTCGAACAATTAGATGTTTTTTTTTTTTTTTTTTAATAGTATTTCAGTGTTAAAAATGTCGTTGAACTGACTGATTATACGTGTTTCATCGCGCAATTTTTGTTGAAGCACGTTAACATTTTGAGGGTTGATCATGTTACTCACGAAAATCGATGTACAACTTTTTGCATTTTCTGCGTAAATTTGTTTATCACTATCAAACACTGTGGAAAAGCAACCGTGATATTTAACGTTTATGTACAGTATTACATTTGACTTGTCAGTCCGTTGCTAACTTGGCCTTTGTGGGTTTGTCACGCTTTTCCATTCGAAAGTGAAAACTGATTTAATACGTCTCAGAAAAAGTACCAAAGTTTATATTCTGACGAATCTGATTTGAAGATGCAGCCACTGTTGGTTTTGTAAATGTACAGTGTAGTTCTACAAATACATTTTTATATCTTTCTGTCAAGTTCAGTGAAAAAATAACCTGATGTAAATTTAATATTGTATGTTACTATATATATCCTGCATGAAATGCAATATCATTGAAGTCAGAATTGAAAAATGACTTAGTTTATAATCGTAACGTATTGAAAAAATAATGACACGGATCCATTCATGATTGCGTGACTAATGAACGGGTAGACTTGATGATCTGATCATACGTTTGCTTTTTTAATTGACGAAAGTCGTGTAAGAATCAAGCATTGCCTACAATCATGATTCAAATAATGCATTTGCCTTTGTTCGAGAGATAAAGGTGGACTCAAATAAAAATCTATTACACAGATATTTGAAGGAATACGATAGCCAAAATAACGCAGAACGATTCATTTCCGTGAAAAATTTTGTTCAATTCGTACAAAAAATGTCAATCTTCTGTGAAGAAAGTTTATACGCAAGGAACTTTCATTACAGAAGATTGTTTTTTTTTTTTTTTCAGGATACTTACTACCATAATCCAAATTTTTCTGGAAGGAATTTTTGATCTAATCTTTTTTAGTCATTTTAAAAACGAAAAACTCGATATTATCGAAATTTCACCAGAGTCCTACCTTAATAAATCACAACAGGTATATTAAAAATAATAAAAGCATGGAAAATTTTTTTAAAATTAAGGAAACGTTGTAGTTATGATAATTCTAAAACATTGCGCGTGTGTTCTTGTTGGGGAAGGAATTCCGACATAAAAAAATGATGACATTTGAATTTAATTTGCTTACAAACGAACTCCCTGAAATTCATGAAAAATACGCATCAACTTCTTATTAAAATTTATTAACGTGAGGTTTTCCAGGATCTTGTCATCGTCTTCAGCGAACTTGTGCAACAATAATAATAAAAATAGTGATAGCAATGACAATAATAACAACAAAACCAATTGCAGCCGTCTTCAACCTTCTTCAAAGTTTAGCATATGTTATAGAAAATCCGATTGACAATATCAGACAAGTTGTCATAGCTTTACAATTTGCATGACAAAAATTCACACTTATCGTAAGGTTAATGATGTGAAAAATCCTACGTACACTCGTTCAGATTTGATTTATTTTCACGCTGTCAAACAACGAAGCATCTCGAAACTTGGATTTGCGAAAAAAAAATTAACTTTCCAAATACATGTACACAGAGTCTCTTAAAAAAATGTGGCTCATCCCGAGCGGTTTCCGAGAATATTTTTTAATCAGGCTCGTTTAAATCAACCCTCGTATCTTTTATCCTGTCGAGCTATTTAATTTAACGATATAAAAGAAATTTCACTCAGTGAATTTTCATTATTAAAGGCTTTACCTGACCCGGTTAGTTAGCTCAATATTAAATGCAGCGAAATTTTTTTCACCGTTATAAGGTCTACGTGCTCGAACGTTGGTATCTTCCGTTATACCCGACTTGGATTGTACGTGTATAATATTTTGTTACATACACAATTACTCGCACAGGTGTACGTACGTCCTTCTTGTCCTTATTCTGACTACGGAGGACGTGATTCCATTACAGAATATTATTTTAATTGCCTTAAGCTTAAAACTTAACGTAGCATATAATTTCCTTCTCCACTTTTTCGTTGCTCTCTTTCTATCACACTTTATCTCTTTCCTTTTCTCGCTGTCTTTCTCATTCTCGTTTTTCGTTTCATCCAATTTTTCACTCTACTTTTACTACGGGTACATTGGAGAATTACCGGAAATTCCCAGTCGCTTCTCTTGCATAATCCTCGTGAATGCAATTTTTCCTGCATATGATGATAAGTCTTCCGTTGAGTAAAAAATTTTCAGCCGTTACTGAAAATGAACAATTCGGTGTATTGGTGCAATAAGGGTGTAAGTGCATGTTTTCTTAATTTGTAATATTGGCGTTCGAAATTATTAATCCTTTCGAAATTTCCCGCAAGGTTCGAAGCAATTTCATATATTGGAATGTCATACTATTTCATTCCCAATATTGTGTTCATTAGATTAATATATCGAACTATACTCGCAATGCCTTGCACTTGTACCTTTTTTTACACGAATGTTTTTCGTCATTACAGTTTTACAACTGGTTAGAAATTTAATACCGAGAAGTTCGTCCGGCACAAACGATTGTTTATCTGCCGTAAGGCAGTTTCAAGTGTACGAAACCCTGCTTAGTTCAGATTTTTCAAACCTGTCACTTATACCCTTTTCATACTAACCCCCTCAATTTTAATCATGGCTTACGCTGCTAACGGAATCTTGAAAAATCCAGATTCAATTTCGATATGATTTTATGAAACAAAGTTTTAGCAATGTCAATTCATCAGGATTAAACTTCTTAATCTGATATCGGCTCGCGGATTATAAAAATTGGTTTGTGATTGTCTGGGGTAATTAAATCTGATTTTTGTTTTCTCATTGGGTGTATTAATTGATTTTGTTTATAATGACAAGAAAATTTGATTTATTTATCATTCTCATATATCTTGTGCTACGTGACACTAGGTAATGATTTGTAAAATTTAGTGTCTTTATTCGGCCTAAAAAAAAAAAAAAAAAAATTCCTCAATTCTGTGCACAACTGTTCCATTTTTTTCAAATTATTTTTCATACACGGTTGACTTTTGAAAAAGCAAAGGTGTAGGAAAAATGTTTTCTATGTAAGAAATTCTGAATTTCTTGAAAGCATATCAGTTTTTAACGGGGATTTATATTTTTAAAAGATTCATTTTTTTTACGAAAAACTTTTTGCTGTGGTTTCCATTGGAAGAAGGTGCGATTCTAATTTTTACACTAAAGGTTCGTTTCCTTCTTACCGTGTAATAAATATGAATTTTGTAGAGAAGGACTTGCAGGAGATGACTATCATATACATTCGTCATCATTCAATTGGAAAGTAGCGTCCTTTTTTGCAACAAGTTTATTTTACGGCGTTCAATTTTGAAATCAAAAATATGAGAAGTAACTTTGAAAATTATTTCCTACTCGGCGATACGGAGAAGGCACAGACTTTCATGAAAGAACCACATGGTTCCAATGATCATGTTCGTTACCTCGTTGAAAAATGTTAAAATATTTTGAGAATTGGCTTAAAAGTCTGATTCAGTCGATTGTTTTTACGAAATAAAGTAGTTTTCCTCCATTCGATGTACTAAATAAACCAAATGAAATTGAGGGTTGAAAACAACATGAAAGAATGAAAAATACATTTTGTAACGTCTCGAGACTATATAGTATCAAACGAATTAATTCTGAGTATGTTACAACTAATTCAAGGGTGTTTAGATTACAACTCATCCCAATCCAGGAATTACTAAAATTTAAATAAGTCAAAATCTGTAAGCAGAATTGTGTTTCAAGGTTATGAATGTGCTGTACAAAAATCACTCGATTTGACCTAAAATTTTAATAGTTTTGATTAGGGGTATGTCGACCTCCATCTAATTTAACAAATCGTATTTCACAATTCTTACTCATCCTGGGAAATGAAATCTTTTTAAACTGTGTTGAATGACACAGCTTACGATTGTGCCTGTCCGTTGACCGAAAAAAATCTGAAGAATTGATGATAAAAAAATATCTGATTTAGGATAATTTCGAATCGTGTAAAAATCTGCTGCAAATGTTTCCATTAAATTTTTGAACTTTTCTTAGTCAGCCCACAAGCATGATCATCAGCCCTATAATTTCTGAAAATTTAAACAAATTTCATTTCTTCTTATTGAGAAAATAATGCTGTGTAAATCTCCTACAGATTATTTAAATACTCTTATCGATCAGCGATGTTGGCGCTGATATTCTTCGGGTTTTTATGTTCCTTTTTCTGTCAGTTTTAAAGACGCTTTTTCACCAGATATGTCGTGTCTCATTGACCAGAGGTTACGAGAATGCACTAAATAATTTACACAATTAGGTGGAACGTCGGTTTGTAATTTTTTTGCTAAATTTATCGATTTTTCACGTGTACAAACACAGTTTTATATATGAACCAGTTGCTTGTGATCCATGGTTCCTCAGAGACGACTCTTGTTCCTCTCGATGTGTAGAATTTTTTAATCCCATTTGACCTTGATAGTCAAAATCGAGATCAATTTTACGGGGGAATATCTTTCACGATCTGAAGAATCATCTGGTAAAACGGCGATTAATAATTTTTTCACACCCTGTACACGAAAAGAATGTAAGCATTCTTTAACCGTCATTAAAATACCTACTTCTACGTATATTCCATTTCAAGATGAAAATTTCCGAGGGCCAATCAGTACTGCTGTCAGGTAAGTGGATCCTTAGGGTACAGCCGACGAATTTTTCAAGTTTCTGAATAGCTTACGTAGTTGGTGGTGCTCGTGGTGCTTGGTAAGTGAGGCGTGTATTCCTCTTCGAAAACCTTGAACGTGAACCACGAGGAAACTAATAGATAACCGTAAACCGAAAATGGGGCACTGGCGGGCCCCCATAGTGGAAGAAGAGACATTTTTTACATCTCTTGAAATATTTAGGGTGACTTTGCATATTTCAGGACCTTCGGTTTGGCCTCAGGATACTGTCCAACGCGTGGAACGGGTCCTTGGAAAGTCAGTCGAGTCGAAACTGTTCCCATCGACCGGGCATTGCCCGAGAAAATTATCATACCAAATTTTCTTCAATAAAAGTAACGATCGTTACCTTTTCTCAACCCAAATTCGAAGCTTCCTTCTTCGTTTTCGGTCAATTTCCACCATTCATATTCTTCTCGTACATTCTTCCGCTCCCTCTCCACGCTTGTTTATAAATTACCCCTAATGTGACGCCGTCGATCGTGTCTTTCATCGCGGCACCAGGTTCGCGTCGCGAAACCTGAGATCTTATACTGTTTTTTTTTTTTTGTTTTTTTTTCGGAGTAACGACTTCTTGATCTCCGTCAGCTGTGCCTGGGGACCAAAGATTGGAAAAGAGTTTGGCAATCTATCTGTTTCCCCTTTCGCTTTTGCTGCAGTGTAGCATCGGCAACACAGGTACGCCACCTAACGTTCTACAGCTGTGTGGGTACAGATTCGTGATAGAAATATAGCAGGGTCTCGAAGAGTATAACCGCAACGCGAAGTGGGAAGATAAAGATTTTGAAAAGATTTTAATATCAGATAGGATTGAGTCTGAGACGTTGCAGAAGGTAAACACGAGCGCAACTGAAGCAGGATGAAAACTTGTACTTTGTCACCGTGAGGTGAAGGCACCTGCACATTTATAACCGACCCGCCGGGTGAGAACATCTATAGGCGTGCAATCTTTCCAGATTACATCTTGGATCATATAACGTTTTTAAAAAAAAAGTTAACCTTAGATTCTCGGGGATATAAAAGCGGCCGCGGCAGTCGTTCAACGAGTACATGCCCCGAAGGCCTTTTGTAAATTTTAACGTTTCTCAAAGCTGAGCTTCACCCTGTATTGTTGCAATATTTACGGATAATACGGCTGTTGGAAAAAAATATTCTTCTACTATGCACAGGTTTATTTTTGCGTTGGTGAATACGCGAATTGCGACTAATGCAGTCGATTCACCTGAAGCCCCCACAACTGGCTCTCATTTGCTCGATTTCGGTCAAGTGTTCAACAACCGATAAATGGAAGTGGATTTCGGACAACGATTTTCTGCTACGAATATGGTCTTGCCTATATTTTCATACGTACGGAGGAGAAGGATTATTTGAGTCAAGTGGTATTCGATTGATTCGACTAAATGCTGTAGACAAATCTGGCGAACGCAATATTTACTCAATTTAATGAAATACTTGCGAGAATTTGATACTGAATTGAGTCAGACCTTTGAATGATCATGCTGACTATTAATTTATTCAGGATACCACGGCGTGAGTGTTTTGACGTAATGTGAATATTGTATCAAGAAAATGTGTGACTGAAATGACTAAAAATTGGATTGAATGCACCTCGATCGTTTTCTTTTAAAAATATGAAACTGTTGTAGCAAAATAAATTGAGCTTCTTTTAATTCATGTTTCGTTGAGTCAAAAAGTTTAGTGGTCGAAGCAGGTAATGAAATTTGTTCTTACAAAAATCTTTTGCATTGACTGAACATTAAAGTTAATCAAACTCACAAACGTATTCTTCGCATTGTATCATTCAAAATTCTGGTGACTCAAAATTTTGCCGGATTTACGCGACATTTAACGGGTGAAACCCGAAAACTTGATGTTACAGGATAGAAGTATAAATTGAATATGCGTCAATAGTTTTGGTTTATTTGTCGTTAATATCAATTGCGATGACTCGAAACCATGCTTTCTTCACTTGTGATATGTCTGACGACAAACTAACTATATTGGAATTGTTGAATTGAAATCATCGTATTTGGAAAAAAATGAGGGATACTAAATTGAAGCGAACAGACTCCAGCAAAATCCCTTTTGTTTGTTCAAGAATTCCTTTCCCTCCGTGTGCTTGATATCCAAGCAGAAGATCAAAGAAAAATTTCAACACCTCCAGTGGGTGCTACTCGAGTTTACTATCACGTGCCGTGCAGAGGCATTAATTTTTTGCACCCTTTGCGCAAAACGAACAATCGTAACATTAAATCTGCTCACAATCTGTGCTCAGTCTATTCAGGAAAATTTATACCGATATTCAGTAATTACGAATATTACCTAAAACCTTTACAAGGTTACAGAAAGTTGAATGTGGTAGATGGCTCGGGGAAGCGAAATTCGCGTCAGGGAAATCTTCGCGAAAGTTTCACCGATATCTAAACGTACCTGTGTGTGCAAGAGTTTCACCCCATCCAGTCCCCTTCTTCTTTTGTACTCATTGATTCGAGTGCACTTTTGGGACTTGGCGTTTCAGATTTACTAGCCTGCGTATTTTCTCGTTGGCTGCGATCGATATATCCATCGAGGATATGTGCATAGGTGAAAAATTGCCATTGAACCAGCAATGAAGCGCAATATAACGAACTGCGGATCCTGCGGAAGTCTTAACAGCAAGTGCTCGAATGATTTCTGGGCATGGCGTTGATATCTGCAGCAAAAATGTCGGCGTCGGATCGAAGTAACTACAACAATTTTGGAGCTTCGTTTCGCATTACGATAACTAATAGGGTGAGACATGCTGTTGTTATACACTTGGCAGAAGATTGACAATCTGGTAATGGACCGGGGGATATTTTACGGAGGAAAAGTAATCCGCTGTCGACGTCTGTTCCGGACACCGGGAACTAATCAGTGACGCCCTAATTGCCAGACCGTACCCCGTTCGTCTTTGCCTTCACCTTGCAGAACCAGATTAGAACCCTTTGCTTATTCTCGCGCTTCTGTATTCACCGTGTTACACCTGGCAAAAACTGTGCCATTATTCCACCCTCGATTTTGCAATCATCCGAGCGATCGCTGCAACGATTGTGTTTCTTTCCGATGTTCCTTCAACTTCTGTATTTAATTTTATTAGTCTTGTTGATTAGCATTTGAATAATTTATTTCTGTACATCCGAGTTCGTGTCGCTAATTTTCTCAAGGTCCTTGGCTTGGGAAAATTCGAATTCTTGTAGGAAATACATTTTTACACAATTATTATTTTTAGCCCCGGTCTGTTTACTTTACCCAAAGTTCATTTTTGATGCGGGGTCTCCAGCGACCCCGGCGTGACACCGGTGTTTGCGATGGAAGGTGTAGTCTCCCGAATTTTTATCTTCCACTTTATTTTAGTACGGTTATATATTTATTCAGTTCGTTACGAAAAGTCTTATCAATTTATCGTAACATGAATTGGTGATTTGTTTGAGATGTTTTCTTCTTGGTTTTGTGAATTTCTGAAATTTTCAGCTGGTCAAATCCAGGTCTTTGCTCATCTGGAAGACTTTTTCTTTTAGATAAACTATAGTTGCCAAAATCTCTCTGATGAATTTTTACAACAGAGGTAGAGCGACTTGAATTCAATAATGAATTCAAATGAACTTTTCCAGTACACTTGATGATACCAGCGATATATAATTCGTAAATAACTTTACCTATTATTCACAAAATGTCTCAATTTCTACAAAATCTACCGAATGCCTTCACCTCCCTGTTGTTTATTGAAATTGAACTTACTTAACACCGATCAAACATTTACAAATAACCGTAAATTAACTTGGAACTAATTTACAAACTATAAACCAATGAACAAGCTTTTCGAGGTGCGCAACGTAAAGATTGATGTACCAATCGACGAACTGTGAACTTATCGAAATAAATTTCAAAATTAGTTCAGAACTGTTCAAGTGGGATATTTTGCGTGCGGAGTATTACTTGAACAGCGTGAACCGGAAACTCCTTCGCTTGAGGAGAGCCTTCGAAACCTGAATGCTCGAAAACCTTTCTTTGTTTCCGTATCCATACATATATGTATGAAGAATACTTACTCAGGAGTCAAGAGATAACACCAAGCTCATATGTTTCACTTAAGGGTCTCCGCAGGCTCTGCGTATCCTTTCGGCTTACGCGATATACGAGACCAGAAAATATTGTCGTACGATTTTATACTCTTTGTGACTCACGTACCTGAATCCAAGCTTCTAATGCACCCATATAATATTAATTCATCCCCACGAGAATCGACGACACTGTTGATCTGTATTTCATGTCCTGAACATGTGTTACTTCGCAACTACAGTTGCGAAATTGACCAAATGTTTACAATCGAAATTCTTACTGATTTGCAGGAATAAGGGCAGTGTTGATATTGTTTCCACGATGACCATAATAATCACCTTCTAGTCTTATGTTGCCCTAAAGAATTTCATTTCCCAAAGTTCTTCCCGCGCTTTTCCGTTCATTAAGCAAAATCCTTCGTGTTCATTGATCTAATTTACCTCTCTACGGATTTTGAATTCGTCGTTTACTCAATTATGGAAACATTCAACCGCATCCCGTAATATAATTTTAAAATTATAGGAACCTTGTAAAAGATACTTCAGCAATCACGAAAAAATGAACAGATGATACGAATTTTTCAATTCTTCCAAATCTATACCTTTCGTATCACACAACTCCGATATTAGATATCGGAGTTCAGACTCAAAAAACTGGTCACACAGTTTACTCATCCCTTGTATTTTTACGTATTATTTCAGGACGGATCCCGTGGCGATCGGAAAGAGGGCGGAAAGCGGGGACGCAAGCCTGGCCGGAAGGCGTCCGACAAGGGAGATATGAAGGCGAAGCTCGGTGCGTGGATCCTCTTTTGCTTGTGAACGCCTCATTTTTATTACCGATTTTCGACCCGATTCAATATTTTTTAAACTGCTTGTGGATGATTTAGCATTATTTACGGAAGTATTCTAATTTAAATAATATGAACTTCGATTAAACGCATATGCAACGATGGGCTTTCAAATTATAGCTCCGTCATTTGAAATATGGTCCTGTTTCAACATCGTGTCTTATTTTTTTTTTGTTTGTATAATTCAATAAAATTTGAATTAATTAACGCATCTGCAAAGTGAGAGCTTTTGATCTTGAAAACTTGAAGCAAACTGTTTAATTTTCACTCGTTTAAAATATACGAAATGATAATTTTCTGAAATAATTCACAATCCGCCGAGGAAGCATTATCTTTTTTGAATCTATATATACGTATGTTATCCCTCGATCCATTGTATCTTCAACTTGACTATTCGTACACCGTGTCTGATAATTTATTTTCAACAGACTTTAAAATCTGAATGAATAAAAGAATAATAATCATTTGATTATGCTGAAGAGCACGTTCCGCAAAACAAGAAAATCTTGGTGTAATCCTGCGCGCCGAAGCTTTAAACTTTGAAACTCCACCGCAAGAGCTGAGCTCGGCTTTACATTGAAGTTTACCCCGAGTTAACAGCTCTTCCTAGTCGATAGTGCTTTGAGAGTAGAAAAAAAGGTGAGAAGTTCAACCGAAAAAAACAAAAAAATACCTCTGAATCGATTACTCATTAGATAAATCAATTTCATTCGGTTTGTATAGCTTTCACTTTGCAGATTATTTATATCTGCAATAACATTTGTGTGAAAACTACGCCAGACCCCGGATATCCAAAACGGATGTCCGGGGAATTTAAAGTTGGTACAAAAAATAGAGGAAAGAAAAACTGTACAAGTTCAGTTGCTTCGATCAGAAAGATACTAAAATCTCAGTATTTTCAGACAAGTGAGGAAATATTTAATCAGGATCATACATTCATTTGACAATAGCGTGTTTACTAAACTTCACCGAAGATCAAGTCCGAGAATAATTAGAAATGCATGCAGTAGAACTTTTATCATAATAATCTGTCAACGGGAAAGCTGACATTTTTCATGTTCTTTAAATGCCTACACCTGAATTCCATGCTAAATTAAAAATACAGGCCTATGGGTACTTGATAATGAAATACGGTGAATTAGAATTCTCTTACCTTGTAGCAGTTATTGTACAGAGAACGACCCCGTAATTTTCTTTGAGATCTCACAAAGCATCGTTTTTGCCATTATCGCTGGGATTTTCGTTATAAATTTACTTCTTCGCGTCTCCAAACCTTTTCCTTTTTCCACACTGTCATCAATCCATTCCAAAGGTCAAAATCACCGCTCATAAAATTATCCTACAATTTCAATCCGCTGTAAAAAGATATGTCGGATGATACCCCGTCCTCTCAAAAAGAACAACCAAAAGGACATTTGTCAGTTTATATGAAAGGGCGGTTTTATCACCGTGAAACAAGATTCGTATCGTATCGGGGGCAGATTTCATAACTTTCGCGATTTCAGTTTGTGAAGACTGAAATATTTACAATACCTTTCATCACTTTACTGTCAAGAAGAATATCGCTTTTATGGTTAAAAAAAAAATGAGTTACTTGTTTTGACATATCGTTACAATTCGTGGTCTCTAGAAACAAAAATTCAAAATTCTATCAAAACTTCCGCCGTACTTTGTTCAAACAGCTTTAGATCTTGAATACGTAAAATTTGTTCGGGATATTGTTTCGATACTAGGTAAAACGGGAACCGACGATTTTAGTAAATCACTGTATAGAACTGGACGCACAAATGTATAACCACATATATCGACCACCATAACGATAGTTACATATCTGATTAGGTAGAGCAGAATATTAATTAGCATATCCTAAGTTATGTACCCGGTATCTGAAGTTGTGTAATAATTTCAAATAAGATACTCAGTTCAAAAAAATTGCTCCGGATAAAAGAACATTTCAAACGAAATCGATGATTTGAATGTCAAATGACGAATCAAAGATCGCAGTGTTGATGTACAAAAAAAGCTTGTCCAATTATTATTTCGAAAATTCGACTAACGCACACGAAGTTTATTGACCCGCTTCAGTTGTAATCCTAAATAATGTACTTCCGCATGAAATTTCAAGAGGATTAGGTGAACAAACTCGTTGGCAATAGTCAGGATTCGCGTAACAATTCGCCTTACCCTTAACGTAAGCGACTCCATCGCTGCTGCATAGTCTTTAACTTACTTTTGCATTAATTAGTACTTTTCACAGAGGATTACCCGTGCTAATGGCTAAATTCTGTCGGCAGAGTTAGAAGCTTTGAAGTTCGGCCGCGTGGCTGAACATGAATTCCTCTGAAGAAGCAAACCCTGGTGCCGATTTGTAATTATCCTTATGGTCTAAAATCTGCAATTTCACAATTTTCATTCCGTTTCTATTTCTACTGCATTAATTTCACTCGCGCAATGAATATTTATACTTTTGTGCTGTTCCTTCCGGTGTTTTGACAAGGCAATCTGTCGAACTCTTTCCCCACTGTAGTGAAAGCCAGAAGTGAGAACACCCTCTACATTGCCAGGAGGTCATTTACCCACAATAATTTGTGAAATGTTCTCATTCTTAGAGAGTTTGTATAATCACAAGCGGGGGTAGAATAAAACTGGGGATTTTCACGAGGTTGAAGTTCGTAACTTTGATATAACGATGCATATTGAAGAAAAAAAAAAAAAAAGTTACTTCCCAGCCTCAGGATTGTTTGAAAATCGGTAATGCATAATTAAAAGAAAAGGTACTCATAATCTTTTCAAAATAGTAAATGAACGAGTTTTGTTTCGATGCTTTATCA
Organism: Neodiprion pinetum; assembly: GCF_021155775.2. Taxonomy (NCBI): domain Eukaryota; kingdom Metazoa; phylum Arthropoda; class Insecta; order Hymenoptera; family Diprionidae; genus Neodiprion; species Neodiprion pinetum. Next base: position 12,284,963 of record NC_060232.1, read on the forward strand.
CGTTAACGTCACTAACTTCAATACTGTGGATTTTCACAATCTTTTCATACAAGTAAAAATATTTATTTAGTCTTCTACATCTCACTAATTAAATATGAAGTCAACCGCCTACTTTCCTAAAATTAATGTTTTGAATATTGTTCAAAATTGTTCTAGGTTTGTTCAACTTTGTTCCAAAAGTTAACGTCGCAGTTATTTCACCACCAGAATTGTGTTGTGTTTTTTACATCTTTTTAACTGTTTGGACTTTATTACAGATCGCGTTGTTATATGAAACAACATTAAAACATACAACTGTAAAACGCCCCATCAGGTTCCTAGTTTCATTCGTAGAGGAATCGTACTGCCAACTATAGCAGCTGTACGATTGTGTGAAATAATCATGGCAATCATAAACATATTTCCCCACTACACACTTCTTTAATAAAACAACTTTTCAACATTGCAGTAAACGAAATTATATATTTTCTTCATTTTAAATACAGTTCGTTCAACTATAAAATGTGATTCCTTCTACTCTGAGTATAGTATTTTTTTTCCATAGAATTGCCGCCACGCGCGAATGCTGTTTGCTTTTCATCCTTGCCCTTTTTTCCGAAGCTCAGGTCGTGCTTTCGCTTCGCGTTACTAATGACCGAAAGGCGTACGTGCAGTACAAACTTTTTTCCTACCACTGAATTTATTGTTATAGCTTTACAAGACTAGGTATATACATACACACATATATATATATATTTCATATAGGTTATACCAACCGAGCAACTCACCTATATACTATCCTGATTTTCTTCCAAGGAACGAATCTCACCTTACAACTTCCATCTTGACTCTAACTTCAACTTTAAAAGCGTTAGAATTTTTTCTTGCTTCATCGTGATGCAGAATAACTTTGCCGTAAAAATTGCAGGTTATACGCATCCATATTTTTTGCCAATCCGGAAGAACTAAAACAATTATCGTAGTATTTTCTCACAAACATGGTTATAGTTAAAAGAATAGTCGCGCAATTTGTTAACTGATACGTTTAATGAAGTTATTATTATTTCTTTGTCGTAGATAAAATTATTTTTTTGTTCAGTATAGCATACCTCAGACTGTTCTGGGTATCATAGAATGTTTTTTCGTACAATTGGTGCCACACGCGAATGCTTTTTCCTTTTTGTTCTGCCCTTTTCCGGAGGCCGGGGTCGTGCTTCTCGCTTCGCGTTACTAATGACCGAAATGCGTACATGCAGCACAAACTTTTTTTTCCTCCCTTTAGATTTATTGCTACAGCTTTGCGGAATGCGATATATATTTCTTACCTTCCAACCAACTGACTTACCTAGCAGCCTGCTTTTGTTCCAAACATCGTATCCGCAACTTGCGACTTTAATTTTAACTTTTGCTAGAACTTCAAGAGACGTGTCAGAGGAATTTCCCACTTTACTCCACCGCCCAGAATGATGTTCCACTGAAAATTGAACCAATCCGAATCTTCTGCCAATTGACACGAGCAACTTATTCAGCCTTCGGCAGCCTCGACTTTGCAAAATTGAACTCGAGGACGGTCGAGTTGCCAGGTTAACCGTTCGTACTGAAACCTACTTTTTGCAATAGTGTCGTAGGATTGCGAAAGTTTTCATCTCAAAGTAGGAAATCACAGGTTTAGTTATCAGTTCAATGTCGACATTTTATGGGCTACTCGTCACATTCTGGTGTTAAAGATCTGACAGCTGCCTCAAAAATATACAATTTATCATTGAAAAGCAAAGCAAAAACAACGCGACTTTCCTTAACCCTGACGGGTCACGCTTCAGTAGCATTTCATAACGGTCACACAGGGTGAAATTCACCCCAGCTCCAAAAAAGTGATATCCTGATGTAACAATGCGTTCTGAAAATCAAAAAAAAATATCTGTATTCTCTTTTTTTTTTTTTATTTGGATCACAAATGAGGGTATTGAAGAATATTTTATTTTCCATGTAGTAGGTATTTCGCTGAAAAACTATTCGGCCTTTAGATATGAAAAATTAAAGTGTGTCCGTAATGTGCAAAATTAGGGGCGGGATTGAAAGGTTAATTTTCGTTTCGGCCAAAGTTAGATTCGTATTCGAAAATAAGATTTTCATCATGGTAAAAAAATGATATTCATGATATAGAGAGTTGAATGATTTATCCGCGTTTACTTTTGACTCATCTCTCATCACTGATCATTCCCTTGTGCTTTGTACCCCAAGAGACTTGAGAGACGAGGTATGCATTCAGTGTATGATTAACAGGACGATGAAACTCCAGTACAACCTGTACTGCAGGTGACGCCTGAACTATATCGCGTGTTTAATGGTACAGGAACGTATGCGCCATTATACGACCTTTTGCCAAACGTAAAGGTGAAAAGGTGTATTTTCTCCTTTATGAATTTGCGTAAAAAACGTGAGCATACATTCAAAAACATTGAAATTGGAAAATAGATCTTCATTGGTCGCGTGATCGATCAACGGAAAATGGTTGTAAGTATTGTCGGTTACGCCGTTTCATCACCAACTTCATAAAAAATAATCACGTTCGCTAATGGTGCAAGGTCGCATGTGTCTACATCCCAATAAACACCGAATGGTATGAAATACGAATTTTATACGAAAACTCAGTATAAAATTGGTATGGGTAGAAATAGTAAACGTTAGATACTCTATGTCGAACTGAGTTTCGTTGAACGGATGAATAATTAATACGTTTATTAGCAGGTCAGAATGTTGAGTTACTATTAACAAACGTACGTATTTCGTATAAAAATACGTATAAGTGGCGGAAATTCGACTAATTATTAAACGTATTCCGTAAGATTTCGACGTATATTCCACCATTCGGTGTTTATTGGGATACGACCCTAAACAGTTAGGTTTGATTAATATTTTGAGAAAGTAGAAAATTTGAAACATTCTTCTCGAAATCAATAAATCTTCAAAAAAAAAAATACAATAATTACGGTTGCGAGCTTACACCATTTATACACTCAGTAACAAAATTAGCGACGCACCCGTCACTCGGCGAAATAATACCGATTTTCAAACTGCTGTAGCTCAATGAAAAATTGTCGAAAAAAATCATTTTGGGAGGCGTTGTGAAAGTTGAAACTTCATCTTCAAGATGGTTTTTGAAAATTCTTCCTACGGTCATTTTTCATCTCGTGGCGTAGGTTTGAGTGCCGGGTTGTCGCACAATTTTTTTCGTCTCAATCGTCGATCCTGCCCTTATTGACATTGCGTCACTAAAAGTTGAATAAGTCATCGAATAAAAATCACGCGACAAATGTCCAGGAACCATTTTGAAGAGGAGATTTCAGGCTACAAAATGGTCGTCTGAAAAGTGTTCTGCGATTTCTTGAACGTCCCGTAGAGAACGTTGAAAAACTTGTTTTAATTCTGGCTTATCGCAACCCGACACTCAAACCTACGCCACGAGGTAAAAAATGACCGTAGGAAGAATTTTCAAAAACCATCTTGAAGATGAAGTTTCAACCTTCAAAATACCTCCCTAAATGATTTTTTTCAAGAATTTTTCATCGAGTTACAGCAGTTTGAAAATCGGTATTATTTCGCCGAGTGAGAGGAATGCGCCGTTAATTTTGTTGCTGAGTGTATATGTGACAAAGATATATTTTGGTGTTGGAAGGGCGTATATTTCATTTTTTCCGGCTAATCTTAGCGTAGATACGCGTTGTGACGGCTTTTGTAGCGAATGCCGGGAAATGACGAAAAAAAGACAAAATTTTTCGCGCCCTTTTACCACCAAATTCTCCCTTTCGGTGCACACGTCCTTGCGTCATTAGGCAAACTCTGTGTATCACAATACGCGATGTGTAATTTCCGTGGGGTGGGTCTTGTGTGTGTGTACCTATGGGCTGTGGATCCCGCTAACCATCCCCTTCGCTTTCTCGTTGTCTGCACAGCAGGTTCTCGAAGCTACTACAAGCGGGCCGCCATCGGAGCTCCCGATTTTAATTCGAACGCAACGTTGCGTGTTGCAGAACGCAGCAGGCAAAGCGCGCGCGAATGTCGCGCCAGGAAGAAGCTCAGGTACCAGTACCTCGAAGAATTGGTCACCGACAGAGAGAAGGCTGTGCTTGCGCTCCGCAAGGAACTTGACACGGTACGTCTTTCAAACCGACAACCCAGGAACGAGAATACGAGAAAATGGGTTCGCCGCTTCTTTCAGCCTGAATGGCGCAAGGTTTTAGGTCAAGATTGCCTCACGGGATTGTAGAAATGACAACAACTGTCCTTGACATGTTGAACCACGCAGGCGCCGTGAATCTCTGTAGTTTTTAGCGTCTCGAAATAATTTGCAGTAGCTCGTATCACGGGGAAATTAATACGAAGAGATCTAATTTCTATTTCTTAGATCTGAATTACGAATCATTAGATCAGATTTGACGAAGACCAAATTTTTATGGAAAATAAATTGATGAAGAAAACGAACGTCAGTGATACTTACCATTTTAAAACCTGGCATCGAAACGCCTGAAAACTATTTAATTCTGTTCGCAATTTGCATCATTTTATTATTAACAACAAACGTGGACGACTCTTCATCTTTAATAAAAGAAATTTGCATATTCACAATTAGATATACCATTGCATACCTCAAAAAGGTAATGAGTATGAATAAAGTGGGAAATTTTTTGGTTCATCGACTAATTTCATGGTTATGAAAGTGCCCACATAATTGTAACAGGAGATAAGACAAAAAAAAAAATATTGAACTAATGGCCGAATACTAGTACATTTACCCTATCTGTATCAGTTTACTGTTTTCTTGTTGAAAAATATTTTCACTTCATGTTTGAATCACCAGAATCTAAGTTCTCGACGTCTTGTTAGAGGAAAGAACGTATTTTTGTTGGTAGCTGGCAGCTTCTCCCATCGGTCGTTGACAATTTTAATTAGGATCATTTAAATAGATGAGAATCGACGAGTCTTTCAAAGTTTTAGAAAGCAAACTTTCAGCCTGGTGTATTCAAATCTACTTTCGAAGACAGAGCTCCGTCTGAATTTGGCACGCAATTTTTCTTTTCTAATTCGTACGAAAATTACTTTTCTGGTTTTCTGGAAATCACGTGACGTGACGTAACTCACGAATCGCAATTCAAACGTCACAGCTTCAGACCGTAACAATCAGCAACTTCCGAGATTATGTTGGAGATTAATGTGTCTTATTGTTTCAGTATCAACAGTGGGGGTTGGAGTTGGATGCAGGACGAATCCCGGAAGGATTGCAGGCGATGCTTGAAGAGGTTGGAGCCCTTAAACAAGAGAAGAACAATAACTGATAGTCTGATAAACCTGATAATGCATCCCTGATTAAAGTTCACCAAAAAATATTCTTCGTATTCCGATCGTTCGGCAGATTTTTTGCCTCAGTTGAAGAATCAAAGATTATAGACTCTCGGACACAGCGTCCTCTGGCATTAAAGGAGAAATTTCTGAGCCGTGAAATCTTGAACACACCTTTAATGTCTAGCCTTAGAATATGTCGCCTTTCAGAATATAAATTTCATTTGAAAACGTTAAAATCTTGCAAAATCATCTTTTTATAAAGCATTTTACATATCGTTCAGCCTACCAATTTACCAGGGATCGATTGCTTGTAGTGTGATTTTTTTTTTTTATCTTTATCTCCTGTAAGTTTTATAAGCTTAGACATGAACGAACTACCATTGTTAGCTAGATTGTAACTGTTAGTCAGAAATCCCAGTTTCTTGAATAACGATTATCTATTTTTTATATGTTAACAGTTACGAGGTTTATCAATGTTGCAAATTGAGATGAGTTCGCGCGTCGAACATTACTGTATTTGTGTATTATTATACATGTAATATATGTCGAACAAACTCAAGCATCTACTATTTTCAACCCTAACCACTCGACTTCCGCTCCTCTCCGAAGCCAATCATTGCAAAAAACCTCTATTTTCTGAAAAACCAATTTTCTTCGTATTCGTCCAGCAGTATATGATAAGATTCTATCAAGGTTTGTACAATGATAAAGAATCACCAAAGATCGCAGAAACATCACTTGAAGTTGTCGTGGATCATCCGTGTCACACATTTGTTTGAAAAGTTCTGACCGGAATCGTACACGAATAACGTATAAAGTAAGTCTGTTTATAACAAGTTCTCGCTGGGATTTTAAAACCTTTTCGCAACCTCTACTGACCTTACGAAGAAAAAAATTATTGTAAACAGGTCACAACATTTACAAGTGTGTAAATGAGAAAACCAGTTCTGGTGTAAATGATCAATTGAATCAGGGTTACTTTGGTACTTTCATTATTTTATTTTATTCCAAAATTTTATTGCGCAAAATGTTTCATGAAATATGCGTACATGTTGAATGGAATCTGCGATACGGGAAACTTGTAGGCAGGAATTTTCAGCGACTTCGTTTTCAAGACAATACTCGGTAGGTACTTCGCTGTTTTATCGATCGTGAACTGAATACGTACAACAATTCAGCTCCTACCTCGCATATATAAATATAAGTATAAGAATGAAATGATGTGAAACCGTATCATATCGCATGAGTACGATACACCACGCAAATGCCGATATACATTTCTCCACGCAAAGTAGCTCACTTGAGCAAACCGAATATTGTTACTGTATTATATCGGGGCCTGATAGCAGTCACGTGACCTGATACCAATCTAACTTATTACTTATCGATGTATTAGACAGTTATCTCATTCCCCATGTAATATTTTCCTCGCGAATTTACGATGTCGTTTCGGCCTTCGTGTCGAATTGACAAATCGATAGATTTTTCTTGTTTTAGTTATGGTTAACTACGGTGTTCGTTCTGTGCTCGAACCTCTTGAATTTGAAGCTGTCTTAAAAGTTTTGACTATCGCGATATCTTTTAATCAACTTTTTGCTTTCCAGTTATTTTAACATCTTCTCTAAGGCGCGTGAAATCACCATTGCATTTTCAGAATATTTCATTATTGGAGTGTTGAAATTGAGTTACTTTCAGATATTCCTGACTTCTGCTCGATAAGATCGAGGCTGTAGCTGTAAAGTTTTGTTATTCACCTGAAAATAGTTCGAAGAAAAATTCTCTGTCACCCTTCAATAGTGAGGAACGTAATTGCAAAATAGTCGAAAACTATGATAATGATTTGAAGTCAAATGATTCCATCTTTCATATCCGGGGTACACACAAGGCTTGAGGTAAAATAATGGGGATTTTCACGGCAACGATTATTTATATAATTCAATTGAAGTTTTTAAAATTGCCAGAAAGGGTATCTAGGAGTATATTTGAGACGTCATTCTGCAACTTTACTTCATTTTTTGAAATCCTAATTCATTTATTGAACTGAGAATTCACAATCTTTTTAATACACGAACAGAATTCATTCTTGAGTCATGAATCTTCCAACAATTCCCTGTTTCAAGTTTTTGAATGATTCCAAGTCGAAAATAACAGCAAATGTTTAAAAACTCCTGCACATGTTTTTCTTTTGTCTTGGGCGATAAATTCATAAGAGCCATGAAAACATTACATCTCATATACATCTTTTTTTTTCTTATTCTTACCTGTTTAATTTTTCTTTGTTAAAGATCCTGCGAAGTGTCATTGTTTTTATAAATTATATTTACGTTATTTGTATGGATATGAATATTGTCGAATATTGGCTCTCAAAATAATTTAATTTTTTGTCTAGTAAAAATTCCATTTTATCGATTGAGCGATACTTCATCCGACGAATTTTATTTTCATGTAAATAATTTTTTGTTAGAATTTGATCTTCAGAGCTGTTCTGCTTGAGGATCTGCAGAGAGAAAAATGTCGTTCTCATTATTATTCCAAGATTTTGTCAAGGCCAAACAAAATAATTGAAAAGTTCTTCAAAATTGACAACACTGACTTGGTCTAATCTCCGAAATAGTTTCGAAATTACTCGAAGAAACGGCACATTCCTCTCGCATCTGTCAAGACTGTCGAATAATTTGAATCGATTTCAAAGCCAAAGTTGAAATCATGTTATTTAGTTTTACTTTTATATTGAAATTGAAAAATGTGAAGAATGAAAAATGTTGGATAAAGGCATGTGACGAATCTAACGCGAAAAGTTTTCTATGATAAACATTCATTGATGTCCAAACTATTTTTGTAGAATTTGAGAACGCAACAAAAGTGTTAGGAATGACTCTATAATTCTTAATAGATAATAAGTTCACGTTCAAAATAATGTAACTTACCGTTGGAATTGGGGCGTTTTTAGAGCGGTGTATTCTATTTTTTGTCCTCAAGTCATTTATAAGTAAATCACATATTCTTAAGATTGTTAGAAATTCATTTAGTTTCAACATTGATACATCCTGACGTTAACTCAACTGTTGACTCACGGTGGCTCGATCTATTACACAAAATTTTAAGATCTACTTGTGGGAAAGTTTCTCACCGCGGTGATCCCTATTTTAAACTTTTTCGAATTCCGATCGGACCTCCTCCGAATTCGTTCCATATAAATAAATAAATAAAAACGTCTTCCAAAGCACAAGTCTATCTCAACTTTAACCCGTCACGCAGGGGCATTGAAGTTGGCCATTTGAAGTACGTTTGTATGTACAACATGCGTTTTTACTCAATTTTCAGTAAGTTTTTTATTACCGGATCTAAATATTTTGAAAAAAAATCTGTAACCGTGAGAAATTGGTCAGGATCGATGTTACTATGTTATGAAAATATCAATATCGTGAATGGAGCAATGTCAGTTGTCTATCAATATCGATTTATAACGAGAAAGTAAAATTTTGATTGAGTATCGCTAACTTTTACCAAATATGAGAAATATTCTTCGTTAACTTTTGAATATAAAGTATATTTAGACTCGCTCATTCAGAGCTAATTTGGGAGCGCCCCGGTCAAAATTGAAAAAAAAATCGAAAATAAAGATCACTTTAGTACTCAGATTTTCATTGGCAGCGCTCGTATTGATAATTCGACGCTCTGTCGTAGTACGTAGCAGTAATATTAGAGCTTTACGATAATCAGAGCACTGCTCGTTACACTTCTATGAATTTCGCTTCGCTTCTGTGAACCCGAGTGCTGCGAAGCCCCGGAAATACACATGAACATATATCAGCTGCTTTATCCCATACGCTGACAAATCCAACCGCATGGAAATTATCATTTGCTTGAAATCTAGGAGTTTCGAGATTCTAACGAGGAACCCAAAGCTCCACGGATGCTGAGCCTTATTAGAACAGTCGTTCAATGGGTTTACCCAGGTATGGTATTTAAACAACAATTTTAATGGCGGACCGCTTATAAATGGAACTGTATATGGAGTACGAGTCTTAAGCTTCGTAAGTTTGGACCCGTATTAAACTAAGTCGCTTGAGAAATGGGGTTTACTTTGTACTAAGTGAATGTGTATTATATCGTCACTTTACATCACGGTACTATTACTACATACATCAAGTCTCCTGGAATGGGCATTGCAACAATTTGTTTTTTTTGTCAGAATGGTGTCAGAAATAAATATTTATCGGGAGAAAAGGGTACATAGCGAATCTTATTGATTTTTTCCCTGTTTTGTTGCTTTGTCAAAATAGGGGTTACTGGCTTGGAATCTGGTATAAGTAACAAATGAATACCATTCGCTCATCGGATTCATACAGTTAAAACTTAACGATTGCTTGCATCGACTCTCCCTTTCTCTTATGTTTGAATGCAGTTATTACAAAATAACACAACTTCTTTACCAAGGATTCTAAATTATAGCAATTCTACGTTAAATGACTCCAACATGTAGCAGGTTTTGTTTTATTTTATATAGAAAAATTTAAATAGAAAAACTAACACTAATTCAAAATGACGATTTCAAGATTTGTGGTACCGTCGACCTACAAATCAAGAATTATCGAATCAACTCAAATCGGAAAGTCCTTTGACGAATAAAGATGGCTCAACGGCTCCGTAGATGGTGGTAGATGTTAGAGCTATCTCGCGAAGATGTTGTAGAATCAATCGTTGCCGATTCTAACAAAATGATGTCATATTTTAAGATATACAATCGGTTTTTCTTTTTTTTTTTTCCATTGTTGCTCACAGGCTCCGGAGTATTGAGATAGCAAGTACTTGCCAATGTCGAACACAAGGCGTGGCTCTCAATCCGATTTCTTCACGTCTCGATGATACTTTTTCACAAATAATTTGCGATTCCCAGTTCAGATTCACTGAATTTGATTACGATTGTCGAACATTGGAGATTAATATGAATAAAATTGCATATATGGACGAGAATGAAATTTATGCGACTGTTCGCTTCGACGTAGCTCAGCAGAGAGAGATTTTTCCGAAAAAAGCCGGAACTTCTGCCAGGTTACTCAAAATTATCTTTACATTTATATTCTATGTCGACTTTTGTCGTAGGTCGATATTTCAGAGCTTATTGTGATTTTATTTTTGCGACAGAAGCGTCCCTACAAGTACCTGTTACAGCATATTACGGTTTATTATATGCGATTCAAGTTATTTGATTTCACCCATTTCCACACTTCGATAAATTACAAGGCAAAAACTTGTTCGTCGAATTACAGATTTCACTGGACCCGAAGAATTTAATCAATGCCGGATCTCTCAATCGTTGAAATCGCCACGTGAGTACGAACATTGGTGTTTCTTGCTCTGAATGGTAAAATTCAAAATTATAACGAGCTGTGCAAAAAGTACAGACCTGGAATTATAATGTTTCAAGAATTACCTGGCTTACGGATGTCACCTCTTGGGATTCAACGTTCGAAAAGTTTCATTAGCGTACTAAAATAGAGTTCAAATTTATTCGGTGACACGAACATTTATAAGGGAAGAAAAGTGATGCCGGAGTTCTCACTTTATTGAGCTGAGTAGAGTGATTGGACAAGTTTATGTTTTCGATTTTACGAATTTACAGAAAATCCAGTTTCTATACTACACCTAACATTTCATTTATTGAAAATTTATTTACATCAATGTTGATTTATGTTGTAACGGTTGTCTACACAATTTTGAACAGTATATTTCTCCAGAGGTTTCAAATCCTTGTATTGTTTGTGAAAACAAAATGAGCAACAGTAATATTACAGTTGCTATATTTTTATGGGAGGAAAAAAACATGACTTTGTGAACCAAATTGAAAAAGGTGATCGAAAGGACTGCAGATGTAGTGCGGGAGATTAAAGGTTGGAAAGTATAAAATGTTAATGATATTTTCTCAACATTCTTTTATAGTTGAAAATTTATGAGATTCGTCAAATAGCATATAAATATCAATCAACGGGACATGATGACCATCATTCAGGCGTATTCCTTATTAAAGAAAATACTACTGAAGATATTCTTCATGAATGGATTTGGCATTTCGGAGTAGACTTTACTTATCACTTGCATGGATTTTCAGAGATTTTGTTATTACTCTTCGATACATCAATGATAGCATCACCATGTAGCTTTTATTGCTTCATTCGTCAACTCGCAGCATGGCTGCGAGTTTTTTTTATCAACTACTCGTTTTCTTAAACTCACGATTTCGTATTCCTTGAAAAAATTTCCCAAAGTTTGGATCGCTTTCTAGTTATCTCTTATTCCGTCGTGTTCTTTTACGTATGCTTCTCACCCTAAAACTTTGTGAAATTTGATACCAAGAGTTGTCGTTATTGATCGCGTACGGATGCCCTGAAAGACATTTGGTTAAAAAATTTGCAGAAAAAGTCTGCAATTTTCTCTAAAGTTTTGCTTCAAAATTGAAAAACTATCCCACTTCTGACTTTGTTGAGTTAATTCAGAAGAAATGTATGAACCACGAAACATTGAACTGAAATTTCATCTGAAACAAAAATCTTTCAGCAAGTTTCAATGAATTCAGACAAAATTGAAAAATTGAGCAACTGTTACGTTTGGCTTAAGCATAACATCAGCAACACGTTTTCCAATGTTCCCGCACTGAGAGAAATTTTTAGTTCCGGTTATCGCTCAGTCCTTGACTATTTTCATTTTTTACCACAATCGAAACAAAATTGAAATTAGTTTTGTAGCTGTTACCAGAAAGTCTCTCTAGCATCTGTTACTATTCTTTGTCGTTACGATCACTGTTACTATATTTTCTTGTAACCGTTGCGAAAATTTAATGCTTGTGCAACAATAAATTGATGTTGAAGCCTTGTTTAACTAAAAAAGTAGAGTATACCGAAGAAACTGCTTTTGAGATGCAATTATCAAAAAAGGATCGACAATAGCGCAAAATGGTTACGCGTACCTCGTTTTTCGTAGTTCCAACAATATTCAAACACTTTTTTTTAACGATACCTGTTTTACTAAATTTTTCTAGCTACACCAACAAACGAAATTTTTCTTAGTGTGGTCATCTATACGTACCCACTTCCTCATTGTAACCTTACAGTCTCGTTTCCATCCACCTGTTTCCATCCTGTTCCGTACATGATTAGTTAACGGTAAAACCTTGAGTGCACATGGTACCCGCCAAGTCTGCACTTAACCAGATAAAGGTTGCCCGGCACCATTTCCAAATCCCACACCTTTCCTGGCTTCGCACAGAACCGTCCGTTATACTTTTAATTCTCCTCCTATTCGACCAGCATCTAAAATCACGTTTTGCCCTTCAAACCAAAGAACATCTGCCCTTTTCCCGTAAAGAACAATTTCATCGCACTCCTGCCATTGTACTCTTCGGGTCCTTTACAGAAACCAGTTACATGTAGTTTAAGAAAATCCGTGCAAGAGCGCAGCTGCAAATCTCTATCTCAATTACAGATGGTGGCTTGAACCCTTTCAGTAACACATCTTGCAACTCGATATTTTGGCCTGATTTTTGTTGTACGAAGGTTTTTGGGGTCGCTGATAACAAATCTGAAGTTAGAATTCGATCATTTTCAGATCCAAGATGGCAGATCCAGAATGGCGTGTTTCTGTGTGTCCGTGGGCTCAATAATGTGAATGAAATTAGGCTTTTCCATATCTTAACAATCACACGAAGTAATAAAGATCAGTAATAAAGTTGTAAATAAACTGTGATGAGACTGGATCATGGAAATTTTTTTAGGTGGTTCGCTGAGCAACGCACTGTGACTGAAAGGGTTAAGCACGTTTCATTTCTCATTTGAGTACTGTTTATTTTGAGAATACTTCGTGTTATTATTATTTCCTCAGTTCGACCAACCTTCAAAAATTTCAAAATAATATAAATTCAATGTGTATATTGTCAGTCAGATATCGCAATAAAGGCCTCTACATCTTCTTCCAACTAGAACTGCCAACACACCTTGGATTAAATTGAATTTGAGAAAAAGGTAAGAATTGAAACTGATTTCTACAATAATTTGTGTGTAGCGATTCCCAATAAATTTGAAAAACTTCTAAGAATACTAATGTGGGCTCACAAATTACCCATTCGTACGATTAGTCTTAATCCGACCCTTCATATCATCATTCTTGAAATACGAGCAGTTTTGAATTTATTTTTACTTCATATTTCGTCGAAATTGAAGAACAATTGACAGCAAAAAATAACCATATCATTGTCCCAAAAATTTTCTTTCTTGATCAATGTTGTGTTCCAATGAAATTTTAAAGTCATTGGTCTGCAGCTAATAAGAACACATAGAAATTGAGAAATGCCAGAGAATTTCAACAGATTTCTGTATCATCGACTCATCAATACGAGGTAAATAAATTATTTAGTTCAGAAGATCCAGAAAATTTCTAATTTCATGAAAACTTTTGTGGATAATTTGCCTTCTGACAGCAAAAATTATTTGGCATGTAAAGATACTTGCGAATAATCAGTGGATCATTCTTGACCCAGCTGGCAGACCTTTTGTGCTCGATAAAACAGATTTTTAACGATTTATCTCTGTAGTTTTGCAAAAAGCTCATGGCATCCGACTGAATAATTATTCGAAGTAGCGTGAAAAAAAAAGATTTTGGTCGTTAATGTGTTTAAGTGTAAGGTAATTCTCAAAGCAACCACTCAGCTAGGATTTATCTGCTCTGGTCCGTAGTCTGTCCCGTTTCATTTATAATTGAACGGTAACTGTACAAACATTCGTCAGTCTGGCTAAACCTTTGTTGAATTATGGTCAAATTGTAAGCAGCCCCTCACCCCTGGGATTACATTAACCCGACGTCTATAAACCTAGCGTCCGACTCTCATACTGACTCCTGGGACGAGGTTGAGCCTGATCAAAGATTAATCCAAGACGACGTAGTTGAATTATAACGGTATTGATTATATCCCGTCTCTTCAATAAGGCCCCCATAAGCTTTGTCACAGCTTCGGTAAGAGATCAGTTCAGAAGACAGACGACAAAACGAACATATCAAGATATGTAGGAAGGACTGACTTGCAATTCGTAAAAATTTTAAAACACAGCCTGGTAGAAGAAGCTTTTTCTGACTTCAGTGAAAATTCTTTACAACTTTACGCTTTCTCGCTTAGCGGTAATTTTTGTGCTATCTAATTATCGGTACTGTTACAGTGTAGTATAAGTAGTTCGTCCCTTTTGAATGCCCCTCAAAAACGTCTCAGGTGCAAAAGCAATGCGTCAAGCACATTAAAGTACTAACGATTACTAAAATGTTTGATTTTTTTCCAAAAGTGCGAAAGCAGCAACGATACATGACGATTTTCCCAATCGCATTGACGCACCTTCTCTCGAGGAATTATCAATCAAGCTGAACATCGCTACAAAAAATTACTTATGCACAGAAAAAGCGTGAAATAAAATGTTGCTGATCATTTGTGAATTATATTTCACCCGTATAAAGAAGAGAGAAAAATAAAAAAAAAAAAAATGTAACCGTTTATGAGAAATGTCCGTAACAACTTTTCATTATATTGAAACGGTTTCTTCTTGTACTGAAATAGCTACGTGAACTATTTTGGTCTAACTAAGTAGCGTCGTAAACAATTCGATACCGTACATAGGTACACTTGCATAGCATATATGTAAAAAGTTAACTTGGTGGCCACAAAAGTTCTCGCTGCACCGGATCGGTCGAGGGTCGAGCAATATATTTATCGGGTCTGCTACGGATCCGTGCTGTATTGATAAAATATCGCTGTAATATCCCAATCTCCGTGAAACGCGTTACGTCGGTGTTATGAAAGCATATTTCACGTTAAAATTTATGCAAATCTGTGTTGTGAACCGGTTTAGCCGGTAACTCGGCCGAGAATTCACAGACTGCAGGAACGAAAAATACGCGTATACCTTATACGAATCTACGTATACGTTTCCCTCGTTTAAATTTTCACCCCCTATATACTCTTGATATGTGACAGGCTCGAAACGGTTCTTCCTCCATTTTATTTTTTACTCTCTGAATATTCAAATCGAATTATGCCTAGCACTAGATCACTCGAGAGCTTTTCTGAGCGCGACGACACGATCTCGCTCTGGTTGTTGGAATTGTCACTTTGCGACGCGTCATCTCATGGATAATGATCAAACTAATGCAATCAGGCTGACAGCTGACCGTGTTTTTTTACGTCTAAACGGTAGAACAGGTATATCATCGATTACTGTTCTATCTAAAATAACTGTAACAAAATTAGTTTAACCGACGTTTGTTTCGGGTTGATTACATCACGTGTTACTCTTATGAATCCTGGAAGTGCAGCGCGTACCGACTTCTATTACCTTACGTATCCATATTATATTCAGGAATACAACAATTATTTCTCACAAATTAATACGAATTGAGTTGAATTTTGAACCCCAAAAATAACGATTTGCCTCCATTGTAATTAAAAACTTGGCTTGTGTGGTGATAAAATGGCGCTGATAACCAGGTTCCAATTTCATGAGTACAATTTCCAATACTTGAAAATTATAGCACGAAACTGGCGTTGGAATGAACGGAGAAGTTTGGCTTGATTTAATTATTGAGAATAAATATGTCGTTAAAATGTAACGGAAAAATAGCTGAGTTATAATGAGATCGAGAATAATACCTTCCACTGCACCCTGTTCAAGTGGAACTTGAAAAGACGCGACGGCAGCAGTCGCAGCAGCACCAGCAGCAGCAGTGGCAGTTGGTGGAGTTTTAATATTATCTCGCGTTTATATTAAACATAGTAAATTTATGGAAAAACTTTCATAAACTTCGTGAGAAATACTTATATATTGCTTTATTCTCTGCTGCGTTTGGTGTTCAACCTTTTCACATCCATCGCTTTCATCGCCCTATTTTCCCGATTCGATGACAAAGTACCTCTAAAAGGGTTGCCATGTAGTCAAAATATTTTCTCACTCGAAATCTTATTCTACGTTTAAAACGAAGAAGTGGCGCGTGTCTTCGACATTCTTTGGGATAACCGACAGATATAGACATTTTACTTCAACTCCTTAACTACCTCTTGAATGGTCGTTACTATTCGTTCCTCAATTCATTTTTCGCTAATATTTTTCGCTCATTTCTCACCTGTTACGATTACTTTGGTGAGAAATCAACTCAACTCTGATGCATGGAAATAACGTTAGTAGTTTGATTGCTCACTTGGTCCGAAACTTGGCTAGTCAAGTCTGCCGCTATGAAATTATCTATTCGGTAATTGTCGATTTTCACTGCATTTGAGTGCATTGCTGTGGAAAAATACTCGTGCCAAGTGATAGATTTTTTTATTATATTCAAACACCATCCTTTTGACATTTTTCTGCTGTTCGTCCTACGCTGTTTTTGGTGCGTTTTCTGCGTTCCTGGGGGTCCAATTACTATTTTTATTTTAAACGACAGCGAAAAATATGTCCACGCAAGACATTACGTTTATTTATAATGAATCTGAGAGAAGGTAAACGGCATAATTAGTGTAAACGTGGATTAATCGAAATTGTATAAATAAATTATTCACGCACTCTCGCACTCCAATTAAAATACGCCTAATACAGAAATTTAAAAATGACAAAACGGGACTTTTTGCTGTTGAAAATGACGTTTAATTATAGAATGACTCGACTTTGTGAAATGATTCTAAAGTACAGCAAGACGGATGTTTCTTTACAACGCATTGTAACAAAATTTAACCATGTGAATATAATGTAACGAGGAATGAATGAATGTGGCACAGGGACCTATTATTCATTCATTTCTTAACTTAGCTCAGATCTTCCGGATGAAATGAGCGGCGCGATGGCTCCAGAGATGTAACAGTAGCTGGTGATTTTGCGAAGGAATCAATAATTGATCGTCACCAATTATTGATTATGATGTCCATGCGGATCCCGTCTCTTATATCGTTACAATTCAATAACTCAATATTCGAATATGAGTCACATTAGTCGTACTTACATTAAGATTTCTACGACTGATTCGATTTAACACTTGGCTCATGTTTTTTTTTTTCTTGACAAAAAATTGACTGGAAATTTTTTCGTCCAAAAAAAAGTAAGAATAATCTCTTCGGAATTCTGGTGAACAAAGAATGACAACATCACCAATATTATCGAGTTACGGTATGACTTCATACATTTTTTTAATGATCATCGAAGACTATAAATATTGGAACCTGACTAGCATCAAAACGAAGACGGTCTTGCCTTTGCAAATCCTTTATATTTCTTATAGTTACTTAGAACATATTAGCTTATGATAAAATATTTGCAAGTATGTTTTTGTCCTACGCTACATTGTAATTAACAGTTTAAAAAAAAAATCACTTGTAATTAATATTAATCAATCAATTGAGTTTCGGAACATATGGAAGGTTTCAATTTCAACACAAGAATCTGACTGGCATTTGAATTATTACAACGCTATTTCAAAACTTTTGCATTCTTCCGAACCCAGTATTTGTTGGAAGTCAACTGTCGTTATTGTCAAAAAGGGTCAAAACTTCGAAACGTTCAGCAAAAATGTGTACAAATTTTCAAAGACACGAGGAACACCGATTTTATTTTTACTTACAGTCTGCGTAACTTTTCAAACTTTTTTACAGCAGTTACAGTTGAAAATATCAATGAGTTGTAAATAATACTGCTCGATGTCTGAATTTGTTCCGAATATAGAAAAAGTTTGATAATACAGTACATTGGAACATTGTAATTATCAAGTTTGCATATCCTTATTAATATTTCATGACGAGTTATTTCTATACGTTTTCTTGGGGAATTTTCAACCACGTCCCAGAACTCGAAGACGGATGCAAATCAAGGTTAATCATTACATCTAACCTTGTTTAACAATTGCTCAAAGTTGGAAAACTCGTGGAGTATAAAAAGAAAATAAAAGGTACCAAAAGTTGGTTCACAAGTAACGAACTACTCAAAGATTGCAATTACGTTGTTTCAACTTTTTCTTTCTTGGATTTGCAATCCGCATGATTCAATTATCAATGTCATACTGGTCGTAATAAAATCTCGTTTGACTGAATAAGTCGATAGGCTCGTAATGTTAGTAGCAAATATTATACGCGAAAAGTTGAAATAACAACACTCGTTGAAATGCATGACATGATTTGAATTGTAATTCGTTCCAGCACTTTTGACGGCATGTATGAACATTCGAAAAACTGGAGGGCCGAATTACGACGAACAGCTTTTGCTCAAATTATATTACATTTTCATGGTGTATTATATTTTCCAATTATTGTTCCCCGTTTCACGGTGGGCGAATCTTATCAGTGTGTCGTGCACGTGCAATCACTCATTTCCTGCTTCGTCTCCGGACTACTGGAAGCTACCATAACCTGAGGCTAGGCTCTCTGAAAGCGACGACGCCCTGGGGAAGATTAGAATAAAAGGTGCATTTCCCGTTGCTCGAGTTCCTCGAGTACAATTTCTGTACAAAATTTTAACGAACCTACCATTTTTCTGCAAATACCGAACGCATATACGACTTTGATGCTTAGAGAGGAACGGCGAGTCGCAGACTTGAATATTTGTGCTACAGATAGAACGAGGTTTACATGATGCCCTAGATTTATTTTACAGCTATCGGAATTTGGAGAGATATTAACGATTATTTCATCAAACTTTGCTACTTATTCGATTCAGCTGCTATTTCCAATGTTGTAAAATTTGCGGAAAACGGTAGTAAGTAATAGGCGTACGATTAAATTAAGATATGACTTTACACTAGACAAATTGTAAACGACTTCGACAAATCGTAGATAAGTCTGCGCTGTTGGTAAACCTGTGTACGAGATTGCGAATTGAAAGAGTATCTAAAGTTCAGAAAAATACATTGTCTTTAAAAACTCTATTCGGTTCTTTGCAACATTTTTTTTGATCAGTTAATAATAAAGAAAATGCGTCACACTTTTATTCTTACTTATGTAACAAACACGCAGGAAGGCATTTATTAATTTACTCACATGTTAATTTTTTCAATTCACTCCGTTCCGAGATTGTATTTGATAGCACAATTTTGCAACTACTTTCCTTTCTTTGAATTTGATTCCTCACTTTGAATTTCGCTCACTCTTTAAGGTTTTGCCATCGGCTGATGTACCTTTAGATCAGTATTTTGAGCGGTATTAACTTCGGAATCGGGAATAAGTTCTTCAAAGCAAACGTATTTGATATTCTCTGTGCCAGCCATGAGAGAAAAATGACATTCTAATCTTCTACGTCAAAGGTTCTGTCATTATCCTCTTTCACCCGAATCAGGCTGTAATGCAATTACTGAAATCTATTGATTTCCGTAGGCTCCGTGAAATTATCACAGCTAAACTAATTTTCAGTAAATACTCTGGTTCGCCATCAATATCAGATCATAATTGTCATCTTGGACAATTTTTTGGGTAAAACACCACTGTTTACTTTTGGATGCGAGAAAAGAAAAAAATACTTTACGTGATGACCATCGCATACACTGGAATTCAAATGTCAAAAAACGTGTTTCTTTGTTTAACTTTTTGAGGATTTACTTTAAAACAGATATCATATTCGGAAAGATTGGATTTTTCTTATGGTAGAAAGTGCTATAAATTGAATGACAAAGATCCAATTCAAAAAATATGAAAACGATAAAATTGATCAATGTGTTTTCCGTACACGGTAAGGTCTAGTGACCTAGAAAACTGAGGGTTTTCTTATCTTGGTGTACACTAAATCATATATAAATCTCAGCGATTCTGAGATTCTTACCCTAAAAAGCAAGCCAAAGATTCGTGAATCGGCCCATTCACATCATTGGCGTGTGTTTGCATTCCAAATCTCGAGTTCTGCAATTTGGAAATTTCAAAAATCGTAGCTGCAATCGATGCAGATTTTGACTAAATGACCGAATTATTCTCTACCGTAGACATACATGATCCAGAGAATAGTGACACATATAACACATATAAATGACCATGCCACATACCTTCGACAAATAATGTTAAAATGAATTTCACCTCCCGATTTTGCTTCCTGAATCGACTGTATACTATCTGCCAAGATTCGACTGTAAACTAATCACGAACGTAATAATATTATTTCAAACCTGATTATTTATTCGAATAAATTTTCCGTCTTTAATACATACTTTTCAATGTATTTATCTTTTCCTTTCTGCACTTGTTTCAGTAGCTTGATCATTTCCTCTCTACTTTTGGGGTGCTGCAATTTTTCATGGGTATATAGACTGTGCTAATTGCAAGTCTGTTTCATATTCTGACAAAAATGTCGCGGATCTTCTCGAAGTATCCCAAGCGCCAAGTGTCAGCGACTCGTCAATGAGTCGTGTTAACAAATATACCTATATTCAAAGCCTTTGAGGTTTTGGTGGTTGGTTAGTTGGTTGGTTCGTTTTTGTCGACGTTTCGTAAACATTGCAGTTTACTCCACCAAGGTGAGAGTGAACCTGATAGTGATTGCTCATTTGTTGGGTGTTGCTATTTATCCAAGAACTGCAGGAACACTCGGAACGTGACGTTTCCAGTTGAGTGGAGTCGACTAATCACGTGTCATTTTCTGATCGATTAAAAAAATCGGGAGGATGGCAACGCGAATGGAACGGATTTGATACCCGTCATCCGTTATGTTGATATCGTTAGGATGTTTGCGGATCTCAGAAAAAATACTGTTCCGAGTTGAACAGCGAGGAGATTTTTTCGAACAGAATTATCTGGTCTGTTTTCATTCGGTGTTCCACCAAAGCTGTGTTACGTCCTCCAGACCTAGTATTCGTTTCCCACAGTCCTATAGTCACTTTACACCCTGCATCCCCTCCTTACCTTCGCCGAGTCAGCAGATTTATCTCTAAACTGCAACTAGCGAGTCTCCTACATTCTCTAAACTTGTCACTCCCATCCTAGCTTTCACACGAGTCACTTCTAAGCACATCTCTCCATGCCTACTCAAGCTCTTCCCCCAAGGCGACTCCTTTACTTTAACCACTGTTATAATTCAATTACTTGGTCATCAATAATGAACCAAAATTACCAATCGAATCGCCTACCTCCCTTAAAAACGATCCTTTCCTTTCTCCATCATTCTCTGCATTAGGAGTAGAGGCACGTAAGTGCATAATCGACGGTGCACGGACCCTAAAATAGCCAAATAACAGTTGGCTGGGCGTAGAGTTGGTTTCGGTAGCCACTCATCGAAGTCTACACGATCTACCTCCTAACAGCTTAGGATTCTCCCTGCGGAGTCCTTTGCTCATGGGATATAGGGAATTAAGGTGGTTCCATTTGTATCATTCATTTGTATGTCTTCCGATTATCTGATTCGGAGTAATCGTTGTTTGGATTTTTTTAATGATAGATCAGATTGAGCGGGGAGGATTTTCAATGGACTGTAAGTCTTCTTCAGCTCTATGAGCAAGGAATCTGGTGTGAGATTCTTTTTGCGGTAGATGACGATAAATATATGAAATTACAGAAATTCAACTGGATATCAAATCACGATACATGTAGATACCACCACACAGAGAAATTCTTAGTTCCGGTTACCACTCGGTCCACAACTATTTTCATTTTTTACCACAATCGAAACAAAATGGAAATTAGTTTTGTAGCTGTTACCAGAAAGTCTCTCTAGTATCTGTTACTATTCTTTCTCATTATGATCACTGTTACTATATTTTCTTGTAACTGTTGCGAAAATTTAATTCTTGTGCAACAATAAATTGATGTTGAAGCCTTGTTTAACTAAAAAAGTAGAGCATACCGAACAAACTACTTTTGAGTTGCAATTACCAAAAAAGAATCAACAATAATGCGAAATGGATACGCGTACCTCATTTTTCACAATTCGAACAATATTCAAACAGTTTTTTTTAATGATACCTGTTTTACTCAATTTCTCTACTTACTATAACAAATGAAATTTTTCTCAGTGCATTCTGGCCGGTAAAGCGTCTGCAATGAAACCCCGCGGGAGTATTCGTGTTCTGTCACAGACAAGGATTACGTTAAAAGTCACGGCACTCGAGAAACTTTTTCAGCCAAAGTTCTTGAAGAAATACAGATACCTTGAATAAGTAATTGCCTGGAAGATACATCGCAAGGTCGAAAGTGCTGGGCCAGGTTTAAAAATTGTGTTAGACACGCAGGTGCAGATAACTTTACGAGCAAGATGAAATAAAGACGTCTCTGAAGTTGGACTTTGTTGCATTAGACTACGTAGGTTGAAAAAGTTGGAGTCGAGTTCAGCTCACTTTTTTTTGTCTAAGATTGAATTACGTTTGATTTTCCCATTTCTCTCTGGCTCGGAGATTCACGCTGAAAAAGCAATTTTTTGACCGTACATTTAGTTTAGATTTCGTAAATTCACCATCATCAGATACACCTCCGTTATTTTGACCGTTGATCACGCGTCTTAGCGATTACATGCAGCGGGAAGAAACTGAAACCTGTTGGATATTGTGGAGAAGATTTGATAAGATCTTCATAAATTTGTGGACATCGCTACTCTGGATTTATCGGGTATTTGAGAACTTATTGCTACGGAAAACCAATTCGATATTTCACAAATAGTGATAATATGATTCTACATATTTATAATGAACACGCCTATACGTTAGTGGGTCTAAAGTGGGCTCACGATTAGAAATAAGATGAACGCAGCGTTTCATTAGGGCGTGGGGGTGAAAATGTACGATAATCAAGAAATACACTGATCATAATATTGAACTTTAAAAGACTGCAAAATGTATTTTACAGAATTTTCCAAGTGCAGAAATTTGAAATATAGAGAAGTCAAAATGTAGAAAGGTCAAAGTACAGAAAGCTATATTATAGAATCTTCCGAATGACTAACATAATAATATCCTGTACCAAAATTCTGACTATTTTATATTCTAGTTTTCTATACATGCATAATATTTCTACGTTTCGACTTTGCCATTCTAAATTCTGTATTTTAAGAAGTAGGGTTATGTAGCATGAGTAACCGAGGCCGTATTAAATCTGTTCACTGGAATTTAGAGAAACTCACCAGTCCCAGACGAAGAAAAACTTTTTATGAGGAGCTTTTTTTTATTTTTTTGATGAATATATTTATTTGAGATAAACAATTGAATTGAGGACAGTGCTGCTTACATGACAGATCGATATGGAAGCTAGTCAAAACGCGAAGCGCACTTCAGGAGCCCATAAACCGTCCAATTGAAAATTTTAAACTAACTAGTTCTACGAATACAGAAGTTTATTTTTATTTTCATTTCAATGTTAATCCTGTGATTAACATCTTCAGTTTTAAGTTTAATCTTCATTAGGTATACTTGACGTGGAATATTGAGAGATACTTCACTTCAAAAATAATTTACTCCATGAAATATAGCATCAACTCAATTTTCAATTACACGTGAGAAATCATTCGTTTTTCCAGAAACACCATGATAATGGGTGGTGTACCATTCAAAAGTTGGTGACACTAGTTTCAAAATAATATATTAATGGTTCTGATATTTGCCCCTGGACAAATGTTAAAATTTATAAACTTTGAAATAAAATAAGTTGAAGATGGTTCGAAAATGTGAAAACCATCAACTTTCTCAACATACGAATCGCATGCTGTTACTGAAACAATTAATTACCGGAAACTTGGAGTAATTTTTCAAGACGTTTTCATTGATGTTACCGTCTCTATAATTTCTGATAAGAAAATTCGCTGTGACAGGGCCGGAGATGTGTATAATACGTAACATGAGAAATAGCCTCATTTATGGCTGTGTATTTGTTTCATTTTTATGATGAAACAGTTCTGTCACTGAGTTTTGCTACCGTAACATATAATATACGTAATGTACGTAAGTCATAATGACACGTGGTGTACATTTTCAAATTCACGGGTCATAATATTCAAAGCCTATATGCGCGCTACGTAGCGACAGACCGCGAAAAGAATCGCAAAATGACGCATGTCGCAGGAAAATTATTGCTTCATGTATGGTTTCTTATCTTGTAAAGTCTTTAACGTTTCTCTCGGATCTTCCATATTTCTTGCCAGTGTGTTCATACCTCAAGAGCCGTATTTTAGACACGGGATCACGTGATTGATTGAGGAGTATTCACGAGAATACATCCAATTTTTGTTCTTTTATCAAGCATTGGTTCGCTTGGAAATTTCCTGTAACGTGATCGTTTCAATGTTAGGAAGTACCCTGTAATCAACCAGAATCCGTAAATATTATCAAACGAATTAATTATTGAATAATTTCCTAAATACAACCTCAAAACCCGTCTCACGGTGAAAGAAATGGATGAAAAATCTCTATGACAATATTCATTCGGTCCTAGTTAACCCGTATACACTTTCCTTACAATAGTACGATCATTTCACAAAAAATTCCAAATCAATTTGAAAGTTTAAAAAAAATTACACTCGTAAGTACTCCTAAATCGGCCGCGTTACACCATGCTCAAAACATCGAAACGGCAGATGTGCTTAAAGCTCGTGGTTAACATGTTTCGTGAGTGACCCATAAATGGCTGTGACGTTGCACCTAGAGTGCAAGTCATAACAAACCCCAAACCCGCGGGAAAGAGCCGGACGGGTGAGTCCCGTCCCGTCGGGAAAGACCCGAACGTAACCGAAGCCCACCGACGCTCGGCAGAGCCGAGCGCCAGCGGCATTACGACCACGACCTGCGAAGCTGCAACACGTAAAAGAAGAGAAATTCACGAGAAGCGAAGAGGGAGGGAGAGAGAGAGAGAGAGAGAGAGAGCAAACGAGAGAGACACCGACACTCACACCGTTACACGCACACCATTATCCACACACGCCGACGACGCCAGGTTAGCTATTAGGGTTACAGCCGATCTGCTCCTCCCCTCGCAATACCAACCCTCCCGACCTCACATTTCCCGGCACCTCACACACTCTTCCCTCCCCCGCGCGCGTACCTGTTAGTTAGTATTAAGTAACGCTAAGGGCTGAGGCGTGATCAGCCCCCGTTAAAGTCTACAACCCTTTTGTATCTTTCGTAGTTTAAGTCGACTCACCCCCCCCCCGATCGCAACGCATGTACCACCTCCCCCTTTTTCGCAAATACACACATCAAGTTTTACCTATTACATCCGCCCCGTCTCTAATTGTCCCCCCCCCCCCCCCCCCCCCCCCACATTATTCGTGCGGACTCAAAACCCGTCACATGGCACACCACATCTATTGCGAATTTTCTGCACCATCAAACTTTATTCGCATACCCATAATCAGATTTACTGCTGCACAACATATTAGTCTTCATTTTCTGTCTACGAAGCACATATTACTGAAACATGAATTTCGAACCCATCCACTTATTCAGTAGGTACTTTATACCTCTGCTAAAAAGAACTCTGGACCATCAGGCCCATCCAGTAGCAAAGAGGATGCAACAACCATCCCATTTAGTTGTCTACCTGAAAGTAGCACATCGCTAGTGTAACCGTGATCGAGGTGTTAAACACTATGTCAATTGACCGTACACCTCCGTCAAGGAAAAACAACCCTCAACTTGTGTGTAAATTCACACCCCCAACTCACAGATAATAACACCCAAGTTGAGGTTTTTTTTTCTCCGAGGACTAACTTTAAAACTGTCAGAATTCCAAATATGATTGACGTCAAGTGACTTGCAGTGACTTTAACTGACTTCAAATGACTTCGAGTAACTTCATTCGCTTCAAGTGACGTGAAGTGATTTTGTAAAACGTGTAGACCGGCCGTCGGAACTGGTTAACCCCTGGACCGTGATATTCTCTACGGTTTGTGTGACAAATTTTATACGATTAAACCGTAATTTATACATTCACGGTACAATTCATCAACCAGATTTCAGTAAGTTCTGGAATCAGATGGTATAGATGAAGCGAAAATACTCGAGAAACTTGATTATACGAGTGTAGAGATATTGTGCAGTACTCATTAACCGCAGCGTTACCAGCCATCATTCAAGGCAGACTTGGCAACAGCTGCGATGGCTGAGAGATACCGGACTGCGAGATTGACAATCGCTTCGCTAACAATAAGTTAGTGAGAAACAAAACTTGAAGATGCATTACGGTAGTGTCTTTCCTACCATGCGCTGCACTTTCAGATATCCAATCAACTTTATGTTGTAGGACGGAAACTACTCGAGCACCCGATTAAGTGTCTAACATAATTGTGCAGGATAACGACGATTCATATTATCCGAACTGTCATGAGACCACTTACAATTGCCATGCCGGAAGCACTGCGATGGGGCTCCAACTTCTTCACCACAATGAGGTCATCGCAGTTATTCTTCGACACTAGCTCCAGCTGGACAGCACAAGCATTTCTACCACTATGGGCAGAGCTTGTTCTGCCCCAGACAATCCATTAGACAACGACACACTGGCCAGCTGACCTCCAATAATTTTAAAATGAGTCATGCTTGACGCATCGTATGTTGAATCACCTTCTTCAGACCCTTCGCAACATTTACTAGTTTTCCAAATACTGGCCAACGCCTTTTTGAAGACAAGGTTGTTATCAGCAACGAGCGTGTCTATCTTCTCATTAATACGTTGAATACGCATAACAATTGAGTCCACTTGGATTGCTGCCACATTGACCCAGCCTAATGTCAATCGACTCAAGTATAGATAGTCGATCATTAGCTACTGGATACATTGGATAATTTGTACAAGACGCAATCACTTGCATTTTTTCCTCGTTGGAGATGTAGTCTTACTGGAACACATCAAGTCAAGTTTCCACTAATAAGGAGAGTATCAGATCTCCGAATCATAGATTCTGCTGAAACTTCGAGGGATATTTCTGTGGCTCAAAATATGCAGATTCTGATATCATGTAGTTCCATTTATCAGGCCTTTCTCGTCTCGATTTCAATAATCTCTAGTAGCGTTGCCTTCAGTTGCAAAAATTTGAGAATACTCTGTGAGAAGTCTTTCCATAGAGTCAATACAGGATCTTCCTTGACAGCAACTTCTTGCACTCTGACAACAAACTCGTGCAAGATTTTGAATAATTCAGATTTCGATGTCAGAACCGTAGTCAAATGTGGAAGTAGACACATCGTGTCTGCAGTTGCAGCCTGTAGACTGACTTACCTCAGAACGCTACTAGGGATATGAAATGATAATTTATCTGTTTACACGTAAATTCATGACAACCAGTCATCGCAATTTCCAGAGAGGACTTTGAAAATTAATATTTCAGGCAAAAATACACAAGAAGTTTCATTTATCAGGGCATCCCACTCACTAAATTGCTATTTAATCAATTTTAACCTCAGACAACGGCTCAGTGGATGAGACTACACATCAAAGGCTCTCTATTTACAGGCAAAAAAATACCCCTTAGAGTTTCAACAGAATGCTTGATCGCAAGATCCGATACTCTTCTTCTAAGGACTAGTTGAAATTTCACCAGAGTTCTTTTGTACCTTCATCGTGAACAAAGCACACGTAGTCACGGAGTACCGGACGGATATGTTTCAGTATAGAATTTTGTGTACCAAATAAAATACGAAGATGCGGTTACATATTGGCATCAAATTTTTTTCTGCCAGGATATGAAAGCTCTGAGAAATTTGGATCAGCCTGTATGAGTTAATTGTATCCTTGTAGTTAACCACCTCAAGCGAACTCCCAATGAACAAGAACTGAATTAATACTTTCGTTCTATTACATAATTGTTGAAAATCTACTGTTAACAATACCAATTTTGATTCGAATTTTCATAAAACGACTCCTAATTTTCGGTCTCAAGCTAATCTCATGGCACCGAGTATCTGCACCACATTAGAAGCGTTGCACAATAATATTTTGGTGGTTATAGGTGTACGTTGCTATTATTTTTCTTACACAGGATTAAATTGATTGTCAATCAACTTCTTACAAAAATTGACAAAATGTATCATCGTACCGCACATGCAATATAATACGTACCCGTGTCGATTTTTCCTCTTTTATTTTCCCACGCGTGAGCCTGTAAAGGTGATAAGGATAAGAAACGTGTAATTGTATACGGAATATGAATAAACTCGTGAAATAGAAATCAGTAAACTTTTATTTTTGACATGATAGGTACATTTACGATGTACGGATTTTCTACGCGGTTGACGAAGTAATAATTCACCCAATTATCGTAAACCTAATTGTAAGTAAACTATGATAAAATATGAATCAGTATAGAAACCGAAAGAACACATTATTATTCTTATCTTAAACATATTTGTAGGTACGAATTAAGGGTCGGTATTAATTTCACCGATTAGGGTAAAAGTTTAAGGTTGGAAGAAAATGGCTAGTCAACTCGTTTGTACCCGTCGTTTGATTAAACGTAGCTGCATCGCATTTTCACTAGCATTGCTTGTTTCTGCAACTAATCGCCCTACGCTTGCAGCGTAAAAAAACACTTACGATTTATTTCGTGCAAAGTCTTGGTGAAATTGTCTCTGCTTGTTGTCAGGTACCTCATGTACATTTTTACTATCTATTTCACGTCATTATTTTTTTTTTTCAAATTCATATTGTGTTCAAGTGAACAATAAAATGAAATAATTCAGGTGATTTGGTTCAGTTTAAATAATAATTCCTCATGGTTGTTACGTAAATGAAAAATTTTGAATGCCGATGGTCATAATTTAATTTCATACAAACGTGTTGGTCATCGAAACAGAATTTTTATTTAATTTTTTTTCCCTCAGAATACTGAACTTCAATGTTCCTTGTATAAATATTTACAGCAAGGTAAATAAATATTCCGCTGTTCGCGTATCCGTCGCAAGATAATATTCCGAATACCGTATTATTAATAATATATCTACGTACATGTGTGTACTGTGTATACTCGTATATTCGTAAAGAAAAATTGATAGAATTCGAATTCAGTACAAATAATGTCGATATCTAACTGTCATTACGTTACTGATCTCACAACAGTGTACAGTTTTCTTCTCTTCTTACACAAACGATAGTTTATGTAAATACACTTCATTAATTCACACAGTTTACCGTACTTATTATACACGCTTACTCGACAGTCAATTATTGAACAGAGTATTATTATAATATTATATCACGTCATTCGTCCTATAAGAAAGTTCGTAGTTGATAGTAATTATTTAGCGATCTTTCGGGAGAGCTTTCAAATTTGGTTTTAATATTTCACGCTCTCTGCGGTATCGTTGAAATTCTGTTCCACTATACGGATAACGATTTTTTTTTTTAAATTACTCGTTTGAATTAAATTTGTAGAAAGGAACTTTTTTCGTTTACAATGCCGGAGTTTTCCCGCACTCGTCACTCGCATACATTCAAACTTGGAGACACGCTCATTTCCATGAGAATCAATTTCTCTTGGAACAAACTTCTCATGTCCATGTATCGGCGATACGTAAAGCGAATATT
Organism: Neodiprion pinetum; assembly: GCF_021155775.2. Taxonomy (NCBI): domain Eukaryota; kingdom Metazoa; phylum Arthropoda; class Insecta; order Hymenoptera; family Diprionidae; genus Neodiprion; species Neodiprion pinetum. The sequence continues at coordinate 12,314,763 of NC_060232.1, forward strand.
CACACACCTCTCGACGGTACGATTGCTTCGGAAAGCAATTGCCCTGGTGGATGAATTGTGAGGAAGAGAGCTTGAACTTCTGGTAAGGAAGCGGGTCCCATAATGGTGGAATCGCTGGTACACCCGTCATAATTTGCTTCTCGTTATTCCCAGGTTTCATTGTACTGCCAGCGGAAATTCCTGTCGCAACTAAGGCATTCGTTGCTCACATTCAACCAGCTGTCAACTTCCTGCTAACTATTTGTTCAGGGAATTGTTGACGGCGTTATTGGATATCGGCAATATAATCTTCCTATGACGTCGTCTCGAGGTATTTCTTCTTCCAGCGGCTCGATCCCTTCACCTGCCATACGGTCCCTCACCTGCACAGATTTACAAAACATGACTGTTGTTTAAATGGAAAAAATCACGCTAGACTTCTTATTTTGCAATTTGCGACATGAGAATACAAGCAAATATAACTAATTATGAATACGTTTCGATCCTGTCTAATTGGATGGTTTTTAATTTTTCTGACGCCTTTAATATTCATTCAAGTGGTTGCATCGAGACTTGTTTGCAAATAATTTTAACATGTCACCCAAACTTGATCAGGTATTGATCTCACATTTTTTAATTTAGCTGGAACTTTTTCATGTGATAGTAGATTCTCTAAATTATTCAATTTTTTATTTTTTATTTCTCCGCGTATTGATTTTCAGTTACGAATATTCAAGTGTCTTGGTAAAGTTTTAGCCCTCGTTAACTTCTTGATAAATTTCCGTAACAAAATCAATGTTTCTTCCAATTGTTTTGGAGTTCTAGAAGTCAAGGTTCAAATATTAGTAAAATCTCGATGAAATTCTCAACTATTTCTGCCTTCTTAGCAAACATGTCTGAGTATTCATAACTCGAAAAGCATTGCATGAAAATATGAACAATACACATAATTACAGTTTTCAAGGCGCTGTTTTGTCAAATAAGAAAGATTCGGCCAAATTCAAGTTAGTGAGATTAAAAAAATTGATCGACTTGGTATGGAATGTTTCATGCAACCATAATCTACATTTAATTGTAATTACAATCCAGAATGAGTAAAGATTTTAAGTCTCGATCACGCTTGATCGATCAAAACTTTGGATACATGAGTTTTCAAAAAAATACTTCGCTACATTAATGTTGCGAAGTTCAACCTTATTTGAATCTGAGGATTTTTGATCGCAAACATCTAACGCATCTCAAAAAAAATGTCTAACATACTAACTAGAGATAGATATTTGTGAATACTCGTGTATATGTATGTATAAAGAAAAAAAGTGCTGTTAGATATAATTATTAATTTTTTACGGTGATAAAAACACATCTGTTGACAATAGTAAAGAAATCGTTGACATCGCGAGTCATGAGTATTTGCCTTTATGAGTGAGGACCTTGAATTGCGCTTTAAAATACGGAAAAGAAAGGCCAGAAACATAAAATATGTATATCTGTAGCTTTGCTTCGTTTGCCGCGTCACTTAAAAATTTATAAAATGTTTTCATCTCCCCAAATATACATGAAGTGAATTTATCAAAGTGCTACGGCATAATTTTTTAGTAGTTGCACATTTCAAATTAAGCAGTGTTTTCAACAAATATCACAATTTTCTCGCACCGCATTTAACAATCTATAGCGACCCTCGTCTGTTCATCTCTGTACAGGTGTTAGATTCATTAATGCTCACTAAAAATTCCCTTCATACTGTTTGTTTTACCGAGAAGTTTGTTGGTACCCAGGAAACAATTTTACAGCCTTTATCAAGGGAAGAATTCAATCAAGCACTCATTCAAGAGAATTTAGCTTGCAGGATTGCAGTCTTTGTGTGCTTTAGATAGAGCGTAATGTTTTCGGAAAAATTCAATCAGTATAACACCTAAATAATTTAACCCTTACACTGCACATCGAGGTTAAAATGGCCCCACGGTATCTTCGTTGATGAATTCAACATAAACATCTCAAATCAAAGATCAAATGAATACCTCTTTTTTATCGTGCGATATATCGCTGTTTTTTTTCTTAATTATTTGTGTTCTGAAAGTTATTCAGTCGATTTTCAGCTTGAAATATTGAAAATTCATCGAGTTATGATTTTTTTAGTAGAATCCATTTTCCGATATTTTGTTTTATGAACTTTTTTTCATATTCAAATTTCCATTTCGCTAAATGTAACTAAATTGCCTCGAGATATAATATTTAAGGAGTATCCCAACATTTTTTCAAGTTACTTCAATCGATTTCTTTGTTTCTACGTAATGATTTTTCACGCGGGGTCTCCAGCGACCCCAGTGAGACACCAGTGTCCAGATGTGTGCAGCGTAAGGGTTATAATTGCTTAGTATATAGAGCTTCACGTTTGATATATTACACAAAACTAGCAATAAGTTCAAATTATGAGGAGGTAGATGTTCAAGATTTGAATGACAATATTTTTTCAAACAATTTATTGATAACTTCTGGGCATTATTATCATTCAAATTTAATTTTCTCATCTCTTTTAGTGTAGCTGATTGTTTTCCGATTTTCATCTTATCATATAGTATTCAATAATGTCGACGAGATTCACTTTTGGTTGAGAATGTATAGCCAGTACATCCTTAAGTATTTGGATGTTTCCATCACACTCTGGACAATTCATCAAACGCAAATAAAGTAATGTGAAGTGAACTACCGTTTATCATGTTCTACGGTAGATCCTTCAAGCACAATAAGCCATTAGACATGAAAATCAACTTGAAATAATCCGGAGTCAATATAACTACCATAATGTAAGACCATGAATAGGTCTGAGAACATTATTTCTTCACAGATTCACTCCACCTCCTTATCTATCATCCAGCAAAGGGACTGATTTACTATTGGTTTTAGTATCAGGTAAAGGTGAACCAAAGAGCACAAAGGGCCCAATCGTATCAAGTATAATCGTAACACATGTCGCGTTCGCTTCTGATCCTGATGAGACCCGCAATCGAAGAGGTGTAGTGAATTTCTGTTCAATGCCTTAGTTCGACTGGCTCTTCTCATCTTAGGCTTTAAGGTGAATGGTAGATTTTACTATTTCCACGCTCCTTGTTCGAGATACTTTTAAACATTAAGGAACCATCTTTTTATTCGTTCTTGTTGGAGGAATCAGCTTACATGCAACTCTGATCGTCGAGCTTTTGCTTATTGTCACCTCGTACCATTGCGAATGAAAATTCACGTACGGCTTTCGATAAACTCTACATCACTCGCCAACTACGAATATTGTTTTTACAAGACTGTAAACAATTTTTGTTTAGTCGTCAATTCAAATTTTTTAAACCAGTCTTCACTAATACTACCCTAGTTTGTTTGATGTGAGGAAAACGGGTGTTGAATTATACTTAAATAGGTGTCTGTAAGCTTTCCATCATCTACTGGCGCAGGTATGAAAATGTCTTTGGCCGATGATCGGAGTCTACACAAACTTAGAACGATAACCACGTTTGCCTTCTCTCTCCAAGTTGCCTGGTCACGGTATAATCCATTGAAACTCGATATGCGTTACTAACCTGCCTTTAGAACGTCAGAATTGCAATCGACTAACGAATAGTTGTGCATAAATCTAACACTCAACATATCCAACGAAGCCAAACGCGGATTGCCATTGGTCAGAGATTAAGTGCGGCATCTCTATAGCCTTGCGAAATCCACCGGTGAATCTCTTGGGACAGTTTCCAACCTCGTTCAGGCTCTGACGCTATTTGCCTGCGAAGATAATGTAGGATCCACAGGGAATCTAGTTCTCAGACTATTTTATCATTTTAATGGGGCCGTATGCGATCCAACTTACCGTCGAATAATCATGTTAAAATTCGCTTAAGATTTTTATCGCTGTTACAAATCGCGTAATGTTTCGTTTCCACTGTTGATTGCGGCGGATGCAGATGTCTTTTTACAAATGGTATAGTAAAGACCCAAACTATAACTTTAGTTGCCGTTTATCAGCGAAGCGTTGGAAACTTGCAAAAAATCCTTCGGATACATGACTACAATTTTGATGAAGGAAGGAGTAAGAATTGATATAAGGAAGGTTTATGATTGAATGCATAAATGCTTTATTGGGATAGTGATGAATTCAAATGTATAGCTGATCGTCAACGAAATGGATTGTTTGAATGTTGGAATTGGAGCGTATTTGATGGAGACTGGAATAGAAGTCGATTATACAAACGTTGGAATGAGAGCTGATTTGAAGAAGATTGGAATTGAAGTATACTTCATGGAGGATGGTACAGAAGTGATTTCGGGCAAAGAGTACGAGTGCATGGAAGATGCGAGAATCCAGAATAGTGGGGAATAGAGTGAGCGGAGTAAGGACGATAACGAGTGGCGTGAAGCTGGATGGAAATAAGAGGACAGGATGGAGGATGAAGGATAACCTGACTATAAGGAAGGAAGATGGGAAAGAGATGCGGACGCAACGGAACTTTGGAACTAAATGAAACATATTAAAAAAAAATATATAGAAAACAAAAATTTCGGCAAATCAAAAATTTACAAAAATTTATTACAATAAATGAATAAGCTCGGAAAGTCATAATTATTCATTTGGAAAAAGTATAGGTTTGTCAGTACAACATTTAAAATCGATTTATTTCCGGTAGAACCGAAAGTTCGAATCAAACTGAACATAGTAATTTTTTCTCTGAATAGGGCCGCGTGTTGTTCGCGTCAATTGGGTTTTATTTTAGAGGTGACGGTTTTCTTTTTCATTCGATCGTTGGTGGGTATAAAATGTAGGATGGACAGTTTATGTCGATCAAGAAATCATTGAGCAAGCGAGAGTGACGTCACAGTTGAATGATTATAAGAGGCATGCTGTTGAAAGGAACGAAATGCACGTTCAGGGTGGAAATAATAATTCTACGGACTTGACTCATGCTTTCCATATATTGGCAAAGCTGTAATGAATGCGCATAAACAATGATATATTTTGTATTGAACTTGCGAAAAGTACTCATTCAGTGCAACGTTACTTGTATTTTAGTGTATTCGTACAGTTAAAATGACTTTTGTTGAATAAAAAACATATCAAATTATTCGCGTTTCCTGGCGTGCAAGTTTTTACAATTATTTCTCAGTGAAATAGTTGAAGTTATTTAACGTAATTTTGAATACATGTCTATGAGTACGAGAATGTTTGACGAAATGTCAAAAATGACATGATTGGCAATTGTCCAACACTCGTAAACAGAAAACGTTCGAGCGTTATGTTAGGCTGAATAACTTTGGAAATTTTGGATTGATCTGCCCAAATTTTGTGTCTGATGATAGTCAGCGAAAATACGCGGATTCGGGAAAAGAGAATCATTCCCATTCATTCGTAGATCTAAAAGTCTGCTTATTCGACATTTCGTGCATCATCGAAACTGGTGGACCGTCGGTGCCCTTTGCTTGATGTTTTTTTTTGGCGCCTTATTCGGAATTGGTGAACTTCAGACGTATAAATCCTCAATGCCTTATTCTAAATTCTCCAACTTCTAATACGATAACAGAAGACGTTGCGAGAAACGAATATTGGATTAGTCGACAAATTCCTTTAGTTTCGAAAGTAAAAGTAATAGTAAACACATTTGAACAAAGTTATGGACATATCTCCGACATTTCGTCGTGCATTATTGATTCGGTCTCGCTATTCCATATAATTTCCACACTCAGTTGGACACGCAAAACCACCCACAGAGCTCAAAGACGTTCGGAGTGACCAACGGGCTAAATTCAGTAATTGCAAAGCCACTTTATTTCGTATAAATTGTAACGACAAACTTTGTCTTGGGAAAAATTTTTATCTTCAATCGTAAGTCTATTGCATTCAGAGAGTTGTCTTACAATCAGCGTTTCGACTATATTTCAAGTTAGTTTGGTTACTAGTTCATCTTATTTGAACCCAGTTTGTGACACGTCTTGTTCAATTTTGATTTTTTCTCAACAATAGACTTTGTCCAGTCTTGCACTAAGTGCAGTGAGCTTGAGACGTAAAAAAGTCGATCAACCTATATGAGTTCGCAAAGAAGATCGCATAACAATGTTTTTCCGCAAAAATTGGCATATCTAATTTTAATTTCATAAATAGCATGCAAAAAATTTGAATAATAAATACATATTACCAATTATTTTTTATCACTCTTCCTGTTTCTATAGAATCTTTCTTCAAGTGAGCTTGTTTATTGTAATGAAATGAAAAGGCTTTTAGATAGAAGGGATAAACGTCTGGCTGTGAATATTATAGAAGTGCGTGACGAGAGTGAGTACGTTACACATATATTAGTGAAAGTTTCTTCATCTCATTCATGAAATATGCACACATTTTCCTTAAAATGCTGTATAATAATCTAAAAACGTGTCCAGGGAACAGTGAGATCGAGAAGTACGAAGGATTTCAATATTTCCGACAAAAAATCATTGCCCAAAATGTATTTAATCTTCAGGGAGGCGAGGACTAAAGCATTAGCTTCTAAATATTTGTTTTGATACATATATATATATATAAAATACACCGTGGAATATTGTTACAGTTAATCAAGTATCGCATAATCATAATTCAAATTTAGTAGATCGCACGAATTAACACGTGTCAGAATATAGTATAGTATAGTTCGACGCACTCCTTGATTATAGAAATCTGTTGTTAAGCACAGAAATGTGGATGTTATATTTAACACTAAGCATTTCCATGAGCTGCCTCCACTAAATTCGACTCTTCTCGTAGATATTTGAGAAAAAGGCTCCCCTTGTGGCAAAAGTCAGACAAAATGTTCTCATATCCTTATCGAATGGTTCGTTGCTACTGCACAGGATGTTCTAGGCAGTTCCTTCAAAATTGATTAGTATTATCATCTCCTGTAGCTCTATTTGGCCATCCCTTATTGCCCTGTCTCTCCATCTCCATCCTGCTATCGACAATGCAGCAGTGATTTTTGGATCAAAGCCTTCGTACTCAGCAGCTTCTGCCATTATCTTCCAGAATGACTGCTCTTCATCAGCAGCCCCCAGCATCTGAGTTCGGAACCACATTTCTGCTTCTTCTGTAGTCCCTGTGAATGACCTTAACACCCTAGCTGTAGCCTTTCCGAAATTTGGAGCTAGTTTTTTTTTCTCTGAGCTATTTGCATACAGGCATCGTCCAAGTTCTCATACTCAGGTGCACCATGGAAAGAGGGGTCTGAATCCTGAGTGCCAACATGAACAGATCGGGCCTGATGGCTAGCTATGCCTATTGTCTCCATTACCCTTCTCACTACTGCGGGAGAACCTGATGGTCCTGGTTGGGGCTCATGGTCAGGATCTCCGTAGTATGTGGTGGCAGGTTCTCCAGTAATATGGTTCCTGATAGCGCTTCTCCTACGCTCATTCATGCATGAAGTCAACTCAGCTCTTGCTCTGCCTCTGACCGTGAGGTCATCGGTGTCCCGACTTCTGGCAGCATTCTCCAATCGCCCCTTGAGCTGATCTGCAGACAAATCTCCGATTGATATTCCAGCGAATCACCGAACAATGCTTCGCTGTTTGTGTGTTCCGTCAATGTGTGTTGGTCTTTCAATATCGCGTAATATCGTTACAAGCTATCGATTTTGTATCATTAACACCACCCCTTTTATTAAAAAGTAGGATCGGTTTATTAGCTTTGTTTAGACGGAAATTCTGTTCTGAGTCAACGTATGAGCATTTTCGCCAATTATATACCAATGATCGGGCAAATTTTGACTCCTAAAAGTGTGCACCGAGATATGAAAATTGATCGATTTTCAACCCTCTAGGGCTTGCAGAATATCTCACATTTTATCCGTCCGTTCTCGCCCGAAACGACTTACATATGTGAAAATTTGTAATTAAACTTGTTCCAACTATCGTTACAACGTAATTCATAACAAATTTTTGCATACGTTCCTATAAGTGACGAATTTCAGAATTGTAATGCTTAAAGTATTGCACAGTTATATCAAATTGATGAAATAGGCGATATTTAATTTCACAGTATTTTGCCTTGCAAATAACAAGGTACCTGTGCAGTATGAGGTTCTCCAGTAAAGATTCAAAACTTCAATCAATAAAAGATTGGTTTATAATTTGAGTTATCGAGGCTACTGCCGGTATTAACTAGATGCACTCAAACCATCATATTTATTCGCTAAAATTGAGGCCTTGAGGTTACACAAAGAGAATATGTTTCTTCATTATCCCTATACAGTAATACATTATATCTCAGAAACGAGTGCTTATTAAGTGTCAGATTTATCACTTTGATCGTTGCACTAAATTGGTAACTGTCAGAGACACGTGCCGATAATGTATTAAATATAATTCAGCTTGCGTGATACGTGAGAATATAGCTTAGACAGGCATCAAATTGATTTTTCTCTTAGAAGTTGCACATCAAAAGGTGGGGAGGTCTTCAGAGCGTCGCGATGTCATGAAACGGATCCTAAGAGCTAATCGACCTGACTGAGTACTTTGTTTCAGCCCCTGTGAGTGCAAAAGATCTACTTTAAGGTCACGTAGTACGTTACCTTTACCGACCGAGAGCATCTTTTATTTACAAAATTATTGTAATTCCTAGTTCTCGTCTAGCGACCTCAATATTGCATGAAAATAGTCTCACGATGGTTCATTTTACTCCTGATTCTTGCCGGAATTGCGCAAAGTATCTCGGCTACGCACTTTTTGTTTACTGAAATGCGGGAAATGTGGGAATAGTAACACGTGTCAAAAAACCACACATATCTTTGGAGATTTTCGGGATATGAGTAACTTTCCTGAATCCCGCTTCAAAAGAGCGATACACAGTGAAATAAAATCTTTCCGTTCGTTTGTTCATTTAATATAGGGAAAAAAAGGGTGAGTTTTCTCGGTCGGTAAGGGTAGAAGTACTACATTACCTTAAGAAACTTTCTCTGCGTGTAATTATTCGTTTATTGAATATACACTGTGGACTTTTACTGAATGGTAGTCACTCACGTCAAGCTTTTTTGTATTTCCACTCATAGAATTATGAAATTTGGCAACTAATCTGTAATATTCATAGTGATTGAAGAATTTATTACATTAGATCGATGTTGTCATCTCTTTCAGATCATAAGATGTGATGTGTTATTTTCGCAGACTGTTAGCAACCTATGACCGACATTCCGCGACATATTTATGAATAAAATTGTCCGGAAGGTCTTGGAAAGTTGATGAATATTCGAAAATACACCGGTTTTCGTTAAAAACTTACAATTTACTTATGACGTTTGTCAGACGTGGTATAACAACGGTCCCGATTAAATTTCTCCCCACTTAGCTGACGACGAGTGAGAAATGCTCGTGGGTAAATAAATGAACTTAGAATTATTCTATTCGTCGTATGATGTTCTTAACCAGAATGTGATCTAAATCATTCATGAAAATCGTAATTATCGATCTACCTTCGATAATGTTAATAAATTTCTTTTCGATCTAACCTCGAGTCGTAAATCTCATTGAATAAATTGATCGCGATTTGTACGGCATAGGTTCATTTTTATAAGTGTTGCTAAGGATCGATGCTACATTTGAGTTGTTTTATCGATTGCTTCATTTCGGACAGATCCAATTCCACGCTACGTACGTATGTCGCATTATATTAAATTCCGGAAACAGTACTGGAATCCAACGCGGAATTCGGGGAACTTTTCGAATAGTAAAACTTTCATTTTGCGATTCAATTACCCGGTAGAAGCTTTTCCGTGTAAAGTTTAATTCTCGTGTGATACGGTCAAGCTGTCGGGGCCGGGAACTTGAAAAAATACTCAGTGCTGCAGGTCGCGTCTTTTGTAACCAGGATTTATCGAGACCCCACTTTGCCACACTAGATACTAACTTTTCACTATGTTTGCCCCCCTTTTTTATTGCTAACTCTCAGTAAGGAATGAAATACCTAGAACTGTGATAATGATTCATCCTTGATCTATTTTAAGAATTTTTTCATTTTTCCATATGGCATTGATACGTTGATCACACAGCATAACTTTGCGGAAGAAAACAGATGGTTCGAATCTTGTAGAATCTAATCAAAACGTATCTGACCCATATCCTATGATTGAACTCTAATTTTGTCTCTGTTTAATCTGATCTAAATAAGTATAATTTCATATGATCACATCGTATTATTATCATATTATACATCACATTATTTCGCCCATTTTGATCCAACCACGTTTAATCTGATCTACATATTCTGTTCTGATCCATCTGTATTTAGTCTGGTTCGATCCGATACAACTGCATAACTATATTGCAATAGATATACTGATACACAACTATAAGGTATAATATCGAGTTGAGCTAGATTTGAGATTAGATTTCGTGAGTTCCAACTTAACATAATAGAATCTGGTCGGTCATACGTAAGATTATGTCAGTGCGGATATAACTTCTGTATCTAGTCCGTATAATTACCAGGTCTTGTCGGATCTTGAAAGCATATCTAGTCGCATTTGACATTATACATATATTACTATAAAATAAACATTCCAGCGTGCGGAGAGAGAAAAGAAAGAAAAGATTTGTCAAATTAAGAGTCGAATACTTCAGTCATTGTGAATTATCCATTCGGTTGAGCTTTCGAAGCAATACACCAAAATAATTGTTTCAAAATTGAGTTAATAATTTGGGATAAGTTCCGTATATAAGTATATATATTTAGACCATGAAATTTATCCAATCAGATCTAAACATACATTAACATTAGATTTGATTTAATATTATTATGCATAACAATGTATAATTCAGATCCGTAATTGAGTTGTAGATTTTATATGATGTGATATAGTTGGACGTATTTTTATCTAGTCATTGTTTTCCCGGCCTGTAATTATTCCGAGCGATTTAGTGGCGTCGGAATTGTTCAGAGCTCCATTTCATTTATATTTCATGTGCCCTGACTACCTTCGTGGATAACTGACGAGCTACTGTATCGACGTTTTCATCAGACTGTCCTTGGATGGCCAGCAAATTTTCTCAACCCTCATTGAGGTCACAAACCGTTCCTAACTCATGGCATAAAAAATTTATAGCAACAATTCAATCAATTCGAGGCGTAAAAGTATCCTCTTACCTTTTCCAGACGATCGCGTATAAAATTTACCATATATGACGTATTTACAGTAAAATTTTCAGATCGATCTATTAGTACCGATCATCAAAGTGCTGCGAAGTCAACGGCAATTGAAGCCCTCACATTCAGAGAAAATTTTTCACTTGAAACAAAAATAAAATCGATTTGTACACTCGTTTCGTAGAAAATGTTTTCGCGGGGATTCAACATTTTGTTGCGAATACCAAAATTAATGAAATAGTTGTGTCAAAATCGTGACAACTTTAATTCAATAAAGTATTCTGTCCGATAAATACAAAATCTGGATTTTGATTTACAATTAGTCAATTTAACGAAATAGTACTTTTTTCCTGGTATTATCCAAATATTAAATAAACCCCTGATAGATTCAATTAAATCGTTTCATACGGTTCCCTAAATCTATTCAGTAGATGAAGATTAGTAAAATCTACGAAATTTAAGAGTGGATCACGAGTGTAATCAATTGATTAACGCTAATAAATAATACGTTACATCATAAATGTGCAAACTAAATTTGTGACAAAATACTCTCCACAACGGGTTGAAAATCCTTTGTCGCAAAGGAAGTAAGGTCATAATCAGTAGAACTAAATCATTCGTGGTCTGATACCATTGAATTAGCCTGTCAATTCACAATGGCATATTTTTTTATCATTATTTGGCGTGGCTCTTAATTCATGTAGCATAAATTACAATCTAATGATACTTTTTTCAGTTACAACAATTAAGCAATTATTTACAATCCTTGCACAATGATTTGACTGTGTATATCCGATTTCGCAATCGCAACAGAATTTATGAGATTGCGGTGCCGAACCTTTTCTCAGACTTTACTAAATGGTTTCGTTTTCGGCTCACTATAAAATCAACGGTTTGGTTATCTGAAAATAATATTTGACTGAATGTATATTAACCCTGAAATTTCGCTGCCGGGACCGAATTTTGCTCGTTAGGACCAAATTTTTGTCCGATTCTATCGTCCCAAAAATTAACCGTCCAAAAAATTGAACTTGAACTTTCAGATTGAACGAATCACCATGCGTGTATTATACCGAATTTTTCACTTGTCTATCCACGCCGCGGGGTCGAAGTTACGAAAACTCCTTATTACGAATTATTTACTGGCGAAACTTGAAGTGAAGAAATCAAGCTTTAACAAAACAAAAAAGTTTCGAAACGTCGAAACCACGTCGGCTCAAAGTCTCGAATTGCAAGATTTCGAAAATTCAAGTTACGATAGAGCAAAATTCCAAAAGTTAAAATATGCTCACGTAGAGTAGTTTACTCAACGAGTGAGTGTAAACAATCAAAACGACCAGAACACCGAACGTAAATATATCGAAAATCCAAGACAACGAAAGCTCGAAGTGGTGAAATTTCACCAAAATAGAAATTCACAGAACTGAAAAATTTCGATCGCGATCGTGCGAAATATCAGTGTTTCGGATTTTTAAATTTTCCGATCATCATTGTTTCGTCCAAGTTTGAATTCTCCGCTTGAAGTTTCGCCAAAAAAAAAATTCGAAATTTGGCGCTTTCAGAACTTTTCAAGTATCCACGAGACTTTCTATTTATTACTATTTTTCATTTCCATTAGGTCCTCGAACAGTTACGCCAACTTTTGCGCGTGATTTCAGGCGAGAGTTTTTAATTAAACTTGTAGCTGTAACACTTGTACAACTATATTTATATCCTTGCAATATAAACCTATATAGGTACGTACGTATGTACGTATGGCTGGTTTATTTTTCTCTGTGTGCGACTCGACGTACCTACACAACACATTACTTGTACCCACTGTAAACCTCGCAAACTATTCGCCGTTTCGTGTTCAGGTTTAGGTTGTAACCTCCTCCCTGCTCGGTCAGGAAGTAGAATCTACCCACGTGAAGTGACCCGTACGGGACAATATCCAATAATTCCGCGTCCACGTTCGTCGCGTTGAGCAATCCAGTCCGTTCATTTCTGTGCTTGGTGAAACGGCTGTATTACCCGTACGTGTAGCCGATGGAATTTTATTCCACTGTAGGAATGTTTCCCTTTTTTTTTTCTTCTCCATCGTTTGCATAACCTACGTTTCGTTCTTTTTTTCTCATTTCGTTTTATCATAGTTCCAAAATGACAAGAGCACAATCGGTGAAACGAGGTCAACGACGCGACGCACTGTACTCGCTATCACGTTTCCCCTCGCTTTTCTTCCTTGATATTTCGTTGAAGTTTCATCCACGTTTACTTTTCACTTTATTTTTAGCGTAGTTTCTAATTGATTCCTTATCCTGAATATCTGCCGTTGGAAGGTGTGAAATTAAGATGCGTAGGAGAAATTCGAGACTCGTTGATTTTAATTGATTCTCGCGATGTTGATAACCTGTACCCTTTTGTTTTTTTAATCTATCATTTTACCCTATTTCCGTTAGTTGACACTCGGTGCAGTGGACTGTCAGGGAGATAACGGAATTTATAATTTGACGACCACCAAGGAAATTGCTGTGCAAAAATAAGAAGAGAAAGAATACTCTGGCTCTGGATTAAAGTCAAGGGAAAAATGTTGCTTTCTTTTTATCACGCAATTTTAGTTTTACTATCATAGCGAATGACACGTCCTTGCATTAGGCATTTCACGTTTACTCTTTCACTTTGAAATGGTAAAATTTTTTTACCAACCAACTTTTAGCGTTTGGTAAGGTGAAATTTGTTGTATGGTATTTTTTTTTTTCTATCAACTTGATAAAATACTTGTATATCAAAAATTCACTATATATGGTCACAATTACCACATGAATCTTGAATAACGACGAATAACTTGGAACACAATACACTTTTCCTTGGAAACTTCACAAGTTTTCTGAATTATTCAGATCTAGTGTTTCTATGATGAATGCACATGTCCCAACATGGCGTAACGAATTTCGCACATTTTTTACATTGTGGAATTCATAATAACGGCAATTTATACATATAACACATGCCATAGCAAATAACACACCTGGAAAATCTGTAAAACCTGGAAATGTCATGGAATTTTTTTCCCGAAAATATCTGGGAACCTGTAACTATTTGCTATGACTTGGATTCATTTGACTGAAAATCGAAGATCGTTGGGGAAAACTTAATACTTGATTGTTGTGAAACGAACGTGAGACAATGCCAGAACAGTATCCGCTTGTAGCGTATCTTTTTTTTTTCGTATTTTCAGAAATCTTTATTAAAGATCGCGATTCAGATTGTCGAGCTTCTAATTAACGGGGTCAAATTAATCATCAATTAAGTCCGGCCCTCGAGACTGCGGTGCATTCATTCCGCACGAATTGCTTCGGCATGCGAAGAGTTACTAATTAGTGCCGACCATCCCACGAGAAAAGCAGCAGATCATTCTACTGTTCGTACTGCTTACTGTCTGGACAGTCGCAAGCAAGACTTTTGCTCGGGTGGAAGTTTCCACGGCACAACTGTCCCGGTAAATGAGTTTTTTCAACAACGAGACGTGCCGCTAAAGTTTCTCTCGACAAACCGTTCGTTCAACATTTCATTCGTATAAGTTTGAGAATTTTTCATAAATATCGTAACTTTCACGTTATCCATCAGCGGATTATTGAGTCGTTTTTTGTTCAAATTTAACTTGAAGTTGAAAATATCAACTGGCAGAATATTAGAAACAAAGCGAGGCCGTGAAATTTCGGTTCTTTCATCGTACGAAATATATATTTGATGTACATTTATGGACAATCAAGATGCCGTTGATCATTTGATAAATTTTCAAATTCATTGCAATCTACTTTCTTTCAGAGGCTTTGATCGAAAGACCAGGTATGTGAAAAAGGTGAAACTATTTATCTGTAATTGTTTTTCAATGCTACGTTATGCTCGTTATCAAAAACAACACAGTAAGAAAACCAACCTTGACTTTAACGTTCATAATTCGTGTATACGTATATTATGTATATCATTACAGGTACGTCTTTATTCTGAAGCGAATAATGGCAAGTTAAATGATTTCTAACAAAACAACGCTTCAATCCGGAATGAAACTTTGTGACCGCGACTCAAGAGATTGGAGTGAAATGTTGTATCTACTTTTATGGCATGTGGGGATATTTTTCTCTAAGATATTCCGTGCTAACGTAGAGTCTTGTCAGTTTTCCGAGCTCGGAATTAAATTCCCTGACTGTGTATTATAGCATGGAATACGGGTAAGAAAGTAGGGGAAGAAGAAAGGGGGACGGGGACGAGAATCTTTTTCAGTCAACCGAAAAGTGACACTTTCATCGAGTATGAAGCAGGTTGGCAATTTAAATTTGTATTGCAAAGCAAGAATTCTGTAACTGAAAGGCGAAAGAACTTTTCAGTAATGGGTTTTCTCTGTTTGCTACTTTTTTTTAAATGAATATTTGAGCAGATCTCAACACTCAACTGCGTGGAATATTATTGTACAACTCGCTTTGTGCATTATACATTAATTTTGTTTCTTGCTTATTCTACCCATTCGTGTCTACTTATAGTAGGCGTTGAAAATTCAATAATCACATTCGTAGATATACCAAAAATTGAGGTTAAATGTATTATTGACTCACAAACACCACTACCTTGTTTGAAAAATAAATTCCTGATCACAATATCATTTTTCTCGTCTCTACTGCTTCTGTATCTTCAGCCTCGTATAACGTATTCAATAAGCCGTAGGTGCTACACAAATTAATTGATAGTTCATCGCTTTGGCAAAATTGGTAAAATTCTTGAAGCAAGTGGAGTACAACACGGTGAACTATCTTATGTCGGACAAGACAGCCATGGCAATCTATTTGGGTTGATATGAATGAATCTGTCTTTAATCGCAAAATAAATTCGATGCATTGAGCAGGGAATTATAAAAATTTTGTTACTATTTAAATTCAATTTGTTTAAACTTCTGATTCCAAATAGTTCTATGTATCGCCTATTTTTATTCAATAGTAAATTATCAAAATCTGAAATTGGGTATTTGCGAAACTTTGATTCAAGCGTTGAAATATTTTCAACGGCGAATGTCTGAAATTTTTGTTTTTAAAAAGCTCGCCCATAAGATAAAACACGGAATTACCATGACCCACATAGTGACTCCGTCGTGAGACATCTTCTATGTGAATTTTTTAGTCATATGTTTAATCTTCATTTCGGAAGTTTTGGACTCCTGTTTTGCAACTACAGCCGAGCCCATAGCTCATCAAAATCGATTGGCTCATACAAGTCGAAGTGAATTTTCTATCATGCAGGTATTTTTGTCGAAATAAAATATCATGTATTGTGAAATAGTCATTCCTCCAAGTTCAGCAATAAATCAATCGAAATGAACGAGTGAAGAAAGAAATATTTGGGATATCGTCTCAAGTTGAAACAAGTAACTTGATAAAACTTGATCGATATCAGAGATACAATATTTTGAACCAGTTCGGTTCAAGCACAAATTATCCAAACGCATTCGTGCTTTGAATGTAAATGTGGGAAAATTAGAAATTAGAAGTATGTTACCCAGAAATTCAGTTTGTGTTTCACGAGCATAGGTAGATATAATTAAGCAGGCGCGCTTAATTCAATTTATGAAGGCAATAAGCGTAAGGCAACGCTATGATTTGAAAATATAAGAGATAACTGTTATTAGCCAGAAAAAATGGGGTCAATGATTTACGTTTATTTCTGATTCTATTCTCACCATTTTTATACATTGGGAAATCCATGTGGACCGGACCAATGTCTGACCTCCATTTTTAACTTTGTTCAAAACTTTTGGTGCAATTATCCCAACTTTGAAACGGTACCCTGAATATTTTACCAGATTTTTCACTTTGCCGGTTAATTATTTATAAATATTGAGAGTGATTTTGAAAAAAAACATTTTTTGAATTTTTAAAAAATTCTGATAAACTGTATTTTCTATACCGAATACAAACTCAGTTGTATAGATGTGTTTGACAATTTATAAGATAAATTTGATCTAATCAACCAACCAAATCTTCTTCGTGTAATTTTTAAAGTAAATAAAAAAAAAAGAAAAAATCTAATTGAGCTTGCGGAAAACTCATTTTCGATCAGTGTTCCATTAAAGTCTTAATCCATCAAAAAAATGTTCCGTGAAGACTGCCTGTATTTCAATTCCTTGAAATCTTTCTTTAACAAGACTCTTTGGGATAAATTCGTTTGCTCAAATCTACATTTCACAAATAGAAGTAAACTACTAACCAAACTTTCGAAATCGTCGAACATAAAACCTCCAAGACTAGGTGGGAGACAAATCAATCCTTTTACCGTTGTAAAGAAAAAGTATAATTTATTTGTGAAGTGAGGCTTCAACATATAATTCCATGTGATGGAAATTTGTTCAAATTTCAATATTGACGAAAAATTTGGCAAATGAAATAAAGAAATTCTTGAACAAAATGAATATTGACAAAAATATTGTACACATGTATTACGAGTTCGTAGTTGGTTTTCAGTGGACCCTAAGAGCAAATCCATATCGAATTAATAATTATGATTAATAGTCACAAATTCAGGGACTGAAAAGTTCATTCTGTTTGCAGATACAGACACGTCGAGTACTATTTAATTACAGGAAGCGGGAAAAAGTTGGAATAGGTTTCAATTAGATTTTTTTTATTCCGAGCATATATACTGGCCCAAGTGTTACAAACTTTCGTACGATCCTGATGGAGTTGAAGTTTAATAATAATAATTATGAAGTTGATATATGATAAAAATATTCTGCAGAACTAGGAATTTTAATCAGAAGAAAGTACTTTTCTTCAAATCAGCGAATCAATGTAATCATAAATACAGGAATAAGATGCTCAGCGCAAACGACGATCGTCAAACAGTTTTTTAGTCTCCAATCATATTCATCGAAAGCGGCTGCAAAAATTACCTGTTCAACGGCTTTGAAAACCCGGATGAGGTTGAGACCGGCCAGCTTCTGGACATCCTTTTCCGACCAGCCCCTTGCCAAAAGCTCTGCGAAAAGGTCTGGATATTTGCTTACGTCCTCCAAACCGACGGGAGTCCTAAAACACGAAAAGAGAGGGGAAAAAAGTGATGAAAAGTTCAAATGATGAAAATAATCCTGACGCATAAGAGATACCAAGTGAACTCTGAATGCTCAAAGTAGCGCACTATTCCTCGAAAATTAGAAAAAAAAATTTTTTGAAACGCATTCTCAGGTACTTGCAAATGCATTTTACTTTGTATAAACCCACGTGAAACAAGGACTGAGTTGTAGCGATATTTTTCTTTGAACTAGGCCAAGTTCCTCGGTACAAATTTTATTTTTTTACTTAAATAAGGCTTTAACGTCAATTTATTACTGCACAAGCATTAAATTATCGCAACAGTTAAAAGAAAATATATTAACCGTGATCGTAACGAGAAAGAATAGTAACAGATACTAAACTTTCCGGTAACGGCTACAAAACTAATTTTCATTTTGTACTTAGAACTATATTTTTCGATTGTGGTAAAAAACGAAAATAAAAAAAATTTTCTCTCAGTGTGGACACTCATTTTATAATGCGAAGCTTGTCAACGAATTATGACCCAACACGACTACGATTCGTTAAGTAACGACGTCGATGCTGATCTGTCGTTGCGTTGTTTCCCTCAGGATTCGAAGACAAGAAATATTGCTTGCGACTTCATTTCAAGAATATTTATTCAGTTATTCCTACTCTGATTTTAGATAAGATTACTGTTTTCAATCACGTTGAAATTTAATAAAGATGAAAAATGTCCGCGGATTCAACGACTTGTTGTTGAAAGCGACTCATCGCCGAAATGTCTTCTCGCCGAGTGAACGAGAATCCGGTACACCGGAATCACGAATTAATTTTACGACTAGCGCAGTTTTGATTTTCCCTACTCATTCGACTTTCCTAATCTCTCGACATACATTACATCTTTCCGAGGTATCACTCTTATAGCTCACCAACGGGTGTCGCCGTGTGTCCGTTAAAAAGCGATCGATACATTCTTCTTACGTTAATTTTACCGTAATAAAATACAGTAAGCATGCATAAGTTTTGTCCTTCGTATGTGGTTGCGCGTGTGTTTCTTTAAGGGATTTTTTACTCGGCGGAAGTTAGGGGAAAGGTAGTCTTCGCCTGGTTAGCGAAGCGGTGAATGCGAGGGGCTCGAATCCCGTTGTCGCGGGGAACTCCTACAAAATTCTCCTTTATAAGAGGTTTCATCAAACCGCGGGGCAGCTACCAGTGGAAGGTGTACTCCCCGATGGTAAGCCGCATCCATCGGATGATTTTTTTACCCAGGGGTTCGCTAAGTGGTTCTTTGTGTGCTTACAATGGCAAACTCGCTGGAATAGAATGCTTTTCATGCCTAAGGTATAAAGTGTATACACATTTACACACAAGTAGGATTACACTTGCTGATATACCGTAAGTACACTTAAAACGTAACGAGTAAGGGGTGCACATCACAGCTTATTCACCGGATACGTACAAATATTATATCCGCGGATTAAATCGCACGGACTCTCGGCAGAGATTTTTTAGAGAGAATATGTTTACGGCTCGTCCAATGCTCTTCTCTTATCTTCAAAATTCGTACAGACGATGTCGATGTTTCGTTACTGTTGCTTCTCATTTTGCGGGACGGAATTAATCCAGCGTAAATATCACAACGAGCATATTCGACGTTCTGTCGTCCGATGGTTTTGTCCTTATCTGTCGTTCTCAATTAAATTATGTACCCATACATGTACCGTCATTTGAAATTAGTATATTTCATCTTGAATCGAGAGGAACACGATTCGATATTCTTCACTTTGTACACGAGAGTTCGACAAATTTTGTAAAATTATTGGAAGGCTCGAGTACCGTTGTGAAGTATTTTTTTTTTACATTAGGATTTCTTTTCAAATTTTATGTACTAATCAAATTACGTCCTCACGAACATTAATCCGCGAAGGACATGTTTTTTATGTAGACGTTTATATACTTATTACGTTTGGTAGAAATGAATATGATGTATTTTTAAAAGGATCGTTTATTCAAAACTAGCGATACGTATTAGCTCGTTTGATGGTTAACGATAGAATGTTTTTTACAACAATAATAACAGTTGGTACGGTAACCCAGTAATTCATTTTTTCGTGACACGCTTTTATCTTGAAAGACTAGAATTCTCATATTTAAATATATGTATAGGGTGAGCAAGTATCGTAGTTACATATATCTAAACTGAAAGGTATAAATCGATGAATGATCGTTACACAAGCACACATATTATTACAAATTGAACATAAAATAATGCATAGATCAATACGCAACGTACGAGTATTGTAAGTATTCTTTTTACATCAGGATTTCTTTACCTCAAATTAAAACGGTGTAAACGAGAATATGGCTCATCCGACGTAAAAAGTTATTCCACTTTCGTCCATTTATGCCTGGTTTATGACTGTTCGTAACAAGTAATTTCTCTTGTCAGGCTGCAAGTAGGAAGTCGATAACACTTCTGTAGTTTTGCGTTCCGCCTCGATAAGGAATCGATGACGTAATATTTGCTCGCTCGGTAGTATGCGAAGGGATAAACGTGACGCCACGCTTATTGTGTTCGTTAAAAACGGTGTATGCGTTTTCACGCCAAAAGGTCTAAAGCACGTTTCAGAGGCAGTTTCACCGCGTAGATAAGACTACTGGTTGCCGTTTTTCCTTCGCGACATTTTTACAGCCTTCAAAGCGTTCTAAGGGGCTCTTCAACGCTTGAGCTTTTGGCGGAAACGTCCGGGGGCAACAGAATTTAATAGTAATGTATAACCAGTATAACTGCGTACCTTTGAGTCGGCGAGGAATCGGGCGGAATATTTAATGATGTATTATGTAAAGATGAGTCAATTTCGCTGCATCAGAAATTACATTCAGGCGACATATTAATTTCGGGAGAATTATCCAGACGGAATCCAAATCTCTCATTCATATGCCATCAAAGAACCGCAACCCTTGCAGATTTGAATCAAATCTCGCGGTGTAAATATTTTTTCCAACGGATTTCGATTCTGTATCTCGCAACTAAGATATCCGATTTTTTTCAGAAATTTCCTAAATCTGTAACAAAAGTTATACGCATTTTCATTAGAGTGGACACGTAATGGATGTCAAGTTTAAAACTTTGAATTAATAGATGCCGAGATTATATTTTTTTTTTTTCATGAAATTTGAAACAAAACACAAATATTTTTTTCGAGACAATGCATTAATTTTAAATAACCTGTAAAATTAGAAATGAGATTGAATATTACACGCACGTTTTTTCACCTTCTTTAGCTGCACTTTTCCGACTAGAAAACGTACTTGAATTATAAGACAGTCTTCAATATATTTTTTTTCAGACAGGTATTGGAACTTTTGACAAAAATCAACTCTCGAAAAGAAATTCTGACGGGTGAAAGTTTAGTTACGAACTTTTTAGATTCATGTCTACTGAAATGGACAACCGTTCTGAAAAGGTTAAAGATGAAGTAGGATAATAATTCGATAATTTTATGCGTCACCCGTCATCCTTAACAACGTGTATTTGTTTGTATCACTTTGTCACATCGAACTCACAAAGTAGCAGCTACGCTCGATCGACAAATTTGACGTATCATTTTGGGCCGTCGACCCTTGTCCTTGAAGCATGATATTCAAAGATCCCTGATTAATTGATTTAGGATGAAGGGCTTGGAAGCTGTCCCACTTTAAAAAGAGAGAGTTGCCCAAAGCACATGAACAGACAATCCGGGTTGAGTGGGCAATTAGTCATGGTTCGCGTTAGCCTTAGTCATCTGCACTGGAACTCGTGATATCCAATGATTGATGCATCCAGAATTGATGAACTTAAGCTTGTTGAATTTGTCGAATGGTAGAAGCAAGAAGGCACATCCCCTTTGTTTGTGGAGTTCGAGGTTACGCCTTGTCGAAAATATGATGAATCGCTTCGAATCGTACTAATGTGTTGCAGACGTCTCGAACCAGGCTTTGATGGGCGTTCAGAGTTGGCGCAAGACTTTCAATCAGACGTCACGGTAAGAAACATCACGTTGATATGGATTCGATTATATCACCTGCTTGTATCAGCAAAGAGTAGTGATATCCGTAATACTCAGTTGTTCGCTTTGGGACAACTGTTTGATTGAAGAATTTGCTACGGTTCACCCTTGTGTAGATTTGGTGGTTTACATTCAATCAGTCGTATACTGAAATCACTACTTTGTATTTCAAATTTTCACGTCGATCTGGTGAAGAGCACCTCCACCTGTACCGACGTGAATTCCAAACAGAAATTTTTATTAGGCTCAGATAAGGCCATGGCTTGCCTTACTGTTGCTTACCTGATCAGGTACACATCGGGATATCTGTTAGGGCCTGACCAGAAACGTATCGTGCCCCTCTAGAATGCCCTGATCAGCTTGAGTTCAGGTACGATGGTCAGACTCAATTTAAAATAAAATACGTCCCGATTTCCCTCTTTCGTTGTATTCGTTTCATAAATTTAACAGTATCATATTTCTGTAACTTTGTGCCATCTTCGATGTGATGATTCCAAAATTGCTAAGTCAGAATCGATAATATCAATTGAAGCTCAGCTGCATATAATGACTACATGTATCGGACTGGCTATTTAATAAGCTATTTTAATTTTTTGAGCTCCAACGTCTTTTACGCGCCAGTCGACCTGAAAAACTGATTTATTTTCGTCGTATGTTTCGCATGATACGTCGCAAAAGGCAGATAAAACTAGAACTTCACCGAAATAAAATGTAATTGTTTTGGTGCTTCTGCGTTACAAGATAAATTTTATTTCTTCAATGGTATACAAGCCATTCCGTGTCAACTTACCGATTTCCTTCAATCCGATGGAAAAAAATAGTAACCAAAGTCCTAAATATTTACAGCATTAGCCATGCTGAATTCCAAAATTGTAAGCTCAGAATCGATTCCAGTAACTTCAGAAACTACTAAGATATCGGGGTCCGGAAGATTTCACGATCGTAAAAGAAACTCCGCCAGACACCGTTCGGCAATTTGAGGGGGTGGTTTTTGTTATAGATGCAACCGAAATTTATTGAAACGAAAAAATTCCTATTTTGTCGCTCAGAAAGAGCTTTGTAATGTTAAATAAGACGAATTACAGCAAAACAGTGCGATTCTCATGGGAATTCGGCTGTACGTGTGTAGGGGTAGTTCACCCCCTGAGTGACGTTATTTCGAAAAACGCAAAAACGTACCCCCTACTTTTTTCTGCTGTTTCAAATGCAATTAATTTGATTGTAACCCGAACAATAGTTTTTTATTTGTAAAAATTTTTCAACTTTCAACCTCTATAATTTTCGAATATTCAACCCCGTCGTAACCGGACGAAACGCATTTTTCATTATTCGCCATAGGAGTTATTCTCCAATTGGTTTCATTCAAACATCTCAACTGGAAGTGTGCGAAACTATGAAACAACAACTGAGGATGCCAAACTTTGGGGCTTGATTTCACCCCGTTAAACCGTTTATCCGCCGATAAAAAAAAATATGTGTCGCTTAGATTTCAATGAAGAATAACATATCCTTAAATGGACGAATTTGGGCGGGGACACCTCAGGCAGTTTCCTTGTTAGATATGCAATGTTAATCTTTTATTATATAATTCTCGGAGAACGTGAATTCATCCGCATACAGATGGAAATCTTTTGGATCAATTAGATATAAACCTTCAATTTTTCTATTGATGAATGCGCGACTGTCGCAAACACTACTAAACAGGAGATCAATTACTTCCTCCTCCAACAAGACGTATTCATTATCTTCCAAACGAGGTTTTGTGAAATAGCTAGTGATTGTTGATAGTTGATGTTTACTTAGATAATGTCTAATCATCTGAGGCTTGTTTATATTAATTGAAAATAGATTACATAATATACGTCATACATAGCTGACGCGTCATCAGAAGCATACATATGTTCTTTTGTATGATAAACGCCATTTCTGTCAAAATAAATTTCGTCTTCATATAAACCGACATGCTCCAACATCTTACTTGATATTGTCCGATTGAACAAAGTTTCTAATTCCGGGCCGCATACGCCGGATGGATATTTCACGTTTAAGAAAATCTGTTCTCGAAGATCATTACACAATTCTATTCTTTTACGATGAGAATAAAGTTTG
Source organism: Neodiprion pinetum (assembly GCF_021155775.2). NCBI lineage: Eukaryota > Metazoa > Arthropoda > Insecta > Hymenoptera > Diprionidae > Neodiprion > Neodiprion pinetum. Next base: position 12,339,074 of record NC_060232.1, read on the forward strand.
AAAGAGACGACTCTCTCTATTTCATGTACACCCGCAAACTCCCGTTTTCGGAAATCCAACAACCAACCAGTGGCAAGAAGCGGCTTCAAGATTAAATCACAATTCTTTCCTTCTATCATTAAATGTTAACCTGACCAGGACGACATCAGACGCGCCTAAGTAAGGGATGCCTGCTGACAACCAGACCGAGGTCACGTCAGGTGTGCCTTAATGAGGCGCGTCTGATTTCATCCTGATCAGAGCCTGCTGGGAGATTAAGCTGGTCTGGAAAATTTTCGGAAAACGGCCGTGGTAAAAAAAAAAAAGGCTTTCGGTGATACGTCGGAAGATTACAAGTTTTTGAAGCACGAATGGAATCAAACTTTTCCCTTCGTTGTACGGAATGAGCTCATGCGAGATGAGCTCGACACAATTGTAACTAAGTTTTTGGTCGTATTCTGACCTCTTTATATCGAAATGGTATATTGGAACCCGGCCAGAGGCTCCCTGGGCGAAGGGACGTTAAAATGTCGAACTTTGATATGATATCTCGTAAGGTTGGATATGGCCACGTAACGACTTCTCGTATTCGTTTGATTGCGGAGGACGAGAATCCCGCGATGGTTACGTTGGGGTCAACGCTTGTTCGAAGTTAAGGAAAGATATTGCTCGAACCCCCCAAGGCGGCTACCTATACCCCGCACTCCATCCAACTTTGATTCCTTATAACTTATCAAATCTATCCCCAGTACGATATTCCCGGTAGTTCAATCCCGGGGAAAACGATACATGGTCGTACACAATAAATAAAAAAAAAAAAAAAAAGGGGGGGGGGGGAAGAAACCACGCCTAAGTATACGAAGGAATAATAATAAAGGACACGAGACGGTGTGCGCAGACGATATATGTATAATATATGCATGAAAACCCGGGACTTCGTCCCATGTTGAAGACTTCACACCACTGTTGATTTCTAGCTGTACATAATGGATTTCCTTTCGTTTTCAGATCAAAGTGCCCGAGTACCAGACGCAAATATTCAACAACGGTATCGGCACGGGAACAGCATTATTCTGTTGTATTTCGAGGTATTCATTAGGGCTCTTCGGTGTGAAGGGATGCAAATCGCACGAAAGTGGATTCATTGTTCGAGAGAAGATCGATGTGAATGACGTAACGACGTAGGCTGGAGTGAGTTTAAACAAAAATTATCGACCATTCTCTGTTGAGGTTGAAACTTGTCAGGGATAAAAAAAAAAAAAAAATCACAACCGCGAGTTATTTCTTCTTTCGCATCCTGTAGTGCAGGGATTTCCCTTTTTTTTCTTTTTCCTCGGGATTTTCGACGGCTGGGTTCACGCGTGGTGAAAATGCCCGGTAGTTACACAACGCGCAAGGCTATACCAGACAATTCAATAACTCCCCCACTGGTGCGAAGTGTAGTGGGACAGCGGAGGATATAGGAAAACGATAAAGACGGGGAAAAAAGAATAGAAAAAAAATTCGTGCGAGAGAGAGAGAGAGAGAGAGAGAGAATGATAATATGCTTATGACAGCCTTTTTCCATTTAGAAATCGATGTCATATAAAATTACAAACCGTCACGCTGCTAGAATCCGTACCCACATTATTTTCACGCCGGAACGTGCGTACTTTGCTCGTTCAACAACTTCTGAGTACATAAACTGAAACTTGTATCTTATTGTTCCCAGGCGTGAATCGTTTACTCAAGGACTGTGTGGATTAGATTGAGATGAACTCTCATCCGCGCGAGTAAAAAAAATTTATGTTGTTCGGCTCAACTTTCTATCTATAAGTCGTTATTCGTTCTCAAATTGAGCTGATCAAAATCTAGACACTGACAAATATCCTCAAGAGTTATTCGAGATTTTCGACGTTGGTAAACGTTGGTTTTCACACACTGGTAGGACGAAAATCTCATTTTCCGCCACAATAATCAAAGGAGCGTGGATTAAGATTTTTAAGTTTGAAATAGGTCAGATAATCGAACGAAGATTCGAATTCTACCTGATAAATAATTTGTTGCTAACATCCCTGATACACTCACCGAACACGCTGCAAAAATGTTTGTTTGATGAAAAATATGTTCTCTTAATGCTTTTTTACATACAAATTAGATTGTAGACACGTAAGAGATGGTCTTTTCGGAAATACTTCACACTCATCGAATTGAAATGAGAACAATTAATTGGAATTCCTAAATCGTTATATATATATCTCTACAAATACTTGCAGTGTTGTAATTCTTCTACATTTATGTGCTTACGATACTCCACGATTCGCTAATTGAAACGGATGACTAAATTGTAATTACGTATGAGATAGTTTAACCGGAGTGATCGTGAGAGGTTCATTTCCATACTGAAAATAACTGGTCGACGTTGAGGGTGAAAGAGAGAAACGGTGTATTCCTTTTTTTCCCTCGAAGAGCCATGCTGCATAATATATGACCATATTTATCTTTATATTCCGCGGTTCCCGTTTTATGTTTTTCAGTTTATCGTTTACTCGTTCAGAATTTGAACAAAGCATCGGTACGAACGTAAACTTCGCGCAAGAACTCGTACAATAAAATGCGCAGATACAGTGAATTACGGAAAATCTTTTGATACGGTCATCCGATTCAAGTTCCTACCCACTTTTGTCGAATTTTATATACCTATCACGTCCAATCATTTGTCAAAAGTTTGCGTATGTACGGGACGCCATTTTGATCGAATTCGTCCGGAGTTTGCATTCCTCTTCTACGGGTAGAACCACGAGCTCCATTTTCAGTTCCTCTTCAAATCCGTCCGCTGCGGTGACCGACATCCGGGAAAAACCGATGTTTTGTCTTTATAATCCGACTTTCCACGTTTGCCCGTTAACGCCGGGATATAAAACTTTTTCGCCTGCCAGTCAAACGAATGTATATTCAGTGTCTGATTTCCAACCACGAGGGGTTTGCTACGGTTATTGAAGAAATTCAAATCTACGCATCTTTTTCAATATTCTTGCATAATTTAGCAACGGGAAAAGCTCAGACTCATAGATCACGCGAGAAATTTATTGAAATCTTGAAAGAATGCCAGAAATTATTCATTCCAATGGTACGAACGAGTCTAACAAATATTCCGTCTCCAAAACGGGTGATTGCAGACCGATATGATTTCACTTTATTCATGGATTCCAATTAATCAAATAACAGCCAATTTAAAAGCGGATCTTCGACGCGAGTTCATTTCGTCTGGATTTTTTTTTTTAGGTTTCTTATATATCATTGGCGCGTAATCGATACTCTTGAGGATTCACGAGCCGCGGACTGTTTGCTCACCTCTACAGACGGAGCTTTGTCGCTTCCTAATCTAAAATTCTGCGTGACGGCTGCACGTGTCTCTGTGATAACAGGTATACGTACAACCATATACCGACAGCGACGCAAGGTTTTATCCCCTCGTGCCTACATATGCCTGTAACCTTCTGCGGAAATCGGATTTCTCTCGCAAGCAGTTAGTGTTTGGCAATTGAAGGCAATCTACGCCAGCCATAGTGCGCCGTTGCCGCCCCTCAATGCCGACGGATATAATTGAGTAGCGTGGTGCTTATTGTTTCGCGATGCTATATCTCCTTGCCAAACCAGTGTCTCGAAATCGATTAATTTCATGCTGATGTTACACCAGCACCCAGTTTCAATTTTAATCCGACACTGTACGCCAAGAGCGTGTTCGCTTGTATTCAACGAGTAAGAATAAGCCGGCATGTATTTCTTACAAGCGTAAGCTTCGTGACAGGTTCCGCACAATTAAAAACGGTAGATAATGGATAAGTGGTTTGGAACTCTGTCTACCTTATTTGGTCATCGTTTTGTAGCGACTATTTTGACTGGAAATCAAGCCTCGCAACAATTACAAACTAGAATTTCAGGCCATCGTTCTAAAATCAAAAACCATGAATCTGACAGTTGCGCTCTTGCATCCCACGTTTTGAATATATGGGACATACCTTCGATTTCGAATATTCATCTGTATTAACCACAGAACCAATGGCTTGGACGAAACATTAAAGAAATGATTCACATTATTAGAAACGTATAGATAAAAGGTCAGATACTCAAAATCTAAGTCATCTTTATAACGAGATTATTCGTAATTCACAATTCTCGTGCTCTTCCTCGTGTAAACCATTTTAGCTTTAGGTTTTCAAAGTTGCAATATTAACACCTTGATGTACCGATTACCAATACGAATTTAAAATCCTCATTTCCTCCTGAAATGGCGAATAAATAACACCACGCTCGTAGGATAGTCAACAATTTGTAAGTAATCGCATCCTAGTGTTTAAATACCTGATCAAGTTGTCTTTTAATTTTCCGTAAACTCGCCTTTTCTCTACATATTTAAGCTTGTATTTCAACAATTTATACGCAACATAACCTTAAGCTATGTATATGCACATGTCGACTAACATGGTTTATTGCACAGAATATACAATTAATAATTTAAAAAAATTAAGATAGCAACAAAGAAACACTGTCAAAAAATTTTTGTTTCATTTTTTTTATCAGTAAGCCTGAAGATGATCGGCTGGGTCCAGTGGAAACGTTGCAGATGTTTTTTTTTTTTAATAATTAACAAAAAACGTCTACGTTGGCAAATCTTAACGAATTCTTCCTTCGTACATCCTCTATGGTCGCTAAATTCAGATTTGTTTTATTTTGTCTATAAACATCAACTCATCCATCTATGTTTTGTCATTGAACATTGCTTTTTCCAGCTAACGTCTAACTAGCTGAAGGTTTCCTGAAATCAGTGCAGTCTTGATATTCTTGGTGTAATTTATTTGCAACGTAAAGGAAATGTTCCTTCTTAAAGTGCCGAAAAAAGATCGGACAAGGTTCAGCTCTCCCGTCTTGTTCTCTTAGTGAGTTCTTAACTTCTCTTTTCCAGTTACGACCTAGAAAACTTTTCTCAGCAATTTTCGACCTACAAATTCACCATTTCTTGCAACGCAATCCTAAGCTTTTCTTTGCTTTCCAACCAGCGGGAAAGGTTCGTTTAAATATTAAAAGAAGTAATGATTTCTGGGTCATTCGTACCGTAGACGTAGATATATTTCATGCAGGTTTTTCCATTCTATTCGTTCGGGTTTGTCTTCAAGACGTGAGGCCAAAAGTTCAAAGTATCAGCTGACTTTATATCTGCCATTGCATACGGCATGAATTTTTTTTTTTCCGAAAAAGATCAACGATCAAATGGTATTAGCGTAAGATGTTAGGATGCTGAGTTACGAAGCTTAATGTCGTTTCAATGTCTCCCCAATCACCGTCAATCTGAACTGAAATCTTAAATTCATGGTACGAGTGAAACATTTCTCACTATCCGATGCGCCTTAATATCTTCCCCAACGATGTCAACGTCAATCCTACAAAACAATGCTAAATAAAAATCTCTATCTCACATTCTCGGATCGTATTAGGTTCACGCTACGCTCAGATCTACCCAATGTCACGTATTTAGTTTTGTATTTCAAACACGTGTTTCACCCCAGACAATAATATTTCAACAAACTTTAATATGAGATAATCAAACTGGACTTTTTTCGATATTTATTGACAGAAGAAGCCAGAGCAGAGTGAATTTTGTGAATAGTTCAGAAATGCTATTACAGTCGACGCTCTCAATAGGACCACTTCTTCTCAAGATACCTCAGCAGCTTTCCCCACTACTACAGTTGAACAAAGCGTAGCCGAAATTTTGCCCGATACTCTCGCAACAGGGCCGGTTACCAAATTTTTCGCACAAGATACCTATTTTTTTATGATTTTTTTTTTATGCCGATAACGATGCGAAAACAATTAGCTTTAAACCTCAATTAGGTCGAAATGATAAAATTTGATGTGGCATTTCCCGCGAATGGTAAGTCCGAGAAGGTTCAAATTTGGAGAACTCTTCAATTTTAGTACACACTACAAGAGGTAAAAATTTCAGACAAATCGATTCTTTGACGTCCCGTTCAATTATCGACAATTGGTGAACTATACAGGTACAAACACTTCAACGGTGATTCCTGAATTCTTATTTGTCCTATATCTTTTCACACACCAGAGATATATAATCTGACAAAGTATGAAAAAGTACGGGATATCTGTCCACAAAGTCTCAAGGCAAACAAAAACACTGAGCTTTAATCCACGTAGACGGAATATTTCACGTTCTTTTTCACGAAATGATTTTCAACCGATGCTCTCATTTCAGTTGATGAGCCAACCTTAAAGCAGAAATTGATTGCATTGGTATGAAATTGACCACTCCTCGCATGCCAACTTTGCTCCGAGCTCTCCTGTATATTTGTACTTGGACTCCCCTCGATTCGAGAAAAACATTTTCATTCAATTTGAATATCATTTTAACAAACATGCGAATGAGTCGCCAGCGATATTACGTCTCAACGTCGTTCCGCTCGTTAGGAAAATGTCGAGGTACTCATGCACATGTACAAATCTGTATAATTGGTGCTACACCCGGTCCCAGCGCATGCTATGGCATTCAATGGAATACGTATACTGTAATTACTAAACATTGTTATCTTCACATGCAGCTCTAAAGTCTCGATGGAATGCGTGCAGCGTAACGAGTCAAATGTGACCATAAGATTCGTGTAATTGAGCGGAATGAAATAAGTTTCAAATGCTTATCGTTACGCAAGCACAACTGCAACGGTGAGCTATTTCCTCGTTGAAAAGGTTCCAAAGGACCGTGTTTCCGGCGTAGACCTACGAGCGTTCGGAAGCATACCTACTCTTTAAGGATCCTTGGCCCGAGATTGTTTTTGAAAAATTTCCATCAAGGACCTGGAGGGCCTCGATAATAAATCTTTGGATAAGCGGTACTTTTTGCTACCAACCACCACCATATGCCCACTTTTCAACCGAGATTGAAGATAAAACAAAAACTAGGGTATAATTATGTCTTTGTTCGTACAAAACCTTTCGTGCGTTCCCCGCGGCATTTACCTACAGAATCACAGATCCCGCAAATATATATATATATATATAATTATATATATATATGTATATCTGTGATGAATGCCCGCACGTGGTCTTGTTCAAGGTAAAGATTACAACGTCACCTCGTGGACTTTTTGTTCGAAACTAAATATATCTCTTCACTTTTGCGTTAGGATACCTTTGTGCCGCAGTGCAAACGTCAGGGGATTGTCTCCTGAAAAAAGTACTATCTTAAACGAGCCCTTTTAGTTTTTTGCATACCAAAATATTTAGCTAACCGTGGAATATATTCGTCCTATTTGCACAAAAGTCTGTAGAAAATGACGCAGCTGGATCAGAAGAAAGAGGCACGTATAGGTTCTGGATCTAGATTCTGAAAACGGCTGGAAATGCGCGGTGAATCAATTTGTTGCAGTTTTATTACGTGCACATCAATTCTGCATCTTTATTAGACTTTCAATCACCGTTATTCCAAAGAAATGTCCCGATGCAATGATATTCTAAATGTTGGTGAAATTGTTGTTAAGAAGTACACAAATGACGTCAACTGACAGATCTTAGACGGTATAATAATAGTAATCAATACGGAAACAGGTCAAATTTTCCATGAGACGTTTTTACCGTATGATAACAACTTTTCGTTCTATTCGTTGTAATAAGTTTGAAAAGAAAAGCGGTTAAGAGCGAATGCTTAGGGATTTGTGGGGGACATGAGACGGTGCTACTCACAACCTTCTTAGTAGGTGTAGTAATGGAAGGATGAGGTCATCTTAGGTTTCCAAATAGGAAGCTTGTCGTTTTGGTAAATTATGTCGCAGATGGTTTTGAGAAAAATCCAACAGAGAAAAATTAGTAGATCGTGCATCAAGGAGGCGAAATAGGTCTTTTCACGACGAGCGCAGCTTTGCAACATGAGTCGTAGGTGAACGCATGTGCTATGCGAGGCTGAAAAGATGAATTCCAATACCTGGATAAAACGATCTTGGCGCATGCGCACAAGTGAGTTGCTACATTTTACTTGCTTGGGATTGATTTGGCGCATGCGCACTTCCGAATACCTCAATGTTACGCACTGTTCCATTGCGTACAAGCTAGTTGAGCACACCCCCTGATCTAACCTGATTTCAGTGATACCTTCGTTGCTTCTCAAATCAAACTTTCCTTCACAGGTTTTGGAGAAAATAGCGTGTTTCATGGTGGGGATCCAAATCCCGAAAGACAAAAAGTCGATTGGTCGAAAATCTGAAATTTTAGAGGCGCGAATTTTATAATAACGAATGATCAGTTCACAGAAACTGAGATTTTCGATAAATCACCTAGCATAATAACTATTTTCCTGAAAGTTGATTTAACCGAACGCTCTTTTGTCTGAAAGAGTATTTCAAGAACAGTCTGCATTCCGAATGGAACAAAGCACAGAATGTGAAGGTATAGAAAAATGAAAGTGACGAAATGAGAAATTGAGAGCGGCTAATTCTCCTAACAGCTAAAAAAGCAGAAAAATTATTTGACAAAAATCAAAGTTTAGAAGGAATAAAATTTCGATCCGCAAAATGCAGAAGGACCAGAATCCCGAAATGAGAAGATACGGAAAGGCCGAAGTACCGAATTTCTTGAAAATTTGGAATTTGTGATTATCTCATTGTATTAGACAGTCGTTTGTGTCGTCAAAGAAAAAAAGAACGCAAAGGAATAGGCAACATATTTTTCATAACATTTAAACTGTAAATCTTTCTTCGCGTACGTTGGATTTATTCGGAAAAATCAAATGAGCGCGATCTTCCACATAACATATAACGCTCATGTTTTTACAGAATCTTTCTTCTCATGCGAAAAAAATTTTTAGGGCGTGCCACGGTGGAAAATTGCAAATAATTTTTTTCTAAAACACCCTAATATACATATAGCTGGTCACGCGTTCCTCTCTCTTTCTCGTCAACACCTGTACATAATTAGCTGTAAGAAGATCAAGATGATAAGACCAGTGAACTAGATCATTCGTATATCCGCGGCTGATCGTGTAATTTACTCTTATAACGTTCACGCGTCCCACTCATTATTATTGGCACTATTTAACTTACCGAGCCCGAATGGGGTAAGTTGTTTGACAAAATACCGCAGTTTACCGTTTTCTTGACAGTCGTTATACCTTCTTTTCGTCATCATTAACTGGCGCTCCGTTCCGCGCAGTTTCGCATCATTCCGTCACATCGAATTGTCTGAAATTATCCGATTGCATCGAATCTCATCTGTGCTACAATCATCCGATTCAACGGTGATCTTTTCTCAACCACGAAAGCTTCCGCACCTCGTTATCTATTTTTCATTTTCCGCATCTTAGTCTTCGAAAACTGTACGAAGCTATTCATTAAATTGTAAGTTACCTTGATCGTCTTATGTTTTACTGTATTTCTGTTATTGTTCGTCGAAAATCAGCTCCGAATCTAATTAATCTCGACACTGGAGGCTGTAAGCCACATTATTCATATTTCTCAAAGCAGCCTGTTTAAAATATCGACATAATAGCCTATTTTGTTTATTGCCAGATTCGTCTGTTTAATTTTTGTTATACATTGCTTGTGCTTGTTTCCTGTCTATACAGTTTTAACTGTGCCAGAATAGCAACCTAAATTTCTATTTCGATATTTTAGTTCCAGACATCTAATTTATATAAAATATTCTCTCGATTATAATGATTTCGTCACAAACATCAGACACCTTATTCATTTGCTGCTTTTCTTTAGTGATCCACGTACCGAGCAATCTCTTCCTGTATTGAAATAAATCAATTGTATTATATTTCATAATCTTTATTTCTGATAACTACTGCATGACCAATAAATAAACTTTACAGCATGTTTCACAACGTTCGAAAGTCAAACTTTCCAAACGATTGTTGAAAAAAGAAAAATTTACCCGGACACTAATTTCCGTGCTCTTAAGAAAACGCCGCAAAATTATTCAACTCCAAGTTCAATCCCCACGTGGGCTAGTTTTCAAAACACTGAGCTGCTGTAATTCCTTGGCAAAGTAGGACAAATTTTTCACGGGAAAATGCAGCGATGAGTTATGTCTCTCTGACAACTCGGGGTTACACGAATGGTGCATTTAAGCCGGGTGAATTACGTGCCCAGTGTTGCTGACCGAAGAACACGTGATGTTCTGAACCGTAACTAATGCCAGGCATTAAACGAGGAATAACGGGTCACTTGGAGCCAAGAAACGTGGAAATTGCTCCGTCGGATTAATTTTAATTAAAGAAAAGGAATCGATATCAGTTTTCTCGTTCTTTAAATGTTCACTCCTCGTCGATGTCTGGTCATTTTTTTATTCCAATTATTCTGTACTCCGCGATTCACGATCGCGAGAATTTTTTCTTCTCTTCTTGATCGCGTTATATTCTCCTGGTATTTCGATCGTCTATAACAGGAGTGAGAACCGTAGATTATACATTACAGACTCCCTCGTTTACTTCAGGAAATGAGATTCGTAAAGCTGCAGAGACAACGTGACTTAAAAATTTCTTCCTGGCTCCTCGTTACTTGATATAATGGGCAGGTATAGGAACTGAGGTGAAAATCGCTTTCCAGAGTCTAGAACTCAGCTGCTGTATAGCGCTTGTCGTGAATTCGACTCCTCAAAATTTTGCACAACGTTTCTACCGACAATAATATACCGAGTAAACGTAATTAATATTTCGCACCTGCTTTCTCGTATAGCCGCAGATTTATAATCATCACAAGACATGTAAAATCTTTGCTACACGGAGGGAAAGGATTAATCGAGTCAAGTGATGTTTGTTCGATTCAATTGAATGCTCCAAAAAGTCAAACGCGGCGAACGCAATACTCACTTGATTCAACAAAATACTTCAGTCGGACGAAATACTTGCGACGTTCAATGAATTTTGTACCAAGAAAATGTACGAACGTTTTTTATATTGGAAATCTGAAATAGTTGTATGAAAACAAATTTAGCTTGTTTTAATTCATGTTTAGTTGAATCGAGAGTTTAATGGCTGAAATAGGCAATGAAATTTGTTGTTGAATCATTTTTTTTTTTTGCATTGACTAAAGATTGAAGTTATTCGAGCGCGCCAAATGCTTTCCTAGAGTGATATCATTTATAAAATTCTACTGACTCAAAATGTTGAAGGATTTACTCGATATTTAATGGATAAATCCCAAAAACTAGTTGTATATGTGTAACTATAAATTGAACATGTGCTAATACTTTTTATTTATTGATATCTGTATTGATTACGATAACTCGATTCCGGAAACACAACAAAAACTTCACTCGACTCAATAATTTACTCGATCACGACAAGAAAGCTTTTGTTGAATCAAAGAATTCGCTTGACTAATTCATTTTGACAAACTTACTTAATCGAACAACTAAGGAATACTAGACTGAAGTGAATGGGCAAAATCTATTTTCAAGAATTCGTTTCCCTCCGTGTATGGTTACGAGAAAGGAAGTATAGGTAAAGTATTCTTAGCTTGCATAATACATCAGTTTCTGCAGAGATCCAAGTGTTTTTTGTGTCCAAGGGTTTGAAAAAACCAAAAGCAAACCAAAATGAGGCAGACAAATTATGAGAAAAAAAAATGTATAAAAGGGGTATTCGGGATCTAAATCAGATCTTACAGTTTGTGGGAACAACTGCGATTAGAATGAGTTCATGAATAATGGATGAGTGGTTTATCGAAGCATCATCGTGGCTTGAGATATAAATTTTGGCTTCCAGTCTCTTTCCCTCTTTCTTGATCGCGGGATCTCTCTAGGCGACGTTTTGCTTAATTAGCTCAATTCCAGTTGACGTTACACGTGCTCGACGCTTGCGGTTGACAAACGGCCGCCGTGCGGACGCTCCTATTTGCTCAACGCTGTTTGCAATTTAAACTAAGCCTCTCTGTAAACACCGTAGCGACTCTCTACTAGTTAATAAAAGTAGCCTGTGATCTGCAAACGAAAACTTGCGATCAATATATCGGTGGAACATGCTTTTACCTCCGAACAGTTTTCTGGAACCCTCGTATCTACTAAGAAAACGATGACATAATTCCTAAACACATGTTCCGATAGTAGAAAGTCATGTTCGTTTTATTTATTTATTTTTTTTAACCATCTCGAAAAATATTGAGGCTAGACGTTGACCGTTTCAAGACAAGAAGTGAGAGTGGTTTGTAAAACTTATTGCCTATCGGGACATCGTCTCGATAAGAATAGTATAATTACAGCCTGGAAAGCACTTGATCGGTTCGTCTGGAATCCTGCCAGTCGAGTAAAATAAAGTCGCACACCGGAAATGGAAATGGACACCGGCCGTTGTGATTGTAAATTATGTAAAAAATTCTTATAAACGTCTTTCAAGGTCAGAAGGTCGTATTTGTCAGAGCTCAATAAATTATCTTGTGAAATTTTTCCAATTTTCGACAAGTTTGATCTTTTTTTATTTCAAAAAAAATCGCAGGGGAAAGATCTGACAGAGTTATGGAAACATCACCTAAGTGTGGAAGAAAATATATTTTTCCTGGTTGTGAGATTCCATTTATTTATTTATTTATTTTCTCTTCCGATTTAAGGTCCTCCGGTTCTAAGCTGCACCATTTATCGTGTCGTAAATATGAATTTCATTCATTCGAATCAAATCGAGATTTCTTGCAATGTCTGCACGATATTTTGCCACACCTTGCACACTACAGTTACATTTGTCCAACTATTCCGCAAAGTTACACCCTATTTCTTGGGTGAAACGGCTCATTGACCCGTGCAGATTACGCTCTTGTTGAGAATGGCTGTAGAGAGACGTACTGTTTTTTTTTTTTTTTTCCGTTCGCGGATTCAACAGTTATATAACGTCCTTTAAGAACAATCTGTTATATGCAAATTGCAGGAACACCTTTATTTTCATCTACCATTTCCACTCCGTCATTCCCAGTCTCCAAGATTTCGTTTCATAAATTTCTTGATACCGTCCTTATGTTAATTTCGATTTAAATTAACCGAAGTTAGTCTTTTAATCGAAATTGCCGCACTCGACTTCGTCCGCATGATTTCCATAATTTTTACATTAGATTTGAACCACCCGAGAACGATCTACTGATTTTTACATAGATATAATTGATTTCGAAATTTGCATATGCAGATTGGACTGCATATCTTAGCCTTCTTCACTGTACGCTGTACATGAATTTTCGAAAAAAGAAAATTTATGGAAAATATGTATACCGGGAATTCTTAGTAAATGGGTTGTAAAATGAGTGAACAGGTATTTCCACACATATTCCTTAAATTCCTCTAAAAGTAAATAAAAACATTCTTAACAGATATTATGTATCTTTTTTCGTGCAGTGAATGTAGAAGAGGTATTCGAAAATTGGGAAGACTGTTCTACCGAATGCTCAAATGCAACCCTTCAAGATCAAGTCATAATTTTTCATAAACTGATAAGGCTTGATAAATGTACTGGAAAAAAGAAAATCTGAAGTCTTTCGAATCGATGCGGATGTTTCAAAGCACTTTAATCATTCTTTAATCAATCACCAGTAAAAGCTATTTTACGCCTGCTATTTGTTTTCCTTTTCTTTTTTTTTTCTTTTTGTGAAAAGTACTCATAAAAGGTCTTTCTTTATGTAATCGCACCGGGAAGTCAAGCGTCTACATTTTCTCCGCTGACATTTGAGCGCCTTCAGTACTGAGTAAATAAATAAAAAACTCCGCATTTTCTCGCATTCTTTGCGGATGCCGTTCAGACTCGGAAGTTCAACATAAGTTTCTCTATAGAAGTGTTGAAATATATGTCTGTGTTCCATTAAATAATGTAATTCCTTTCGCTCTGCGGAAAAAGGAAAACGGATTCGAAAATAATAACAGTATAAAAGACAAATTGTGTCGACAACAAATACAGTAGAAATCCGATTGCAATACCGTAGAACTTCGATTATCCGAACTAATTGGGACCGAGTCTAGTTCGGCTAATCAAAAGTTCGGATAACCGAAATGCAATTTTTATCTTCAGATGTAATAATATATGTACAGCACAAATTCAAATCGAAAAAGTTCGCATTAAACATCCAAATACATATTGATGAACCTCTTTCGAACGTCGAACGATTATTTTATTTTCATTTCACTTTCAATTGACGAAAGGCTGCTCCACGTTTCTTAGCGAGCAACGATGTATATTTCGCACGAAAAATGTATTTTTTGAGCCGGCGTTCGGATAAACTAAGTCATGGTTCGAATAATTGCGGATTCGGACAATCGAGGTTCTACTGTAGTTATGGATCCTAAAAAAATGCGTAAGGTGAGGCTGCGTTATTTCGTTGACGACTTTGTAGCCTTCGAACAGAATTCATTGGTAAACCTGATGGATTGATGCCAGTCTGGAAATTTTTCTTCCTTCAATTTTTCTTATTTGACAATTCAAAAAAATTCCAAACACGTTTGTCAGAATCTCCATCTTGTCGGAGAGGAGCTTTGTACGAAGAGGGTAAACGAAATGCAAACAAAATTCCCTTACGTATGTAGGTACATAGATATAGCTGTATTCGGTTTTCACGCTTTGCATGCATCCGCAGTTCTTTCTGTCCTGCGCAAAACGCCGTCTATGTATATATACATTATACATATATGGGGAATTCCATGCGAAACCAACCGACGTTTGACCCTGACCATTTTCGATTTTGTTAAAAATTGTTTCTGGAATCGTCCCAACTCTGAAATTGTACCTTGAATTTTATCAGATTTTTTATCCAACTCGTTAATTGTTTACAAATATTGAGAGTAATTTTGAAAAGGAGCTTTTTTAAAATTCTTAAAAACTTCTCAAAAATAATTTTATCTTTTCCAAACATTTCAAGACCCGGTCCATAACGGGCTGATTTTATTCTTTTCTTTCCTTTTTTTTTTTTACCACTTTCAACTTGAAAATTCCCAAATTTTCTCAAAACTTCTATTTCTTACTTACAACATTTCTAGACCGGTTTCATTACGAAGTTGATCAAAAAAAAAGATGAATGTGCCAAAAAAATTGACAAAAATCGCTCCACAATGGAAACGGTCCTGAAATGTTCTGAGTGGAAAATAAAAGTTCGAGCATTTTTCGAGAATTTTCAGACCGCTCAAACAATATTTTAGTTGACCAAAAAAATGAAAAGTGCTGAAAATCTATCGAAAAAAAATCTGCTCATCATGGTCCCGGTTTTAAAATTATTGGAATGGAAAATACAGTTTCTGCGAATTTTTTGACGGCTTCAAAAATGATATTTTGCAAAATTACTTCGATTATTAATAAATAACTGAGCAATTGATAAAAAATCTGAAAAATGCAGAGAACTCTTTCAGAGTGGGAACAATTGAAGAAAATTTTTTTATACCATATCGGAATGGTGAAGGCCAGACGTTGATGGGTTTCGCATGGAATTCCCCGTATCCATATAGGAGCAATTTTGAAATTTGTATGTCTATCTAGTGCAGGTCCTCTTCTATTCGATCCTGTAGTGTGGGTATCGGTACTTGCCTCCAAACACCCACAAATACTGAATGGAAAATTGTTCCTGAGGGAACAAGTTCCGAAAAGTGTTATTTTATAGTTTTCGTGGCTGTTTTATCAATAGTCAGTAATTTTTACCGTCATTGCAAACCTGTATCTGTGTGTATACTTAAATAAACGCTACAAATAATTGACAATTTTCAGCTACATTCAAATACAGCAAGGGTTTCGAATTATATGATAGACGAATTATAATGTACAGATTATTTTATACGTGGGTTTTTCAAGAAAAAATGGGATATGTAAGGAGAATTTTTATCCGAAAATTGAATTCTTTGGCTCAAGTTCGAGCAACAATTGAAGCAGCTTCTGCCCATTGTTACTTTACCGATTGTATTTACCTTTGACTATTTCGCTGGGATTGATCTAAATAAGGACACAGTGTCACCATCTCTGTAGCCTCAACTTCAGACGTCTCGAGTAAGATCAGCGACGAGTTTGTCCTTCTTGATCCTCTGTATTTGGAAAAAGGTGAATGAAAAGAAAAAGAAGAGGGAAAATACGAAGCGAAACAGTCCCGCCGAAAAAGCAAAAATTGTCGATGCAACGTGACTGGAAAGCGATTTCATTCAAGCGTGTAATGAATGCTCTCCTTTTACCCTAAAACACGTTTTGTAACAACTTTTAAGATTTCCTTTTCGCAATATGTCCCCGTCGCGAAGGTCGCGGGGAGAGACGTGTATTCAAAGAAGATTTCCTTTTCATACTCGTATCAAACAGAAACGGAGATTTCATTTGCTTCAAAAAGTATTTTCAACTCTCTTCTGACTCCCTTTTCTCGAACGAATATTTATAGTCCAACTTGTACAAGTGTGGTAGGTACCTAAGTATACATACCTAGTTCAACAATGTTCAGGTGCACACTTGATAGGATCAAATGTTAGTGCTTTCCCAGTATTTTATCAACATCTGTTTCTTCCAGCAACTTCAAGCACTGTTATTATTAAATAAAATAAATTACGTTTTAATATTTTGTCAAGACGATTGAATTATCTTCGAAAATAATGTTTAAAAAATTAGAAATTAATACAATCAACAACTGCAACGACAACAACAGCAACATTCGCAATAATAATCCGTGCCCTACCAAAGCGTGAAACGTTTGTTTACGATATGATTATTTGGGGTGATTCAAACTGTCTGTTTGTTCGAGCCTTAGCAATTAAGAAAGCCTACCAAGTATTGACGCAGGTAAACACAACAAGTGGTTTCGCCATTAACGCAGGCAGTCATTGTCACAGGCAAGTAAAACTTATCCACGAAAATCAAATATTACAAGAATTATACTATTTTTTAATATTAAAAGGAGAATCAGCGATAATATCATTATAGCTGCTCCACAGACTTTTAGATAAGGGATCGGCTTACACTTCTATAAATCCATCGAAGGGGTAAAAAAAAAAAAAAAAAACCGTAACAATGAAAAAAAAAGTTTCACCGGGAGAAATTCTTGAACTGCAATTTCATCTAAATATTCCTGCTTTCGATTCTCATTCTGATTGCGATTTCGAATCACCTGAAGTACACGTGATCCATTCCCCTCTTATTCGCACTTCTCCTAAATAAACTTTTTATCTCTCTCTCTCTTTCAAGTGCAGACTTTAAACTCATTACGCAAACCTCGAGCAGTTGATTTTATTATTTTATTTTATTTCATTCTATATTATTCTATTTTCGTGATTTTATTTTTTTAATTTTATCTCAGTAATGTGCCCTTACTTCACTAAATTAGTCCTCTCTTTACTATTGCACGAGATAAAATATTCGCCCTGGCCAGTTTATTTATGTATTTTCTTATTTATTTATTTATTTTTTATTCTATTTTTTTGTCACTCATGTATCTATTGACTCGTCTATATTTGTTTTTGTTTTTTTTTTTTTTTTTTTAAATGTTTTCCAAGTGTGATTCTCAAATACTTGCGGTATATCCCGGTTTTATATTATTTACTCCGTTCTGCCTTTCGCGAATGTCGTTCTTATATTTTTATTTTTACACCTTACTAATTGTTTTTTCAATTTTCCTGTCCTGACAATCGTTATGTTACTTTTATCTATACTCTCATATTCTTGCTCATATTTTAACCTCTTTACTTATTTATTTATTTATTCATTCATTTTTCAACTAATTATTTCTTTATTTTATTTGTTATTCTACCTTTATTTTGTACTCACTTTCGGTCTATTTACGGTTATTTATTTTTATCTCCATCTCTAGTCATTCTTTTTCAACCTTAATTTTAATGTATGTCGATTTGTTGTAGTTTTTATTTGTATTTTATGCCTATACACGTGATTAAATTGTATTTACTTTTTGTATGCTACCCGAGGCGACTTGTCCCAGGGCGAATAAACGCATCTATCTATCTATCAATCCATCTCTCTGTCTGTCTGTCTACCTCGATTAATTCTTACGTTTCATTCTTGTTTTTATCACTACTTCGTAGTATGTATTTTCAAATATCGGCAAATGTGATACTCTCGCATGTCAATGCGGAATGTAACGCACTGGTTTAGCGCTTGAGGGAATAAGTCCCGGAGCGTGAAATAAATATTGCTTTCTCTTTCTCTCTCCGCCTTTCCCCGCCTCTGTTTTTATCTTGGCAGGTCACGTGTCAGGTAACCCATCTTGAATTTAAAACGTATCTTAGGTTTCTGTAAAGCTGAGAGTAAGCGCGGTGAGTTCTTTCATCTTTTTTTTTTTCCTGGCCGCATCGACAGCAACTACGAATTTTGTGTCTATATTAAACAAGACAGTTGATGAATTCGGATGAGTGGATTCGACCGGGAATTGATGGTTTGAACGGAATCTTAAAGTTTCGAACCTCCGACCGTAGTACAACCGACAGCCGAACAAACTCCTCAGAGTTCGTGATTTTTCTCACGTTGCCTTTTCAATTTTCCGCAAAACCCTTGTGCGTTTCACGAATCAACAATGATTACCTACCCCTTATAGTTTGATCAAGCAGCTCACGCAATTCACTTATCGTTAGATTCCGTTTTGTATTCCATTCGAAAAAACGGAAGATTGGATCTACAGCAACTATTATTTTTTGCATGAGTAGGTAGGCAGGCTGACGTAATACCGATTTTCAAATTGAAGACCATATCCCAAAGTGACTGTGGCAAAGATCTCTTTTGTCAGGTTATGAAATGGGAATAAATTCACAATGTTTGGCCGCAGCCACTGATAAATACAAAATGTTGATCATGTCTGATTATCGTCGTAAGTAATCAGAATCACGCATCACTCTAATCAGATTTTAATTATTGACGTACGAATTAACATATCATTTTCATTTACTTACAAATTAATTCCATCATACCCGGCTCCGATCCCAATGTGATCTATTCCAGCCACTTTTCGTATATGGTTGATATGCGCTGAAATAAACAAGGTTCATTATCATTAATTGTTTGCAGAGATGAGAACGACGGGTATATACGTTAACATTGGTATGATACGGTGAAACGATGATTTAGATATTCGACGTGTGTAAACGCAGGCCGGAATTTCTCGGATAAACGCATTCATATTATAGCTTTGAATACGCACCGACGCATCGTTAAAGAGAGTAATTAAATTATATTTCGAAGGCAACGGTGTTTGCAGTCAAGCCAAGTACGGGAATAATACGCTGATTGACGAGCCGTCTGACATCAGAATCCGGATAAGTTGACAAATTCACTGATCAAACCTGCGCATAGTTCGTTTATGTAACGAAGATCAGGACACCATAAACGTCAAGACATTTCCCCTGATATTGCGAGGTCTGAAACCTCAGTCCGACGTTTCTTGATCACGTCAGAATCCAATTGGTGGTAATTTCTTTGTTACGACCACGCCACGTTACGCTACGTATAAGAAATCGTAGTACAGATACCCAAGAAGCCACATAGGTTGCCTATCTGCGGACCGGAATGCATGCGGTACGTACAGGATACTGTTTTATCTCTTTTTGCACAAGTAGGTGTGTAAACAAGTTAACTCGAGTTAGGCTGTTGTTGCACCCAAGGGTTCAATTATTCTGTACAGTGTACAGAAACTATTTGGCAAAGCGAGCCAGTCACAAGCAAATGTATAGGTATGTTGGTAGCCATGTAACAGTGTTCGGTGCGATACGCGGAGTTACCTCGAATAACTCAAGTGTTCCACTGATTACGTGAAAAAAGTTGTGTTGGCTTGTCAGTGAGGTAATTCGGAACCGAAATTATGGAAAGAGAGCGAGGGAGAGAGAGGGTGAGAAAAAAAAAAAAAAAAAATTTATCCAGGAGTTGACTGTCGGAATATTGTTGAAAACTGTATCTACCGTCGAATTCAAATTTCCCATCGACAGAATCGTGATGCTTTTTACGCTGTCAGTGATATTCAGACGGAACGAAGTTTTCCGCATGAAGAATTCTGGCAAATAGATTTGACCAACAAAAGACACGGTACCAGTTGGATCAGTTTCACGAACCGCAAAATCCGACTACGTGCAAATCTCTCAGTGTTGTTATAAATGTATACGGAGAAAAAAACTTGGCGAAAATTTGGCTGACATGAGCAAACTCACCGGCAACGTCTTGGAGCGTCGATTTTTCTCCGCAACTGATGAAATGGGGATAAAATGAGACCATCACTATTCCTCCATTTCGAGCCTGTAAACAAATTCGCAGATGATGTGCCGAATCGGATTCGTCGAATGTTGCGCTACGCAGTGATTTTTTGATTAAACTATTCATGATTTTATAATTGCTCGATTCCTTTCTTTTTTTTTTTCTAAGACAAAGTTGTACTCGTTACGATTTTGCAAGTGAAACAAGAATATAAAATAGGTTAAAATAAGGAATACCAGAATACCGCAACATTATTCACGAAAGATTAGTTTTTTATAAGTTTTTTCACATTACACGGACAGTGAAGATTTTTTGCACTAATGTACCATCAACCATTTTTTTCTAGTCATGTCTGTGACAATTGAGTCTTGTTTGAGAATGTTTTTTATGAGTCTACGACGATTTTTCAGAAATCCTCCAATAAAATCAAATCAATATGGAGACTGCCGATGAAGTTGTTTCCTTATAAATATTATAGGATAGATTTGAATGACAAGTCACAGTGCTATGACGTCTACTTACGAGGAAACGTAGTGCATGATCAGGCACATTTCGCGAAGAATTACAAAGGGCGTGAGCACTGCTGTGACTGAATATGACCGGGGCTCTCGAAGCATGCATCGCATCCAGCATAGTTGGTACCGATACGTGAGAGAGATCTACCATCATTCCCAGCCTGTTCATCTCCAATACGACGCTCTGTAATTTTTAATAATACATTAAATTCTTTTAAGAAATACATTTTGAGCCGACATGTACGTAGATATATGTTTATTATTAAAACTTGTGAGAATTTATCACGAGATCAAATATGAAAGACGGAGTTGGCAATTACTTGGCGACTTTTTATACAACACAACAGCGCATTCTTGATATTTTCGTATCATTAACGAACTGCAATGAAATTTTTAATACCGTGTCAAGTATAAGGCGACTTTACGGTAAGCCTGTCAGTGTGATTTCAATGAAACGTTGAAAAATGTAAAATAGCGAATCCTCGGTATGTAAATGAGGGATAAAATTTTGCGTCGGTGCCTGAATATTTGAATTCCTCTAGCTGAATTTTTCAGGGGTGTTTATGAAACGCTGATGATACGTCAGCGAAGTCGTGTTTACTCGTAACGCAACTTATACGTACTAATTAATCATAGGAGGGAGAACCGCATGTTGGATATCCTGCAAGCGACGTTAACATCACGATTTCGCTTACAAACTTGATCTTAATAGTCATGTTAATTTGATACAAAAGTTATTGAATGAAGCAATTTGTGTCGGAAGAAGATATACCTGCTAATCTTCTGAAGAACCGGTGCAATTGATATGTGAATATAAATTTCTTGAAAAAGAGTATCAGAGAAGCGTGAAAAAGTAAGAAATCCAACTACATTGCGAAATGTTCAATCGCAACCGTGAAATATTCGATTAGCTGTTTTTCGCATACGTCTAATTCCAACGAATGCATTGTTTTTTCAACCGCTTCGAACCCTTTCGATCGAAACAATAATTTCTTTAAGCAACGGAATGAACATTTTCTGCATAAAATATAAAGAATTTCATGATCTAATTCTAATGATCACCAGCTCGTATTCAACTCTGCCGTTGTTGAAACTTTGAGTATTTTCATACGTATAAGTCTAACTTGAACTTTTAGCAATTTGCTCGCTTGAACTTTTTACTACATTTCATTTACGGGGACAATAAATATCCGAATTATTAAGCTTTCTAAAGAGTCTGGTCTATTCTTAACGGTAATTTCGGGGCAAGTTACAGTGACGAACCGGGGCCGTTAATTTCCGAAGAATCGTTTCGTTACCTACCAGCGTACAGTCCATGCTGAAATTATCACGGTGCCTAACGCCACTCATTCCTGCTGCCTACAAGATTTAGTGCGTATAACTCGCAGGCAGACCCATGTTACTTGACTGACGCTTATTGCCGGTGCTGTCAGCGCTGCTTTGTTATATTCGAAACTATATTTTGCGAGTATTGCAGGCAACGCTGATCTCCAGGGTCAGAAGCTAGATTTTGGGGAATTTGGAACTTCGGTCCAACACCCTTCGGGGGTTAACTAAATCGTGGATTTTGATACCTTGGTGCTACTAATAGATTAACCGTGTCGCTCTTGGACGGAAACACTCCCAAGTTCGAATCACGGGAATATCGCATGTTTGAATGTTCCTAGAAGTGAAACTATGATCAAAGATGGCGATTCAACATCCCTTAACTCAGTTTTTGGTTCTGATCGTAATTGGGTGTGAAGCAAACTTCACGGCGCAGGGAGTAGATGAGGTCCCCAAGGAGAGGGAACTTTTGGGTCGGAAGGGGTATGAATTTTCTTCCTTTTGTGGAAGGATTTCGGTCAGGAGAGAGTAATGGAATGGTCTCCGTTCGCAAGGTACTTTGTTAACTCATGATACCTTGCCCATTATTGCCGTTAAATATTGCACACGTTTCTCTGGATTGCAACAGTTTCCTATAAAATATTTCTGCAAGTGCAGTTGATAAGCTTTGGATGCCCAATAGAATGTTAGTCTCTTATTACAGCGTATCATCACCTGGTCACCCTTATATCTCACAAGGAAAACTTTCAAAGATGCGAGTTAAAGATACCCAGATAAACAAAAAGAATGAGCCATTTTTGTACACCTCGATACCGATAGGAGATAACCCAGAAAAACACGTCGTATATTACACGGCTTATAACCAAGTTTCCAATCAGAAGTTAAGCTGGTTGTCCGGCATTGCCACCTGCGCCAAGCATCATCTGCCCGGATCTCGTATAAGCGAGAACTTCGCGATAAGGGTCCCTCGAATACCGAAACAAAGCGAAAACAGAGAAATTTCGGCCAGGACGGTGACAAAACAGTACCCTCTATATTAACGTGCGCCCTTTTCTCTATTCTGATTGTCTCAAGGTTCACCCTTTTTCCGACAAGACTGAAGAATTTTATGGCGCGCTGATTCGGCCCCCGCATATAGTCATGAGTTAAGATAAATTTTCGACATTTGTCTTTCGTAGAATAATGTAGACAATGTTGAAAGACGATATTAGTCACTCGTAAAGGTCACTCATAGTTAGTTTGCAATCCTTCTGATTCGATTCAAGACAGTAATTTTTTACACTTCATTGCCTAGATTATAGTTACTGGGAGATGTAAATTCGAAAAACTGGTGATTTCGAAAAAGATTAAGATTCCAACATGTAAACATTCAGCTACATACATTGTTACATCGGGTGCTCAAGAGACGAAAACGTTCTATTCATTATAGTTACTCTTTGTTTATAAATTTCGATTTAATTATCGAAATCCCAAAGATCGTGTACAATAATCGCTGTAACATAGCTGTCTACAATTATGGTTTGGGACAATGAAAAAGCTTCGTCCTCAGTTAATCTCAACCCAATCAGAAATAGCATGTATCAGAATAAAATTCATAGCAAACTTGAGTTCCGAGAGCCGAGATCTGCGTGATAATCGTTGAATTGTCTTTTTAAACAATGGGAAAGAAAATGGAAAGGCAGGATCTATTCAATCAGTTGGACTATTGACATAAATATCCTATGCTATAAAGCTATTGGCGAGTTTATTTTCAAATTAAAATGAATATTTTAACAGGCTGTTTGGCAGACGATTAGTGATGTGGTGAAAACGCAAGAACTACGATATATTTTTAAATCAATTCTTCAAAGTCTCCTCATACTCTAATCGGTGATGATTTTGTAATCAGATCAAGCCGATGGTCAGATCGACTTCCGAAGGAATTGCCAACTGATGACACTGTAAATAGACGAAAAAAATCACGTGGAAGCTACATATTGATCGCAATTATTGGTTTCAATTGTACTTTGATTAGATGATCAGAAATTGTAAAATGTATTGTGCGCGTGTACATTTTGTGTCCTTCGTCGTTTTATTGGTCACAATGAGAATCAGTGCATTCGTTGCACGTCGAGGTGACAGATTGCAGTATACCTAACCTCAACTGTGCTGGTGATGCAGTGCTTCTCATTAATGCTGCAAAATCGTGTCGTAGGACAATTTACGGTAAAGATCTGCACATGCGCAATACATGCATCGGCTAAAAAGGAATAAACAGAAGTCGACGATACGTCATGATACTGCACGAGATCATCACATCAAAGCATTTGAAGATTCGCTAATGGCTGTTTATACTTTCATCTACGAAGAAACTTCAACTTCTGCAACCAATATGGCGTCCATAAGCAAAAAAAGTGATATTCTGCTTTAACAATGATTTATAAAAATGTAAGAAAAAAGATCTAGGTATTGTTTCAGGATCGCAGAAAAAGCTCTTTCAGTTTTCCTGACCAAAATTGATTGTTTAAATATTGTACAACATCGGCAAGGTTAAGGTACTAAGGGACTCTACGAGGAGTTTGGAAAATTTTTGGGGTGATATTCACTCCGAGTGACCAATTAGGATTAAACAGGGTTGTAGAAGCATCCAGGGTTGCCAACGTGCAGTGCGCGTTATGCGTGTCAATAATCCTGTTGTCGATTTCATATCGGAAACACAAGTTACGTCAATTAGTTCAAACAGGATACCCGGTGAGATAGTGAGGTTATATTTTGATGCTGTTTGTTTGAACCGCAACCTAGCTAACTTAACAGGCTTTAAACGTCAGCACGTCGGCATCGATTCACTGAACGATAGAACTTCGTCGAAAGGGAGAAATATTTGTTTTATCTGGTTTTTAACAGGGGGCAGGACTATTTAACGAAATAGAAAATTCAATTCGGTGAATCTCTGGAAAATAAGCTCTTATAAAATATTCATGAACCGTTTTACTGATGCCTGTTTTGTTTCCGAAAGAAAAAAAATCATCGGCGATAAGTGTTACAACGTAGTAGAATGATCCTCTGTTTTTGTGTTTCAACAAACTTCACTCTGTGATTATAGATTGTTTTGATGTATAAGGTTCTGGATTTTCGTAAATAAAGACAGAAATCTGTTACATATTTACATTTTTACCATTTCGTGGCAAAAATTATTAGATTCTAGATTCGGAGAATGGGCTTGTGCTAATTGTAAATTCAAAGTTCAATCAGCGCGGAGTGCCCATTCTACTGTAGAATGTCCTTCCAACCCTCGTAATGCTATTAGTTGGGTGAGGTTCCTCAGGACAAGCGTTCGTCCTAAGCCCAGTCAGGATTTATGCTCGGAAGGCTGGTCTCGCACTACTCATGTATTCAGCACTGCATACTCACGCCATTCGCGTAGATTTCGCGCTGTGCGTGGCAGATGCATTCGCACGTAAAAGGAATAGCGAACTGCACGTTACGTCACAAACAAGCTGCGTATCTCTTGTCTACGATTAAAGCTCCAACTTAGAGACGACGTGGCTTCACTTTGGTTGTGACGTACATTTTTGTTTATAACTTTCGGACGGAACTGAATCCGAATATACGTTTTGATACTTCTTCGCACAAACACCGTATAATATGTCAATAATTTATTCCACCATGAAACGTTTCTTCTTCCATCCCTTGATTATTACATGGGTTCACGTTTCACATCACTGCATCATTTTTCATTTCTATTATGACATGTCGAGTTTTTTTCTTCCTCTATACTGCACCATGATCTTGTCTTGAGTACCCGAAGCTTACTGTTTTTATATCGTATATCGTGATGCCTGTGACTTTCTTTTTCAACATTTCTTCCCATATTAGCTGTGTGGGTAATTTGTTGTGATAAATAACCATTGAAACGGTAATCCAGCGCTGTAGTACAGAATTTCATTCGGATTTCATGAAAGCTGGCCTAGCAATACAGCAACGGAGTGTAGGGTACGTTCTGTATTTCTTCAATAGCACTCCCAGCAACCTACTTTGTGCCGTTTGTAGTTTGCGCATAACGTTTTTACAAGCTTCACCTCACTCGACAAGTTCATAGACAAGCACAGATTCGACCTTCGCATGGCATATTGTTCTTTTATTCATTGTAGTTTCTTTGCAATTTTGTCAGCTGTTGGAGTTGCTTTCAAGGGTAAAAATTTTGGTCCCTCCGTATAGTGGATTCATTTGGTATGATTATTTTCAAGTCTTAATACCCCAGCCCTTCCAAATGTACGGCTGTATCATCGATCTAGCTAATTGTGCGACCGCTTACCGTAACATTGCAGACGTCATTCATATATAGTACTAGTTTCCACTGGTTTTGGAGTTTTGAGAAAAATTTTGTCGACTTAAAATGCTATGCAATTCAATACTTCGGCACAGTTCACCACATTTAGAGATATTGTACCAAAATGACAGTGGTTATAAAATAAAAATTTAAAAACGCATGTTAGTGATGACGAAAAATTTTTGAACTTCTTATACGACAACTGCATGTAACCCCTTAACACCAAGATTTAGGGTAACAATAAAGATACAAGTGATATGCTTAGAAAAAATACAGAAGCTGCAAAGTAAGGGCAGGTCAACACAAAATGTACAAGAGAAAAATGTAAGCTAGGAGAGCAGGTTACAAAAGTGCTGTAAAGACTGGTTGAAATTAAGCGGAAAAAGTGGAGACTCGCCCCTGAGTCGAGGCTGAGGGTCGTTCGTGCCGTAAATGCCAGATGTGTAGAAATTCCAGGCGCGGTCAAACCCTTGGCCGTCGGCTAGTAGGGCGAGGCCTGAACACTTCGGAAAAAAGAAAACTTACGTTGAAAGCTGAAAGAAATTGCGGACACAGGGAAACGAATGGAAATAATTATGTCTTTATCAGGTTTATGGTGTTGAATGGCCGTCACACTACGCTGTTTGTTACGCCCTGCCACAAGTGTTGAACAATTTAGATCCACTATAAAGATTTGTATTTTCAATTACAATTTAGTACCGCATTTCCATATGCTTCGTGATTTTCTCAGAGGCATGGAATAGCGCTTTTTTATCAAAAAATTGTGCAGGTGATCTTACAATTAGGTATAAATGCATCGGATTAAATCTGTAGTTACATCCCTGGGTTTTAGGCACGATGGTTAGTAAACGGAGTACTTTATACATTCGACATCAAAAACGTTGGATCGGGAAAAACTCAAACCATAGAAAAAGCACGTTTCGGTACCTGAGAAGTCGCTTTCGAGCATTTTGAAGGGTGGATTATGCGACCTTGGATTTCTTCTAAACAAGGTTATAGTGAAATCGCCCAACCAATTATCATGAAATTTGCTCAGGATACTTTTCAAACTTCAAAGATGTGCAAGTCAGCTTTTCGACCAGATTCCACCTCCGGTTTAGAAGCTTCAATCGCAAACTCCATCAATTTTGAAGAGACAGCAGTGGGCTTTGAAATACATTAAAACAGGCTGTTTCAATTTCTCAACGTACTGAGAAATTGGATGTAAACAGCAATATCCTGAATTTTTCATCTACAGCTATTTCACTTGCCATCTTCATGTGATGTACTTGCAAGAAAATTGAAAAGTGATCCGTGACATTTGCTTAGAGTACTCCAGCCATGATCTCTTGAGGATTTTTACGAGTTTTTATGTATATACTCGTATGCATAATTTATGCATGCCACTTGTGCCCTTGTATTCAGGTTTACAAGTTCATTAATGACATGAGTCTCAGTGTGTGTAGAATTTTTGTTTATTTTTCAGTATCAACCTCATACATCTGCGATATGTTGACACTTAGATCCCCAATAGTAAGCAGCTCATCGGACTTTCTTTTTCTGATTTCGACCCCTGCCCTTTTCGTTGACGATCTGGCAACGGTTATGCTACCTTTGAACATGCTCTATGCTCTGCGCACACACGCTGTTCACAAATTAACAGATTTTGTGATATTCTTCTAACAATGGTCGAGTTGAACTGGCAAGACTGTTCACAAATTACTTGTATGAAAAAGTTCCTTAGAAAACCAAGATTGCAAGATTTTATTGAAATATTAATCTCATTGAAAACCGTAAGCGATCTCATGTTACGTA
This sequence comes from Neodiprion pinetum, assembly GCF_021155775.2. NCBI lineage: Eukaryota > Metazoa > Arthropoda > Insecta > Hymenoptera > Diprionidae > Neodiprion > Neodiprion pinetum. The sequence continues at coordinate 12,367,158 of NC_060232.1, forward strand.
ACTAATTTAATACAAAATCTATTAAGATGATAGAGAAAGCTTCGCGAAATTTACGAGAAAAATGACTCAGGTCTCTCAAAGCGATTAACTGCAAGAAAGCCGTGCTTTAAAGGCCGTCCGTGGCCTGCAGGAGAATTTCAAGCTTTCGAGACGCTCTTACAGGTCGTTGGAGATATTTAACTCGATCCTCGTTTTATCTACATCCTGCAATATCCGAGTATACGAAGGCGACGCGACGTTGTCAAGAGCCATGACGTTCTCCCAGAGGATGGGGTCGTTCTCTGTACCTGACAACAATGGCTTACAACTACATAGTTCTCAGCCCCATCGCGCAAACTGACAAAGTAGAAATATCCCGTCCTCGGCGAGATGCGGGATGCATTAACTGTCGGGGCGTCAAGAAGTCGTTTAAGATTTGCCTGTAGAGAAGTCTACGTCATTTTGACCAAGTTTTTTTTTTTTTTTTATCGTTCCAGTACCTGTAACCTAGTTATTTTTTTTCGCAGACTAATAAGTGCATAAACACATCATTGTATTTCGATCGGTTTTATTAATACTTTGTGGGGGGCAACTTGAACGGTCATGTGTACATACTTTTAGGGAGTTTTTGATTAAAAAAAAATGAAATCACTTAGAGCAATTCGATTGATTGTACATTGATTGCTCTTCATTCATCACTTCCAACTTCTGTCTGTTATTTTCGATACTTGACATTTATCAGAGGTGACAGTGTGTATTACCAGAGCGTTCCTCACATTGCGATGAGATGAAATGTCAAATTTAACGACATGCTGCTACCTATGAGTCTTTAATGATTCGGCAGCCCGTTACGCTAGAATATTTATAATCAATTGCACGGCTGTCTGATCCGAACTTTTGTTCGTAGTCTATCTCTCGTGAAATAGGACTGAGCTAGAAAATATCACCAGGTAACAAAATTTCTCCTACAGCTTCTGACCGATTCACCTGAAATTTGTATAAGTTGTTTTTTTCATGTATTCACACATTGTCATACAATTTTTCCCAAATTCTCACCTGGGAGATAGATACCCTAAATTTTATGTTAAAAAAGAGCTAATTTTTTTCATAATTCTTAAAAATGACGTAGTTTCTTTGGAAATGAAGCAATTGAAAAAATTCTTTCAGGGTTTTTCAAGTTATTAATACATGTTTTTTTCTTCCGGTACGTAAGCTTCTTATAACTGCTATTCATTGTCTTGTATTCCATTCCGATTAATTTCAGTGAGTCCACGCCATTTACTCCTGCTTGAAGTCGGCTTTACATTTCTTTGGTATATTCTACATTCTGCATAAAACCATGATTGGTAAACATCAGGATGAACCGCGATGCCTAAGCCGCGACTTGCTCGTCCCTTAGATTTCTCCTTATAAGATGGTGATTGTGTTACGTCACACCCAGTGAGACCAGATAGAAATTCCATTATTGATGTATTCCATGTTTCCGTGATACACGTTATGTCCAATGCAATAATTTCTTCTTTCATATCCGAGATATTGCTCCTATCGTACACGTTGCAGAATAAAATGCGAAGTTTTTACGCGTCTTTTCCTTCAAGTTCCAGTTTGTCTTGTAATCTTACGAGCTTTCTCATCCGCTATCTTTATATTTTAGATAGTTGATCGAAGACGGACTTCTTTCCTCAAGGTGCCAATAATTTTACGACACTTGGTCTTTGGCCTGTGGCTTTTCCCACACTAAACACTGACAATGAGATTATACATGCATCAGGAATTGACAGTTTCGCTTTACTAATAACGTTGAACACGCACTTTTACGGATCATCAGTCTCTTTTTCTTTTTATGGTACATTGAAAAGTACAATATTTCATGCCATTTGTATTTTATCAGTTAGCACTATGTTGGTTTTGATTTCAATTATTGTTGTCTCAAGTTTTTGATAACCTTTTCCTGCTTCATCTGTCATTATTTTCCCCCTTGCATATCATAAACAATTTTATTATTTGTCACCTTCATAATTTATCAATGCAGCACGAAGTGATGTATTCAATGAAAGAGAAATCACAATAGCTTAGAAAATTGCAGATATTTGCACGAAGAACTTTAGTAATAAGTACTTCATTTCAGGTGGAACGCATGAAAAAACTCAAATCAAGTAATGACCAAGCGTCTTGTGCTGATAAAAAATTAGGGTAATGGAAAGATTATACCATAAATACCCTAAAAACCTGATATCGAAATTTCTTCTCGTCACAATACGAAAAAGCCTTCAGACATTCTTTTCTGCCAGCCATAATGACCAACCCTAATCCCCAGACGACAAATCCACGATTCATGCGTGAAAACATTTATTTGGCAATTTATAGTTTCCCATTCTCTGTAAACCCAATGGGACTACAGATTTCCTGCAATGTATTTGGATGGGTATGCTCGCCTTAGATGGAGGTGACTTTATACGGCCACCGAAATATCACCATGGGACACTCGGTTAGTGATAGCAGAACCAGGCAAACTTACTTCCAGAGTCTCGCTATACGTTCGCGTCTCTTGAAGCCATCCACCGGACAGTTTACTTTGATTGATACAAGTAGAACGCTTGGCTGCTGCCACTGGCTTCAGTTGTAGCTCCGAGAACGGATGACTTTACTTCGAAACTAACCCCCGCCTCTAAGCCTAATACCTAGAGGATCCACCACCTAATTAGCCGGAAAGTTTGGAGCCAAGAGGTCCACAGGCCAATAACACCCGATACCGGCGGGCATCAGTGGCGTACGTTTAAGCTTACGGCTTTCATGTTCACATGTTATGACATATTCACTTAAAGAATTACGGCAGTGCAAGCAGCGTGTTCTTGAGATAATTCGGCAATAATGTTATATCGAGTAAATTCTACGACTGCACGATGACCATCGTTAGTTCAGAAGGGTACTTTTCATGTACACTTGGTCTTAAACTATTCGGAATACCTGATTCGATCATTCGAATAGACAAATGTTTTATACATTTTATTACTTTCGAGAAATCGTCAAAAATAATGTACAAATAATTATTCGGAACAGTCTGGAAGCAAAAACATTATAATCCATGAAGCGGTTAAACGCATTCGGTCATGCGCTATATATATATAATTCGCTATATATAATTCACCTGCAAGTGGAAGTGAATTCATTTCGTGTGATATATTTTGTAAAGGTCAGATGCCAGTCAGCTTAGGCGAAATTTTCAGGTTAACATAATTTTTCTGCGTCTCTGGAATGGTTGAAAAATTATTTATTTTCATGGAATTTCGATCAATGTCCATTGATAGATGTAAATTTACTCCGTTATTCAATGATTTGACGTGCACTGAAACGCTTTTTTGAATCCCACGCAATTTTAAATTTCAAACCGTTGTTATGTGCATGAAAAATATGGTACACCCTCTCGATAGTCGAAGAGGGGAGTAACTTTAAGAGAAGGAAAGGATAGCTCGGCCCTACGTCGTTCGAACACTGGTAACGAAGAGCCTGGAATATGGGCTTGGTTATCCTGAAAACGGGCGTCAATTCACGTGAAGAGTGTAGGATTTTGTGGAGGTACTAGAGGAAAGGTAGTGAAAATGAGGCGAATGATCCGGGCGAAACGGTTCATTTGACTTGTTTGCTGCCACTGCTGTTACTGCGTCATGTCAAGCGAGGAATGACCACGGACCACCTAGTCTCCTTGGTTTTATGTTGGTTGGACGCACAGCGGCTGACGGTAGTTGACGTTTGGAGCAGTCAGTTGTGCTCTCAGACCAACTGCTGGGTCCTTGGGTAATGGTCTGCTGTGATTCGATCGCCGGTGGTAGCGAGACCTGCGAGTCACATGTGAAGCGTTTTCTATAAAAACAACCGTTTTTTTTTTTTTTTTTTTTCATTTTGTTGTTGCTCTACGAGACTCTACTTGACGTGAAATATTTCAGGGCATCAAGTCCAACTATTCCAAGAATTCTGTATTTTCGTACTAATGTTGGAGTCCGCGTAATGATCTTTGTGAAATGGTACCGTCTATGTGAGTTCACTGCTTGCAGTTGCACTTTGACAATTATTATCGACCTAAAGTTTAATGTTCGACATAAATGGATCGAGGAAGAACTGACGCAGTAGCAGATATTTGCTATCTGGACATCGGTTATGTTGAGATATACGTATAATAAACGCAGCCGGGATTGGATTTGCGGAAATGGTCGTGTACAATTCCAAAAGGGTTTAGAATTTAACGCGGTGCAAAGTTGTGCAGACTGCTTGACGCAATTAACATTGAATTGAAGTTGAATAGAATTTCGAGGGGAGTAATCGTCGAAAGGACTAATCAAAGCCAAAATGTGTCAAGTGAGAAGTTACGCAGGCAGCGGGCTACCTATTGTTTCTTCATTTGAAGCTGTGGAAATCAATGTCCCTACAATTTCATTTGAGCTCTCGTATGCTTGAATGGCGGCGAGAGAACAAGAGTCAGAGGGGTGAGGAGGAAGAGCGAGGAAGCGTACGTATGCTACTAGTTGATGGAAAATTTCTGCAGGGAAGCTTAATTCGCGGTAACGGATTGCTTCGCAGCGACATGGTTTGTGGTGAATGGGTTCACTGATGTTTTAGATTCAAGTCTTTACTCCCAGGTTAGAAGTTTAACCACGCGTTCAAATTCACGTCTGAACACACACGGCCAAAAGTTTCACCCGGATCTGCACTCGGTCTGATGATTCGTTATAGGAAAAGTTTTGCCGAAGGGAGACCAGCAGAGGAAATAAACGTTTCGCTAGTCTCGAAAAGGATTCTATTACTTGGACGATTTCGACGTACTTAAGCTATGTATCACCGGTTCCATCAACAGTTTGATTTACAATTTAGCTTATACTCGAAGTCACGATATGATTTCATGAAAGATTTGATCTCAAACAGCACTGGCATATGAAACTGTCTGCAAATAGCTGTGACGATGCCTATTTTAATGATTGAATTACTCCATTTTTCAGGTTATAAAGTTTCAACCATTCCTTGGGAACGAGTGTGATTTCTACTTTTGAGTATTCATCGTCGTTTTATTGAGGTTGATCAGTCGAAAACCTTTTTCTTGCAAATTGAAAAAAATACCGGCGGTGGAGCCAGTCAATGGTTGCTATGATCCCTTCATGTGTACATCACTTCCGATGAACAGTTTATCTCCATTAATGGAATATTTTGGTCTACAATTTTGCGTCTTATTATAGCTACATCTTTTAAAAATATTTTGGCCAAAAGCCGATGACGAAATTCCAAAAATTGAAAAAGTTATGAGCACTTGAGTGAAACAATTTACGGTCGCTCGGTCTGCGACTCAACAGATTTATTGGCTTCAAGGCTAGAAAGATCGGCCTGTAAGGAAGCTGCGAATGCGGCAGAAGGCCTCCTATATGCCCAGAAATCAACGGTAAGAAAAATTCCTATCTCAGCTGACATAGAAATAAGCGTCAAAACTTTGAACGCATTAACTTCAAATGTGTTTATCTCAATACTACATTTTTCAACCTGATTGACGTAAAATCTCGAATTCTATCCAACAGATTGATTTAAAATTTTGTGTAAATTTTCGTTTATTTTACGTTTTTGTTTAGCATAATTGCAATTATACCGCACTTTAAGCCTACAAAAAATTCGGATTACCGAGTATCTTTCATTTCTTCAGCCTATTCCATCACGGAAAGCGTCCAATTGTTCTCGAAAAATTCAGTATTTACGGCAATGTTAATAATTATTGAACAACCGGAGGTTCACTTTAACTGTTGGATGACCCGTTTTGAAAGCAGGATGAGTGAGGTACAGATGTTATTGCAGAAACGGATGCTGGAAGAAAATTTATTCGAACTCCTTGTACCACTACTTGAAACTTACAGGGGGAGTGTTCCTGATTTTTATTGGAGTGTCAAAGTATGTCTTCGTTTTTCAGAGAGGCCAGTCATCCAAAGCTAAGTGCACTGCTTCCGGCCTAGAGTTCGCTGCCCCGGTTGCCTGAGCTTTATAAAGTATGAAACTAACGTTCAAGGACACCACTTGATACACTCTTACTTCATACGTGAGTAACTATTTTTTCAGATCAACCAATGAACCATCTTCGAACGAAAGTGTGAAAGATATCGTTGCGAGCTACAAAACCAATGCTTCGTAACACTTTGTTTTCTAAACAATAATTTTCATACTCAAATAGATTTTTATCGAATGTATGAATAAGCTGTGAAAATAAGCTGATTAATAATCTGGATTATAATTTTCTTATTCAGGCACGTTACGATCATGTGCAAAAGGAAGAAAGATATAAAATTACAATATAACGTACGAGCCTAAAATTGTTCTCGGAGGTCTTGAACCGGAAATGATTATAGGTACGCGTTTTTCTTGTATTTTTCAAGTATCGCTGTGATTTACGCCGTTATCTTGGCGCTCGGCATCTTTGCTTTAAACACGCTGACTGGAAGAAAATATCGCGTTTCGCGAAGTCGTAACAAATTCTGCTCTGAGAGGTGAAGATTTATCTAGCTATGTGCGGCCCTACGTATGTGTTTGTATATGTATATATACATATATATATATGTATAAGCGAATGGAATATGTATGTACGTAGGTGGCAAAGGAGTTGAAAATTAATTTGGTCAATGTCTGTAACGAATTGTGATTCCATTCGTGAAATGAGACGCTGCACCCTCGTGGGGGGTGATAATTTATTTAATTTACGCGATGCTCGTGTATACTGGTATATTATTCAATTTATATTTTTTATGAGATAAGCCTTCCATTTTTTATTAAGTTTTGACGTGGAATAATCCGATGGCTTACTAGGTGACTCAATTTCATTGGCTCGAGCGCCTCGCCTGCGGTGAAAATTATGATAAACCAAATTAAGGAGCGTACATCCTGATTGGATCTAGTGTGACTGTATACGTATGCGAATACTCCTCGCGTTAAGACTGTTAATCGTAATTTGCCAAAGCTGTATTACTTAGGAGATCCAGATTTTTTATATTCATCGAGTAGCTGGGCATTTTTTTTCTAAATTTAACACACCGTGGAAACTGTAATTGTACTCAAAAACTTTCGAGTGCAAGTAATGGTGATACGTTTTGGTGTACTTTTCAACTCGACCGTACAAAAATGAATTCGCTTGTATGAACAACTTTATTTGAATCCAATCAACTAAAAACAGATTATTGAATCACCAAAATGGCAATAATAGATTTTATATAATTTCGCTTTAAATACACATTATTGTTACAGTGAACTTTCCGCGTTGTGACAAATAAGAATTAACATCCAGTCCATTGCCAGCATTGAATATATAATGACCCAAGTCAGACCAGAATATTGTGCAAACCTGAAGCTACGTTAAATGAAAAAAGTACAAATGAAGAAACTAATAGGAATAGAATATATATTCGGGTGAGACGAAAGGGGCTGCGGGTAGAAACTACGCGGGCGTGAAATGCGGATTGATTTCCTCTCACTTCCAGGATTATTTTCAGCCTCCAAAGTCGGTTAGTCCACCGCAGTGGCATCGAATTTTGATTCCGTCTGGCAATCTTTATTTCAGGTACAACCGCGTGGATTGTCAATTCTCTGGCTAAAAACGCGTGCAACGAATTACTGTGTTTGTGGGGGCGTATTACAAACATCCGAGATATCAGCAAAAAAGTTATATTCGAACGGTGACGTCCGAACCAATCTTCTTATGTGTCAATACATATACCTGTACGTATTAAGACGTATTCACGCACACGTCATTGAATGATCGCCTTTTGTTGCACAGAGTATGTTTATCGAAGATCATCTATGACCCGCGTTACTTTTGATCAAAGAGCTTACTTTTCTTACGTACGTAACACGAAAAATGTAGACACTTTACTTGTTGATTGTTAGAGAAGGAAGAGAAAAAAAAAACCTCGTGCGAAATTCACGTTCTAAAAGAAACGGCGCTTTTTCCGCAAATCCGACCAGCGAGCTGCCACAATTTTTTATCGTCAAATCGTGGAACATCGCGCTTTAACGTCTACAACAAACTCGCAGAGCAGCGACCAATTTAAACACCCTGCCAGGTTCACGTTCGAGTGCGCTAGTGCTAACACTTCAAAGTGCAATATCTTGCTACGGGAAAAGCAGAAACCGATCTATGAAGACTCGTTAAATCGGTTTCAACTCGGGATAAAATTGCACCCTGTACATGTCGTGTATTACCGATCGCGTGTCAATTTGGCTCGATGTATTTAATTGTAGATATAAAACGCAAATTGTACGAGTAATCATTTTATTATTTTATTAAAAACAAATAAGTTATAGTTTGCGGTTTATATTAATGCGATATGTATTAAATACGTACAGTGGCTGCTAGTTGATGAGATACCGGGAACCTCCTTAAAATCTGGGTAAACATTAGGGTGTTTAAAAAAAAATAAATAAAAACTTTGTTTAGGTTAAAAGAAAGTTCCTGTAAAAAGATAAGTTGGTTTTTCACTTTTATACATTTTCTTTAATTTATGAAGTATCGTGAATACAATTTTTTTTCTTACAGCTTATATCAATAATGATATCAATTTACATCACAAAGAAGACCCATAGTTGTAATATCGAGTCTCCAGTTGATGTTTAAGAAGTGTACCTGACAGCTTTTCTATTATTAATTCAATCTTATAAAGTAGTTATAATTCAATATGAACTCTTTATTTAGGAAAATAGGATTAACGGTTGATGTATTTTTGCGTAATGGATCGTGATCTTTGGGTTGAATATAAATGTGAGTACAAAGAAAGTAAAAAAATTAAAGTGCTACAACCTATTTTTTGATGAGTTAAAAAAAAAAAACGTGAAAAAAGTAATAAATCCAATGAGCCTGATCTGCAAAATAACGTTAAACGCAGAATCTTTCTTTTAATCGGAACAAACTTTTTGAAGGATGCTACAGTGGAAAATCGTAAATTATTTTTTTCTGCAACACCCTAGTATACATGTATCAGAAAATTCCGAAAGTTACTGGAATCGCATTGATATTTTGAAATATCAGACCATAATGAATAACTTTGGGTGTAACTACTAGAACTGAAGATCAGAAGATTTGAGCATGAAAATATTTTCACTCCGTTTCAATTTTCGTTGCGAACAGTCATGGACCCTGATAATTGAAATCGTATATCAAAGATCGACAAGCTGAAGTGAGCTGATTCTCTCAATTTTCGTAAAATCGTCCGAACTATATTCAAATCTAATTAGAGGATACAACAACCGATCGTTAATATGGTTAAATATAATATTCGTTGATATCGTGAGATGAACAATCGATTACAAGATATCTGTTTTTAGGTACCCGAAAATTGAACGGACCCATTTTACGGGTTGCCTAATGGATATTATTTATTTGCACTCAGCAGGCTATTTTTTTTTTTTTTTTTTGTTGTCGAATTTTGACCCGCTTAATCGAATTAAAGACGAGTAAACTCAGGAAAAATTCGTTTGAAATAAAGTTATTTTTGGGCATCTGCGTATCGAACGGATGCAATCTATTCGTGCATTTCATTAAAACGAACCTCTGAGAGGCTTGCAATTAAGAAATTGATCGAAATCCGAGATACTTATTCACTTACCAAGACACAAACAAATCCCCCCTCATTTCCTTTCTTTATCCGAAGCTCAATTTCGTAGTTGCCATAAGTTGTTTCAAACAACATTCTTTCTTTAGAATTATAAGTTATTTCGACGTATTCTTCTCGCACTCTCTTCATATCACTCCCCCTATTCGCTCGGGTCTCGACGATATCATCGTGATAAATACCTCGATTACGTGGCACGCATCATCATCCTTTGAATCTAAGGAAGCATACAGAAAGATGAAGGAACTCAGCCAAAGAATATCGAAAGGAATCCTACACCCAGGCTTTTTCCGAAGCTAGAGGCTTTTAGCAATCAGCGGTAATTTTCTTCTTGTTTTTTTTCCACCCCCTCTATCAGAAGAATACGGAGTTTTTCTTACAGACTCGAATGTTTCGCTTCTCCAACTTAAATTATCTGCTCTTCAACTTGGGAACGACAGATGTAATTTGGTCAGGACAAGAACTGGATGATGTTGAATTTCAAACTTGCGTATGGAAATGTTGTTCTCAAAGACAAGATGAAATTCATTTATCCGTGAACTGGAAATCGCGATGAAAATCACTGCGACATAAATATATGACTGTACGATTTGCGGATAAAAGATGGCAGACTCCAAAGAAGAGAATAAACAATGGCCAGCAGGATAAGTGAATCTTCCGTGAATGAGAACGTATTTTCACAGTATAATCGTAAGCTGGTGTCGTTATTAACGTCGCACAATTCCGAGAAAGCTTCGGATGGTCGGATGTGAACAAAAAGTTCCTCCAACGATCAGTTTGTAAAGCGTAAAACATTTCGCTTTTTTCCATAAGAGAAAACTCAGGTTTCCGCCTTTATCTTTCTCTTTTCCTGCGTTCCTGTTTTATTTTTCTCTCCTCACTTCTTGCTTCTCCCTCACGTTTTATGGTGTCGGTGGTCATGTTTTATTTCCCGGCTGGAAGACATTTGCGCAACCGCTACCGCCGTTCTTTTCTCGCTGTAAAAATTTTGACTGCCCCCATATTATTCTTTAAGATCCATTTAATTGCCAACAGAAAAAATATACGCGCAATATCAGGACTCCAAGCCCGTGTAACAAGGGGTTTCACTTACCGAATCCATCATCATGAAATTTTTCCTTGCCGTCCTGATTTTTTTTTTTTCTTTTTCACTACAATGATGCCTCATCTCCTTAAAACTATATTCACGCTGACAGAACTTTGCTTTCATTAACCGAATGATAAAATTTCATTCACCAGCATAATCATAGTTCGAAGTACGTTCTGTTTAAAATTATCTGACAACAACAGACTTACAGTTTTTGGCAAGCATTAAAAAATTGCGGGTGATGGCTGACGTTACGATACTCTGAAAATGGCTGACCGATCAAAATTCTAATTATGCTCTGATGCCCTTTCAGAAGTCAATTATAATTAATAATTTCATAAGTTTCAGCATTTTTTATGTAGTGAACAACGTAGCTCCGAAGATATTGGCATCGGATAAAAAGTTTCAGGGTTTTTTTAGCATCGAACATTCCAAATATACAATCTTAGTGTTATTCGAATTTGTTCAAAATGATTTTCAGGTGAGTTTTTTCATTCGTGATCACCGTCATTGGCTCAAGGAAGATTGATGGAGATTTTTCAAAACGGGTTTTTCCATTCCAAAACTTTTGGTTCGAATTGTAAGACCAATAGATCCTTACGGAATAAAATAATAGAACTGTCTTTTAAAGTTGATTATATCTAGCTTTCAAGATTCTACGCGTGTTACATGAACAGATTTCAGGCTGCAGCACACGCAAGTCGTGAGTCAAAAAGTAAAGGAAATTGAAAAAAAAAAAAAGAAAAAACACTGCCACACCGTCGTTTGTCTAAAAATTTCCTGAAAGGACGAAAAAAAAAAAAATGTATATTCCTGGTTTCTGAAAATAAGCCGTGAAGATTTTGAGACAGGTGTGAAAACTCGTGCACTGAAAATGGGTGATTGAAGAAGATTGGAATTTATTTTTAAAGCTTTTCATCGGTCAGATTTTTGCGAAAAGTAAAGTTAAAAAATGTCACGGACAGTCGTTCCCTCGGTTAGCAAGGAACATGCAATACGTACAATAATGGAGTTGAAGATTAATTTTTAAGAAGGAATATTCATTGATCACAAATCGATCTCGTTCACTAACTTTTCCTCTGAGATCCACGTGGATTGATACAGGATTCCGAGGAATTTTCATCTCGTTACTCAGGATACCGTTGTTATATTAAATGTATCGCGATCAAAGAGTACACTACGGCATGGAATCACTTTGATTGAATTACCCCTGATTGAAATGGGAAAGTTGAAATACTTTTCGAAACAATGCCACAGAGTTTATTTCTGTAAACATCGGCCTGTCCCTGATAAATGTGAACAACGTTATACTCCGTGGGTTCAAACCACAATACAGCGATTTACAATACGAGGATCAGCTATATGGTCCGTGGCTGATTGTAGCAACCTGTTACGGTATGTTGTTTTTAAAAAAAAGTTATATTCAATTCAACATACGTCCGTTGCGCCACATAAATATCCCCTCGGTATCGAATTTTCCCACCAATTTTTATCGGATCTTGAACGATATGATTTTAAACATTGGTCGATTGAACTCATTATTTACTGTCAGAGAATATTTTAGATTGAATATCATTTGTCCAAGTCGTCTGTGACGTGACGAGAATTTTTATTAATCGCTCCTTCTGATTACTGCAGTTATTTCAAACCTGATATAATAATTACGTTCCGTAAGGCCATCAATTCTGTTTAATCGATTTCAAATTTCTCAACTTGATTAATATTGCTCATTCGGTGTATCGGTATTTCAATAATGGTGCTTATAGGCCTTAAAAAGAGTTATGGATTTTACGAACTCCGGTAGCGCAATGGAATTTTCTCATAACGTTGGTACTGGTACCTTTATCACAACCAGCGGTTCATCAGAGCCCTGTAATTTCAACGAATGCGCAACCATAATAATCTGAGAGACGTTGCCTTTCGTAATTTGAAACTATCGTGATCGAGACACGTTGCAATTCTTTTATAGTCGTAATTCTCCGCATGTTTGATTCGTTTTATATGCGATTGCTTCGGTATGCGTTCATCCCACTGTTTATCCTTGAGTAGTTAAATCTAAATATTGTAAAAACCGACAATTTTGATTGTCGTACAACCGAATCTACTGTCATTGTGTTGTTTATTTATGGTTGACCATTGGTTTAGTAAACTTTACCAAACTAAACCATAACCCAATTTTCGTAATCATTGTAGGACTTAATTTGTTCCAACTTTTAACACGCAACAAATCAATTGAATTAATGCAAATTCCGGATGAATAATTCCGAACTTGTTTAAATGATTCTTCTGTAGAAACTCACGGTGCAGGAACGATTCCTGTAGCAATGGTTCTCTTCCTTTTTGATATTGGGAAAATACCGTAACAAATTATCGTAAAAACGACTTGGAGATAACGACGCGAAGCTTTTGATAAATGCCTACGTCTGTTAGACCGGCGACGGACCTTTTCCTGTACTTATGACCACTCTCGTTAGCGATAGAGGTTTTTCGATGCGAAGAATAGTTGTATCAAAGCTGCCTAATCGTTATTTTCGATCACTGATCGCAATATCTGCGTAGCTTACGAAGCAATCATTTTTATGCATTTCTTTCGGTGGGAAATCCCGTGACTAAATGAATCACATCCGGCAATAAAGCTCCGACGCTTTTCGAGTTCTTTACGTGCGTTACAGGAACCCTAGTTGATGTGTATTGTGAACCCTTAATTTGAAGAACCAAAGTGTTTTTTTTTTTTTTTTTTTTTCAATGACCTTATTTTTACTGCTGGATTATTTGATAGCTATACTTTCACAAGTTACGCCTTTCTAAAATTAACTTGTTGGAAAAAATCATGCGGACTAATGCCAGCCGGGTGTATCCGATAAAAATATTAAAATATTTAATATTCTTCAAGAATTAAATGTTTTTCATAACGTAACCCTTTTCGCATTAATTTATCCAATTTTTTTTAATAGCCGAAGGCATATCTTCGATTCTTTTGCCTTACCGGACCTTTTGCTCTGATTATTTTTCATTTTTTCTTGTAGACGTTTTCTTCGTTCGTTTCAAAGGCTTCTTCGTCGAATGACAAAAAAAAAAAAAAAAAGAATATACGCCCTTGTACCTTCATGGTCAAGTTCTACAAGTGGTCAGATTTGGGTGGCATGATCAAATTTATTATTTTTTTTTTTCTTCTATTTTTTGTAATCGTGAAGACTGATACAGCTATTTATTAGATAATAACCAACCTTTGTTGCGAATCTATGTATAATATCGAGTATGAAAAAATCTGAAACTTTTACAGGACACAGGCAATCATTTGATGTTCAGGTACCTGCGTGCAGATCCTTTCTAGATTTCTAAGGTTATAGATTCTTTATTCAGTCTCACTAATTCTCCTGCCCTCCGGCATATCCATTCACGGCAGCCAAATTGAAGGGATTTACGGAATTCGACGCAGACTTTCTCATACCTCATATATCCTCCCACGTTTTTCCTAAGAAAATCCTTTTCATCCGTTATTTCCGTCCGCTAATTAGCATCGAAATTTTTCAGCTGTACCTCCTACGCGTTCTTCTTTCAAAATTACGCAATCTTCCACATCTCGCAGCCACTTACGGACGTATTTAAGTACTATCGTTACCAAAGCTTGATTTTCATTTACATTTCGATATTCAATCTTCGTAATTTTAACTCAGTTTCCACCCACGTTAAGGCAAAAGCTTTCCTTTCATCTTAACCCTTTGAGTCGTAGCAGTAATTATTCTTAACACTTATTTTATATGTATTTTTTTTTTGTGAATTTAGAAAGTTTATAAATATATAAAGTTTATATATATTTCTTTGCGGTTTTTTGCTATTTCTGACAGTATACCAATAGGTTGTCAATACTCGAGATCAAGTATTGCGATATAATATCAATTGTTACTGATAGAAGCAAATTGATTGAAAAAAAATCGTAAAAATTGAAGGAACAATTCATTTCGTAGAAAGATACCCGTTTGCACATATACATGCTTTAAATAAAGTACAAATTTCCGGAGTAGCCAATTACGAATCATTAATTGGATTTAAAAAATTCAAAATGGTGCATCCAATATGGCAGACGAAAATTTCAATTCCGATCGAATCCGGAGAAAAACCTCTATTCAGAGTTTTCTGGGTTCGCTGATTATGAATCTGAGAGTAGATTGTGAAAATTCAGTAGGGCGAATCCAATCAGCGACCCCGAAAATCCCTTTACTGATTTTTTTTTTACGATATCCGATGAAATTTGAAACTCTTGTCCGTCGTATTGAGTCCGCGATTTTGAATTTTTGTAATCCAATTTCAGATTCGTAATTAACGACTCGAACAACCACAGGATACTACGGATCTTGTTATAAGAGTCGACTCAGCACAATAATGCGTGACTCAAAGGGCTAATGATTAGTTTAGCGAAAAAGTTTAAAATCGAAGGCGCAAAACATTCGAAATCACGATTGAAGTTTCTCTGCTCCGCAAATCGCCATTAATAAAGTAAAAACGGTTTAGCGGAGTAAAAAAGGTTCCACCCGCATATATCGATTATCGCACAAATGAGAATCAGATCGGTTAGTCGTTCCTGGGTGATGCTGCAGAATCTAGTGGATGCCGGATAAAATTCCCTCGAAAATCACGAAACTCTACGCGGTGGAACAGCTCGGGATGGATTCGAGGTACCGAGGGTGGTAGGGTGGGAGGTTGGGCGATGCCGTTTTTGCAACCTCTTGCGTGACAGAATCGGGAAAAAGGGGACCTGTGAATCATTTGCAGAGAGTCGAGAATTGTGCGGGTCTTGCAGGCGGAAGAGTGAACAGCGCGCTTGTATTTGCACAAGACTTTTCGTCCTGTTTCTCCCTTTTTCTTCACTTTCTATATTTTGCGGCATACGGGTTTCGGTGTCACTCTACGGGAGATGAATATCGATTCAGTCAGCCATTCTGCGAACTGCTCCTTTTCTTTTTTTTTTGTTTTTTCCCTCCCCGTTTGTATTTTATGTTGTCCCGTCGTTTTATCGTCGCTATGCACTTGTGTAGACATAAAAGCGTAGGTAAACACGAAGACGGAGATATTGAAAAAAATTCAAGCATACAATATATTTCTTTCTCTTTTGTAAAACATTTGAATCCTAGATAAAAAATATCCTTCTATTAAGAGTGTTCTTTTTTTCTTTTTTTCAACTTTATATTAAGTAACTATCATCAGCCGACGATTCCTCATATTTTAATCACTTATTTATTTATTATTTCGGTCGAATGGCATGCTGATAGAAAATTGACGATGCGTTGCAACGAAAAACTTTGAACAACAAGTGAAATGTGAGAGCAGGATGGCTCTAGAAAGACTCCAGACAAACATTTCTTTCATCTGTGTGGGGTGAATGATGAAGAAATCTTATTGAATTCTGTAAGAACAATAAACGTAACTTTTAATATCTTCAACCAGTCTATTCATTACTATACTTTGACTCTGAACAAGTTTCCCACGATACTTGATAATCTGTGTTTCTGAAATTTTGACGTTTACGTAGATCAAAAGGACCTTTCACCTTCGTACTAATGGTGGCCATAACTTTCGATGTCACGTAATAGATATCGCCAAAAGTGGATCGAAATAATACTATAAACTAACTTTGAACCTAAAATAAAAATTTTTAATCCTGCACGACGAATGGATTATATATTCAAAACGGGCGATAATTGTATCGTAAATATTAACTTCTTGTTGTTGATCGGCATCGCTTCGGCTGCATTCTTAATCACCGATACAAACACAATGAGAAGGGATATTCGTGTGAAAATTTATACTCTGCGATACCCTTGTTCCAATACTACCTCAATTATCTCCAATAAAGGAATTTTTACCTTTTCAGATTATAAATAACTTTTGACCCCAAAACAGCCCTCTGTATTTCCGTTGATTTAAAAAAAAATATCGCACCGAAATATTGTACGCGGTAGCTACTCGGCGATTGAATATTAATTTCTGCCGCTTTAGTTGATACGCGAAGCAACTTTAAGCTTGTGTAATCACACGATACTTGAGCGAAAACATATCAGGCTCATTAGCAGGTTTTTGTAAAACAAGATCAGGGGGATTCGCATCGATCGATAAGCGCGCCATCAAACGGTAAAAAAGGATAGGTTGAAGAGAGGGAAAGAAATGACAGAAAAATATTTTTTAATAATGGGTAAAAAGTAACATGCCGAAGCGGATGGGCGAATCAGGATTTATTCAGGATCTGAATTTTGTAATTGAGTTTTCATGATTCCACACACGTGTTACCGTCGAGAAATCCTTACGGAATACACGGCTTTGGGAATTTTCAACGAAATTGCCAACTCTACTTGTCAAGTTTGTTCACGATAATACCGAAGTAATTTCAAAGTGAGAAATAAACATTCACGCATCTTATATACCGATGTAATACAATTCTGGGGATATTTTGGTACTTACCTTTCCAAAATTGGAGAGACCGCCGATGTGAGGTACTTGACCGGGTTCATCCACCGTACTGCAGTCTGCCCTACCGAACCAACATGTCAATAACTTTATAGTGTCAATATTATGTTACATAATATCATTATTATTTCATCATCATTGCACATTTCGCAGTATCTCGTGGAGGGTATGATAAAAATGATTATACAACTGTAGCCACGGATAAGTTCTTCGAAATTTGAAAATATTTGGGTCGAAATTGTACTGGTGAAATATGCTCGAAAAGCATTTTGACTGACATCATCGGTGATTGAAATGAAATGATGGTTTCAATCAATATTTTGATTTTTTACTTAATAACCGTGGGGGAAAAAATTCTCAGAAACCTCAACAAGGGGGCGGATTCGTAGTCTGAATTTTTTTCTGATGAGAATTTAGCATTATCAATGAGTTGGGGATACGAATTCATCCCCAAGTTGAGGTGTTTTTCCGTAACGGGAATCTTGGGATTTATTTTTGTTCTCAATTTGTCGTATAATATACCTGACAATAAGTTGCGTTTGTACGATGGGGAGAAAATTTTGTTATTACAGAAGCCGTTGCCAATTCACACGTTCAGATATGTTTTATCAATTCAAATTTTATAGAGACAAAAGAAAGATTTTTTGGCTTCGCCAAATATGGTAATTAAAGATGGCGGAGGGAGTTTTTTTTTCATTTCGAATAACAGTCATCGGATTGAACAAAAAGTTGGTTAGAAGAAATCGATTAAAAACATATTTATTTAAATCAACAGGACATTTTTTTGGACAGATTTGGTTCAATGAATATTAATAACAATTGTTTTGATAACTCTCTTTCTTTTTCCCAAATATTCAATTCTTTTCATAACATGAATTATAATACTAGCGAGGAAAATTGGACGTGAATTTTCTCAGATTTTTTTAACGAGCCGTTAATTTAAGGAATTATCTTATAATTTTATAAATTTTTAAGGAGGTCACAGCTATTTTTTGATCAAGCACTTTGATTGATTTGTTTACTCTCGAATCGTTGTAGCTATTGATCGAAACAAAAATCTTACTACAAGTTCTGCATAGCTCAAGAAAAAGGTAAAGAGTTTAAAGAAAAACGAATGTGAGTTTTTTTTTATGGAACAGAGATTTTCTTTTATTTCTTTGGCTCAAAAGCGACTTAAACAATATCGTAAATGCAATCAATACTGCCTTTTCAGATAGTCAAAACGAAAATGAGTCTTGTAGCTGTTACCGGAAAGTCTAGTATCTGTTACTGTTCTTTATCATTACGATCATCGTTACTATATTTTCTTCTAAATGTTGCGAAAATTTAATGCTCGTGCAACAATAAATTGATGTTAAAGCCTTATTTAACTAAAAAAGTAGAGTAAACCGAACAAACTGATTATGCGTTGCAATTACCAAAAAAGGATCGACAATAGCGCAAAATGGTTACGTGTACCTCGTTTTTCGTAACTCCAACAATATTTAAACAGTTTTTATAATGATGCCTGTTTTACTGAATTTTTCTAGCTGCTATAACGAATGAAATTTTTCTCAGTGTATTTCCCTTATCCGACATCTACATCTACTACGTGATTGGGCTAAACTGAAATTCTAACTATTCAAAAAGTAGAGATTCATATTCTGACGTAATGTATAAAATGAATGTTTCTCACAGAACCGTCCGCTTTGTACTAATACATGCAAAAATTCTCCGTGTGAATGAATATATATATATATATATATATATATACACATATATGTATACACATGTATAGTATCTATGAACATTTTTTGCAGCAGGATCACTGAGTAATGTTTGGATTCGAAGAATGTTTCCTTCGGGGCTAGAAACAATATTGGGACGCGACAGAGCTTGAAGAAACTGAATTCCGTATGAATATTTCGCTTTCAGAAACTAGTTTTATCACTTCTTACATCCCTACAGACTCTCCATAAACCATCATCTCACATCTTCCAACGTTTATATTGCTGAATTATTCAATTGGAACTCGAATCGAACTTTTCCTCGACACCATTGATTTCTTTTCACTCCCAAGGGTAAAATATTTTTTCCAAAGGATTTACAAATTTTCAAACATACATATGCGTATTTTTTCGTTGAATTATCCGTGAAGAATTTCATTATTTAGCGACAATTTAAAACGAAAAAGAGAAACGGGGCGGAGTTGAAGTTCCGAAACCACCGAATTCCGAATTTAGTCGCGATACTTGATGTAAAGAAATCAAACTTTGACGAAACAACAAAGTTTCGAGTGGTCGGAAACCCGACGGCTCAAAGTTCCGAAAATTCAAGTTACGATAGAGCAAAGTTCCAAAAAGTAAAGTTTCGCGAGAGTAAAATTCCAAAAAGTAAAATCCACTCGCACAGTGAAGTTTGCTCAACGAGTGGGTGTGAAAAATTAGGGATTCCGAAGGCAAAAATATCGAAAATCCAACACAAAGAAAGATAAAAATGGTAAAGTTTCACGAAGCCGGAAATTTACAGAACTGAAAATCTTCCATCATTCGAAACTTTGATCTTGCATCAAAGTTTGATTTCTTTCTTTTGAGTTTTGCCGCAAAAAAATTCGGAATTTGGCGGTCTCGGATCTTTTCAAATTCGGAATTTCAACCCCGCCCCGAAATCATACATTCACGTACAAGTATGTTCAGACATCACTTTATTCTTTCTTTTCGCCCATACATTGTACGTATAGTCCAAATTCCCACAAAAAGTCGTATCTGCGCCTTTAGTACTGGTGATCCTCAAATTTGTTCTCGAGTAATCTCAAGCTAGCTTATATTTCTTATTTTCTCACGCCTCTCGGAGATCCGAATGAATATGTGCTCGTATATATTTCACATCGGTGCAGTTTTTGAGTTACTTCGAGTTCAACGGGATGCGGCGAGCGAAGCTAAAAAAGCTATCAAAAGTTTTATTATCCGTAAAAGTATATGCATATATCTTTGGTACACGTACGTATATCGTATACCTTAGAGATTCGCGTCTACGTACAATCCACAACACACCGGCTGGTTAATTCTGCATGTACGGATACACAATCATCCAAATTGTATCCGAGATACACGTGAATCAGACACACTTTCGCAATAATGCAAACCACAAGGGATCATCTTACAGAAACTAACAATGAATTACTGAACTGGGCTGCTACTTTTTAATTGATAATATTTCAGCGCTTTACTCTGTACTAGTTTTTAGCCATCTAATTTCCGATTGAAATTTAGACGGTACTGTTAAATTTGATCGTTTTTTGTCCCATATTTAGTCCACAATCGTACTTTTCATGTACGGAGGAAAAATCTGAAGGAAAGTAACATTTGTTCAATGTCATGTCGCTGTTTGAATTTTGAGTGTTGGGTAGCCGGGTGTACTGAAAGAAAAAGTGAATATGCAAAACAATTTTTGGATTCCCCCGTCGAACTTGCGTGCTATATAATTCCCACGCCAAAACAATGAATCAAAATGAATAACAAAACGTGTTATTTGATTCCATTTATTCACACAAAAATCACACGTTTCATACTCGGAAGTCTTTTGTGAAAAAAAATATTATTGTTTAATGCAAAATGGCGTTGCAGTTATGAAAACGATCTCTAGACTTTTACTTCAACTCAACTTTGAAGGCCTTTTGTAAAGTACAAGTATGTTCAGGAATTGGCGAAATGAAAAATTCATACTGTAAATGTTCGAAATTGAAAATCTAAGTTTCAGACTTTCCACCTCACGAATTGTGAACATCACATCCATGCGTGCATTCGCTAATCCTCAGTCACGTGGATCTGGTTTGGAATTGTGTTTTTCTTCGAGCAATCCATTTTCGATGCCTCCCCGGCACCACTGAAGATGTTCTTTCTCGTGCGCCTTCGTGCGCTGATACCGGGGCTCAACCTCCGATCTCGCATCTTAAAGAACAATTCTTCGCTCTTGTAAACGGGGAATCCCCAGCCTTAGCTCGGCAGCCACGCCTCGCCTCAAGAATGATCCGGTACAACGGCTTACCACAGATCGATGAAAATGGCTGCACGAACATACCAGCCCAAAATCCGGAATTCGATCCGAAAGGGTTTCACCTTTTTTCAGACTTCACCGTTTTATTATTTATGTGAAATTCCCAACGGTTCATGCAGGAATTATTTTTATATAATACGATTGGAGAAAACTTATGACTAGTTTAACTGCGAATTATTTGTGAAATTTGAATTTCGGAAATCGCAATGGTATTTTACAAACAGAAAAATTTCATTTGTTATAGTAGCTAGAAAAATTCAGTGAAACAGGTATCGTTGAAAAAAAATTGTTTGAATATTGTTGGAATTACGAAAAACGAGATACACGTAACTATTTTACGCTATTGTCGATCCCTTTTTGGCAATTGCCACGCGAAATCAGTTGTTCGATTTACTGTACTTTTTTAGTTAAATAAGGCTTCAACGTCAATTTATTGTGACATAAGCATTAAATTTTCGCAAAAGTTACAAGACAATATAGTAACATTGATCGTAATGAGAAAGAATAGTAAGAGATACTAGACTTTCTGGTATCAGCTACAAAACTAATTTTCATTTTGTACCTAGAACTATATTCTTCGATTGTGGTAAAAAATGAAAATAGCTAAGGACTGAGCGGTAACCGGAACTAAAAATTTCTCCCAGTGTATGCATACAATCATGGGTACAGGACCTGGAATATATTTTCTTTCAACTTCGTTATTTACTCGTGTATCAAAACAAATCATTGTTGTAACAAAATCGTGTTCAAAACTGATCGAAAGGTTCCGAAGTCATCAAGCACTCTGATCACGTGGGACAGATAAGCAGAAAATTTCAGACTTTATTTTCCACTGATTCAAAAAAAGTTAGACCATGTAAAAATTATAAAATTGTTACGAATAATCTGATGACATTTCTTTTGAATTACAGACAGTAATCGATGCCGTAATGTTTTTTTTTTTTTTTTTTTTAACATTTACGACACTTTTATTGGATACGCCTGGTTACAAAGTTCTGATAAATTCGGAAACATCTAAAAATAATCATCAACAAACATAAATCATTGCGTTGATTATATTTAGCAATATTCTTTACCTCGACATTCCGACATACACAGCGGATATTCGAAATAGAATGTTCCGAGCTTTGCGTTTTCTTAAACCACAATTTATAAAATGAATCCTGCAGAGTGATAAACATTTCCAAAAGTTCAACGGAAAACGTTAAGAACCCGAGGAAAAAGTTCGTTATATTTTACGGATTATTGCACGCCCATAGTCGTGGAAATGAAAATTAAATATGAATTAAGTAAAATTGAGTTGAGAGAACTTTTATGAGTTAAGGTGAATTCTTGCAGGTTTTTGCTTTATTCTTGTGAAATTTGCATGACTGGCATAGATTTCTAGCTACACGAGAATTTCAACAGCGTTATATTAATCACTCTTTCGCTTTTCGTTTCTCATTTTACCGCACTCGGTGAGATTCTCCTCTTTCTTCTCCTCCTCCTCCCCCTCCTTCTCTTTCTCTTGAATTTCTAACGCCAAAGTATATAACAATTTTATTATTAATTGAATTCAGGTTTAATTTCTCACCCCTCACCGTTTGGTATTTTATCAAAGGTGCCTGTAGAATTCTAACGAGCGTCAAGTATACCTGCGAAAATTTTCCCCGGCGATTTTACGCATCATAAAAAATGTAATGAGAAATTGCTAATAACAGAACGGACTTCAGCCGAGAATATTGAAATGATCACCGTTTATCGATCGATTGCAATTATAAATTACGGCCCGCCTTATTTTATGTTCTTTGTGTTTGCAGAGACAAAAGTATTCGGAAAATTTTCTCCCATAGAAACGTTCTTTGATCTCGTAACAATTAAGGGTGGCCGATTTCATGCACCAGCATCTTCGGTAAGAAAAAAAAAAATGAGATTACAAACTTTAACAAGACATTTTTTTTCTTTACCGACGCGACGCGACGTCCGATCTCTTAATGAATGTGAATAACCATCCTGACTTCTGATAATTGGATTAATACTTTCCACTGTGAAAGATTCTGTGATGAAATTACGACTGTCTGAAGGGATTGATGAATGACTTTCTTTCATCCATCAAACGTTTCGAATAAAATAAATTTTTTTATAATGTAATATTTGTTTTCAAGTATTTTTTTTTTTTTAACTATTCTAGTTTTTAAAAATGCTTCATGTGAATTTCTGGAATATTATCTGGATGAAATGTACATTAGTAACCATTTAATATATCAGGCGACAGCTTCTGCAATAAACTCTCCTAATTTTACCTGACTAAAATGCACATGTTGAGATGAAATAAAAATTTCAAAACGTGTTTCGCTATTCAAGTGAACCATGCGATGAAAAATTGTGGCTCGTCGACCAAGGCAGCATTAACTGAAATGTATGTGACTTTAATGAACTCAGAAGAATTTTCCAGGTTGTACTTGGTTTTATTTTTTCCCCCCACGGGAAAAGTTTCTCGAAAGTACAGAAAATTTCACCTCAGTTATATCACGTTACATATTAATCGATATAAACAAAGTATACGGCCTCTCGTTTTTAATTTTATTACTTTTAATATAATTTGATCTTTATTTAGAAGATCGCCGTAACAATCTTCACCAAGTTATTAAATTTCTTTCACGATCATTCAATTTCTTAAATGGTTTTAGAGAAGCTAATTCTAATATATACATCTTCACAATGTTAGGCTGCAGAAGCAGAAAAAAATGTTTAGAAAAATATATTTGGCCTGATAAAATAATACGCAACAATTCTTCATTATCGCCTTATATAATGTTCTCACAATATCATGTGTTTGATATTTTTTCGGTGCCTCCCGAATATTGGAATATTATTCAAATCAACCATTTATTACAAAATCATGAGAAATGGTACAATTAAAAGAAGGAAATTGATAATGGCCTGCGGACAATTTCGGATCTACAAGCGAAAAACGAAATGTTACGTTCTTCTGCACACTCCACCCCCTGCTTCATGGTAACGTCACGTTGTCCCCATCCCTCTCCTGACGTAAGATCGAAGGTATTCGTCGAATGGCTTTATTGATCAATCGGTATCGCGATTTGGCAATTGAATTACACCCTTGCACTCCACGGAATCATTGCGACCTTGTCTAGAAAAATAGATATGAACGAGGCACGGCTTACGATTAATGCAAGACGTTGACGTCTGGTTCCCAACGACATGCAAGCAGCTTCAGACACCTCGAGATTTATCGCAGTGATCGGTGGTACGTCCTCCCATTACGAGAACTTAATTAGTATAATCAACTGCTAAGTGAAAAGGGGCCATTCAAATATGACGTCACGTTGTTTCCGGCCATTTGCACCCCCTACCCTCATCGCAAATCGTTGCGCAGTTTTTCACCCCCCTCTCGACGTGATGTGATCTACTTTGATATCGCACCTCTCCCTTCTTTGGTACAATTCAAAAATTGTTAATAATATGGCAGATGATGTCAAATGGTTTATCGTAAAACAAACAAATACGCACAAAAAAGAGCCACCTTGTCACAGGTCGCCATAGAGAAACTAACCCCTTCCATCCCTGAGAAGGTGACGTGATATTTGAATGACCCTTAAAATGACTTTCCAGTTGTCCAATTTTTACGTATTCCTGAGCGTTGTCTATTTTGAAAATAAAATCAGCTGACTTGTGAAAGTCGGAAAGATTTTCAACATTCGTGAAATTTTTAATTGTTCTTTCGTGCAAAAAATTTGACGTCAAAAAGTGAACTGCGGTTCTCCCCGAAGCTTATCGTAGCTTTAATTTGAGTAATAATCAGAAGTAAAACGTTTTTGAAAAGAAAACGACTAATGTCGTATCTTGTATAAAGTGCTTGCATAAGAAAGTCATAACGGAGGAGAAGTTTTGCATGTTTTGATGCTTTTCGTTGATTTGCTGTCTAAAATCTAGTATAGCGGCTGAATTTCGCTGTAACTGCTCACTGGCGTACCTTCACCAGTGACAAATTGACAATTTAAGTTAGTGAAATAATCAGGATTGTGGCGTAGCTATAAGGTCACGCTTGTCATGAAAGATAAACTATGAGGTTGGCATATCGATACCAGGGAGCCCTCCTGATTCAATCGATATCAATTTAACCCCAGGCGAACCGTATATAAATGAACGGACGTAGTTTCTATAGGTGGTCCGTGGTTTTAATTATCTTGCCTGAATGGCGGGATTAGGCACTCACCAAGGCGTATTGCAGGTGTGTGTAAGGGTGAGATATCGCGCGCCCAACTCGTATAGCATCCTAAGAACGGCCAGGCTGTTTCCCACGGCGTGACCACCTTCGACCCCGATCAAACTAGCCAGTCGACCTTCCTTGTGTGCGATTTCTATACCTGAAAAACATTAACGAATCCATGATATACCTTGATTTCAGTTCAAGGATTCTTACATCTACTTCGTGCATGAATTTGTGTTAAATAAACTGACATAAATGCGAACAGCCTGAGTACAGTTTTGAACTACGCGGGTCAAAACTCTCAGGGTCGATAGATGGCGCGTCGACCGCATATCGATCCATCGATGTGCAACTCTATCAACGTAAACTTCATACCGGACCGTCTTATCCAATATGGCTGAGAGATATCTTTTTCCGCATCGATCACAACTTACAATTGTTATTGACACCTTTTTCCGAATCGATTACAAATTAAAAAGCAATCGACGTTTGTAATTTGTAATTTAAATGTTATTCATTACAAAAACTAATTATGTGCTGGAATGTACCAATTGGTACGAATTTCATTCTATTTCGATTTCGTTATTATACTTCACTGATGAAAAACCGCAGGCTTGATGCTTTTCATCCCCGATAAAAACGAGGGTTTTATGATAAGCAATCTGCTTCACGAATTTAACAAATGCGTTACATATAACCCATGCTTCGTAATAAACTACTGTTTTTTCTAAGTGAAAATTTGGACTAATGGAAGAGGAAGCAACTTCATTCCTACGTTCATTTCATGTTCATTTTATACAGAGTGAATTGCTAACGCCAGAATGATCTGTTGTCTGCTATGGTTTAATGCGCATGCGCTACAATTCAATAACAGTTATTCGCCAGGGTTACCAACCGTCATGAACGTAACCTAAAAAATGTTGACAGTTGTCACTGACAGGTGTGTTCAACACCGACGGATGTCAAAATCTTTGAGTTAACATGCATTACAAGGAACTGTAGTCTGAATTCATGACGGTTGGTCGCCCTGGGAAACAATTGCGCTCGGATTGTAGCACGTGCGTATTAAACTATGGCAGACGACGGAACATTCTGTCGTTAGCAATATACTCTGTATATTGTTATGCACAGGAGATTATTTTCCTCTTTTAGTAGTCTGCAGACGGTGGGCCGATTAACACGTCACGGATAAAATAATGTTTCACCATTCGCCAACGCATTAATTCATTAATAATTTCGCTGTCAGGAATCTAACACATTCATCTGTTCAGTTAAGTATTGTAGTTATTTGGTAAATATAACATACTGCTGTAGAGGAATTTTTCCGTATGGTTATTCTCTGGGACATTTTATAGGAATTCGATCTCATCCTGAACCTTGGATGTATGTCTTGTATCGAGATAGTAATTTCATATGATTTTTCCGACTCTCTAAAACACTCGAATTTTTACTCATTTTTTTTCAACCGTTTTTAATTATCGACATTTCTTCAAACATACGTATTCGTCTATACAATTTAAAAATCTGAAACAATTTCGTAAAATCCGGCGTCAAGTACACAGGTCTGCAACAAAATCCTCCTTCAAATGAAATATTACAGATATAAAGGTTTTTTGCCGAATCTATATATGTTTTCCATTTTTTGCTGTGACGTATAAATTACGTTATATGATTTTTTTTATTGTACGAAATGCAGAAATCGTTGTGTTTTGTTTTTGCATTTACACTGCTTTCACCTATTTAAATAGTGTCTGTATGTAAGTGCATACAAGAGCATCAAATTTATTGTAATTATTATACAATAATAATAAAGAGAATCAAAAGTTTTTTTTTTTTGCAGACCAGTGATATCAAATTTTTTAGACCTAGAGGTAGAGTTGGTTTTAGACTTGGTTTAAAAAAAAAAAAAAACTATCCAAAGTTGATTATGATTTTGTCATTATTTTGAACAAGGATTATGTTTTTAACAGAAATATTCATTTTCACTATTGTGATTCTCTTTTGTTTCATTTACGAAATCATGATTTTCAACCCGTTCGATGGTGAAGTAAAATCAATAACTCTCTGAAAATCAGCAACCAAGACATGTTTCGATCGCTCATATTGAGATTTTCGTAGGGGTATAAATAATGAACAATATTCATCGTGTTTGTGATAAAAATTATAGCACGGTGCGTGTGAATGAATTCTCTAAATCTTTGACTACTAAGGATTGAATGAAGATCTTGTTTCATGTCAAAATTCAATTGGATTATCGTCTTCCAATGTATAATATAATTCTGGAACATATTTGCTTACTTTCTGTCAATAATGTATAATCTAAAGAGAAGAATAGTATCTTCACACAGTTTTCAGAACGCCAAATTGAATCGTGTTGAACATTTTAGAGGTTAGGTTAGGTTAGGTTAAGTTAGAGGTTACATCGAGTTAACATAATTGTATTTAACTCTTCTTTCTCCGGCATCTATCCCCACTTTACACTGCGTGATATGGTGCCACAACTTTGAAGCTAAAACTTTTCCATCTCCGTCTGCTGTACATTAGACTGGGCCAAAAAAATTGACTATTTTTTTTTTTGAAAAATATATTGAGAATATCATTCAGTATGGCAAAAAAAAAATTTCATGAAATTTTAAGCCCTTAATATTAACTTTAAGAGGTCTATCATCGCTATTTTTGATTTTTAGTAATAATTTGATGTTTTACGTCAGAACTGTCGAAATATTGAAGTGAAAAAATTTATGTTCACTTATCCCTTTATAAAATTAAATTCCCTACAAAAAAGGTCTGATTATAGATTTTTGTCAGACAAGCCGTTTCCGAGTAATTAAGCTTAATATATTGATATAATTTCTCGATTAATTCTCGAGAAATTCTCGAGAAATTATATCAATTTATTAAGTTTAATTACTCGGAAACGGCTTGTCTGACAAAAATCTATAATCAGACCTTTTTTGTAGGGAATTTAATGTTATAAAGGAATGAGTAAACATAAATTTTTTCACTTCAATATTTCGACAGTTCTGACGTAAAACATCAAATTATTACTAAAAATCAAAAATAGCGATGATAGACCTCTTAAAGTTAATATTAAGGGCTTAAAATTTCATGGAATTTTTCTTTTGCCATACTGAATGATATTCTCAATATATTTTTCAAAAAAAAAAATAGTCAATTTTTTTGGCCCAGTCTACTGTACATGCTCTCTGAAATGGTGTAGGAACTTAATTTTTCTACTTCGTGCCAATAGAATCAGCTGCTTTAGAAATGGAGAGAAAACGAAGCTAATTCATTCACACAGGTTAAACGTTCAGAAAAGAAATTCTAAAACGAGAAAAATGGAGGTTGGAAAAAGACATGGCC
Source organism: Neodiprion pinetum (assembly GCF_021155775.2). Taxonomy (NCBI): domain Eukaryota; kingdom Metazoa; phylum Arthropoda; class Insecta; order Hymenoptera; family Diprionidae; genus Neodiprion; species Neodiprion pinetum. The sequence goes on from NC_060232.1 coordinate 12,395,920, forward strand.
TGGTATTATAGATATTATTAACACGCGAACGAGACGAACGTGAAACTAGCCCTCAAGCAAGAAACGCGATTACTAATGACCCAATAGATGCAGGTATCAAAAAAGATTATTAAACTGCTTGATGTATCTAAGGCTCAGAAGACTTTGTCAAATCTAAAATTCCTTTTGTAATTTTAATACCTGAGTAAGACGAATAGTACCGGACTTATCGAAACCTATGCCTCGTGTGTGCAAAGTTTAGACGAGCTACACTGATTGAGACCGAAATCATTGAATGTATCATTCAGATCTCAATTTGCTTATTTTGTTTTCTGAATATTAATTAGCTGATTAAGACCAAAATTATAAATAAACAGACACACACATTGAACTTCTGAAATTCTTAAATTTTCTAAATTACTCTCTAAATTCAAGGTCGATCTCATATCTAATTGAGTAAATTCGTTTTATTTCTCATCACCTACGGAGATACAAGAAAAGTGTCAGTTTCACTTGCAAATGACTGCTTCTGATTACAACGAATTTTTACGTTATTGATCCTCTGTAGTATCCGAAGAACAGGTCTTTAGATATGTCGGTTCGTTTGTCAGGCTGTCAGTTTGTCACCTATCCCGGCAAACTCTAGCGATGAACTTAGGGATTATAACTATAAAAACTGTACCTTGATCAGTCAAAATGGGTCCTACTGTGACGAAAAGTACCGTGAGCAATACTGTTCTGTCGACCTGTTTTTCTTGTTTGTTGACGCACTTCGAAATTTTCAAAACGCTTTAGATTCCGGAAGTGCTCCAAATAACAAATGAAAATAAATCGGCAACAGGACCAATCTTGGAATGATAAAAACCACAGGTCCAAGAATTTTTTCTCAAAATTTACATTTTGAAGAATTTCAAACTGCTCTTGGGAATAATTCATAAGATGATCGAATGATGAGTCTGATTTTGCAATAACCGGAATGCAAGGCTGAAGGTTTTAGGGTGGGTGGGAATTTTAGGGATTACCGTGCTTGATTAAATAGGGGTGAACAAAGATGAACTGTAAAGAGATTTGAATGTTCGTGACTCGCTGCATTTACATAATAGAAAAACAAGCGAATGAATGATTGAATAAATAATTACAAAAATAAAAGTAAAATAGTAATAATAATGGGGAGCTTTTTAAAGTGCTAACATAAACCTGAAAAAAATTCAACTAAAGTAAAAGTGACGTGATTCAAAGTCGCACGCTCTGAAAAAAAATATAAGCTATCCAGTAGCAATATAACGAAATATCGAAATACAGACGCAGATATATCAGGAAGTGGAAAAATATGTAAACGACAAAACGTCTCTGCATTGTTCAATGCATGAATTGTCTGTTTCGCGTACGGAGGTGAAGTCGTTTCTTTCGTATTGACGGAAGAGCTTGAGAACATGGAAACGAATTTTAAGTGAAAAATTGATGTTAGAATGACTTGTAGATAATCAAATATAGCTAATAAAAATGAAAATTGTCTTACAGAACACGTTAAAAAATTCACATCCAAGCACCAAGTCAGCGATCAGTGAAGACGCAGAGGCGCGTTGATCACAAAAGAAAAAAAACATGTAGCTGCTAATCTCCGGACTATTGGCAAACGATCAGTTACCAAAAATTTTGGGTTAGCTTCAATTGCAGTATTTCGTCATGCGTATTAACGGTGAAACATTTTGATTCATGGGCAATATCTAGCTCGTGCGATTACAACTCTCGCCTTTGCGAATCACGCTGCAAACGTATCACTCATCGGAAATCACCCACTTTCCGCACTTGTTACACAATTTGCGAAGCCTATGGACCGTGCGCAAAGTGCTTTATCTCCAAAAAGTGCGGCGGAATGACGTTGATGTATGCGTGCGACAGAAGGGCTCGATTCTACTTTCGATCGGTTCAATTTTTCAAAAAAACGCGAGTTTTCCAACTCATGTAGCGAGTTAACGGGGTTAGGGTCAATTAGCAACTTTGAAATATCGATATTTTTTTTTTCCTCTTAAATTTCGAAAATACAATGTCCTGAAAGTATTTGCTGTAAATTTCATAAAGATTCGAGGGCAACGTACAGAGATGTTCGATTTCAAATAAGGTGGTCTCGAGTAGGTATATAAATAAGAGAATGTGAAGCTGGGTAGGTTAAAACGTGTAGTACAGAATTAGAAACATCCGAGTCAAGTCTCATCGTCTATTCACATCCACCAAAATACGTCTACAGTATCTGAAATCGGACGTCACTTTAAAAATTTTGAAAATACCAAATTCTAAAAGTCGACCCATATCAGTATCATTCTTGCCCGTTGGAGCCCTACAAGTTTTGTACAAAAACTGTTCTTTTAATTTCTGAAATATTCACTTGGGACGATTGAAACCGAGCACCCCGTATATACATTATACATCTATCGTATGTTTAAAGTCGGCACTTATAAATGTGACATGATTCGAAGTCCACAACACTGTCAAACGGTAATCGAAGGACTGTGGAAATCGTTCGTCATTTTTTAGAAACCGTGGTTCAGGTACGGTTTTGTCCTGGTGCTTGTTCCGATATTGACATAAATTAATACGTCACGCAATATTCTTGAGTCCTGCTCAGCGCCATCTTGAAAATGAAGAATAGAGATACCGAGGTCACACTCGGACAATAAAAGGAGATGATGTTCGGTAACTGTGCCAGAAAGTCAACGACTCGAAGTCAGCTATACGCTATGCTAATACGGAACGACGATATTCGGGAGGGAAATGCTTTTATCACTAATGAAATAACATCTTGGCAGTTTGTCTGCTTAACGTTTGTTTTGGATTTCCGCTAGGATATTCGATGCTATTTCGAGATTGGTTACATTTTTCCGATGCTCTCTCGTCAACCGTCAATTTCGTGGATGACATTGTAGCTGCCCCTCTAGATCTGCTCCTGAATCTAATTAGACTGTGTTACAAAATGCTAAAATATCCTCACGTAGCTACTCGAGGTTTGTAAGCTGTGCGTGTAAACAGAATTTTATCAGAACTGCGTCTTTGAGTATGGATATTCAATAAGACAAGAAACGATAACAGGCTTTGGAAGGTAGAATAAAACGAAATAAAATCAACCACCGCGTTCTCCTTCCTAGTAGTTAATCATCACCCTACTTTGTTCCGTAATCGTGTTCAATGAATTGCAATGGGCAAAAGAAAAAAGTTTGTCAAGATGGGGGTGACTTTAATAGCTACATAAACGCCACCTCTGAATCGGTGACAGACGGTAGAAACTTTTAATTTCTTTGGTTGAACGATCAGTCGCTCAATTAGGTACAGCTAGAAAATTCTTTCCGCATACATTATATATTATAGATATCGTTTTCTTCCGCATTACCGATTATAAACGACTAACGAATGAGAGGAAATAAAATTGGCCAAGGAATAAGAGACACGTGCTGTACCCAACAAAGGTGAAGAAAGCCATGGATTCGATTTCCGTTCACTCGACAAATGAGTACTCCTATCCCCTCGTCCAATCCACGCGGATTTTGTCTCCACCTCAGTTTCACCCACTCCATCTTCTTTTCTTCTTTCCTCCTTAGGCTCCCTTCGCAATTCTTCTTTTCGTCTCTTTTCTAGGGGTGGATTTCCCAGCCACTTCCAAGCTCGGCGAAACTTTCGGCTTCTGTATTAGCAACCTATTACGCTTCGACATTTCTTCGCCACCTTCCTTATTGATCGAGTCCTTTTGTTCTACTTGAAAAGTATCAGGACGCTTGTTAACTAAGATCTCGATAAAGCACGAAGAACATACGACAGAGATGATGAATTATTCAAGTGGTTTTTATACCGTTCCATTTTAAATTCACTGCACCGCACTGAAGTATTTTTGAGTTGCGTTTTATACTTACCTGCTACCCGCTCACTATGTATGGGAACCGTATATTGCTTCATCGGAATTCGTTTTCTTGAGGAATATTTGTTCTATTCACTCGATGAATCTAGATTCTATCCATTTTCTTGGCAGTCTACCAGCTCAACCCCGACAAACTCTGTCCCGTCCTAAAGACTTCTTCAGAGAGCCGTTCGACTTGATATCTCTTTTAAAATTCAAAGCTTACATCACTTTCGCAGAGTGCAGCAGCGATCGCTTTACAGTACCGTATATGAAACTAGGAGGTTGGAGAAAGGAAGAAGAAAACCTCAAAACAAATTTCACCAGTTGAGAATGTTGTTACTGATATCTCAGATCGTCGGAATAGCTTTTCCTCAAAAATATTCCACACGATCTGACTATGAAATTGAGAATCAAAAGCACACCGAAGCTTTTAAGACTTCGTATAAAAGGTCGATAAAATTTCCATCGCTAGAAACTGCACTTTACTCCCAAAGGATTTTTCACCCTTGATATATGGAATAGAAAATTGCATTCACACTTCTATCAACGAGCCGAAGACGTTTGGGGATTTGCCGTGAACAAAACTATACATCAAGGGTAGCCCAAAAATGTGGTACAGTATACTCGACGAGTAAACTCGATTCATGTTTGAATTTCTTTTTCAGAAAGCCAACGTCGGTTGTTCTTGATGGTGATCCCAGTTTCCTATACAAACGGTGATTTTTTCTGACCTTCCAAAAGGATGACCCGACCTTATAATCTGGGATTCATATTTGACTTCAAGAGAAGTCGGCCGAAAAAAAATACAGAAATCTACATGCTCGCAATCAGTGGAACAATGTGTGACATTCAAACATCGCCAAGAGAGCAATTGATCTCTTCGAGTCACCTCAAAGAGCAGGTATAATTAAAGTTTACGGATCAAAGTAAAGTCCTTGTTTCTGCCATACATTATTTGTGCCATGTAATTAGTTATTTAGTTTGGTATGAGTGCAAAATACATTTGGAATTGTAAGAGTGCACGTACAATCACACCAGGGCCAATTTATTTATCTGAACTAACCAAGGGTATTTCAGAAAGCGTTGGGGTGAAAAAAAGGGTCCAAGGATGAGAAGCGCTGAATCATTCGTTTCTCAACTAATTTATCAGTGATTTTGTACGGCTTTAGAAACAAAGGATTTCATGGAATTCCGATAAGCCATTATTGCGATCTACAATATATTGGAAACGCTACAGCAGGCAAAGTTTCAATTGTCTCAGCCTTCAGGGAAATGGTACAATATTCGATTCGGATTGGCTGTGTGAATTAAAGACACTCGGTAGCGGTATAAAAAAAAAAAAAAAAAAAAAAACAACGAAAATACCAACTTTTGGAAAGCGGAAACGGTGTGAATTTCATATTGACGATCTACATCATCACTCATAGATTGAAGCACCGTCAGGGAGTTCAGTAATCCTTGAGTTGCCAATTACTGAGAGTCAAAGATAAATAATTCGCGGCTAGAAATTGTCTCTATTAAAATCCATCTGAAATTCAGCCTAAATTGAATGGTATCCGAACAACTCACTCTGCAAAATTGAATTCAAGATCGCCAATTGGCTATGTTTCCAAGTTATTAATCCGCAGCCAGCGATTGGCCACTTCCAAGAACCGTTTGCAGTCCACCGTGAAAGCTGCCTTAGCCTTCAGCGACAGTGGAAGAGCCAATAATTATTAATTACCAGGAATTATATCGATCTACGGTTGAATAGCCACCTAGTAGGGCGGTGGTTGCTGGTATTCGCGTAATTACTCACAGCCACGACCGAGATGCGGCGTTTGTTTTTGTCCGTTCCATGGATGTTGTCGTAACTTTAACCGCACATTTCGTTCGAGTTGAAAATCCCACAATCCTTATTGGTACCTACACACCGTGCATGTACATATATTCCATATTCTACACAAGGCACATCCAGGTATAATTTTAACCGCCAATTTACATGTTTTACGGTGCACGTTACACATAATACATATGTCTCTAATTGGCTTTGCTTTCAGGCTTCCCCTACAGCATCGCAATTTTTAACTTTCATTGGATTTCCATGATAACTTTTATTAAAACGATAGGGAGAGTCAGACAAGCTGCAGTTAAACTGTATAATTAAAAAACGGCGATCGAATGTAATTTGTCGTTTACGTCATCGGTGAAAATGTGTTGGAATACTTAACGACTTGTTTCATTCGCATACGGAACGAGTTCAGGGATTTTTCTTTTTTCGTACATAGACGTGTAATCGACGTGTAGAAACTTGAAACAGGAGCCATAACTAGCTTTATTACGACACGTGCTGATCGTCAAACGCCTTTTTTGCCTTAACTTGGAAACTTTGGTAATTTGAATGATTTAATGTTTCGAAACGGATTCACTGTCAAGCAGCATTAACTACAAATTGCAATGTTAAATTCACGAAATCGTAATAGTGAATACCGCCCTTGTTCACAGTTATGCTCGTACCTACCGTAAACACCTATAACAACGAGATAAATTCCGCAAGCAGGTGAATTTTATAACTAATGTACCCTCAGAGAATCGGATTGAACCTACGGCCATTGATTAAAAAATGATCACACAAGTTTCACCCTAAAGCTGTAAAAGCGGTATATGTTACTACTCGTTAGGCGAAGCGATGAAACTTTGTCGAATAGGGGAAAAGTTAGATAACTGTAAAAAAAACTCCATAATTTCAGGTGACATGTTGAAAGTTTCCCTTTTCAACATTCAATACTCAAATTATGTCAATCATTTCTACGAAAATTTGTCGACGAGTACCAAATCATTTCGCTCTAATCATTTTGTACTAGATCACGTCCCCTCAAAATAGTAATTCCATTTCTAGCATATAGGATTGCAGGTGTACATAATTATTTCAATAATTCTCGGTCAACTCCACATCGCACCGGCCTATCAATTAAGCAGTAATTATAACAAGATACTTGATGCTGTGAAGGTGCGTTAATTCAGAGGTTGTAATGTCCACAGAAATGGTTCATAATTCTGACTTCAAGGGCTATTTTCCACAATTCCATTCCTCAGCTTCGATAATTAGGTAAGTGTGCGCGTAAAACAGTCGTTATTGCGTTCGGTGCAATAGCACGATAAACTCGGCCCATGGAAACGACGGCTTACGGTTTATTATTAGTAATTTAAAAGTTAGTAGCTCGTTAAATCGTAACGCTTTGTGGTTTTAATTGCTCAATTTGTAGAATTGTGTAACTGAGATACTGCAGAGGGCCTGTTCTTTACCACGCGTTCTGAAAATTCTAGTATTTTAAAAAGACAGAACAATACCTTCGATCATTACGTTTCATTGCTCAGAACTTACTTCCTTAACGCCGTTACTTTCGCAGAATCAAGATTTAATTTAAAGAAAGTGACTGAAAATTAACCAGTCGAGGACCCAAATGATCCGTCTATACTCTCATTGATCAGGCTAAAAAGGTGATTCGAAGTTTCATATTTTGAATTGTGATTGGAGGTTCTGTTCGAACAAATCTTTGATGTGAGTTTGAAATTCTAAAAAAAAGAGTCTAATAATCTTTCTTTGGCAGACACTTTTTATCTCAGTTCCAAAAGTAAAATAACCGATCAATACCTCACGATATACTTCTACGATCCTCGTAGTGAACGTACTTTTTATAAAGTCAATGTATAAAAAGAAACAAAAATACGACGAACACGACGACTAGATGCTTTGGCTTCCACGATTCTCAAAATAAGTGACGTTTTACGTGGTCGGTAAAGAATAACCATAGTATTCTACTTAGCCAGCCAATAAATATTCATAGTAAATGTGCCAGCAACTGAAGAATACATCTTTTGAAATTAAACATTGCTGATAGGAATATTACAGTGTTTTTTTTTTTTCTTTCTGTCATCAATTAGCTTCTTGTCAGGATATACCCGTATTTTTACTAGAGATTTTTTTCAGTGTAATGTATTTAATTATACCGAGATGAAAAGGAGGCGACTTTTCAGAAGAAAGTGTATCCACTGAGAAATTCATCAAAGTTGTTAATTTTTCTACGGTAGACGAAGTGGCCGCGACTTACAATCGGAAATGAAGATAACGTTTCGAAAGTTTTTAACCACTTCAAATTTATCCGATGTACGATTTTTCATCCCGAAGTTCAGTCGTTCCAGACTTTGAAAATCATGTAAACATTGATACGGATCAATGGATTGACATCAAGACTCCACGCATCAAAGTTTTTTTAAACTTTTTCATAATTTCATGTCTAGGTACATAGCGTTTTCGGAAACACTTAGAAGCTCAAGCTCTCGCCATTTTAAATCTATAAGTATTAAAGTTTCGAAAAGATCCACGATTCATCTTCACCGAATGCTTTAAATATGCACATTTTAAGTGAAAAGATTGGAAAGCTTGCAAATTTACAATCCGCTATTCAAAACACGAAATCGAAACAAGTAACCAAACGCTCAAACATTCATATTTGATTTCTATCCGTACGCTTATAATTTCTCTAAGCTATTGAACACATTTTTCTCACGCGTGATGTACGTGTTCACTGATTTAACCAATACCTACACCGAAGAGTTACTGCCGCGTTCCGTAACTTTTTTATTCTTTCTCTCCCTACCATTAAAATGAAAGTTCTCGCTATATATAGATATATATATATATATATATATATCGACGCAATAAGAACAGCGGAGTAAAGTTTGTACGTTGTCATAGAACTGAAAACTTGAGCGGGGGTGCTTATGTATATACATCTATACTTATATCTACCCGAAGAACTTAACGAGATCATGCCTTAAGTTTTATGTCTCATTGTTGTTTCGTTAGACGTGAAAGTTCACGTTCTCATTAAAGATAGTACGGGAATCGTGCCTTTTCTTCAACGTTCCGTGAATACCCCGAGGCCAGGTCAAGCGTGTGCATTACGTATGTGTATTTATATGTGTATGCACGTGTATATCATGTACGTGTATCGGCGAAAGCTCTGATCGCGTTCCTCGGTAAATTAGTATTCGTCGAAAGCTCGACTGTTTTGATGGTCAGAAAGGGCGAAGGGTATGGCGAGAAGTTAGGGCACATAAGTATCGAGATATATATATATATATATATGTATATTAGGCTGATTCAAAAAAAATGGCTAATTTTTTTTTTTCGAAATCCCCACATAAAAACTTCCGAGAAGGTGTGAAAAGACGCCTGTAAAAAGCAGAGCTCTTAATATTATTATTTAGAGGTCGCGCATCGGGAATTTCTATTTCCCATTTAAATAACACAGGAAGAAATTTTTTTAAATTTTGCAATTTCGTATTTTTGCAACGGCTCATTGAATCAGCGGACCAAAGCATATTCTTGTAGGAAATTTGACGCTCTACAAAAAAGGTCCTTACAAAGTTTTCGATAGACACACTCCTTCAAAAGTTATTCGAGGTCAAAGTTGAACTTACAAAAAAATTCAATGTTTTTTTTTTTTCGATGATACTATGAATCTTTTCTCATTATTTTGTTATAAAGAAGATAGATTTCGGAACAATTACATTTTTAAATAGTCAAGTGCATCAGTTATGGATTCTCCATGATAACATGTTTATTATTTAACATCGCATTTTTGTAAGGTAACTTTATATTGACTCGATGGGAAAATTAATGATTGAAAAAGCCCAATTATAGTCAGATATATTTATTGTGTTATATTCTATAACTTTTACATTTAGATTTCTCGTCTATAATATTCTCAAATAAAGACTATTTCAAGGTTGTTTTATTACAATCTGGGAAACTACGACGATGTTCTTGGACGACTTGCAATAGATACTGTAATTGTTCTTCGTTCTTGGTTAAACAGTTGTTGTAATCCTCAATCAGAGCAATACCTCGTTCTGCTGAGTCATTAACTACAGAAAGTCTTCTAAAAAAATCTAAATTATCTCTATAACTTTCATTATTAGACCATAATGATACGTCGACTTCAAGAAAATCGTATGATAAATCGAAGGCTTCAAAAAGCATGAGTGAATTTTTCGAGACGAATTCACTTAAATCTTTATCAAAAAATGATTCCAATTCGATTCCTTTAGCAACGTATCGTTTTTCTCGAATAATTTTACTCTCCTTATTATTAATAATTGCTTCACACATTTTTTTTTTTATTTCATTTGAGACATTGTTGTCAAACAATGCCAGTGCTGCTAGTTCTTCATTCATGTACCATAGATGATCACTAAATTTTTTTAATGCTTTTTGTACGACTGATGATTGAATTTCCTCGCAAAGAAGTAACTTTTTCAACAATTGCAAATCATTATTCGGTGCTTCGATTGCCAACGAACAAGTAAACCATACTTTAATGTAGATTAAAATAATAAAAATACATATTTGACGCAAACTATTAATTTCTCGTTTAGAAAGAGAAAATTGGTCTCTGAACATGAAAATTTTCAAGCTGTAAATGGCCTTATTCATCCATCGAGCATGATGCATCGTTCCTGGACATTTGAAACTTATTTCATTTTCTGGAAGACCATCAAGAAAAATCAATGATAACTCGAGAAGTTCTTTGTAATCATTCCTTGGCTGAGTAACCTGTTTAAAAAAATTTTTTAATTAAAATCTTTAAACACGAATTCCCAACTATTTCAAATATAAATTATAAGAAATATACCGTTAAGAAATTATCGATGAGATTAATTATTTCAAGTCTGTCTGTATTCAAGGCATTTGCAACAAATTCATCTTTCATGCCACTTTGATACTTTAAATGATCGGCTTTGCTCCACCAATTTTTAAATCGCCCAAAAATAGGTACACTGGGACCAGAAGTTGTGGGCCAAAACACCTCAAAAACTCCTTTCAAAATAATTTCGAAAATGTGGTGGCGACAAGGTAACCAAATTATTTTCCGGTTCAATTTTCTTTCAATCAAAGCGGCTGTGCCATTTAGTATTCCTGTAAATAATGTATGAATATGTAAATTAAAGATAGTGCCAATTATTAAGAGAAACATAAGTGAGAAAATAGTATTAATTAGTAGGTATTAACTAGATTTTCAATTATTTAAAGATAACGAAACAAACCATACCAGTATTCACTGCTGGAGTGTCAAAGCACATAGCCTTAATGTAAGGAGTAACTTTCCAGTCTTCCAATGTATTTAATATAGCTACAGCATGATTTTCTGCAGTTCCGTCAAATATTTTTGGTACACCGAGGAGTTGATTGACGTTCGAAGTAGATAATATTATTGCAATTCTATCTACAGATTCAGAACCGGTCAAATCAGTTAAAATTTTACCATCCCAATGTACAGTATAGCGATCTTCAGTTTTAAACTTTTCTTTCAAGTGCTCTGCGATAGCTTGTCTAAATCTAAGACGGGCTCGCCGGATAGTACTGTAGCTTAAATTTAATGTTTCAATATCTATTCCAATACTTTGGTAAGCAGGAGCTAAGATAAAAGTAGCATTTCGACTAGTAACATTTGCTCGATCGAGGGCAGATACAAGTTCAGGAGTCATTATATCAATTTTAGGAGGAGGATTTGGCTGACTAGATGGAGGTTCAAAGTCAGAAAACATTTCTGATTGTTGACTTCCAGATGTCGTTCCTGTACCAATTGTCGATTGGAACCGTGAAATAATACTACCATCCTGAACTGGACTACTAGTTGTAGGCTGATTAATACCTATTATCAAATATATATGATTAACAGCTAATACTTAAGAAACAAATGCAATCCTATTTGAGATAAAATATGAAATAATTGTTTTCTAAAAAAATAAAATAAATAATAACCATCAACATCAATATCCATGGCAACTTGATGAATTTCTTCATTTGAAGCACTTGTGTCAATAAATCCATAACGTTTGTTAGATCGTTGAGATTCCAAAAATAGTTTTTTTGTATCATCAAGTTTTTGCTTCGGATCTAAACGAGCAATATCAAATAATTTTACAAACTTTTCTTTTAACATTGTCTCTTTTTTTTTCTGCGTAGTAGATTTTTTTCGATATCGACTTTTCTTGAGTTTCAACCATTCATTAAATAATTGTAAAACTTTCTGCACAGCATGAGAATTTTTGCAAGTTGGAAGTCCAGCTTGTAACCATTTTTCTTCAACTTTTTTTATTGTACCTGTAGCACTTTTTTTTAATGTTAGTTTGTGTATACAATGCTGATATAAGAACGCTGATAAAACCTCTCCGTTTGTTGGTAATTTTCGTCCAACAAGATTTTCTTTGATATCACCAATTAAGTATTTTTTATTTTCCATTATAGTCAATGAAATGATAAACAACAAAACAATAAACTTAGAGAGCAAAATAATAAATAGTAATATCTGAAGTTCGATTGAAAAGAGAGTTAGAAACAATGTGGCACAGTAACGAGGAAAATCAAAACATGTGTCTTTTAGGTTATGTCGGTAAACAAGTGAACTCCATTTCTGAATGAGCTACTGTAAGTAATTTTTTTTTAATAAAGCAACTTCAGTTCATTCGTTTGAAAAAAAGCGCCTAAACCAAAGGTTTTGTGCCGAAAGACGAATCTACTTATAAGTAAAGTTAAAAAAATCTCCGAATAGCAAAAATACATCAGGAAATATTATTACTAGCAAAGTATTGAGAAAAGATTCATAGTATCATCGAAAAAAAAAAAAAAACATTGAATTTTTTTGTAAGTTCAACTTTGACCTCGAATAACTTTTGAAGGAGTGTGTCTATCGAAAACTTTGTAAGGACCTTTTTTGTAGAGCGTCAAATTTCCTACAAGAATATGCTTTGGTCCGCTGATTCAATGAGCCGTTGCAAAAATACGAAATTGCAAAATTTAAAAAAATTTCTTCCTGTGTTATTTAAATGGGAAATAGAAATTCCCAATGCGCGACCTCTAAATAATAATATTAAGAGCTCTGCTTTTTACAGGCGTCTTTTCACACCTTCTCGGAAGTTTTTATGTGGGGATTTCGAAAAAAAAAAATTAGCCATTTTTTTTGAATCAGCCTAATGTATATATATATCTGTACAATACACATAAAGCGTGAATAAAAGAAGAGAGGAGGAAAGAAAGAGGAAAAAATTTGAATCCCACAAAACTCAATTTGCGTAAATTATACCAATTGCAGAGTCGCAAATAAGCTCGTCAGCAGGCGTGAAAGTTTCATTTCTCCTTCTTACGTTATTATTACTGCAACTGATTATTAAAGCGACAAGAAGAAACTGAAAAAAAAATTAAGTACGAATAGAGAGCATCCGACGTTTCGTGAGAATTTCACCAATTATAATTATAACTATATTTTATATACCGATTATATATATAATTATATAGAATAGATTGGCAAAATATGTTCATCTTCTAAGAGTAACGCGGTCACCAGCTGACTACTGCAGAGGTCTAAAAGCAACCGATAAATAAGACCGTGGTGACTAACCCCTGGTACCTAGATGCTTATACACCTGGTGCACGAAAGCCAGGAAGGTGGTGAATTATGGTCTGGCTCTTGGTCCACGCAAGAAATCCTTGGAACGATGCCGCGAGCTAGGCTGTTGTAGCTAATCTGCGGTATAATTGTATCCTGATACTAATTAGCAGCATCATATTTACTTCCAAGATTGTTGTCTTCGTAGGTCTTGAAATTAACAACGGTGGCGTAGATTAGGTATAGCTTTCTCAAAGGCGAGTCTTTCGACTCAGAATCCTAAGCCACATAATCGGATAAATAATTGATTTTTGAAAGATATCGTAACGCTTTTTGGTGTTACGGAAATACATCGGGTTCGGTGAGCAACAAAGAAGTGACCGACAGGCAAAATCAAAAGGTGGGAAAAGAGGTTTAATAGCGATAAATGTTTTCAGTTTAGAGTTTGAAACAGGACTGGTCTTAGAATAATATTGATTAACGAAGCAACCTCATTCATTTCATAACATATGAGAACTCTTATGTATTTTTTATCTGTGGTGGCCACTGGGTCATTAGCAAGGAGGGCAAAGCGGATGATTTTACCCTGTGTAACAATATTAAGTGAACTGTGATAAGATGGGGATGAGAAATTGCAGGTAAAAGCGAAAAGATGAGTTTGGTGAATTTAGATTGGCCGAATGAAATATTATTTAAGGAGATGCTACAGTTAGTCTTTACCGACAGAGTAAAATATCATGCATTTCGACTATTTTTAAAGCTTCCGTGGTACTGGCACAAAATTATCGCTCTGGTCAAATTTCGTCCTAGCTCGTAGGTTCAGTCAGTAAGCGTGAAGGTATCATCAGTTGGCGGAGAGGGGCATTTGAGTTTTCAACGAGTTAATAATCGAGACCTTGCGCCGTACAAAAATAAATGCAAAATACATTACCAAAGCCCCTTTTTTGAACCGAAAAGAGAAGGGTCGAAAAAGGCTGACAAGGGTCACCGGATTAGGTAAGACCTCGTTACGTGTAATGTCAACACCAAGTTCATCGGATTTCATTTACATGCCGTCTCCGAGGGGCTTGCGAAGATGATGCCGCGGGCTCTGGAAGCCGTAGGCGTTTCAACAATGATTAAATGTGCTCCGTGGACTGTGTGAAACCACGGAAGGTATTAAGATTCATGCCGCATTCCACTAGCTCCGAATTCTGAAGCATTTCAGGTTGAATATCAGCTATAAATCAAGTTACGATTGTTTGCTAGATCGTTGGTGTTATACATCAATCGAAATTTGCGCCTGACAGAAGTTACGAGTCAATTGCATTGAAGGATGAATTGCATCATGCTTTTTCAATACAAGAATAAACAGTTTTTCCAAAAAACGTTTCGATGATACGTTTTCTTTCATGTGGACAAGAACATGACAATTCCTCAAATTCTATGAATAACTCATGATATCATAATAAAAGTGAGACTATAGTGCATGAAAACTGTACTTCCATAGAGGGAATTTTGTTTTATGAAAAAACTAGCGAAGTCTTATTTTTAACTTGCCTTTACTTCAAGATCTTTTATCGTTTTTTGAATTCATTCAGTGATTGTATATGAGTCTTGTCTGGTGAAGAAGTGTGAAAAATAAAAATTCCTCCCGATGCGTGTTCAAAAACTTGATGTACCATTCGTTATTTTTTACTGAAACTTAAGTCTACTTAAGTTGTTATCCGGGAGAACGGGCTAATTGCAAAATCCTGTTGGACCAACGAACTAAATTCTTCCGTACGACGTCCCTAAAAAGTATATTCCGTTCTTTATTTTTTGTGAATAAAATCGAGAGGCAAAAGATTAAGAACTTTTAGTATTTTGTTTCGGACTGCAAGGTGGGAACGAAATTCAATACACAACACGTAACTTCGGTCGAATCTTATTTCCAAAAATCTACAAACGACGCTCCTAGTCCAGCCCTCGTGATTAATGAAATAGTCGCATGTTTCGTACGCTGAATCAATTGTGAATCTGAAAAACGTAACGTACCTGCAGCTGTCGTAACCAGCACCATGTTCTGAGGATGCTTGTTCACAAGCCGCCGTATCAAGTCGATTTGTTCTAGCGCCAGCTGTACAGAATCCAAGTACTGGGAGGAACAGGGAACGTAGGCAGACCAGAACTGTAATGCATAAAAACAGACAATATTGATTCTGAGAAAACGACGCACAGGTGCGAATTATGGAAAATTGCATAAACGTGCCCGTGCGATGCGGGATAGTGAACTTTCATGTAAAATCACTGATTTAGTCCACATCTTAGACGTAATTAGAAAGCAACATATCGTTAAAGCACATCGATAGATTTTCACGGCATTGCTACAAAATATAATCAGTATCTTTCTTTCAATGAATACTTTTCGATACAGAATTTTGGATTGTTTTTCATCGATTTTTGGTAAATACCAGTATAGACGAGTAACTTTTGCATGTTAAAAATTTTCGTAAAATTATTGAGAATGTTAATTCTTAGACTTTATGAAGTACTTTCGAGATTTAAACTGCATTCAAAAGAGTTCGATAAGCGTATATCCAATTCTGATAATATTTTCGGACATGATAAGAAAGAAATGTAATTTCGAAAAACAATATCTCTCGCACCCCAAAACACACATTGTGCCGAAGTTTTGGAGCCGATCACTTGTTTTCCAGATTTAGACTTTTTCATTTAGATTTCAGAAAAAGAAATACGAGGAAAGTTACATCTATAATGTGTTTTAGGAATGCACGAACTCTCTGACGTGTTCCTGAAATTTCTCTGTATGCTCCACAGCGTGTAATTTCAATTTTTACAAACAGCCAATGCCGTAAACTTTTTACAAAATAAACATCAAACAGAAGGTTTGGTTGGTGAAAAAATTCTATTGAAAACTGAAAGTATCGATCTGATTTCTAAGTGTCTTTCCCGAAATTAAAAGGGTTCTAAGTATCCGTTGAGTATTTCTCTCATTCTTATCTGCGTCCAAGGAAAATAAATTATTGAACGCAACAAGTCTGTTTTACTTTCTAAAAATTAACGTCGTCTTTACTTTTTTCTATGTTTCAATCGCCGGACGAACTTCAATTATAGAATGAAAATAAGAAAGAAAGACCAAACAAGTATTGATGTAATTTTTAATTAGGCAGAAAAAAAAACTTAATAATCAGTTCAAACGGTCAACTTGTTATAATTTTTGAACCAAACACAATTCTTATTTTGATTTTTGAACTCCACCACAGTTTTACCCGCCATTGCCCTGGTATTTACAAACAGTGTCTGCATATAAACAAGCATGTTGAGACGACGAACAAGAATCTTCGACTTCTGAAATATTGGGCATCGGTCTACTTCGATAGGTTTGATTAATATCTCTACTTAGGGCTCGAGATATTTATGAACATCACAGAAGTGCTTTCCAGCTCTGTAGATATTTTTGACGTGAATTGGCTAATTACAATTTCCAACGTCTTCACAAAGCGAAATTCAGTTGAAACTGTACGCTGAACTTCGGCCCTGCAGACCCTTTGATAAATTCCGTTTGGTCAAATAGTCGTAAATTCGTGAATCCCCTGGGCTATATAAAGGATGACCCGAGATCAATGGACTCCCAGCAGCGGTAGGTACTCGGTAGATCCTTCGCTGGGTCTAAATTAGTTAAGACAGTGATGAATTGCATCGAGGGTTGAAACCATATAAAGAGTTCTGCATTATACGGTTGGTACTACACTGTAGACAACTGAGCGTAACTAAAGTATACCTATATTCATGAGTATATTCCCTCACATAATCGGATTATACAACGTGTATGGGCAGGCAAATGTGGAACCGGGCGAGCTTTTGGAGTCTTTTGACCTCGTATTTTTGAAATCTCTCGAAACCTTTTTTTCATGCAAAGTACGCGTGAAAAGAAAACTCGTGTACTGTTTTCTTTATCGGAGTTGTCATAGCATAATATTCAATACTATTGAAAGGTTAGCGTTTTGTCAACTTAAAAGTTGTCAAGTCAATTCTTGTCCGATTCGACGTGGATTTGCCCATACATTCATTATGTGTTTACACGTTTGTACCGTTCTTTACCATACATCACGTTTCATCAAGGAACGAAGACAATGACGTATACGAATTATGTTCACGTGATCTGGCTCTACCTTCTTTCTTGTAACATTTTTCCTTACCCACACGGAGCATTCCATCTCCAACGGAGGTGCCATGGATATGCATAATGGATATTCAACATTTCTGTGTCTACACCATTTCGACTGAAATTATGTTCAAACTACATTCATAAGAGATTCAAACGTTCGGTTGTTGTTCATCGCATAAAGCTCTGCTATGTATCCTAAAAAATCTCATGAAATATTTGGAGAAGAGATTCACATCTCCAACTAGCATTATTTCACTTGACTCTCTTGTACTTGTGTATAGGGGCCGTAAAGAATTCAGAAATCAACATGTGCACAGTTTGTTATCGATATACACAAAATGGTAGGCCAAGGTTGGCCAAATCCCAAATCACCTGACGACATTCAGAGTCAATTTAAAGGTCAAGTTGCGCAGAGCTTAATTTCACTCGACGCTCTTCTCAATAGGGAGAGGAGCGAGCTGGCATGAACCCTCTGACGGCTGTCTGCTGAACTTTCAATTATATGCCATGGATATTTGCGGATGTCCAATAAATTACACCCATTACTGACTTTGATGAAACGGCGAAAAGTGTGGATACCATGTTCATATCTTTTAGAGGCTACAGACATAGGAGCATCTTTCTTAGAGTTGTGGATCTTGTATAAGCCTCTGATAGACGCAATTTTTTACAATGTAATCAATCGTTGACGTTACGAAAAACCTGTATTGTAATTTCACAGAAGTCATTTGCCAGCAGAGTGATTGCTGAATAAGAATACGTGTTTCAAGTCACATATTTAAAGTCATCTTTTTCTCAGTGCGTGAAAATGCAATAATATTACTGAGAATTTCAGGCAATGAATGTTTTATCAGTAGGTAGATTTTTTTGTGGTTCATCAAATAAAAAATTAAAGATCTGAAAAACTATATCCCGTGAGTTGAGAACCATGCAATAAACGATATTGCAACTTAAAAAAATTACAGATCCTGCGCCAATGAAACTATCACTATAGAAAAGTTTTGCTATCCATCGAAGAAAAATTTATTTTCATGTTTGAAATGAATTTTTAAAAAACTAACATATTTTGAAAAATTACAAGATAATATTTTCACGAAGTTGGATTCAAGATGAATCCAATAACCATGTCATTGTGTTGAAAATCCTTCGATTTTATCGACCACCCACGAAGATTGTCATGTTAGGTTAGGTCGACTTTAGCCCATCAGGTATGTAACCTCAATCGAA
The DNA here is from genome assembly GCF_021155775.2 of Neodiprion pinetum. Taxonomy (NCBI): domain Eukaryota; kingdom Metazoa; phylum Arthropoda; class Insecta; order Hymenoptera; family Diprionidae; genus Neodiprion; species Neodiprion pinetum. The sequence goes on from NC_060232.1 coordinate 12,414,599, forward strand.
CTCTAATGTATATTGATAAGCTTATCTACTATATAAAAATGACATTCATATCAACCCAATCACAAACATTTTCAAAATCAGCCTGACAAATAGTCCGTGATTCACAGAGATACGTTCTTGAATGATGCAATTATTTCTGTCGTTACTTAACTCAGCATCTGCTGCTAGACAAATAGTTGTAAGTACAGTTGATTAGGTATGGTTACTCTACAAGTTTCCGTATGAATTAGATGGAAATAGATTCCAGGAACACTTCAGTGAACGCAAAAATCTTGATAATTGCCAATAAAACGATTTGCTACATAATTTGAATCTTCAAGCCTACCATCTTTCTTTATACCTCTATCTTTATCAGAAAATATTTTTATATGTTTAAATATTTTATTTGTAATATATGAATGTTTCTTATACGCATTATAGAAAAAATAATAATATCATCCATTCCTACTTCCAGTTACAATTTAAAGTACATAAGATTATATAAATGAAATGATATCAGAGATAATCTGGCTTCTCATACCGTTACCAATTATAACTTATATGCTTATCGTATTTGCATTATTGTTCCAATTCTTAAAGAAATTTGTAAAACAACTACAGCTAATTGTACTTGAAGATCTCAAGTAAGGCTTGAAGAGAAATTTTGTATCATTCGAGAAAGGATCTGATTGCGGTTAAGTTACACTTTAACTACTATGTATAAACCAGACTAGCTTCAAAAATATTTCCACGTGATTCTGGTGACATAAATATCGAATACTATTTTCATATATAATAGTGGATAACCTATTCCACGAAACACAGAACTGTCGGTCTTCTAATGGGCCAGAATCGGCGACTCTGGCAAAGCGCTGGCATTCACATACCTTTTCTCTACCAGTTCATGCACCCGTGACTGATATTGACCAGCAACAAGCCGTCAGTTTGCCGGTATTGGGATTCCAGTATTACCACACTGCTCGATGAACTGTATGCGATAGCGTGGTCCTTGTTCAGAGTGTTAGCGAATTTTTTTCAGGCCGCTCCTCACATCGGCTCCAAATTATTCAAAAACAATTCCTTAATTTCTTCATATTTTTATCTCAACTATTTATGCTGTTCTACAAGGCTTTCGTTTCATAATAAGAATTACATCGGATTTCATGATCATTTTACACTTTATTTTTTTTTTTTTTCTGTCAATTTTCATGGGAAAAATCTAAATCAAACGAGAATTTACCGAGTATAATTATCTCTTCAAGGATGTATTTTTTTTTCTCATAGATTCATTTTCCAATCATTTCCAGTAGATTTTAGCTCGGAAATTTTTAAAATCGCGTATTGGGTATGGTATGTATATCCGTCACCTGCTGTCATTACTCTTTCTAGCGTTAGAGAAATTTTCATTCTGAAGTATTTTAGAAACGAATATATTCTGGAAAAATTTCAAACCCTCACTTGAAAGTGTTTAAACTTTGTTTTTCTAAAAACGTTCAAATTCAACTTGATCTCAATCCATTTCAATGTTTGTGCTGAATAACTGCAAAACTTCGAACATGCAAAATTTCTGATTTCACAGTCACCTTGTACAGAATTGATACCGACCAAGACTTGTAGTTCATCACTCGTCTGTTGTAGTATTCAGACCCAATTCTCTTTTAAATGACACCAGAATGATTTTGAAAAATATTTGCACAAAATTCTCCGGTAATGACATAAAGTCGGTTCAACGTATAGATCCCGATACCGACATTTTACCGACATTTTTGGCCACTTCACAGCTCGGACACAAACCCATTTTGTCGGGAGTGGGGCTTATCCCCACTCTGGTCAACACCACTTCTTTCGGAATGGGGGGTTATCCCCACCCCCCAAAGAGGGGTTTGGGTCCGAGCTGTGAAGCGGCTGAAAATATCGGTAAGATGTTGGTATCGGGATCTGTAGGTACGCAGAACCGACTCTTTATCACTACTTTCTCCATTAAAGAACTAACATTTCATATTTTCAATCTAAAAATTCTGTAGATAGAGCGGGGCTTTCCATAAATAAGTATCAAAAAATCAACAATGTACACAGACAGTTTTTTTGACAAACTGATACTGCGTTTTTACGGATATTCAGTCTTCCTTATTGCATCATATCCTGTATATATTCAACCAAATTCTAAGTGCATCGGCAACTGCCACTGCACTAAATCAGCTGCCCGTGAACCCTTATTTGAAATTCACGCACCCACCCTGTTCTCGCAGATGCCATCTGTAAATTACTTTTATTCTATTCTTCATGGTTGTTACTGTAAGTTAGTATTTAAAAATGATCCTTAAATGTGGAAAGGTTAGACTTCTTCTTCATTTAAAAAATGTTTGAGTAACTTTTTTGCTGTTCATGTTTGAACTAAATTTTGTGAGTCATAAATGAATGTCGGTAAAAAATACATTCGAATTTTCAATTCTGACTACAATTGCGGGTGTTCGAACTCTGAAAATACCTGTCTTTGTTATTGTTCTGGTGTTTTCCGGCTACTTGGTTTCAGATAACTGACAATATTATAATGACGTGCAAAATTCAAGTTGGTTGAGAATTCTGTTATCCGCTTATTACAATTTGCGTATGTGAAAAGTCGTAATCCGTTTTCCTATTTTCAAAACTTAATAACCAGGACAAACTGATACCTTTCTGCTATTCAAAATTATCACCCCGTTAAATGAACCAGATTTTGAAGAGTCAGCTGACGAAAAAATCAGTTATAAGCACTCAACGTATTGCTCTGTAAACTTGCTTTCACATGGAGATATTTTCCACGCTCGAAATATGGAAGAAATATCTATGATATTCTTGACACCACAATTTCTCACAATTCGTCGGGGCTTCCATTATACAGGATGACAGATGACATCTCCGAGAAGACCCTATCAGTTTCTGCCCGAGGGAGGTGTAGCTTCTATCAACCGACTGATTTGACAAATTGCTAGCAGCGCCTGTTTAATATTCTGCAAAGAAAACTGCACACACCCAATATGTGCCAGAATGAACGCTGCTTACTCGATCTGTCTCGATCTGTACGATACGGATGAAAAGGTAAGTCAAATACTCCGTAATTGTAAAATGAAATTCACAGAAATATTCACAATCAGTTAAATCTACACCCATAAATCATCTTTCCGATAAGAACCTCTGGTTAAATTAACCATTACTTCTAATCATATTTCAGATAAATACAGTACATGCCCAACTGGACAATACATCATCTCTGGCATCAAAAATAGTGATTAATACTTCTTAGGTGGATTCGTATACATTGTGGTACGAGAAATTGAAATTATCTAACCACAACCATCTTGGTCACCAAAAGCATCTGGTAGAAACATTGATTACTGCTTCATGGTCTCAAGACCTTGTAATAAAGGAAATGCAAAGGATCTTCATCATTCGGGTGATCATTATTCTGATCAATGACACTGTATTACCATGAAAAACTCTTGGCTATGACAAGGTCAATAGAAATCAATGACACTGAGTTGATTACTTATAATGGTTATTAGGTATTCAACCTTCAAGATTAGAATGATCAAAATTCGACGATTTATTCCTGGATCGAAGATTTTTTCTCAGTGACAGTACTGAATTTTTCTGTACCATTTTATTTAATCAAAGGTACAATGTACTTACCTTCTACACTAACGGACAGTCCCACCGAAATTCAAACGGATCCAAAATTTTCCCCCTTACACATTTCTATGGCCCCGTATAGCAGACTTTCCTCACAAGGAACACCAGTTTGGTGTCCCTCTTCGAACTTGCTGCAACTCATGTACGTTGTAGAACATTGAAAACTAAAATACACTTCATTCGTAATCGGCGTAAAAATGGTTCGAAGGCGTGAATATGACCCCCAAAGGTGGGCACACAACACACGCGGTGGTTTCTTGATGTGCTTGATGGATTCGAATGAAACCATCGCTGAAATGTTTCTATCGATGAATGAATCATTTCAGCGTTGATCTTATTTAAAAACGTGAAGCGCTCCTATGCGAAACTGAGAAACCACCTTATTGGGAGGCCATCCTTGGGAATCGTTTTCACCCATTTAAACTGTTTTTTTGCCAATAGAAAAATACTTGTCTTTCAGTTTTTAATGCTCTGCAACATACATGAGCTGCAACGAAATTTAAGGTGAAGACTAAACTGATTTTCCTTGTCAGTGGGGGATAAAAATCGCCAGTTCAGTTCAAAAACTTTCGCTTCATTGACTATACCAACTCGAGGACCACTCCAATCTGGTCTGTTTACCACCCACCCAAGGTCCAACTCCTGCATTTGTCACCTTTAAAAACTACGTCATTTCCTCTTGGCATTCCCTTCAAGGTGTTCAAATTGCATTGTGTACATACTCTTGTCAATTGGGAACTCTAGATCAGCGATTATTTGTAACATGAGTATCCAGCGCTGGAATACTCGTGCTGGATGACGTGATTGCGAATAGGTTCTCCAATCACAAAATTACAGATAAAAGGGGTTCGAAACTTCTTATTCGAATATACTCTGAGATTGCTGCAAGACTTTGGCGAGCTGTGATTCGAAGGTGTGCAGTACGTTCCTTATCACACGAAACACTCATCGACAAAAACTATTGCGGACAAACAGTCACTAACTAACCGCTACCCGGTGAACTTTGAGAAGGGTCAGAAAATGGAGCAATCAGCGTGATAACCGGAAAACGCTTAACGAAGTGCAAATCCGAGAGATCTCCTCTTGGATAACCGCTGGTGCTCTCTGGTCATCCCTAATTACACGAAGATTTCTATAATTGAGGTCTCGGAGATTGAACTCTGGGATATACATATATGTGTAGTCTCGAATACGTGGTCAGTTTGCTGTTGATGACAGAACACATTTTCTCAGGGATAATGTTTCCAACTGTTAGCTGAAGTTTGACAGAGTGATGTTCTTTCCAGAGGATGAAGTATACGCGATAAATTTTCATTGAAGTTAGCTCGAAACGTCGATACAGACAAGTTCAAGTCAAGATATGCGAATTTGACGGTATGTTAGATACGGATTGCGTTAACAATTCCTTTGAACTTTGTTCTGTACTATCAAGTGAACATCTACATCAATGCACATCCCACGTAAGTCAATGGTAAAGCAATTTACAACATGCTAAGGCTGAATAGTCGCTTAGTTCTAAAAGCAATTTTCACTCTCGTCAACTCGGTCGGTTTTACGAATAGAAAAAAATTCTTGGCGCAGTGGAAAATTGTCTTCTGTCCAATATAATTTGATTCTGAAATATATTTCACTCTGACATATTCGGATGACACATACGTAGTCTTTATACCGACGGAGAAGAATACGTGTCTTAAGAGTGCAATTTATTGTGTATTCTGACGTTATCACTTTACATACACGTTTGTAAATACATTTTTGAGACACAGAAATGTCTCGTCGGGAAAAGCGTGTATTTTATTTACCCCGCAAAAGAAAATCGTGTTATGATTATTTTCACCTTGCACTTTAATTTGTCGATTGCAGATGTTAGTTGTGAAAAATTATAGATTTCGGTTTCCAACAGAACACCTTTGATTGCATCACACAAACTCGTATAATTCATAATCGTTTCATGCATACTTCGTCAATAGTTTTATAAGTCGTTGTTGTACGCATTACACGTATGGAAAATTCCATGCCAAGTCAACATGCGATTGACCTTGACCGTTATTAATTCTGTTAATTTATTTTCATCTTTCATTACCCCTTCAAACCAGCACCCATAATTTTTTTCAGTTCTTTATCTTAATCCAATTTCCAGCGTTACGTTAAAACCTTGAAATGCCAATAACTAGGTGGAAGAAAATACTGATCAAAGAAGTATACCATTTGTTGCTTTGGAATTGTACTTTCACAAAAAAAAATAAATAAAAATATGCATATGGGCTATTCCGCGTCAACCGGATCAGTCATCTCTCAGATATTTTTTTAATTTGGCATGTGGATTGTGTAAGGGGAGTTAGATTTTTGTGCCAAAGCGCGAATCTCATAATGCAAAATTCGATTTTTTATTAACAATAACAAATTAGACTCCCATTTTTTTCAAAAATTCATAACTTCGGCAACAAATTAGATACAATTTTTTTTTTTTTTTCAAATTACGCGGAAAGCTCCATAGAATTTAAAAAAAAATACGAAATGGTAAAAAAAAGTTGTTATCAATTGTTTATTGAACAATTAATTTTTCAAAGATTTTTAAAACAGTGACCGACACGATCAAAAAATTTTTTTTAAATTCTGACATGTTCCTTGAACTGTACTACAACCTGTGAATTAATTCCAGAGGGGTGTTTTTCTTCGTTTTCGAGTAAAAAATCATTAAAGGTGTCGATGCGCATGAAATTGCGGCGCGTCGAGTCTCTACGTAATGGCGGGCGGCCGGTTGCCGTCCACCGCTACCCCGCGGCGGCGTCGCGGCGTTATTTTAGAGTCATTTTCACGATGTAGGACATGATTGAAAAATCTGAAAAAAATACTGTACCTTCACAAGGCCTGCTCAAAGCGATAAGTGAAGTTTCAAGAATGTGTTTTTCACCGTTTTTTTATTACAGAGATTCAAAATAACAGTTACGCACCATGAGAGTGCACATAAATGATAATAATTACATAACTTGCTACTTATTTTAGTACTTATAATCACCCCCGAAGATATGTGGAAGCTGCGAAATGAACGCACTTACAATTATATATTTCATACAAATAAATCGCTTATTCTATGGATACAATCTATTAATCTTTGATCAAACTGGGCATTAAACTTAGAAATGTGAGCAAAGGTTTTCGTCATAACTTACATGGCTATCTTAGCGCATAGATTTACGGGTAAATGACTCATCAGAGGAAGAGTAAACCCTACATTCTACAGTTTTTATAGATAGAGGTAAAAATGAATGGAATCGTCGAGTGCCTTCAACCGTTATTGCTTGGTTCAATCGCGGCTTCAATAATTTTTCATGTTCTTCGTGTTCGCTGTTGCTGCAGAAGTCAAATGCGATATTTTTTAATGCACTCACACTCCATTCGAATAATTGCCTTGGAGTCAAAATAAGATTTTCATTGGGCCGCTGTAGGCTTGCACGTGCAGCAAATCTTTTCACAGTTCCACCAATGCCATCACATGGACTTTTTCCATGTGACGTTGCAAAGAAATGCCATTCAGCCTCGACATTGAAGTCGTCAAAATGATGAGTCAAATTAATGAAGTTGCTTTTATTTTTATATTGTGCACTAGCACCGTCAGTAAAATAAATCATTTTCTTGATAACTTCACTACCGAAGAACTCAAAAAGCTTACCGATTAGTTTCTTCTGAAACAGATGGACCGCGACTGTATTATGTTGTAGATTTTCTGATATGATAACGAAGCTTTTATGCTTTAAGTCCTCATTTTCAACATAATACACAACAAAAGGATGGATGGTAGCTTGATTGTTATTCCAGTGGAAGCTTTGAATTTCATCTTGAACAACAAATGCATAGTTTTCAGCAAAGTCACCCAAAACTAAGAACTCCCCTGGTTGTAGACGATGTTTTCTGTCTTTCAAATATGCACTTTGCTGTTTAGCAATGAAATCATGTTTCTTGAGGGCTATCGTCTGTTCCTTTAGCGTCTCGAGGAACGTTTCCGTTTCTTGCGTGATCGTTTCTAAAACAGATCGATCCGTATGAGTCCACCGTTTGTAGCTAATACTTTCTACGAAATTATCGTCGAATAAACTTTCCATTTCGTGTGTAACCATATCAAAACTTGGACAACTACTACAATCACCGAGATAGCACAAAGGATTTGGAGAGTCACACGATATCTGTTTTATCAAATCGTGGTACGTTCTTTTGAATGTCTGACAAATTGAGCTAACCGCCACCAACATAAGTTTCACATTCTGGTGAATTTTGCAAACACAAACTGTATGTGTTCCTGTTGGTCCAGCTAAAATACACTGCTTTGGGCGGAGTTCCGCGAATTTTGTAAATCCAATTTTATCATTCGGATGCTGTTGCTTGAACGCGGCGTAAGCTTCCTTCAGATCACACAAAACAAGTCGTTTTTGGACTTGATGTTTTGAACCATCCACATCGCGAAGAGTGACAAAATCTTTCTGACCAGGCATGATCCGACTTATTTCATCAGAACAGTAAAATTCCACTACATGAGAGACAACATCATCACAAAGAGTGCGAGATGGTCTTGGATCTGGGGAGGATCCAAATCCACGCTCACTTTGCAATATTTTAGCTTTACGAGCCATTCTATATGAACAATCAAATTGTAACTCCAATTCTCTGATGGACCAACTACGAGGAGTCATTGTGAGATATTTAATTTTGTCCGCGACACACTTCGCGTTGATAAACAATTCTTTCACATCACACAACAATTCTTGCCCGATATCATTCTCAAGAAACATTTCCACACTGCTCTGTTCACTAATTGGTGAAGGTGAAACAAGATCGTCACCACTCGCATAATTATGATTCATATCACTTACCTCGTTTTTATCAGATGGAGTAATTGTGTTGCATTTGTACAATTTTATTCGACAATCCATGCACACATATTCTCCTAGGTCCGGAAACTTTTTCCGTAATGCTGGTGTCACTGGCTTTACCAAATTTCGCACCCAATTATGGCCAACTCTTTGGAAAGGATTACAGCACCGTTTCACATCTGTTGTAGACATTGCTTTCAGAAATGAATTACTTGTGTGAAGAATGAGACGATGTATTGCACTGATCGCTACACTGGTATTCGATTGAATGTTATGCATTTTGAAATGCTCGAAATTTATACTCGTTCAGAATAGTGCTTCACCCACCCAACAACTCTTCTGATTGGTTGAATTCCACCAATGGGGCTAACATAATGAAGGTGCATTTCAATGTACCTGACTTTAGCCAAATGACCCCTTCGCGGAATCGAGGTGGTGACCCGGACTACCTGGATAATGAAGGATTTAGGTGACGCATGCACAGGTGGACGTATTCCATATCCTGGAATATAGTGCTTCACCCACCCAACGACTCTTCTAATTGCTTGAATTCCACCAATGGGGCTAACATAATGCAGGTGCAATTCAATGTACCTGACTTTAGCCAAATGACCCCTTCGCGGAATCGAGGTGGTGACCCTACCTGGACTACCTGGATAGTGAAGGATTTAGGTGACGCATGCACAGGTGCAGGTATTCCATATCCTGGAACAACACTTGACCTGTGTTCGTAATTCATGTTTGAATCATAATGCGTCATAACAAATTTCGAATCTCTGTAATAAAAAAACGGTGAAAAACACATTCTTGAAACTTCACTTATCGCTTTGAGCAGGCCTTGTGAAGGTACAGTATTTTTTTCAGATTTTTCAATCATGTCCTACATCGTGAAAATGACTCTAAAATAACGCCGCGACGCCGCCGCGGGGTAGCGGTGGACGGCAACCGGCCGCCCGCCATTACGTAGAGACTCGACGCGCCGCAATTTCATGCGCATCGACACCTTTAATGATTTTTTACTCGAAAACGAAGAAAAACACCCCTCTGGAATTAATTCACAGGTTGTAGTACAGTTCAAGGAACATGTCAGAATTTTAAAAAAATTTTTTGATCGTGTCGGTCACTGTTTTAAAAATCTTTGAAAAATTAATTGTTCAATAAACAATTGATAACAACTTTTTTTTACCATTTCGTATTTTTTTTTAAATTCTATGGAGCTTTCCGCGTAATTTGAAAAAAAAAAAAAAATTGTATCTAATTTGTTGCCGAAGTTATGAATTTTTGAAAAAAATGGGAGTCTAATTTGTTATTGTTAATAAAAAATCGAATTTTGCATTATGAGATTCGCGCTTTGGCACAAAAATCTAACTCCCCTTACACAATCCACATGCCAAATTAAAAAAATATCTGAGAGATGACTGATCCGGTTGACGCGGAATAGCCCATATATATATATATATATTTCTAGACAAAATTTATTGATTCAGGGCTGAATTTTTAAGTAAAAGGCTAATATTTGGATCTTGTGGAATAAATCAGAAATGATCTATATTTTCAAATTAGAAATTGTAGAAGAAACGTCAAGGTTCGGTAAATTAATTCGAAGGATAACGAAGTTAGCATCGATTATTTTGAAACCGGAAATGGGGAAATCTTGTTGGAACGTTATTTTAATAAAAATACTGTATTGTGCAAATTGAAATCAAATCGGTTTGATGGTTGGTGTATAAGAATCTCATCTACTAACATACCGGCCCATGTAATTGTAAATTATAAAGAAATGCCTAAAATGCATTTCAACGGCTTAAAGTTGGATTTCAAATTTCAACAAGTTATCTTGAAGAATATAGAAGTTTCAAATTTTCCCAAAGTTCGAACTTTCGCCATTTTGAAACCAAAAGTGGGAATGGTTTGTAGAGTCTATTGAAACTTTGCGGTTGTCATGATAAGAAGAATACATTGCCCAAATTACGAAACAATTTGAAATTCAAGGCTATTGATGATCTGTAACCTGCAACTATTCAATTGACAAAACAATTCAACCTTGGAAAAGTTGGTGATGACATTTGCTCGAGAGAGTCGCGTTGGGTCGATTCGAATGTTGAAACGATTGCCAAGCGTTTGTTGTTAAATTCAATAAGCCATCGAATATGTCAAAGACTAAAACTATATGAGACCTGTCAAGTCGACCCTCATCAAAATCTCGAATTTCCTTTTCCTTTGCCTGTATCGATCCTGACATTTGTATTTGATTGAAATCTGTGTTGCGAATTCAGCATCGAATAATAAAAATTTCAATATTATCATTAAAATGAGCATCATTTTTATTTAGGTACTAACCGTAAATGTAAACTGTGGATTTCGAAATATATGGATTTTGATCATTATTTTTCGTCCTTTTTTTTTCATGGATTCATTTGACAATATTACGATTACGATTGAAGGTACAAGAATCCAGCTGCCAGCAAAATATCCTCTTTGAAATCCCCGGACACATATTTTTATTCATTTATCCAAACCGATGCGATTTTTGTTAGTATCCGGCATCATTTGTTGCTTTCAAATTTCGCTTTCTTGCCCCGTTTGAATCACTATAATCAGGTATAAGACATACGACCCAATTCTTCTTACCCTCTCTGGAAAAGCTGAGTCACTTGTGCTATTTGTTACATTGGAATACAGAATTTTTCGAGTTTTTATGAAGGATCCGCTTACAGAAGGTTTTATAGATCGATAACGTCTGTTAGTATAAAATTTAAAAAGTATTTCTTGTGAAAACACAGCAAATTGTTTAAGAAAAGTTTCATTCTATCGTTCTTTATAAAGCCAGAGCAAACTCCTCGAAAAACGAAAATCAATGAATTTATAGATAACGTACCTTTGGAGATAAAATATTTCTTATTACGAACGGTTAAATTTTCATTATAAACGAAAACCGCTAAGGAAAATGTAAACAATGAAATAATTAAAACCCGAAGCATAAAAAATAAAAAAAATTCTCACCAAATTGCGTATACATTGAGAAAAAGAATCTATTCGAATTGCGTTTATTACGAAAATTACTCGTTTGAAACAAATATTCATATGTTTGAAATAAAGTTCAATAAAAAAGAAATAAAACCTCTACTCATTCGAAATAAATAATTCAATTCTAGGTTCACATTCAAATGAAATCCATATATTTCAATTAAATTGAAACAATCCATTTTTTCTTTTTTCTTTTTCGGTGGCTGTTGAAAAACAAATGACGTATTCAAATTCATCGTTATGCAAAATAATTCTGTATTTCTTCGTTTTCTCAAAGGGATTCTACTTTCCAAGAATCTGAATAACTTTCAGCATACGAATGAGTCCCTGCGTATCTCGTGAATTTTGCAGAGTTAGGGAATGAAACGACTGACAACAGCAACTGGTAATTTGGCTTTTGGAGGTACCAGGTGGGGTCTGCCTGGTTAAGCGGTGGAAAATTATAAACGGCTGCGTACCTACGGTCAAAGCTCACAGCCTTGGGGAAAAACTGGGCTGTATATTTTGAGCCGTTACGTTACGAGGTTGAACTCGGGTCCCACCATGCAAATGATCACAAATATCACCATTGTCAACAGACGAAACGCGATATTGCTGCACAGTATGAAATTCCCTGAAGTTCAACTCTTTTTTCCATCTCGAATAAACTCATCTTGTATTTGAAGCAATTTTTATTCTTTATTTTTCACTCTACATAAGCGAAAAAAAGTTCTCTCGCGGACGTACGATGCTTCATTTCGACCGATTGAATACGAATTTCACGTTACACGGCCACGAAATTATTCCCGAAACGGATATGTTTTTTTGCGAATTGATGGATTTTCCGTTAAGCGGATATTTGTTTTAATATTCTACCTGAAGGCCTTCGGTTCATGGAAATTTCATGGTTGGTGATAAAATAAATTAGGTAGACGTATCCGACACGGTTTGTCACGTAGTAACACAGATGGGACCACCTTTCGTGAAATATATTCCGTCGAACCACAACCCACATGAACATATGTAAATGATACAGTATTATGCAGCACGTATGACAACCTTACAATTAGATAAACAATCAAGTAAACAAAGAAGACCTGGACTATTTCAAACTCGTAGGTGATGCTACATAACCCAATTCTTGCCCCCGATAGTAAATTTAGGTACGCCGGGATCCTAGACTAATTTTCATTAACGAGAAGACGAAGCAAACCGTTGAGATTTCGGAGTCTGAATTAAATCAACTAACTATAGACGACAAATAAGCCTGGCACGCGAAAAATTTCAGTCCATTCGATAGATCGACTTTTCACTTTTAACTTCGTTGACCCGACTTTCAAAGTGCGCGTTTCTCGGTGTGTTACTTTACAATTTTACTCGCCGGCTATCTCGGTGGAAACGAAAACTCACCACTGACTCCCGGAGTTTCTGTTCGCTAAAACTTTACGAAAACTATTCGACATACCTATTCCGCTTTGAATCGATTCAGGCAATCGTCTCTGTAACAATATACGAGTTTTGGTCTTGGGAGATGGGACACATCGCTAAAGTTTCCGCAAGCACAGTATTATACAGGTTTTGCAACGGTGTACACACAAGTGCAGCTTTCGATGTCGGAACATCTTATGAACGTTGTAATTATTTTCAAGCTCGTCCGTATCGCACAGCATGAGAGTAAACGAAAAGTTTATTGAAGTATTTTTCTTATCGACAAATTTTTAAGAAGTGAATAAAATTAAGAGAATATCTATTCGTGACGCAAAGCGGTGGTGAATTCTTCTTTTTTTTTTTTGCAATGCGCTGCTGAAGCAATTCCATGGTGGGGTAAAATTTAAATTCAAAAATGACACACAATGCTGCGATGTATACTTTTACTTTCGTTCCTAAGCAAATTAAACAACAATATCAAACAACTTCAATGCAGAGTTGACTCGGAACACACTTCGCTTAACACTCGACAATGGTTTTGAAGCAAAAATTTTAACGCGGCATAATTTTTCATTTATAAGTAATTTATGTTCCGGAGTTGACTCAGACTTGAAATTTGTTGTTGGTATTATAATCAGAATTTCGTTCGCTGAGTGGATAAAGTGGCTAAGTTGGTTTATTTATTTTTACAATCTGGTTTTTATTTGTCTTTATTTTTCCTCATGCACTGGTGAACGGCATTTTTTCAGCCGTGAATCAAGCCATTTAATAACGAATGATCAATCTTCATTACAACATGACGTATAATCAAATTCTATACAAATTATGACTACAACAATAAGTCAACGTCGGTGATACCAAAGAATGTCAACGAGTTGGTGGGTTGAAAATTTGTCAGACTTGAACTTTCGGAAAGAGCTGAGTTTTCGAAGCATCCATCTTCATCATGCTATGTATAATATTTACGGTTGTATAACACGCTTTTATACATATTATTCACTATACTAGATGAAATTGGCCATAAACGTTGATGATGAAGTAGGATTCAATCTCTTCGTATATATTATGGAGGATACCTAGAGGTAAGGAGGACTGTCTCCGTGTATGACAGTGTCCATGAAATCGAGTAGAATTAAGATGACGTTGCTGGAGCAAAAGTTTCACAAAGCGTCAATCTGATCGAACTCTGATTCACATTTAAAAAAAAGTGCCAATCAGATTGAAGCCTTATTGCTTATTAGCGCCATTCTGGTGACTTGACGAACCACTATTTGTCGCTTTTTGGTGGACACTCAACCCATATGAGATACTTCTGTATACATATCACGTGTCCAATAGTATGAGGACGTATCTACCAAAAAGAGCGTGTAATGTTTTTTTTCGTCGCATTTTCTCCAAAAGCACTCAAAACGCGTATCCATACTAAAATACACCGAAAAAACAAGTAAAGGTATAATGCCTTATGTTTGGTAGTTACGCTCTTTCAGCACGAAAAGATATTTTTACCTATCACATTCATAATAAATTATATAAGATCGATGGAGTAATTTTTCTATTTTTCTTTTCTTCTACCAACGACGCGGAAAACCTTCGAAACATGAAGATTTATCGATTTCGGTAAGTATTTTAAAAATTTTATATTTTCTTAAGAAATTATATCGAACTTAACGGTATAACAGTCGTATTCATCACCTTCTTTTTCGTAAACGTTTTAAAAACCTTTAAAACGTAAAGATTCGTCGATTTCGGTAAGAAGGTTTGAAATTTTGTGTTCCTTCAAAAAATAATTAGCGAACGTGATCATTTTTCATAAAGTTCCCGATGAAAGAGCATAACTGACAGTACTTACGACCTTTTACCGTCAATTGATCCATTGTTCAATTTCAAACTGGGGAAAAAAGCACACATGGCACTTATTCTGGCCTGAAAGTATTAATTCCGCACAACTCAACCTGACCTGCGTCACAATTATGTTCAAGTCGAAGAAATTCCGCATGTATGTTTAGTTATCGTACCTGTGCAGCAACCATCCCGTCCTTAAGTCTTCGAAGATCAGTGTGGCTCCAGGCACTCCGTGCCCAGGGGTGTGCGTCTCGTAAATCTTCGAACTTGAAGTCCCTGAGTTGATTTTTCAAGAACTTCCGAATGTTCCAGGGGAGATCGTTGTGCCTGGAAAAAGAAGGACGTGACTGTTAATATACTCGTTCCTTGCCCAACCAGAGCACAGAATATCAGAGAACCCTGAAACGCTGTTCATTTGTACTCTGACAATTGTAGCGAACTTATGGACCAGTGCAATACGCTTCGGAGTCGCGAGTGCATAACCATTGTAATTTTCTCGGTTAGAACGGCACAAGCACTCAGGATAAAATGCAGGAAGAGCGCAGAAAAGTGTGTCTTGGATATCGTGAATGAACTGGAAACAAAAAACGACTGATCTCTCAAGTAAGTAGCCAGAGATAAGTAGTTTTTGCCTTTTACCTTTCGTGAGAAGAGCTCGTTGCTCTCAAGGAGAGTCGAGACTTGGTAAGATTCGCAAATGAAGTCCTATGTTCCGTATTTTCACTTCAATCAATGCGAAGGGAGTTTGAAAAGTGTCAGCCAATTTTTAAATTCAAATACCTCGCTCGTTCTAACGAGCTCTAGTTTTATTTTAGGATACACAATTTTTTCGATTTCATACAATTATCATGAAAGATCGAAGGCACGTTATTTGTTCGTAATGTTTCATGGGATGAATTCCCGGATTAAATCCCCATTTTTGTTTCACATCGTTAGACATGGAAATGAGTTTAATGACGATTATGCCTTAGATGCCAACGGTTCTCTGAATTCAAGGGTTCTGGAATGATAAAAATCTGAACACGACCGAAACAGAAGTATCGGCATTCAGGTTCCGAAACTCCGCATTGCTCGATAGAATCCTGAAATTCTTGGGATTAGTCAGCCATTGCAGTCGATCCGCTTCCTGTTTCCCTCGAATACTTGTAGGGTACTGCATTCAGAGTGCACGGGAAATTCATTACACTAGCTAATGCCAAGTTTTGAGGATAATCCAATTCGTGCGAACGGTTCTAGGATGTCTAATTCGGAGGTTTCTGGGCAAAACAACGTCCCGAACTCCTCGTGGCACTCCTTCATTTAATAAATCTTGACTCGAAGCTCCTTATTGGATTCCATTATCTCACATAATTCCGTCGTACCGAAGGAATTTCAGTCATCCCAACAACGTACCTATACAGCAATTATTTTCACGCCGAGGTGAGTCTGCATATTCTATTGCCGAATAAGTTACAGCCTACTATGACATTCGGGCACGTAATCAATATTCAAATATTCGCGAGTGTGACAAAAGGATAACGGTAATGATCAGAACCTAACCTCAAATACATCATTTTCGGCATAAATTCCCTCAGACCAGTTACTACGATCGTTAAAAAGTTCCTTACAACCACTCCCACAAAAGTGAGTGATGTACTAAAATAAAACTACCCTGGTTACGTTAATCATCCTTTCAGCCTAACAATCATATGGGTTTTCATAGCTACTTTCACAATGATTTACAATCTGTTCTTTATAGAAAGTTAGTAGAACTATACAGAAAATATTCTTAGTAAATAGTTAACATTCGACCCGATGATAAGCGTTATCAAAACAGTCTCTCGATACATATTCTACGTTCCGATAATTAAAAAGCTGTTAATATTCCAGCGGCGAGTGTATCGTGAAGCGGAGTGAATAGTGCCGCACCCAAAACCGAAAGGTTGAGACTTCAGAGAAAGGAAAAAATTGAATCCCGTAGCATACCGCCATTCGTGCCTAATCAGCCCACAGCGCGGCTATCTCTGTAATGGAGTAACGCTGTTCACCCTACTCTATCCCGTAACGTTTTTTGTTGTCCTATAATTTTGCAAAGTCACCAAAGCTGCCGCGTCATCTCTCGGAGCTTTAGAAGCGTCCGCAGCTTCCTACGTGTGGTAGGTATTTATGGGCTTTCAAATATGCGCGTGGTTTCCATGGTCGTCCAAACTTCTGCCTGCCAAGCTAATTTTAATGGGATGTCAAGCGTATGTAACAACTGAACAACGCGTTACGGTTTTCCCAGGAAACGGGTCAGCGATTTTCATATACCAAACAAGATTCCAGGCGTGGCCCTTGCGGGGACGTTCTAATTCTTTTGTTGAAAAAAAAAAAAAAAAAAAATGATTGTCATTAACAAACTTTGTTCCGAAGAATCAGTCATAGAAATTGAAGATTATTTTTTGTATCAATGATCGGTAGGGCGAAAGGTTTAATATCTTACAAATCATCACCTGTGATTTTGTGAAATATTATATGAGAACGGTAGACTTAATTTTTTAATGTCAAATACAGCGTATGTAAATAAGATGGCTGCACTTCAAGCTTACGTGGTCGTATATGCACTGTTTTTTGAGTTAAATCAAAGAGTGAAAAATTAAAAACGCTTGCGTTGCTGTCAGTGGTGTGAAGACTAAACGGATCGAACTGTTTACACGCAACGGTGAAAGCAAAAAACTTCTGTCTCGTAAAGCTTGGTGCAAAAGATTTGTAAACCCTAACTATAAAAACCAAAAATTTCCATCAAATTTCTCAACATATGAATATAATTTATTCTAATTGTTGTCTCATAATATCATCAATTTCCTTCTCGCATATTGATATTGGTAAGTTTATATCGAATCCAATGTGATACGAAAAAAATGATTTAATGATAATATATTTACAAGTTATTTGTAAATTAAAAGTGACTTAAAACGCCGGAATGAAGAAGAGAAGTATTCGCTTTATTTCGTGAAAATATACGATATGCACTACACAGCTGTTATGAAATAAATCAAACCCTCCAGTTTACTCTTTCACAGTGATCCTAACGTTCCATCTACTCCGTAATATCTTGAAATATGATTAATCTGGTATGGAGAGTGAAAACCAATGTTCGTAGCAATATTTCTGACCACAAAACAAAGAAATAAAAATCCGGTAGGCCGTAGATAATTCATACTAATTATTGAACGAAACCTCATCCGTCAGTTTCAACCACACCAGATTCGACGAATTATCTCGCTATTCATCTGGATCACCGTGCACGGCAAATCTGTTCTGTACGGTACGATCAAATATAATGGTACGTATAGGATAAGGTGTAAATTTCGCTGGCGGCATAGGGATTTAGAGTATATTGATCTAATTGTAACAATAATACACAGGGAGAGTCAAACTCGTACGCCCTAATGCGTCGTAATTATTGTCGGTCCCTCCTCTAATTCCATGGTTGTAAAGGTGATAGGCTGTAACGTAACATTTGCATCTTGGGACGGACACGGTTTCGAACGTATTATATTTCATTCATATGCATATCGTGCCAGGCACCTTATCGCCAGTTACCAATTAAACCTTACAACTATAGGTACAGGAATACAGTTGGCGTATACATATCTACATCTCGTATTCAGTGCCCTTGGATTCGGCAAATTGCCTCGAGGAAGCCGCGCAGTTAACTGGAGAACCTTCTTACGGGTGGAGTGCCTTTGGAAAGCTCCTCCGTGCAAAGTCATTCCGTTTCCTATGTAACATCTGTTTCACGGTAAAAAGTGAACCCGCCAACGTTTTCTTCTTTTCATTCCAGTTTTGCTGATGAAATCTTTCCTCTTTCTTCGTTTTTCCCCCCCTAAATTCTTCATGACATCAGGTATACGGATTGTTCCATGGTAGCTCTGCGGCGGCTTACGTGGAGCTTTAATGTTGTTATCTGAAAATTTCGTTTACGGTACAAGACGGCTGCCTTGAAAATACCGAATTCCTTTGTACATGGAGAATTTAAATTTTCCTCCTGCAAAGTGCCTCGTCTCTGCGAGATATTTCATGAATTTTAGACTACAGTATCGGGCTTTCAATCAGGTTCTTCAATTTCTAGTCACTATTTCTGTACTCTTGGAACCGTATGCAAGCTTATTTCATCAGTGTTCAAACGGCCATTTAGCATTTTAAGTGGACCTGTACCTGTAACTTGAAGCTCTGTACCTGCAATTAGCTACTTTATGGTTCTAAATTGTAACCTGAGACACTTGAGTGACAATTGTCCTCTTATCAGAATACATGACTTACATAAAGCGTTAACAGACCGAGGACTAAGATTGAGATGCGCGTACCATACGGATCTCGGAAAACGTTTAAGTGACTACGTGATGTAAATTTGACACATAACGTCGAGGAGTTACTGACAGATTGATCTGAAACTTTGCATCACTGATTAACCTGGAATCGTTTTATTGAATGCTTAGCGGTTATGAGTTCTCTACATTGAAGTCCCATGGTTCATATTGATCAAAATGAGGCATTCATTGTCACGGCGATACTCACGTGACAAAGATTTTGCTGATTCTTGTCATAATAGCCAGGCATATTTTCTACCGGCATCTAATATAACCTTTCCGAATCAACCTGTTGACATCACATGTCAATTGTCAAGGAATTTTCAAGCTGATGGTAAGAATTGAAGTACAACAGTCACAGTCATCTCGAGTTCTTTGCGGCTACAGTATCGTGCATTTGGCTCATTTTCCAACAGCCACATCCGCGCACTTGCCTCGTGGTGTTTCGTGTGCGACGGACAGATAGCAACTTCTACGAGGTTGACCAACTCCGGTTGGTATGGCCTTCTTCCTCCAGATACTACAATCCGAAGTTTCTCGAGGGGTTTTCAGAACGTTGTGCAACTAAATTGTATAAATAGTTCCTAGTATCTGTCACAAGCAGATATAACGCTCGGACTTGTTTGTGTTCTTGTTTACCAGACAGGAATGATGAGAGTATAAATTACGCAGTTCTGGTCTATAATTTGAATCATGTTCCGAGTTGTGTTTAATTGTCAGTTGAAATGGAAGGATTGTCAAAACTTTTACTTATACATATTCTGTCAGGCACATTAATTCTCCAAGATTTGCCAGAGCTAAGTTACATTATCGTAGTAGTGGTCCTTCGTTTTCTCTATAAAGGGAATGGAAAATGTGAAAAGAAATGGACAACGAAATTTAAAAGGTTTGGAATAGCAGGTCCAACTACAAGCTAGCAACTATTGTGCAGTGTAGAAGAAGTTGATTTTTTTTTTTTTTTTTGAGATAAATCTAAGATCTGAATTTCAGATTTCATCAATTCATCGTCTCAAAAGTGGACCAATTTCTCAATCGCTATATGCGGTGGTAAAATTTATGGTGGATCAAGTTCAATTTAATCATAGTCGGAGCTTGGAACGCAGCACTTTCGCGTCTTAATTACCAGATACTGCTTTTCAGGGTGCAACAGCTGCGCAGGCTATAACTAGCGTGATAAGCACTCATAGGCTTTCAGACACCGTCGATGAATTAATGTAATAACGTAATTTTCATTGTTTCTGAATTCGTTTCGCAGACATTTCCGTGCGATATTAATCATGCCTAATATTCACTTATTCATGTTTCAAATTTGCCGACGAACTTCGACCAACGAATGTAACAAATGTACGAGCCAAGTGTTAAAGTGTTCGGTGAATGTAAGTTGAAGGGCCGGACTTGATGCGAGTAATTCGGTCACTTAGTGGATTTAACGGACCATTATTTATGATTATTTCGCCATAAAAAGAACGTGTGTATATTTCGATTGACAATTACAAAAACACGTACAGTCCTTTTTATTAAACCAGTAAGAAAGAAGGATTTTTGATCCGAACACTTTAGCTCAGGACAGTGCGATCCGTTGATTGGAAAAGTATCCCATAGGGGTTATTTGTTGACCCTATGTGCCAAGTGTTTAGACGCCACGTGTGTTTATCCAACCTAACAGTCGAGCTATGTATGTATACATAGTTGTATCACCTTTAGTCAACAACTCAGACCTTCCAACTCCCTTTCGACTCCCACACATCAAAACCCTGTTTCTGACCGAGATAAAATTTTACGGAGCTCTTTCCTCCTACGCATTCCTTCTTTTTGTATCGTTGTTTTTTTTCTCTGCCTCGGGTTTTCGTTTTTTTTCTAGCGCCCTTGGATTAACCATTGCAAACTTATTGATCTTGAAGCAAAGTACAATCGTAACAAATTCATCTCACGTATCTTTAATTCAAATCAATCAAGCTCACGGTGCTCAAGTATTGGATTTTAACAACTATTCAAATGAATGGTCTGCGGGATATACGATTAATGTAAAGAAGTTTCATGGGGAAAAAGTTGCTTTCAGAGAAACTGACTAAGTTTTTGCTGACAGAAAGGATCTGACTTGAAATTGAATTCTCATAAGAGATCAGAATTCTGTAGTCAGCTGAAATTTTTACAAAACATTTCGTGAATTCAATAAAAGCATAGAGATGAAGGATTTCCTACAATTTTATAGAAGCTCATCCAGTATTCTGTATTGGACCGCACAAATTTTTTTATCGAAACAAAACTATGAAGCGAATAAATAAATGCAGTGAAGATCTCGTACCAAAACCAACAGAGTTTAACCGTTTCTATTTTTACAATGAGGTACAGCAACTGTTACAAATGTTATAAATCGTAGTTTTTAGGTATTCAACGGCGCATTGATATTTCCATTTTTCTCGCATAATTTCTGTGTTATACAAAATGCGTCCACAAGACGATTTTATTCGAGAAAATATAAAGAATTTCCTTGAATGTATGACTAGTGCCTTCCAAATTATTTAACAAAATTATTGGGTTCTTACAAAGAGAAATATAGTTCATGAAATAATAACAACAAAATTTTTTTCACATAATCTTTTTTTTTCCATCAACAGCGGTAACAAAACTTTTTTCTGAATGTATAATAATAACAATAATAACAAGAACAACAACAACAACAACAACAATCGTTACCATTTACCGCCATATCCGATAGAGTATGTCTACAGAACTTTGCAGGAGACTTGTGATTAATCATCATCGTTATGCGGCCATCATAGTGACCATCATTATAAATTATGATACTTTTTTTCTCATATTTTTAGGAAAATATTCCAATCCAGGAATATGGGAATCTGATATCATCAACAGGCGGATATTTCGTATTAAAATATATGCAAAAGTATTGATTCTTGACTCAGCAGCCTCCTCGAAACTTCGAATCGTCCTTCCATAAACGTTCTCAAAGCATTTTGATGCGCTAGAGCACCGATAGGCGGTGGTATCCACCTGCTCTCATCTCTCCTGAGTGGTCAAGTAACACTTCAGTCGGTACATAAAACTGGTTATCTGCCCTGTATTCACAACTACGAAGACTTTACCGAGGATCACGAACACTTGAGCCAAATATGAAATCGAGTACGGTTCGAAGAGCGTTGTAGAGACCAGATAGGGTAAGGGAAACGATGAAAGGTACACTCGTTTCAAAGCAGATTCGTGCTCTTTGATACGATACGCATCTTCACAGCGACAAGTATCGAAATTGAGTGGTTGAATTAAGTAAGTTCAGATTTGGTTTGAGTTTCATTATACGTTCAATATCGCTGAGAGTTACATGGACGTGGAAACGAGTGACGCCATGAGATGTCAGGGAATTGCTGCAAACACGTCAAGAGACCAAGAAGATGTTATTTTAGAAGAGAACTTGGCCGCTCGTGGATGTCTCGGAAATTTATCTTGCCATCAGATACTCTTGATACACATATATTAGCACTGTGAGGAAAGGCTACGCAGGACAAACTCATTTCAACAACAGGATTTCCACAGAACTCTTGGACGGAAATAAAGAGACCCATGTCGTAAAGTTTTACGGAATCGATGTTCGGTAGTAAGAAAGAAAAATTGAAAACTGTTTGCGACATCTTTTGAAAGAGGTTATGTTTCTTGAGAATATTATTCAAACATGCTGGTACTTATTTCTTTCAACTACCTCATATTGTTCAAATATCTCACACCCAACGTAACCCAAGGCAAACCTAACAGTACGAGATAAAATACTTGACCTATGGAGTACGAAATTTTCACGACCTATTGACAATACTCAAAATAAAAATGACAAATTATTTTTACACGGATAACTCTGCCCAATGTTGATTTTATCATTTTTAAGGAATTACATTTATTTATATTTTATATACGCACTACAATCAGACCACGTTGGGGGCGCTATCATTTCTGATTGTCAAATCGTTTTCATTGATTCACGAACATTTCCCACCTTTGATCAAATTCTCACGGCGGAGTATTTGTTCCATGATTTTCATCGAGTTTCTAAACTTTTTTCCCTCGTATCATAACATCTCGTATGGCTTAAAGTTTCTTCACAGATTTTAATTGTAGTTGTAAATGCTTCCAGCTCAAACATAGTAAGTGAGTATGGTACGATTTATAAATAAAGTACGTTTTGACGTAACTTTTTATTTTTTCAGTTCCGATTTTATACGATAGCCTTCGACCGATAATAAAATATTCCACAATTTTATATATTTTACAATTCATATTCCATAATCTTATTGCACGATCGTCTTACATTGAGCATTTTTCAAATTAATGTATGCATAGTTGGAGCGCTTTCTTCGAAAACAGCGATGATGGAAGGTCGAGGTATCATGTGTCGTGACAATCGTTCTAAATATACGAAACTAAAAGCGATTCTTATTATTTTTTTGTGTCTTGTATAGACTGGATCAACATGAAACGAAAAATGATTAAAACCGAGCAAGAAACTTTTCTTCTTAATAAACTACAACAAGAACATCAGCCTTTATTCGCTGTGCTCGACCCTCCAATGCAAAGCGGATATCGCATACGGCTAATGAGAATTACAGATGTACTAATTGTCACTTTGATCTCTGCGATCGTTACAAAAGTGCTGTTTCGTAGCAAGTTCGACACGCATACCTTTATTCTCCGCATCGATGTATAATTGTTTTTCTGCCCACTTCTGATTGCGTGGTCCTGCAACCCGTAGACTTACATTAATCGATCAAGTCATCATCCGTCGAGCTTAAGACACCTATCCGCTAAGCCCTATATTCACTCACTTTGGACAAAGCCGCGACAAATCATAGTTTTAACAGAGTAACAATAATTTGTCACATGTTGTGGAAAATGGCGTCATAGGGTCTTTTGATCAAGCACTGCCAATTCTGGATGACACATAGTAATCGTGAGTAATTGAGACACGAACCTTGAACAAAGTCGAAAAAAACATGAAAAAAGTTAAGATCACTCTTCGCACACAAGTTTTTATTAAAAACAGTTGACAGGCGCTTTCGCAGCATTACTACATGGAACAATGAATCTATTAGAGATCCGCACAGGATCCACAGCACCATAAAACATCCATATCCATGGTAGATCTTTAATAAACATCTACAGAAATCCACAATATCTATGGTCAGATTAAAGCCGGTTACGGATATCCATTGGATGTCTATGAACATCACAATGCATGTAAGCGATGTTCGCTCTCCTCTCTCGCCACAAAAGAGATTCAAATTACACAAACCTTCAGCAATTCAGCCCTTTCGTTTACTCCGAATATCGCCCAGTCTCGACATATTTTGTCTAGGGCAGAACAAAAAGTGCACATGATAGTTTCTAATATTTTTCATGATACGTCCATTAGAGGTAAGTATTCCGTGTGGGTAAGATCAAGGTGCATATGAACGATGGATAGATTGGAGATCCGAAATTCTTCTCCACATAATCCATTAGATATCTATTAGAGATCTGTATTGATATTTAGTAGAGTTCTACGAGATGTATAGCAAGACATTTGGATCTCTGTCAGAGCTCTATTGCACTTCATTTCGATTGAAATGGATGTCAAATAAAGGTATTGTATATCCCATGATGGATGTCAATCAGAATTTGTCAAAGAACTTTCTGTCAACTGTTTTTAACAAAGTTGTTAAAAGTTCTAACGCTCTTTGCCACATATCTATAAACATATATTTGTCATGAATACCGTACACTTATACTCAAGGGGTTAATCAATTTTGTAATCTGATCCACATACGTAATGTAATTTTGTGTAATCTCGGAAATCTCTCATAACCCCTAGTAATCGTTTGTAATTTTTGCATTCACTTTGTAAGCCTCATGTTTTCTTCATAATCCATGAAATTTTTGTAATCACTGTACAATCCGTGTAATCCTCGAGTAATCTTTGCAGTATTTTGGCAATCGTTGTAATTATTGTTGTATCCGGAATCATTGTACTCCTTGTAATGTGTAATCTTCGTGTAATTTTTGCAGTCTTCTGGTAATCCTTGTAATTTTTTCTGTCTCCGGAACCTTCGTAATCCTTGTAATATGTGTAATCTTTGTGTAACCGTTTCAATCTTTTGATTATCCTTGTAATTATTGCTGTACATGAAATTATTGTAATACTTGTAAACTATGTAATCCTTGCGTAATCTTCAGGGTCTTTTGGCAATGTTGTGATGTTTGCAATCCCGTATAATCCATGTAATCGTAGTTGGCGTACGCCACTTTTACACAGTATTCAACCCCTTGCTTATGCAAAACATATTTAAAAAAACATGTTTCTACACGATCACTTGTAACGAGCGATCGCCAGTTATCACAGCACATTCTCTGCGAAGTGTTCTTCCATGCGGCAATAAAAAGCAAAAATACTGAAAAACATTTCCGCGGCCACCGGAGTTTCACGACCCAGATCCATCAATTATACATATAGATATTATAACTTGGCAATTATTTTTTCACCGTAATTTGTTCTCCGAATGCAAAACAGCACCTACTCGACCTTTGATTAGGGGGAGGGGTGGAAGTACGATTAGTAAACAAAGGTCAGAGGTCGCCGTGGGATCTCGTTTTACGCGCTGCTGACCGTTTCCCGGATTTTTCCCGCTTAATTTTGCAACACTTGCCTTGTTTTGACCCTCTGGTTGATCCCGGCCGTGCCGGTCACCACCCGTAATTAAATATATTTATGAAAAAAAAAATGTGCGAAACGCTTTCATTCCCCACACTTTCGGTTGTTCTAACCGTGTGATGTACTGCTGGAACGTGAAAGGAAATCTTTTCCACGCATCTACGGCCAACAGTCGTACTCAATTTGCTGTACATGCAAATGGTTTTCTTTGACACAGCGAATAATTATTTTCGTCATATTTATTTGGTAGAAGAAAATTATTACGTGAAAAACTACCTTTTGCTTACCGTGAAAATCGAATGTTTCCTGACGTGCTCAGCTAATCAATTGTAATCATCGACTATAAAGTAATATCGAACCTTCCCTAGATTCACACACTTTTCAATGTCCATATTTCACAAAGTTCACTTCGTCTCCATCTCTCAGTAGATAAGCTTCTGTTTTATATTTTAACAAGCCAACTTTGAATTCGTTTTACGATGGAATTGAATTTTCTATAATCTAAGTATAACATAATTTTTCAAGATGAATTTCCGAAATTTATAATATACACTTTCACGCTCCTCTTTATTTTTCTGCAATGGTAATGATGCAGTTTATTTTTAACTTGGGAATCAGTCCTGCATGGAGAAAATCCAATATTTGGTAGTGTACAACTTCTTTTTGATGCAGAGGATTGAACTTTCAGTTGAATTATTTTAAAAGTATTTGAAACAAGTTTAGAGTGCATTACGTCACAAAATGTTACGAACACGAATTAAGGACTACCCTGCATACATTTAATGGGTATCCAAATATACATCGCACCTATATAATACATGTGAGTACACTAGGTAACAATATCAAAAACATAGCGCTAGTATTTTCCAAAAATATCTTACTTAAGCAAAACAGAGAATTCTTCGTAACAGTGATCGTATAATCGTAGAAATTTATGAAGAAGCTAAATATCTTACGTTGACATCCGTATGATCTTGAGATTTTTTCAAGGCTTGTGCTACGATCTTGATTAAAACAAGAAATCAATTTTCATTGTTCGTTAAATTTTCACCGCCGTTTTACAGAATGTTACCACGTATCACTTGGTCCTCAATCCTACTGATTCAAATTTGCCAAGGCAACAAGAGAAAATACGCAGATACAAATGTAGAGACGAGGTAATTCATGCAGATTTATACATACACAGGTATACCTATATATCCGCTTCAACGATCAGGGTTTCACAGCAGATCTCGTGCCGCCAAGATCGTAAACCGTAGCCAGTCGAGCGAAATCGAGAAAAATAACCGAATCACTTGACGCGATTCCGCGGTTATGAAAATAGTTGAACTATGCAACCAGCAGCGAGTTGGGATATTTATTGAAAATTTTCATATTATCTTTCGTTCTTGTTCCGACAGTGCAAAAAGTTGCGTGTGTTTTCTGAATCGGAAATTTAAGCTGTCGAAATATTGATTTCTATGTTATAAAAAAACTATCCGTCATGTTTCTCATTTCAATTTATACACACAACTTGAGTTTAGGTTAAATGCTGTCTTCAATGCTAGCAAATATCATTCCAAACTTTCCAAACATTCGGTAGCTTGCAATTTTAGAATTGCATGCATTGAAGGTGTCTGATGGTATTCCAGAGAGTGTCGATGTTGCTGTACTTCTTTTTCAATCTCATACCTTCAAAGTTTCCCATTTCGAAACCCCACTTGAAGTATTCATCGGGCGTTCGAATATCGAAAGAATAGTCAATCATCCACCATTGAATCTATCGAATCACCTCGACAATGAACGCCCTGGTGTTTTATTCATTTTTTACAGTTTATGGACCAGTGTTAATACTTATGATTATTCGAATCCCGGGGGATTTGTTAACAATGTTGCGATAACGAGGCGAAACGTTTGCAGATTTTGAGTACTCAGGTACAGCTCAGAAAGTTCAAATATCAGGATCTTGTTCCGTAACTTGAATGTTGACAATTCCGAAAGACAAATTCAAACGGAATTCCGTAACCAACGCACCCCAGAACTCAGCTGACAATGCGTCATCTTCCATCATTCAACGCTTCCTTGGAACTCTAAGAATCTCAGACGAAATTTCGTAATATTTGTTCATCTTATTTATCACCTTCTCTTCGGTTTCTCTGATACCTGCACCTGATGTATCAGTTTTGGTCCAAGTAAAGGCCTGCTACGATAACTTTTCCATTCGAATCGTCCTTTGGTCACCACGCCAATTTTAAGCCATTTTTAAGACAAAGGTTGTTTCAATTCTTGATGCAGTTTCGATTGAAGTTCGAACTCGTTTGGGCCTAAAGTCACTCGTGAGTTATGGATTAGTCCAATGATGAGAATAGTCGAGTTGTGGTTCTCATTCTTAGCTCGAATTCAACCTGGTTCAACGGTGGATATAATAAATTGACGCTCGTAAATCGCGAATGCTACTCTCAGGTCAAGCTGTCAGTTTTATAAGTCTGTTCGGTCAACCGTCATGGGTATAAAGTCACCATCGATCTGTTATTGATATCATTCAATGCTTAGCCCATCGCAAGTATGTTCCATTATGCATGAATATGCCAACTTTGCCATCACGTTTACGAGTACATATTGTCCTGATAAACAGCCATTTACGATCCGACGATTCATTCCGTAATGACAGTAGTTAGTCAGAGACTGATCATTAACGTTCTGTCGATTTGATATTTCTTCCAAAAATATTAGTTCGATTAATTAATCACTAGTCTAAGGTTCGAAACTAGAAACTAACATGTTCCTTTGATTTTGAACCATGGAAAAACTTACGGTGGTGAAAAATCGAAATAATATCCCAAAAATGTCTCTGTAGTCACAGTCCAGAATATAATTATGAAAATTATAATTCAACTCCAAATCAAGATGATGTTTAGTGAGTTTTCCGTGAAAAAATATATATTGAAAAATAAGTCACGACGGATGGTTGAGAAACGCTGCACACAAAACCTGAGTTATGGTTTCGCGAGGTTCCAGATTCCAGGATGTTGTATCCCTGACCAAAACCCGAAGATCTATGGGGAATGACAGCACGGAATATTACTACTGGATTGTTTTTCCACGCCTTAATGCGCGAGTATCGTATAGGAGTGGTTTCATATCGTCCGCTGAACCATGTCGAGCTCTCGCCTCACCCTAGCATGTGAGGTTTTCCCGTTTCCGTCCACAAATCGTTAGGGTGAACCGCGAGTTTGTATAAATCAGGATATAAAGTTACTCACGTGCAGCGCAGCGAGAAAGTGCTCGCAGTTTGTGAGGCAGAGGGTGGATGTAATGTAGTACAGTAGACGGGTGATAGCTGCGTGTAATTATGTCCGTGCGTCTTTTTACATAATAATTACATTACGTAGCCGTAGTTTCTACAATTAGAGTAATTATTTTACCCATACAAATGAAATTCCGAGTTTGAAAAGTTCCGAAAGAGTCAAATTTCGAATTTTCTGCTGGCGAAACTCAAGGTAATGAAATCAAACTTTAACGAAACATAAAAGTTTCGAATGGTTCGAAACCGAACGCTCAAAGTTTCGAAAGGACAAAATGCCCGAAGGGCGTAACTCTGACAAGTCAAAGTCCTGAAAGTGCGAGAATAAGAAAATTAGAAAATTTGAAACATCGAAATTCGGAATGATCGAAGATTTTCCTTTTTTCATTTTTCTTTTTTTTTTGTTTTGGATTTCCGATATTTTTGATTTTTTTAATTTTTTACACCGAATCGTTAAGTAAAATACGCTGTGTGAGTATATTTTAATTCACGGAATTTTACTCTATCGGAACTTTACTTTTCGGAACGTCGCGCTATTGTAACTTGAATTTTCGGAATCTTGCATTCTGGAACTTTGAACCGTCGGGTTTCCGACCGTTCGAAACTTTGTTGTTCCGTGAAAGTTTGATTCTTTTACTCGAAGTTGTGCCACCAAATAATTCGGAATTAGGCGCTTTCGGTACTTTTCAAATTCGCAACTTCAACCCCCGGTTGCACGTCTGTGCTGGAGTCTTTTAATTTATTAAATGTAATATACCATTTTTTTAAGTAATAGGCTCCAGATTGTGTCTACATCTAGTTATCCGTTACATGTATGGGACATTCATTGCCAAATAACGAATTTTGACCGCCACTTTTTTCGTTTTGCTTGAACTTTTATAGATCGAACGTTTTCAAGATTCTCTAAAAATTCTTGATTTTTTGTTCGGTTCGATCGTTTCAAGATTGGTCGCATGATGGAACTTTTTCTTGCTTTAACGATCACTTCAAAAAATTTCGGATTGGCACCGATCAATGTTGAACTTATCAAAATAATCATGAAAAAAATACGAATCTTGTGATTAAGCTCACTTCGGCCGCGATTTATTCAAGCATCTTGGAAATTTTTTTATGAATTAAAACTTATATCATCTTACATTTCTTCAAAGTTGTCAAAAAATTGAACGAACTAATTTCACGTTTGACATCATTGTAACAAACTTTTCACGTAGTGAAAAATGTTAAAATTATTTCTTCCACACCTTTAAAATGTTAACACTAATCTATCTCAGTTTATACTTCATGAAGCTGTTCTGACAAAATAGTTTAACCAAACTGTTTCATCACGAAGAAATTAATTTAAAAATGATCTGATCAAAGAATATAAGTATTAAAAATTCCTTGAGAACTTTAGGAAAGGCGCAACCTTAGCAAGGTTTGAATATCTATAGCCTAGAATTGATTCAACGAAATTAAATACATATTTATATGCATGAAATTTCATCATTTGAAATAGCATGGAATGCCCCATACGTATATAATTCTTTGTTTCACTTACATCTTTCATTTCCGACGGGGACAAGTATGACTATATATATATGGTTTTATCTTTCGAAGCATAAAACGGTGCGAAGAATATAATTATTGTACGGTGCGGAACAGTTTCATTTCCATTTTTATGTTCCTGGCTGTTTTATAGCGGCATCTCATACTTTCTATTTTCCCCTCCCGCAGTTCTGGCTGACTTATTGTCAAACGACAAAACCTGTCGCCCCCCCCCTGTCGCTCATCACCTGAACATCTGTCGATACATCGAGTTAAAACACTTCCCTTGTCCATTTGTTTGGTAACTTATACATTATATCAGTCTTTAAGTGGAACGAAACAACAATAGGAATAATCGAAGAGCTTTCATCCCCCGATAGCACTTTACGAGTATGGCCTCGATTTTTACCAACAATTTACTCATTGTCAGATTTCGTTCGACGAACAAAGCTCGGCCCACCCACTCACGTCTTCATGCCTGAGAAGGGACAAAATAGTAAGAGATTGCGCACGACAATAGCTCTTTGGTAATGGTGTATAACACCCAGTACCGACAATAGTGCCGCCCTGCGATACCAATCTCTACGTAATCATACCTGACCCGCTCTTCAGCCAGGGATGAACCCTTGCTCCACCCCATAATAGATGGCCGTATGTATACCTGTACTCACCCTATGATATGTGAGAGATGTACAGAGGAGATTTCCACGCTGATTAAGAACGTATTGACACGATCGATCAGGCGAGTAACGGAGAAACAAGGAAAAAAAAAAAACTGCACGGACGAATGAAACGAGGATCGAAACGGCTTGGACAAAGTTAATTGTGTCGAATTGGGTCAGGTATATTCGTCATGTGAGAGATTCTTCGTTAACGTATTCAAGGTTCGTACGTTTCGAGGAATCTAAAATTTTTCAATTCCCTGACTTTTCAAAGCGTTGCAGCTTGAGAATAGGATTTTTTCCAAGAACCTTTGAACCAAGAAATATGCCGCTGATTAATGATAATTTATTTACACATTTACGTATTACCTAGTAAATATTTTACTGTCTGACTATCAATTTACAAACATCCTGCGATTATCCGTACAAAAAAAAAAAAAAACCAAAAAAGGCTTGGTATTAAGTAATGCATGAAATGATGCGACGAAACAATATTTTTAGTGCAATTTTCTCTTCTTAAGATCGATGGTACTTTTGTATAAGAACGAGTTTACTTCTTCAATAAAATCAAAATTCCAGTCTTATTTTTGAAATTCGCTCAGTTTTCCCTGACGTTTCCCTGCTCAGAGAAATTCTCTAGATTTCCCCGGTTTTTTCAAGTTTTCCCTGTGCGTACGAACCTTGTTATTGCAACCATTTTTTCGGACTTTATAGAAATGTGATTTTGATAACTAATTATCTACAAATGGTGATGTTTTTCTTAACTTCTGTGACTTTGATGTCGTGCAGCATTGTTAACGTTTGGCTTTAGAATTAAGATCCTTCATACTTGTTTATAAATTTTTTGTGTATTCGTATAGTTTTTTCCTTATTTCCAACATGGTCTTTACGTCTGTGAGACTATAAACATTGATGTGGGAAATTAGCTGTATAATTCATGCTTGTTTTATCTAAGTATACATTTTTTCAATAGCAGTGTTCGAACGATCGAATTCCAATTATGGATCAGTTCCTCTCGATAAATATTACACAATGAAAAAAGAAACCATTTTTAGACTAATATCACAACTAGATCGCTACGAAAAATTCAGAATAGAAAATTTTTTGCACTGTACCTCAATTCTTTCTATAGATACATACATATGGCAGTGAAATAATTTATCTAATGCGAAAGTGTTTCCACTCGAAAGGTTCAGCTTCACTCTCGTGGATCTATTTACAAAGCGAGATGAAAAATGATGTTTCTTAACGATCCGATTGAAGCACCAAACTAATACGAAGATTGCGTGTCGGTACACTTATTGTAATAAAAGAGGTATAGGAACAGGATATTATAAGATTGATGTATTTCATGTTGGTGAGGTAAATTTTGCTCCTCGATGTTGATACCGCGTAAAAACGAAGAACAAAATCAAATACACTACAACGGTACTCTCAATGTTTGAAACAAATATAAACAGTAATATTAAGCAAAGCAGAAAGAATCCAGAGCACCCAATTGACGAGGGTAAAAAATATTGACACACGTGCTCGGGATGAATGTCGACGCGTAACAAGCGCTTGCGGTTACGCATGTTGGTACGTGAATTTACATCGGAAAATAAATGAACTTTAGCACGTCGTTCCATAGCAGCTCGCTCGTTTTCTGCCCTCGTGAATTTCGTACAATGTTTTCATGTTTATTAACATTTTCAGTGTTCAGTACATTCCCTGTTGCACCATCACTGTCCTGTCAGGTTGTCGGTTAACAACACACGGAGAAAGAATTTTTTGAATTTACCGAATATGGGGATCAAATATGGCGAAAACAATGCCATTTCGTTAAATAAAGAAGTGAGCAGACACTAACACAGCTCAGTAAAAAAACATTTTTTATCGAGTTTATATCTAAATTGATTAATTTTGATTTTATACATCGAATAATAACCAAAATCTTCAATTGAGATTTATAAAGTTTGCTTTTGTTTGTTTTATGTTGATAACTAATCACTGGTCAATACAAATTTTGAATCTGGGTTATAGATCTCAAATTTTGATATCTTCTACGTAACTAATTGAAGTAGGAACGATATCTCGGATTTCAAGCAATATTACTTATTTTCTCAAACATTTATTGTAAATAACAATTAAAGGAAATTCAGTTTCGCATTTCAATTTATGAAAAAAGTGATTTAAATATGAAACTGAACTCTGGTTGGTTGGTATTTGCAACGAATGTTTGAGAGAACAGGTAATTTTTATTAAAATCAGAAATGTCGTTCTGGTTTCTACAAAAGCAAATCTTATCTAATAAAACTATCAGATCTGCGCAGATCTACCACGTAGTTGGATTAATTTTGCAAGTCTCTCTGCTACCGATAGACGTGATTAGGAAATCTGCAGTCTGGTACTTGAAGAGAATAAGTATTCGCCAACTTCTTTCTCAGCACGTTTGTGTGATCCACACTTTTTCATAAATTTTCGGCTTTTCCGGCCGCCCCTCAACAACCTCGCGTCACAGGACCTGGATTTTTGAGAATTTTTGTGATTACAGTTAGCAAATTAGTTGCTCAACTTCGCTTGTTTCTGACAATGAAAGTAGTTAGCGATAACGAAGAGTATAAACACCTTCTCTCAAGCCGGAAGCGATCCACGAATTTTTCACCCGAATCGACGGATGAAATATCTCGTTCCTTTTGCCTTTTCAAATCGGCTAACTTCGATCTACCTAAAATTAATTAAAAACACGCCAAAGTTTTCTTTCTCTCCAAAAATCTCTACTTCAATGGTGATAAATTTGCAGAAAATTAGCTGGAGGAAGTTAAGCCCTTGCGATGGACACTCTCGTTATGTGTAAAGTACAATGTAACGATGCTCATGCAATTTACTTAACGTAGGATATTCACAAACATCGGTACACTTGCATACGATGCGCCTTTTCTCGCCAAAAACAAGTTCGAAGTTCTTTCTCTCCACGATATGAATTCGCAAGGGATTTCTGCCGAAATATAGAACCTCACCCTCGAGTATCAAGGAAGTAAGTTAGGGATTCAAATCACATTGGTAACGGAACAACGAATCATCCGCAAGCTCCAGCATATTCGTGAAGAACAATTGTTGCGAGTGACTATGGGGATGTGAGACGAACTTGTACTATACCGACAGTCGGTTCTTTTCTCTTAAAAGAAATTCTACTTACCGACGGTACCTGGAAAAACTTTGTTGAAACAGTCTATTTTATTTTTAAATATGTTAACCCGACTCCGTTTCCGATATACGAGAACATAATTCGATGTAGAATTTTCTGCTCTACACGATTGTCCAGTCAATTTTGATCTGTCGATAGCGTGTTTTCAGGAAAATGCAAACAAACGTGAAATTTCGCTGTTTTCTCGAAACGCCGACTACGCAGCTCAAAAATGACATCAAATTTCAGTTCACGAGGGACAAAAACCACCGTACACAAAAAATCCAGCCATATTCCGTATGTTTTTAATTCAGACCTATTTTGACCGGACTGTGCAGCTGGTGTCGTGTTGAAGGTAAACGGAATTGAATTACACAGAGAGTAAACGGTTAATCTTCTCTGTGAACTTTCGGCTGAATGGAAATCATTAATCATGTTGTTGCGATGCACGAAAGCCGCATGAACTGCAGGATATATACCATACAGTACCTATATACCGCATGTTTGAAAGTTCAACAAATTAGTTAACGACTCGGTGACAGTTGACGACAGTGACTAGGAACAATAAATGTGATGAAGGATCCGCCGCCTCGTGCAGTCGTAAAAACTGCGAAGGTGTTCATCAAGCTGGAAGTATTATTCACACTCTTATACTTAGGTGAAGATGTCTACGCGAATAGTCCAACTTTGAAGCCGGCTTAACTATAGTATGATAAATTGCTTACAACCTGTATTCGTGAATTATTCGATTTCAGGCTCACTCAGAATGATATATGATACCAGACGAGAACTAGATATTCCATTTGTAAATGAAAGACGCGCCAGAATCTTCCGTGGACCGTTAGAAGAATTTGCTTCGAGCCTTTTTTAGGAAAAAAAAACACTCAACGTATGTATG
This sequence comes from Neodiprion pinetum, assembly GCF_021155775.2. NCBI lineage: Eukaryota > Metazoa > Arthropoda > Insecta > Hymenoptera > Diprionidae > Neodiprion > Neodiprion pinetum. The sequence goes on from NC_060232.1 coordinate 12,449,943, forward strand.
ATCCAAATGTGAGAGCGATGCATGGATGAGCATCGTTTTTACTCGTTTGTGTAATATTTCTTATCCAATAAAACTTCAGTAGGTAAAATCTTTCCTGCATTATTCATAGAAATTAAGTATTCCGATTCTTGAACCGTGAAAATGGGTTTTGAATAGCAATTTCAAAAACTTGCTTGTAAGAATCCCTGAACAGAAAATTGTTCAGTTGGTCGACATCTCCTACCTTGAAAAAATAATTTTTCACAAAATATGTATATGAACCATTTCATCTTTGGTTATTTCATGTCTTTTGAACCATCACGCTTTACATCGGAGTCAAAATGACCCCGCGGTATTTTCACCATAGATTCAATATGAAAAATATTCTGATTCGATCCAAGATTTATATTGAAATATCGTCGATATCTTTAATTCAGTCTTTTTCTGAAAATTCAACTTCACTCACTCAAATAAATACATTTTTTCCATCCCGTATTATCTCCATATTTCTTTTCTTGAATATCTGTGTCTTGAAAGTTACTCAATCGATTTTCTGATCAATACGTTGAAAATCCAGTGAGTTATGATTTTTTGAGTAGAATAATCCGTTTCCCGTTTTTTCATTCGTTGCCTTATGAATTTTTTTTCTATATTCAAAATTTTATCACACTAAAAATAACAAATTTTTCTTGAAATATGATAGTTAAAGAGTATCTCAGAATTTTTTTAAACTTATTTGATTCAACATCTTTGCTTCTACGCAATCATTTTTGATGCGGGTTCAGAAAGTGTGTGGCGCAAGGATTAAGCTTGTCAATCGTCGCTGAACTCTGTACCTCCAACCAGTCCCAAAATATGAGCAAGGCACACAATTTTTGAAAACAACAATTTTGCTAAATGATTAGACACGCGTATGTTCCTAGCAGAAGACCTATCCTCATTCCTATATTTCATTCAAAATTAACGTGGCGAGGCTGGAAAGCGGTTGAATTCGCATAGAATGACCCAATTGCGCAGTTAGTAATTTCCATGGTTTTGATCCACAGTCCATCCGCTGTAAGTACCCTTTGGATTCTATTCAAGGCTGAAGCACATAGCACATTGAACTAGAATATTGATTTGATATTTATACAACACAGCCCATAGGTGCATCGATACGCGATCGTTTATTGGTCGGAGTGTGCCAAGAATACTAAAAGTATCATAAAAGTTCTCGGAAGATCATTAAGAGTGAAAAAGCGTTTGCCAAAGTTTAGCTTAGAATTGGTATCCATCTTTTCCTTCAACTCATGGATTCAGATTTGTTAAATATTGATAAGAAAAGAACATGAAAGATGTTTTGTTGTTGAAAATTTCAGGAATGTCTGCATAGGTTTTTATGGTATTCGTTATATCTCGTATCTACAGATTTCTGATATTTTCTGTTATTTGTAAAGTGCAGAACCACGCCTCCCCTTTTTAATACTCAAGTTTATCGTAAATTCTCCCAACGGTTGCCAACCTAATGATAAGAAAAGGCGATTTTATTATGCGCAGGCATACGCCACTCGTGCCATGCATTGTCCCACAATAACGGCCTCCACTTGGGAGAGGACCAAAAGATCTTTAAGAAATGTATGGACGATTACCCCCCTCTAACAAGCCTTCGCTTCGAACTCACAAAACATTCCTGTCGACGCTTGTCTCCCGTCCAATTTTTGAAAGATATTATTGCCTTTTTTCCGAACATGCAAATGACATCCGGTTGGCTCAGGATTCACACGTTCAATGCTTCAAGAAGAAATATAAATTCCAGGACCACATATTCGTATAGGCAAAAAAATGTACACTGAGAGAAATTTTTATTTCTGGTTACCGCTCAGTACTTGACTAGTTTCATTTTTTACCACAATCGAAAAATATAGTTCTAGGTACAAAGTAAAAATTAGTTTTGTAGCAGTTACCAGAAAGTCTAATATCTGTTAATATTCTTTCTCATTATGATCACTGTTACTATATTTTCTTGTAACTGTTGCGAAAATATAATGCTTGTGCAGCATTGAATTGACGTTAAAGCCTTATTTAACTAAAAAAGTAGAGTAAACTTCACAAGCTGATTTTGCGTTGCAATTACCAAAAAAGGATCGACAATAGCGCAAAATGGTTAGGTGTACCTCGTTTTTCGTAATTCTAACAATATTCAAACAGTTTTTTTAACGATACCTGTTTTACTGAATTTTTCTAGCTACTATAAGAAATGAAATTTTTCTCCGTGTATATATATATATATTTATGTCGAAGTTCCAGATTTCGTCGCATATATATATATCAAATGGCACAAAAAGCGTCTGTGCTGAAGTAGCGAAATTCTTTCACCATCACAAACTATACCTTACCACATGCTTGCACCCTTTGAATTCGTGCTAATATTAAAAAAATATCGTTTTTAATTGATTGCAAATTTACAAATTTAGAAGCACTCTTATCGAACGTAATGGCAACAACGATTAGGTAGAAATAACGCCGTTTTTTTCTAACACGATAGTAGGAAGTTGATTTATCAGTAAAGTGTACGAAGATTTCGAGACCGTGATAATAATTATTGGGGTGAGATGTAAATTCATATCATCGTTCAGACGTAAAACACAAACCCCCATTAGAGTCACTGTTTTCACGAGTTTCCAGTTTATCGGGTAATGATATGCCGAAAATGTAGGCGCGTATTGTTCCACGCCTGAATTTAAATTTCATAATCAACATTGATGACGGGTTGTCGAAACGCAGTATCGTTATGCTAATTCCAGAATTGTACAACAGCATGATTTCCGCCTGAATAGTACGCCTGCGTTACTGTAGTGAAAAGCACAGCAATTTATTTGGCAAAGTTTTATAATATTCAGTATTGACACATTCCACTATATAATGAGAATTAATTGGTGCGTTTCAGTTAAAAATTCTACATGACGTGATGAGAATTCGGTAATTTCTTGTTTCGGTTCCGATTCAAAGGCATGAATTCTCGACAACTGAAATTAAGCAAAGTTGCCACAACTAGTTTTGTTTGGTAGAATGCACTCCAACACGTGCGAAATGGAAATTAGACTCAGAGAAAAATTTATCTAAAGCTGGGAAGAATGATAAAAAAAAATTGGTGGATTAAAATATGCAAATGATTGTTCAATATTTGCAGGCCACTTTCTCAGGGTTGTCTTCCGTTCAGGTTTTTAAAATTCACCCCATCTGTACACGATGGTTAATGTGTAAAACATTTACCTTGTGGAACCATCAAGTTCAAATATCCCGATTTATTAATACTTGGATTTCTTTCAAGTCCGTAATCAACAAAATCACAACTACGCGTCTCGAACTAAATCGTATACCTATGCAACTCCATAGAATATCGAATTACATTCCGTCTTTGGATCACGGCAAATTAATTTGGTTCACAAAACGAAGCTCGGGAATTTTCGTTTGTGAAAAAATCTGGCCGTTCACTTTACATCCTGTCGGCAAACTCCGTGTAATTTTCAGAATTCCATACCTATGGGGTTATCCATGCGTTACGGAAATTTTTGGAGTGAAAAGATTCAAATGAAGCACATGTACAACAATATAGACAAGAGACAATAAACCTGAGAAGCTTTTGTCAGTCACTTTGATCTAAAGCGGTGAACATTTGAACAACCATGAAAAATATCTGGTACATACAAAAGTTTGAGTTGAATTTACGTCGATATAAATACCAACTCCGGATTTCGCTTTGAAGCCACCGCAGAAAAATACGTTTCATACTTATAGCACGGTCATATCTCTGGGCGAAATCGCCGTGAAAGCGCGAGAAAAATCGCTCAAGATCCTTGCATTTCCTTCACATGCAGTTGAATCATCTCGTAATTTCCGGAAAATATCTTAGGAAACGATTTTCCACTTTTGCGGAGAGAAAACTAAAACAGAAAGATCCAACAATCGATCAATCATCCCTCGGAAGCCGTGCGTGAAAGATTGATAGCGTAATTCACACTCTTTGGCCTACCAGCAACTCTTTTCCTATTAAAATCCGACACCTAGATTTCTCTTTTCCACCACCGTTTCTAGATATCACGTGAAGTTCTTAGGCGCACTGCTTCTAGTACCGGAGTGTCTGACAACCGTTTGTACGACTCCTCATTATCCGAACTGCGGTTTTCGGAGTGGATCCTACCTCAGGGAACTCGACTCACCCATCTATGAGGGGAACGTCCCTCAATATCCTGCGGGCGGCAGCAAGACGATCTCCAACGTGAGCTGCTAGCAGCAGCCTTGTCAGTAGCTGACCCAGCACCATCACACCCACAACCATCTTCATCCTCGACCTCACTGGGCCCGCAACTTCTGATCGTCACTGTCCTCATACCATCACGATTACGGGGAAAACTTTACCACGCGGAAACTTGGAGGAGCGTTAATAACCACGACCAACGAAACGATAGTTTCTTGATCCTTTCAGAGATACCTGAGAGAAGTTGATCGTTCGAGGTTTGCACAAAATTTTCTGACGCGGTGTCGGCTTCGAGACACTGTGTCATGTGATTCACTGCATCGTTACAAAGTCACTCTACACCAACCTGGGTTAGGGGGAAGAGACGTCGCACCGTGTGTGGCACCGTTTGAAAAAAAAACTGAGCACGTAATTAAAACTGGAGTAAGAAGATGTAGCCTCACATGTGCTGAATACTTGGGTCACTGGAAGCTGACAGTATCATTTGCGCTTTGTGAACCTCACAGATGTAATTGCCGCAGTCATTAACTAGTAACTCAAACTTTCACGTTCCAACAACGAGAACACTTTCGCATAAAGTGCTGTGGTGCCTGCATCGCGCACTTCACGCCGTTTTTACTAGCTGCGGTGAATGAAGCCTTCGTCAACGAATCCCGGTACCTACTTCAACCCGAACACCAGTTAGCGGGCAGTTTTCCGTCTAGGGTAATTATTCTTTACTCAAGTTTGTTTCGAACGTAAAACTGCTCGAGTTCGATGAAAGCAGTTTAAACCAACGTAACTACGGAACACCGAGAGATGTCTAACTTTTAACACTGAATAATTAATTCAATTAATCCTCGTCGTGTTTTTCCTACTCGACACGCGTACACGTTTAAAACTCAAGCTACCAATTTATACTGTCCAACGTAAGTAACAATTTGTACTTTACCAAGTTCACCCCATCATTGTTTATCAAAGTTTTCATAGTTACAAATATGCCGTTAAACTCTCGACATGGTTCACTAACACAAAAAGTCGATCTACCGATAAACCGATGTCAGTACGAGCGGGTGACTTTGAAAGTTCAAAAGAACCGCTACCGAAAAACTTTGCGATAATCCATCGACTGTAATTTTTACCACTCTCCTCGCGATAAAGTCACAACGAAAATTTGATTTCTAAAACTAAATCACGGTCCCTACGGGATACGCGTTACTTTGGGGTAAACTTTCGCAAAGCTTTCCGAAGAGGATCCGGAAGCGATGGTCACTGGTGCCTTCCGAGGTGTTCGCGGCTCGGAGATGAAGACCCGACTGACTGGCTTGTCCGTCGGCAATAGCGCAGGCGCTCTTCACATACCCCGTTCTCACTCTGTCAGACTCTTTACCCCTCAGGATTCTCTTCCACCGTACGCACTCGGTGAAGCTTTTCTTCTCGCTTACGGTTCTATAGGAACTGAGGGGCTCAAGTGATCCCACCTTTTTCTGCATGTAGTTGGTTACGATGCAGGCATGTGTCTGAAAATCGTAAGAACGGTCTTCAAAGTCAGCGTCCGAGTATTTATTTCAACACCTCTTACCAAAAGTAGGAGAATTCAAATTTCTTACGAAAACTACCATGTTTTGGTTTTCGTTGCAAAAACTGGCACGTTTCAGATTTCAAAATGAAAACTTGGATGTTCGTCGAACAGAAACGAACAATATTTCTATTTTACGACGTTTTTTCAGTGTTTTATTGTTTAGCAATTTCTTCTGATTAACTAATTAAAAATTTCGTGATGCAAACTATTGGAATATCAAGTAGGCAACTGAAACTGAGCTCCTGCATTTTTTGCAAAATTTTGAAAAACGCTAAGTGGGAGAAAATCGGTCCAAAATAAAATCGTCCATGTTGGCCGGCAATTACTACATTACTAAGAAGAATCCGAAAAATATCTTATCGAATAAACGCCGACGAATGAATTCCATTCTCACAAGGAAAGTAATTCGTTGGTAATCGGTCTCGACTCTTGTTCAAATTATACATATGCGTTAAATTACGCATTATTTAGTTTATAATGCGGTTGTTCACGGAGCAAAGCGAATGAAGTTTGTGTAATCGGGGTACAATTCCGTCTGTCTTCGTCTAAGGAAAAATAATTCTAAACTTTATCCGAGTTCTACCGTGAACAAGAAAAGTTATACGGTAAACAGAATAAATGGACGAAAAGTTATAAAAACAAAATAATCAGGACTTCGTATATTGTCTTTGCAATTTGAAACAGAGTTCCTCGAGACGTACTCTGCCTATGACACATGTTTACTTAGTGTCACTGGGACAAGGAAAATTATTCGCATGGCCTTTCGCTTCCTTAAAATAATGTTGTTTTGTTATTACAGTAACACCGCCTCGGTCCCTTGACGTAAATCGAAAAATGTTACCGCACTACTTTCCATTTAGGTACAAGGACGTCGACCATCAACATATTAGCCTGTTTGCTTAGATCTGTATTTTCCGTCTGCTAAAACTTCTTGTCATAACGTAGCTCTACTCTGGATGTGGAAAGTATGTTCAATATCATATAGGTAGAGGTGCATGGGGATTTCCAAGGCATCTCGATCCAGTCGTGACTCTCAAAATTTCTAATTTTATTCACTTCTTATGATGCTTATTATAGGGACTTACGAGAATGCGATTAATAAAATTTTTGATCCAAATAAAAATCAGTTTTTTAGATATTGCTCGATTACCAAAATCATTGTTTGGAATTTACACGTTAGTAGGTACTTTCAAAAGAAGCCAAACTTTTGAGCATGGATCGAAGATAGGCAAAAACAAATCAACTTGAGAGCTCCAATCAAACCGATTTGAGAAAAAGTGAGGTTTGACTAGCAAGGTTTAAGGGAATACAAAGGTCAGTAAAAGAACATAAATCACCGGCGTAGGAATTTTACTGTCCGTGCTGAAGTCCAGATAAATGATTTCTTCCTCCTCATCTTGTTTCTTTTATTTAAATTTTCTATTCTAAATTTGTTTACTCTTATGTTTCGAAATTCAACGCACGCCCATCTCTGCTTCAGGTTGGATTTTTTTTACGAAGAATTGATTGCATACGTCCATTGAAATGAATGATAGATAACTGATAAGTTTATGTTTATACTGATTCGTTACACTTTTTGTTTAAAAATCTATTAATAAGAGGAAATATTAATATATCTCATAGTTAATAAGATTGACCAGAAATGATACAGAAATTCTTCTTTGCCCTTATTGCGTCTCGTAATGTTCCACAGAAAAGTGAAGTTTTATTGACAAATCCACCATTTTTTGATATTTTGATAACTTTAAAGCGCTATTTTCCGAAAATCTGCTAGTACGGCATCCTGAATTGTTACAATCGTTACCTTAGTTTATTCATTCACGATTCAATTACACCGTGAGCGATTACAGAAGCTGCTAACAGGTAGAAAAGTGGGCGGGAAGGGGTGACATGTTGGGAACTCCGGCGTAAACATTTTCCAACGAGTTGGCGAGGAAATTTTATTTTATATGTCACCTAAAATTCAATAAAAAAATATACTGTAGGAAAAACTTTTTGAAAGTGTTTAAAACCGGTACATGAACTTAACTTTTGTGAACAAATGTCTGAGACTCTATTTCTTTCCCCGAACGGTGTATCGCAAGCATTTTATATCTTACTTGTTAGTGATGCTGTCGAGACGAAACAAGACGAGACCCGAAATCTAAATTTCTCGTCTCTTCTCGAATCAATGTCGAAGCTCGAGACGAGATGAGACGAGAAATTGACATTTTAAACAAATTGACATTTCTCGTCTCGTCGAGAATCTCCAGAATTTCGAGAAATTTCGAGAGATATTGGAAATTGGGATTATTAGGAGCATCTGGATACTTATTTTCTAAACACCATCCCCCCCCACACACACACACACACACACACACATATATATATATATATATATATATATATATATATATATATATGTATGTACTATACAAATGAGACATAATCCATGTGATTTCGTTCTATCAAGAATCGTGAGTTTCTGGAGAAAGAGGACTGGTTATATCTCATCTATGGGTCAGGTCGATGGAAAAGATGTAAGTACTGCAGAGTTTATTTTCTCATGAAAATAACCACAGAAGTTAGATTCCTGCAAGGAATTTCTTGAAAAATCGATGGTTATTTATATCGCGATAATGATTATTATATAAATAAATCGGCTACCACCGATATTACATTTACGTAATTTCAGTTACCTTCTAAAACACAAATGATAGAGAAATTGTACATATACAGTGCTCCCCCCCTAAGATATCCCTCTGTAAGATATTACTTCCCCTCATTTTACTATCATTTCCCCGCAATTCGGCTTCCCCACTATACTCAGTGTTGTTTACTTGCGCATGCGCGTAAGCCGCTACTATAAGTCAGCTGTCTACATATACACCCCACCTTTTAAGAGTAGAGGGGATACCTCTCTAAGATATTTTTCCTGGAACCAGAGCCCCGAGTCTGAAATCTTAGGGGGGGAGCACTGTACGTATATTATAGGTATGCGGTAACTGATTTTACAAAAATATATGTGATGTAAAGAACTTGCAACTCTACATTTTCCAATTCTTTTCTTTTCTGATGTCGCTAAGAGATTAAGGGCTGTTCGGACCCACTGGCGCCTTGGAGGGCCCAAGAGCTTCAGGTTTCGACGTCTGGGTCGCAAAAGCTGCGTGAGATTTGGGAAAAAGTAGATAAACCCATTTATCGTTCAAAGAGCCCTCTGTTTATGTTTATATTGCCTATCCAGCACTCTGCGCGTCGATTTTTTTTCGAACCCGCGATCTTAAGGAAATAAGATTCTGGATACTAGTGATTCAATAATTTAATACGTGCCTAGCTAAGATTCGATCTTCTCCTTTTTGAGAGTGAAATTTTAAAAATGACCCAATATTTACTTTTAAACTAAAGAGAAACTCGAATTTTACTTGGGCACAATTTATTTTTCTTCTTCGTTTTCGACAAGAAATGATTATTGTGTACTCATTTTTTTTCAATTTTGTATTTTTGAAAAAAGGAAAAAAATGTTAGCTGATCTCCGCCCACTCTTTATGAGCTTTGATGAAAATACTTGTTTTGAGTTTTGCATTTTGAGAAAAAAGTTTCATCAATTTAAAACTGGCCCTTTTGAAATTTTTTTTTATTTTTTAATCGCAGTTCCACTTTGGGTCTGAAAGTACCCGAAAATAATTTATGGTTAAAATCGAAAGAGGTCCTGCCGATGACCTCGTGAGTTGAGTTGGAATGCCCCGTATGTATATGTAAATGTATTCCTATGTCTCCAAGGGTTTCTAATAATTCTGATTCCAGATTTGTCTCGAAATTCTCGAGATCCTCGACATTCTCCAGAATCTCGACGAGCCTCGAGACGAGACGAGAAATCCGTTTCGAGATTTCTGGAAGACGACACGAGAATCTCGATCCTCTCGTCTCAACGGCATCACTAATCCTGCTGACGCGATGTCAATGTTGTGAAAAGTACAAAGTTGACAGTGGAAAATCCCATGTATGCTTCTGAAAGGGTTCACTTTTATGTACCTACATGCAAATGATCATACATTTAAACCTTACGATTAGCAACTTCGAATTTTCTTACTTACCGATATCAAGAGGTTTAAATACGGTGAAACGATCCTTACGATATAAACTATTTCATCGTCATTCTGTTAAGAGCGAGTAGACTCGTGAAAGGTGCCAAAAAGCGCAACTGATTCAGCTCCTGAAGAATATACAATCACGTTTATCAGGATCACCTGAAATTGGGGCCAATTATTGAAAGAAGCTCAAAATCTTTTACCGAATCCGCTCAATCCTACACAACACAGATTCGTTAACAACTACGAGGTAACTCGTAAACTTTCTGAGTTCGCTGGCATATTTTTAAGTGCTCTTTTATACTTCAGAATCGAATTATCAATCATTATATAATACCTACTGCTAATGTGAGAACCTTTTCTGCACAAAAAGCATAAGCAGCAACAAAATTATAATGTATACGAAGTATACTTTATCACTCAAGTTCAATTAACCTTCTCTGGCATGACTCGGGTACTGTAAGATTTACTTCAACCTAATCAGAATCGAAGTAACCGTGCAATTCTGCTGTCAAAAGTTTTATTAACAAGACAAATTCGAGTGGAAAATTTTTCAGGATCATTCACTTGACACTCTTCGATCCACCAGCCTTAATTTCAATTTTTTATCATATTTGGATTTATTGACTTCAAAAAACCCGGTGAGCATTTTCATAAAAAGGGAATAAAATTTGAAATTCTTGATCGCCCATTTTCGTTTCGAATTGACTGTGAACTAGACGAATAGTGTAAGTCTCAGAATTAAAATTGGTTTGTGAGCTACAGAATTCGAAATTTTTTTTTTTAAATTCCCTATGCTATTGAAATGGAGAATAGAAATCCGCGATGAGCGACCTCTAAATATTAATATTAAGAGCACCGCCTTCCACAGGCATCCCCCCCCCCCCCCCCCCTTCCCTGAAATTATTTCAGAGGAGATTTTGAAAAAAAAAAAAACAGTCGATATTTTTGAACCAGTCTAAAATAGGACAGATTCATTACTTTTCGACGAAAGTGTGCGCACTTCGGTCAGCGATTTTGATGCTGATTTTTTCTTCGAAATTAAGGTAGAAAAGGAGATGATCCTGAAAATTTCAGCCCGATACGATCAAATTTGACCGCTGGAGAAATTTTTGAAATTTAATAAAAGACGATTTTTGAGTAATTTGAAAAAAAATTGTATCTTAGCTTCAAATTAACTTAAAGGCTCGTTTGAAACGGCATTCTCCTCTGTTGACCTTCTGTTTTCAAGAAAAAAATTGATCCTCAATTCAAACTCAAATCCGGCTTGGCGAGGAGCTTCCAACTGAGTCATTGTTGTAGCGAAATTTTACCTGTTTTTGAGACTTTCAGATCTCCAGTTTTCAATGTAGAGGGTTGACTAATTGCTGATATTTTTCATCGAGGTCTATGCTGTTGATATATGCCCTACATTTCATTAATATCTTCTATTTCTTTAATATATAGCCACACAATGCCGACCGATTTTTGAAAAATCGCTATTTTCAGATAGTTGTAACTTTCTTCTTTGAATTTCCATTTACTTCAGAATTTCAGGAACGTTGGTCTCTTTTGTCCCCAACAAGTCTTGAAAATTTCAAGTTTGGAATCGAGCCAGAATAAGAGCTATGAATTGTCAAAGTACCCGAAAATTGCATTGAAACCGACGTTATTCACGTTCATTAAATAGGACGCCTGAAAATAAGTAAAAACGCATATATATATATGTTTCTTATTGCCCTGAGAAAAATTTCGTTTGTTGTAGTAACTAGAAAAATTCAGTAAAACAGGTATCGTTTAAAAAACTGTTTGAATACTGTTGGAATTACGAAAAACGAGGTACCTACACGTAACGATTTTGCGCTATCGTCGATCCTTTTTTGGCAATTGCAACGCATAATCAGTTTGTTCGGTTTACTGTACTTTTTTAGTTAAATAAGGCTTTAACGTCAATTTATTGTTGCACAAGCATGAAATTTCCGCAACAGTTACAAGAAAATAAAGTAACAGTGATCGTAATGAGAAAGAAGAGTAACAGATACTAGATTTTCTGGTATCAGCTAAAAAACTAATTTTCATTTTCTACCTAGAACTATATTTTTCGATTATGATAAAAAACGAAAATAGTTAAGGACTGATCTGTAACCGAAACAAAAAATTTCTCTCAGTGTACAAACGTACCAAGTTTTCGGTTAAAATAATAACAACATGGCTGATCCAGGACATTGCCTCGGTACCTACCTTTCTTCAACTGATTTGCGCGCATGGAAGTTACCGTCACGGTCGTTAAGAACGAGAGAGCAAAGCTCGGAGGCGGAGGTGCGAAACTCTCTCATGGATTTTCCGGGAGAGTGGCAGTGTGTGTTTTATGTTTCAATACCCGCCAACATAGACAGTCACACTGCGTGAAATACAGCCCCAATCCAGACCCTTACACTCCCCTCAGTTATCCACGTGCGTGCAGCCCCCTTAGCCGCGCTAGTTTACGGGGCTGGGCAGAGGAACCTGGCGAGCATGGTTATCGGATATGGTTTGCTGCTGATATAATTTACGACACGTACTCGTACGAAATGTGGATCAAATAGACAACTCGAAGATGATCGTATACCTGTTTCAACGCAAACGAGATTCGAGGGGTTGAATTCATTTGACGTCGTAAAGTAAGGCTGGAGCCGATTTTTAGGTAGACTTGAAGAGCGTACATTTACAATTCGTTTTATAAAACTCTCCCGAATTTTCGCTTATTTATGTTCGAAGAAAACGGAAAATTATTATATCAACCGAAAAATTTACTTCGCAAATTCTTTAAGATATTGTCGAGTTGGTTTTATGTAATACACGCATAAATATCGTTCCTTTGTTTCTTCATTTCAAGCCACATCACATTCGTCATTATCTTGATAAATAAAATTTTAGTAAACGTTGACCTTGGATTCGCAATCAATGACCACAAAAATCTCCGTGTACCTATTATCTTCGAAATCTGACATCATTTTATCAAATATGTCTATCAAATATCACGATATACTTCATCAATTCGTCAATATTTGAGAAATTACTCAATCTCGACGTTGTGAAATGCGTATGATTGTACGTACGTAATGGACTTACGTATGTAATCGATTTTTTCTAACGATATCTGAAAAACAAATTTTCATGATTTTGCTCCCAATTAATGCAAATCTTTCGCTTTGAACTGTTCGGATTTTGTGTAAAATCGGCTGAGCCGTTTTTGACTTGATTGCGAAAATAGAAACAGTTTTCTCTGACAATCAGTGGAAAACAGATCGATTGAATGGCGTGTAAATTGCTTTACCAGTGTGGTGTCATTGAACTTGGAACTGTTCAAATTTTAAGCAAAGCCCATCCAACCACTTTTTTTTTCTAAAATAACAACGTTTTTGTGTGACCTTCGTTTATTCACAAATAACAGGGACAACGAATATGTATATCGGTAATCGAATATGATTCAGAATTCACTTTACAGTCAACAAGATTTTAGCAATGATCTGCAAAATGCAATCATAAATATTAAATATATATATTGTAAGCTTTACTCTTAGTTACAGCCTAGCTGATTTTTGCTTTTAGGACCGTTCCGAAAAGCATGGAACCTCTAACTAATCATCTTTATCCAAGTGAAACATGCACAATTATGTTTTTTTCTCTTCTTCCAAAACGCGCATCAAAATTTCGGTAGAGCATCTCTAATAGAATGTATCAGCCAAATAAGTATAAGCTCTTAATATTAATATTTAGAGATGCCTATTTAATATTTTATATTTTCCATATAAATAACACTTTTTAAAAATTGGATATTTATTTATTTTTCTTCTCCGTAAACAGCTTGACTTATAAACTATCCAAATATAGATTCTGATAGGAAATTTCACGCTCTATAAAAGAATACTGAGATAGAATGTTCCTAACTCTAACCGATTAAGAAATATTCAAGATAACTGAAAGATTATAGCTGAATGTCTCGTAATCGGTTAGGGTTAAGAAAATTATAAGTAACGGCGATTACGAGATAAAAAAATTCAAAAATTTTCCGATGTTTTCTTCGTGTTATTTGAATCCAAAATGGAAACAATGAAATAAGAAACTTTTGGACATCGATATTAGAAGCTTATGCATATTTGGCTAAGATATTCTATTTCAGATGCTCTGCCGAAAATTTTGATGCGCTTTTTAAAGAAAATGAATTTTTTTTCCATTTTGGAACACCTTAGTATCAATACTGCAATTAATTGTGATAAATATATTTAATAACAAGCGCCCAGGGCTACAATATTTACATAAATGGAAAACCGTATCTGCATCAGTGTCGTTAGGTTTTGTGAATCGGGCATCCCGTCGCTTCGCTTCGCTCCGTTGAGCTGTGGATAATGTGAAAAATTATAAAAAGAGGAAAAAAAATTGCAAATGCCCACAATGCATTACGGTTACGTGTGGCACTTAATTTCGGCTGCCAAAGTGAACTTTATGCAGGGGATGATCTGGGCGGTCGGCTGTTCACTGCCCAATGGTGATGCGGTCGTTGCGAGCAAGCGTTCATGATTTTCCAGTATTATCGCCGAGTCCACAACGTCCCACAAAATTTAGTAGCTCTCTGATGTTCTCATAATTTCTAATTCAAGCTTTTATGCCACGTCGGTGAATTCGATAAGCTGGATTCGACTCAGCTAATCGTGAATCAGATGCAATTTGTGAGCTCGGCCACATTATTATTTGCGTTTCAACTAAAGAAATAGAAGATACATTGTCTCTTCAAAATTTTGTGAAAATTCCGATATCATTATTTTAATGTCATGAAAAATGTCTTCAGAGTCATTCAAAATCGGCAGTCTTGAGTTGTTTGTTTTTGGCTTACGACTAAATATTCGATCACTTTTTCGTATTACGTGGGAATGTTTTTTTTTTTTTTCTAAACTTCAGTGACTAATAAATACTATTCGCAATCCGAGCACAACAAAATAATTAATATTAAGCTAATCATTGTCCTCGATGATTAACAGTTTTCAATTAAGAGAAATTATGAAATTTCAAATTTCCGTAGTAACAATATAATAAATCAAACTCGATGGCTCGTACAAAATTGGCCTGCACGATGAAATTATAACATCTGTTTGAAACGGAAGCCAATGGTAACAAGCTACACATGATATTGTCCGTAATTAATTGGAATCATCGATTTCTAATTGGACGTAATACTTTCTGAAGGCTGAGTTTTACAATGAATATATCAACCCTTCTCCAATCTCTTGACAATAACATAATAACCAAAGTTCATGATCAAGCTTGATGACGGATAGATCAGATAACATCAGATTTTGATAAATTGCCGAGTATAACGAATCGTACTTTATTTCACGAGGCTTCTGAGGGATTAGTTTTGTTTTTTGTTTTTCGTGCGAAAAAATATTTGCAAGTGATCGTGAGAAATACTGATATTTTGTGGTGATGGTGATAATCGCAGCTTTCTGTAAAGCTTGAAAAATTAACCTTCATTCACATTTGCATCATCGAACACTTGTCAGTTGTCTACTGGAAAATTGGTATGATTCTGTTTTATTAGCTTTTACACCCGAATTTTTTAATTCAAACTATCTCAAGTACGCATGACGGATCTGCTTTTTGACTTTCGAATCTAAATTCATGGTGATCCGTTCTTCAATTCTTCGTATCGAATTTTCATAATTTTTCAATTTTTCTCAAAGAGAAACGTCAAATAGTTTCGATCGTTTACAATTATTCAGGGATTCGATTTAAAATCATGCGTCAATGCGAGCATCACAGGCTTAGTTTTAAGAGTAGCTGTATGAACTGTGGACTGTAATTCTCACTCGAGTGATGAGGGAAAAGAAATTCTAATTCCATGGGTTGAGACGGTCACAAAAGAATATCCAAGTTCTCATCCAACAATATCAACGAAAATCCAACGTTGATAAAAAGCAAGATCTTATTTGACAGTTTGGCTACAAGCTAATAAAAGTCGCGCAAAAACTTATTTAATTTATACCACACTGTTTACTGTACGAAGTTACAGGCATAGTTTTACCAATTTTAAGGTCGGTCCTGACATGGGTAGGTATAAATTTATGCTTGCGGCCGAAGTCACGCGAACAATGAATAGTTATCACAACTTCGGACTTGGCCCTTTCTAATTGAATCGGTCATCAACCCGCGGCTCGTGATCGTATCCAACGACATTTTGCCACGAAACAAACACACTCTCCAAACAGATTCCGACAAGTTAGTTATAATTACTGTAGACTTTGCCAGCGGTGTACAAGCGACCGCGTATCACGAAGCGAGAGCAGCTTGCATGTGGGCACCGTTTCCACGTAAGCTCCTAATTTGCATTCAATATCGCATCAAGGCTCCAGGGCCAAAAGTGAGAATGTTACAGTTGAGCGAAGTGCTCACACCCTTTTTTCCGCGAGCCATTAATACAGCCTTGTAACCCAGGATGTCAGACTCTTTTTGGGTCCCTTCAGCACGTACGAATCCCACGCTGGCATGTCACGCAGTCATTTTTCACCACCCTGACGTCGCCATCTCTGGAAAGACTATCCCATCGCTTTATGTGACCTTCTGTACGTTCCGTAACCTCCTTCTTTTTGATGTTTGATATTCTTGTATGTACGTATGGCCGCATCTTCAGAAGTATCATTAACATTTATATTTAGGGGCGGCGTTGAAATTCCGAAAAGTTCCGCAAGCGCCTAATTCCGAATTTTTTTGCGGCGAAACCCTAAGTGAAGAAATCAAAACCGACTGTCAAAGTTTCGAATGTGCAAGAATGAGAAAATTAAAAAATCTGAAACATCTACATTCAGAATGATCCGAGGTTTTCACTCCTGCGAATTTCTGACTTGGTGGAATTTCACCATTTTGATATTTCTTTGTTTTCGATTTTTAATATTCTTATGTTCGGAATCCTGCTCATTCTGATTTTCGGTTTTTCTAATTTTTTACACCCACTGGTTGAGTAAACTATATTTTAATTTTCAGAACTTTGCTGTATCGTAACCTGAATTTTTCGAATCTTGCATTTCGGAACTTCGATCACTCGAAAGTTTGTTGTTTCGTAAATGTTTGACTTCTTTGCTTCCAGTTTCGCTACCAAATACTTCGGAATTCGGCGCTTTCGGAACTTCAACCCTGCCCCTACGTTTTAACAAATAGCTATGTACTCGTTAAACATTCAAATGTTCATATCGGGTAGCTTGTTAATGCTTATTTTAGGATATTCCCCAGGGAATATTTACATGCCGTCCTCAAGTATGCTTAATTAATACAATGAGGGCTATTTCACTTGAAACGGGTCAGTCTAGAGCATAGATATTTGTGAAATTTTGCATATCAGTAGCCCGCAGGGATCAGTGGTTTTGTTGTTTCACCAGAATTGTCTTTCAGCACCAAATTCATGCGATCGTTAGCAATTTCTATTCCCTACAAGGTTTTCCTAGCGAAAACAGATAATTTTGGTAATATAATAATGTGAAATACGAATGGATTTTTTTCTCAGATTTTGAGCGTTACATATTTATTCAAACATACGTAACAAATCGAAAAAGTAAATTTTGTTCTCGGTGATTATTCTACAATCGATCTAAACATAATTAATGAAAAACTGCCTAGGACTCTCGAAGGCTAGTGAAAAGTACCGCGTGTACTTCAACCGTAATAGCAATCACGGAGTAAAATCTTTGGAGCAATTTCCACCTTACCATTTTCGTAAAAGTAAGGAAAATCTCGTGATTCAATAATCATGAAGAAAATTTAATGCAGTAATTATTTCAGACAAACACAGTGGTTTCATTCAAATAATTCATCCTTTACCGAATCTTGCTCCACAGACTCATTTACCCGTCAGACACAACGTTTGAAAGTTTTTTACTTTTCCACGATGCGCGACGGGCTTCACATCAAACCCGTACAGCAGTAAAGCAAAAAAGTGGTGTCGCGTAACACATAGTACCATGTATTATATTCCGTAATTATAATGTCATATTGTGTTATATCATATCACACTTATATTATACGTATGAGAGCTAAATTTAAAAATGGAGGTTGATTTCTTGATTAGAAAAAATTTCGGGCATCTTTTATCAACACCCCGTTTCGCTGTTTTCAAGGAAAAAGGAAATGTTGCAATCACCCCAAAAATGTAAAGTTGACTTTTCACTAGATCTCGACGTTTCACGATCTAGAGAATTATCTCCGACCATTTTCGGCTGGACGTCTGTATGCATGTATGGGGCATTACATATCAATTCGATCAATGACTTTCCCTCACCATTTTCGATTTGCTTCACGATTTTTTATACGATTCTCTGACCTCAAACGAGAACTTCTGAATTTTATGAGATTTTTTCTTACAACCGTTAATTTCTTACCATTATTCAAGCCTATTTAGAAATTGGCATTTTTTAAATATCTCAAAAATCTCAATTTTCACTCCGATCATTCTGACATAGGTCCAGGGTGGGGTGATGTTTTTTGTTTTTTTTAACACTTCAAGTTTCTTGAACAAACAAAACACCGTTTAAACATTCGATAAATTCTCAAACAATTACCAAAATTTCTGTGTTCTTTCGTCAAAAGATTTAAAGTTGGGCACAAAATTCTTAGTTGTTTTTTGAGTCACCGATTACGAATCTAAAGTCAGATTGGCATAATTAAAATTTTGCATCTTCAATATACTGAAAAACTCTAAAACATTTGGATCTTCAACGAAAAATCCCTCTTCCATTGTTATGACATGAAAAACTGTATGAACAAAAATAAATTCATTATACGGTCGAAAACTCCTTTTTTCACCAAAAATAATCCTACGAAACTTTAATGAAATCAATTCAGTAGTTTTCAACGAATCGTGAACACTGGTCATTGGTTTAGGAAATGCTGTTTTTGAGAAAAATTCGTTGAAATTTTCAGTTGAGTTTGTATTTCACTAGAATTAGCATATTCCAACTTTCACCCATCTTCCGTCGCAGGTCCAGCAGCTTTTGTGTGCAGCTACTGCCTCATCTTGTCGTGTTAGTCCAAAAATTCTCGCGGTCAGCATTCACTTCGGAAACTTATAATTCCGTAAATTTTCGTGAAATAAACTTAAAACTTGAGAACATACTCTTCAGGTATCGTGTTTGAAGAAAAAAGGGAAAAATCCATACGTTCAAAATTGTGACCAGGTACATAACCACGTAAAATGTACCTTCACCAAGTCACAGCTGTTGGGTTGATTGCGAGTGTATTAGTTAATTTGTTTTACCACACTGATGCATTGATGAAAACGTATCTGAACATCGGACAAAAATTTTAGGTAATTAGTATCAACTAACGGATTGGGCGTGACGGTGACGCACCCAAATAAAGCCGAAAACGTGGTTAACCTTCACGATGATGAGCCAGTTGGTATCTTCACGAGCGATCTGCACATGCACGCAACCTAACAATTTGTAAAATATATTATCACGAAATACTGCCCATAATGGTTGTCGGTCATTTGTCAGTGTCAAACTAACAATAAGTAAGACTGTATTTCAGTGGGATCTTTAGAAAATGATAATTGGAAGTTTGACATAAGCGATTCGTATGATGGTGAGCGGTAGCTGATGTTAGTACTTTCACATGCAAATAAAGGTATATCACAATTGCCAGAAGTGAAGGCTGTTCAGTGTCAATTCACGAGACCATGTTTTTGTAGTGGATGTAACTTTTGAAAGTGAACGAATTACAGTAACCTTATCTATGAACTTGCAGTCCCAAAAATGTCCCAAAATTTACAATTCGAAAGTTCTTCAAAGCTGATTGAAATTGCAAAATGAAAAATTCACACGATATCATAAACGCAATGCGTATAAACTCAAGCGAGACAACCAAAAGAAAGAGTGACGGAGCCCTACGTTTATTTGGAAAATTAAATCATGTGTATCATAATTTTAAATGGGTCCCTCACGGCCTTGAGCTTTAAAAATTGGTCCAAGACACCAGACTTCTTCACCTTCAAGGGAGACGATTATAATTGCAGTATAATTGATTCAAAAACGCGTAACGGCAATAAATTTAGAGTCAAATTCAGGAAAATTGAGTTTGCACGGTAAATTCAATTTACTGTTACGGCTACATGGTCATTTTTTAGTTGATGTCATCAGCAATCAAAGTCTTTGAGCCTTGACGTTAAGGTATTCGTCACAAATAGTTCCATTTCAGATGCAATCTCGACCCAAACTCACTCGTCAATGAGTAAATGATTCGCGATTACACACAGTTGATGTTGGTTTTGGATTACTTTCGTCTTGCGCTCAAGCTGAGGGTCCAGTTACCTACATGCGGTCAAAGTTGAGGTCAAGTCTGGGGGCTTCAGGTGGTTAAATTGCGACCAACTAAATCCAACGTGTAAAAAATGTCAACCAGCAATATCATACGATACATGTACATCAATATGTTGTTTCGTCAGGCGATTCTGTTCTTCCCGCTGTCCTATACGAGTCAACTATGTATGAGATCAAACTTGGGGTAGTAGTGGTATTTTCGGAGTCGGTGAACTTGTTGGGAAACTTTGTACCGAAGTTGCTCCCAGTTCAACTCAACAAATCAGTGACACATGTGGGAATACAAGCATCCAATCACCTGTTTCACGTGACGTGCTGTCTAACAAGAAAGATGGAAAGGAAGATGGGAAGACTGGAGGGTTCCATATTGCGGTCGATCTTTTCTTTTGAACTTTTTCACGATTCTCTGGTGAAATAAGGGAATTAACTGCGTTATCTTGAACCAAGTATGTAAGTACTTTTTGATGCAGAATTTGATGTCCTTTCGGATAGCATTGGAAAAAATATACCATTTTATTTGAAAAAACTAAGTTGACTTTCATTAGACCTTGGAACGTCCACTTAGGAAATATCTAATACTCTCATCTTCTTTCCCTCTTCGTACCTTACAACTCTTGTCTGAAATATTTTTCACTCACATCTTTGGTTTTCGAGCTATTTGACTACTTTGTATTGTACTCGATGTGAAGGACTGTGTTAAATTTCTTCGAATCTACAAGTAAAATTGGAAAAATGTTGATAAAAATTTGTTAAGAATTTTCGCATTTCATCCACGATTTTCGGGCAAAAGGCAATCATCCTTCCGATGTAAATACGTTCGTTTTGATCAGAAAACTTGTTTTACACATAAATATCCATGATGAATATTCCTGCTGTGTATAGCGAAACATTTCACGATAAACCTGAAGTTTTTTGAAGTGAGTTCTCAATGGTTTAATAACAATGGTTGAAGTTAGTTAGTACAATTCGATTGAAGCGTTTACTTCTGACCGCTAATTGTTACGCTGCGCCACTCGAATACCTACGTACGGCACCAGACGTTTGTGTAAGTTGTTCATTACAGTGGTTCTTCGAAAGGTCATTTTTGAACATTGACTTTCTCACCCTCCGAATTGGCTCCAAATAATTGAAAAATAATTCCCTAATTTTTTCAGATTCTTATATCAACTCTGACCCGTAACGCCAGAGGGTTCATTTCGTCGTTTAACCCTTGTCAAGGGACCGGTAAATCCACCCAACGGATTTCGATGAAATTTGGTATCGGAGGATTCCTTGGGTCACTGTTTACGAATCTGAACTCGAAATTTCTAAATACAAAATAGCGGAACCAATATGGCAAACGAACAATGCAAAAGTCACTTGGTATTGCTGTATTGGATGTTGGAAATTTGTAAATGAATTTGCTTGTAATTCTTACCACTCCAAAATAACCGGCTACACTTCCACTACTGCATATCGGTATATGAGATAGACCGGGTGTAATTTGATGAAAGTATACAGAACAGAAAAAATGTTTGATGAAAGAGAATTTGATGAAAATGATGGCCGGGGAAAAAGAAACCGTAAACTCAGTTTTACTGCATTATCACCAAAACATTCAACCGCATAACTTGTTTCGCAACTGTATAACACAGGTCCAAAAATGTTGAAGAGCTTAAAGTCTTGAGAACCTTAGCGGCGGGAATCACTGTGGTATGATGATGCTGCTCACTGTAATTACTGAAGCTGTCAGCAAAATTACCCGACTTCACCAACTTTGCTACCTTAAGTCTAAGTTCATTCTGGCTGCGGGACAAGGCTGAAGATAATACGACATGATTTAACGAGAATATCCGCGATTCTCATTGCTGTGTGGTATCGCCTAAAAGCACTGGAGGCCATCTTGAGAAGTTCTAATGAATTTCGAGCGAAAATTTTAGCCGTGGGAACTTATTTCAAAAAGTATAAGATGCGATGTGAATCGATAGAGGTTGAAAAAAAGCCCAGACCGTTGACTTTCAGCTCAGATTCTTAAACGATTAATATTGAACAGTCACCAAAATATAGACCTATCATTTTAAAAATAAATCTATTTCTCGATCTCATACTTGGATACACATTCTGGGACACCAGTTTTTTGCGTTACAAGTGTTACGTCCAGCACACCACTTCTCTCTATTTTTCCTACTCGCTAACTCTCCCACAGTTCTTACATTAATCTCATGGTCTCTGTCCTGTCCTCTTATCTCTACGTAGTCTCACGCTATTCACTATCACGCTTACTCTTCAAATTCCATTCCCTACTCCTAGCTTTGTGACACCTTTTCTGCACCCGTCCGTTTCACGTCTCGAGGGACACTCCTATTCTGACACTCGACCATTCCACATCTCGCCTTCATATATATCTTTTCGCAACACACAACTCATTCCGACCGCTATCTCATATTCTACGGAATAAACTTGTAATCGACATATCAACATACTCCAGTTTATTCAATCCCATCCTGATTTCCGGTTGACCTGTAACGTAAAAGCGAAGCCAACCAGGTTACTCCTTCCGCTCAGGAGTAAACTCTATCCACGGACGTAACATTGGTGGCAGCGGTGGGATTCGAACCCACGCCTCCGAAGAGACTGGTGTCTCACAGTAAAGACATACCCTATCATCAGTGCGTTCTTGTTTTGGAAATATAAGATATAATACTTCCTCTTGACTTAACATAGCCTCTGCACAAACTATTTCTAGCACTTTGGTTGGTGTTGACACTATATCTTTAACGATGGTATTGTCAAGTCTTGACATTAAGTCCAATTTGGCTCTAGCGCGAACATCTGGTCTTGATGAGAACATCAATTTGATCAGATTTTCGGTTTGATGACCGTTGAATCTATAACGTCGATTTAATATAATACGATTTGAACTTAGATTTTGAAGCATCGCTTCTAATCGTTTGTTTGTCGCATTATTCTGAACCCATAATCCGTTTGTCGTTTCGTCTATAGTTCCATAGATGTCTCCAAATATGAGTCCAAGTGACCCAATCCTCTTAATCAATATATCTTCAGCACGATTTACATAAATTGTGCGTCTGATAGAATCGATTTTAGATTTATCTCTAATTTTCGGAATTTCTAAGGCATAAACACGACGTTGGATTACCTCAAGTTCGTTTGTGATTCTTTTATCGCCAATGCCATTTAACTTTGCAAGTATGCTTTGAATACGGCGCTCGTGATGATCTAACACCTTTAGCCATTCGTGCAATTTTGCGGTTTTATGAAACATCGGGATTTTAATCTTTTCACCATCCATATCTAATTCTAGTTGATCTTTAACGTCCATGCTGTTTGGGACGTCATCTATAAATGAGTCGTCAGAAAAGGTTATTGATGTCGATGAACCTTGTGAAGACACACTATCTATAATTTCACTAGATATTGTTCGTGGTGTTGGTTGATCAAGACGGCGAATGCGTTCACACATTTTGATCATATACTGTTTTGCTTCTTCGTCTTCATCGATGGGAATCTCAAAGATCTGATCTTCATCCATCTCAAAGAGTGCAAGACTTTCTGCGTCCATTTTCAGCGACAGTATTTTGAAATTTTATTTACTAATCAAAGTCCAGATTTCAAATGCTCCCTCTGACGGGGGGGGTGTTACGTCCAGCACACCACTTCTCTCTATTTTTCCTACTCGCTAACTCTCCCACAGTTCTTACATTAATCTCATGGTCTCTGTCCTGTCCTCTTATCTCTACGTAGTCTCACGCTATTCACTATCACGCTTACTCTTCAAATTCCATTCCCTACTCCTAGCTTTGTGACACCTTTTCTGCACCCGTCCGTTTCACGTCTCGAGGGACACTCCTATTCTGACACTCGACAATTCCACATCTCGCCTTCATATATATCTTTTCGCAACACACAACTCATTCCGACCGCTATCTCATATTCTACGGAATAAACTTGTAATCGACATATCAACATACTCCAGTTTATTCAATCCCATCCTGATTTTCGGTTGACCTGTAACGTAAAAGCGAAGCCAACCAGGTTACTCCTTCCGCTCAGGAGTAAACTCTACCCACGGACGTAACACAAGGATACGGAATGGGGCTAATTTATATCTCGCAGTCTGCCGTTTATATTAATTAGCATTACATAACCGTGTTTCTGTTGTATGCAAATTGGGATAGGTGAACTTTGGAACAGAATAAACAAGTTTAAGGGACTAGTTAGATATGCATGTTAAAAATTCTTTACCAAGTTCTGAGGCTCTACCGCTTACATCCAACCCTCAGCTTCAAATCCTGCGCGTTTTCTCGTTTTGCAGTTTTCTTCTTCTCAATCTGTAAAAGGTGTAGCGACTGTTCTCGATTGAAAATGATAAGTGAAAAAATTTGAACTATTGAAACTACAGCGAAGATATACAGGAAGTTACTGTTCACTCCTTAAAGAAAGCCTGCAATAAATACGATGACGTGAAAAAAGCTCGTCAAAGTTACTTTTGCATGTAAGTATGTGCAAAGGATTAAAAACTTTCACGGCTTTGAGTAACGAGTTAGAAGTATTCCAAACGACTGATGCACTCAGTCAATGGTGTGAGATAATCACGTTCGAAAATGATCAAATTGCATTTACTTTTTCCATAAGAAATTTTATTCATTACATACGTTTGAAAATGAACTATTGTCAAGTTGATTAGGGCACGCACGTCGAAAATAAATACCTGAACGATAAACTATCAGATAACTCCAACATCTCAAAAAATTTTCAATGTAACAGCTTTTATAGCTGAACAAAATTTTTTTTACCATAAATATACAATATTTGACACTGAGGGTTGAATAAAAGCGGTAGGGGGTTGAATCTTGATGGAAAATATTTTCTTTGACTGACTAATATTTTCCTCAAGCTGCGCGGCAAGAAGATTCTGTGACATTTTTGATAAGCTTATCCGACTAGACTTTTCAAGATCTGAAGTTGGGTGTTCCAAAATAGCGCCACATACACATCATGCCGATGAAATAAAAATTTCAGCACTTCTTTTCTGCGTGTCGGGTTCTGTGATTAACGAACTGGAAACCAGCAGCAAGAAATTCTGCTGCCAAGTCGGAGAATCGTCTGTACTTTCACATTTTATGTACATATTCAACGCAGCCGCAGCTTTCGCTAACAACAGCTTTACTGTATTTACGCGCAGTTTTAACGACGTCTGCTACCTTTGTCTTACCGTTTTTTGTCTCTGTCCTATATCGCGCTCCACCTTGTACAAGCATTCCCTCTTTCACCATTCTTTCGACCAACAAAGGTTAAATCAAGTCATACAAACACCTTAACTCGGGTAATCGTGTCCTTGTCAGGCGAGATGAATATATTCCAAATTCTTGGTCAACTCATTTCTTACGGAAGATATGACGGTGTACCAGAAAGATTGCGAATATAGTATGTTCTCGGCGATATTGATCAAATTAAGACTTCCAATAGAACGAATACTTCCCTTTCCTCGTTCGTTTCCTCCGCAAGCCTTGAATCGGTCCCATTTAACCACCGTCCACTTTACCGACATTGTTTATCATTTCGGTAACGACTGGTCTGTACGAAAAAAGCTCTTATTTTTCCATAAAGTCCTAAAAAACACTTGTATCACTAAAGTTTTCTATTTTCTGTAACCGGAAATGCAGCCGGTCCTCTCCATACTTTTTTATTCAGGTACGATAATTGTATCGCTTGTACTCTAGGATGTAACTTGGGTCGATTGTAATCACGAGCAACCGTATATCGTACATAATGCCTGGCAGATGTGGCTAACTGTTTCCAAAATGCCTGTGATCTGTATGACAGTCACGACAAAACTTCTGTATCAAGTTCCCAGTGATCTAACCGATTAATCGAAGAGTTAGCTGGACGGTGTTCTCAACTGCCATGAAGTAATTGCAGTACCCGGAAGTTCCTTGGTGGAAAGTTAGAATTGCAAAATTAATTTAATGTGAAGTTTGTTAGGCGGCACTGATGCCGGACGCCAGTCTAAGGTGGTTGAAAGCGGCTAACTTCTGATCACTCGTTTTCTTCATAAATAATTCAGGCCACAGATACTCTAATTATCCGTCCTGATGCGACAGTCAAGTTTAGGAATTCAAATTGCCGCGAAAACACCAGCATTCTTCAAATGAAACGAGGATTTCATTATTTAAACCGAATACAGTGCACTCAACTCACAACTAAACGTAATTCCATGTCAAGTAATTTGCGCGAAGGTATTAAGAAACCATTTGTAATTCAATAACAACCTTATAATGGAAGTTCCGGGTGAAGTACAATAGAGATCAAGATCTGGTTTCAATATTCTGGCGATATACAATATAAATGGTTCGCTTAGGCATTTCTATGGTAGCTAGTCTAACTGGTCACGAAAAGCAGGAACTTATTCTCTTTCAAGGTATTTATTGTTTGATCATAGATTAATAAATGAGTACATTGATACGATATAGGTATAGTTTGGATTAGTATAGAGGTTAATAGCTAGCACTTGTCGAAATTACAAAATTTGCCGTCTCCCCTAACGATCTATTTTCTTCGGCAATCTAACAAATTCAAACATAAATGTATTTACATGTGTCGACGTTTTGGCGACAAAGAACTTTTCACTTTCCGAACTTTCACTATTTGGTCACATATTGCGCCACGACATAAGCTTGCCAAACAATTCTATAACTATAAGCCTCTATCGGAGGCCATTTGTAAAGATGAATGCGATCGATACTAGCCGTCACAATGAAGGAAAGTAAATATATCTGCAAGATGGCAAAAGTCCGAAGTTTTATCTAAACTAAAAATTTTGTAGGCAGCCGTAAAATTCAATCATCGTCACGTTCGCAATGCCTCAGAATAAACTCTTGGTCCTAAAAAGCTGGCCATCGTATAACCACAACCAAAACTAAAGCAATGACTTTTACTGGCGTTATTATTCATGCCACAAGATCTTTTTGAAAATTACGAAATAGATATCACCAAGAAGAGATTAATCATCATTATATAGCTGCTTACTTTCACGAAAAAATCGTGGAAATCTATACTTGTATGACTGTAGCTCCTGTATGTAATTCCACGGGGTCATTTACAGCCGCAGCTTCTGTGGACGCTTCGTCTTTACTCAAAATTCCGAAGATAATTGATGATGCAGCTGCCGGAGCACTTTCTTGAGGAAAAGCGTACTCTTCGTAGGCCTTTGACTCTCCAAAGTGATGGCCAAAGTGTTTGTGACCACCGTGGTGTTTGTGATATTCCACGTCGCTATGCTTGTGGTGATGATTTCCATGATGACCGTGCTCTTCCTGATGCTCATGATCATGCTTATGGTTATGGCCATGCTTATGGTTCTCGTGATGGGAATGCTTGTGGTCCTCGTGATGATCATGTTTATGTTCATGGCCATGCTTGTGATCGTGTTTTTCATGATGATCATGTTTATGATCATGACCATGCTTGTGATCGTGTTCTTCGTGATGATCGTGTTTATGATCATGGCCATGCTTGTGGCCGTGTTCTTCATGATGGCTATGCTTGTGGTCTTCATGGTGGCCATGCTTGTGGTCCTCGTGATGGGAATGATGATGATCTTCATGATGATCGTGCTTGTGTTCTTCTTCGTGGCCATGTTTGTGCTCATGCCCATGTTTATGGGAGTGTTTTTCTTCGTGATCATGTTTATGATCTTCTTTGTGGTCGTGTCCGTGATGGTGGTGATGCGACTCCGTTTCCTTGTGACTGTGGTGGTGGTGGTGCTCGTTGATATGATGATGCTCGTGATGATGGTGATGCTCATTGTGATGAGCATGCTTGTGGTGGTGATGATGTTCACCATGATGCTTGTGCTCTTCGTGGTGCTCATGTTTCGAGTGATGTTCGTGGCCATGATGGTGCTCGTGTTCACCCTTATGTTTGTGGCTGTGATCGTGACCGTGTTTGTGGCTATGATCGTGGCCATGCTTATGCTTATGGTCCTCCTCATGTTTGTGATCTTCGTGGTGCTGATGTCCATGTTTATGACCATGACTCGACTTGTGCTTATGATCTTCGTGATGCTGATGTTTTGCGCTATGGTGATGACCGTGGTGATGATCACTTTTATGACTGTGACTTCCATGGTGTTGGTAATGCCCAACGTGATGTCGTTTTTGAGCTTGGTGCGATGTAGAGGCAGCCAAATTCTCATAATGTAACGTACCGGGATCTATACTGATTCTGTCCTCAATGTTTGAATTTGACGGTAGCAAGCCCAGTGCGGCATTTTGGTTAAGTCCAACAGACGGCACACCAGGAGACGGGAATCTCAGTGGCTGGGCTGGAATGGTATTGCCAACGAAGCCGAAATTTCCTATCCCAGGAAGCTGTCTTTTTTGGGTAACCTTCGTCGGCGTAGGGGCATTGGTTGTCCTTGCTACACTTCCGGCTGGTACCTGAAAGGCCTGTGGTGTCTCCAAATGAATAGTGTTCGTAGCAGCTGAACTGACGGGAAGCTGAATCGATGGGGTCAACCCGGCTTGTTTCGTAAATTGTGCATTTTGCGGGGCACCGGCCGTGACGACGACGAGAGCCAGAAGCCATATCTGTAACAAATACCAAATTTCATCTAATATAAATCGCTCAATGCTTGAGGAAGAAAATTGTAATTGACGCGCACAATCTTCAACGTTCAAACAATGCTTTAACCTAAACTATGCCACTATAAACTTCTTGTCCTGTAGGATAAAAAAATTTGTCGTCGCGTAACTTTTAGTAATTCAAGTGTCCGAGTATGCTAAATATGAAATATATTCCCACGAGCTTGGTGTTTTCCTTACAATATAAATGGCAACGAACTTGCGAATACGTATAAGTATTAATTAAAATTGAAATTATTTTAACTACTTTGTATTCTGACTTTGCCATGCTTGTCGTATTTGCGGAGACAACGCTTAAGAAGCGAAAGAGTAATAACACGTTTTCCCAGTTGGAAACTTAACTCCTGTAATCTTATTTTTCTCAATTACTTCTGTTTCAACGTGCTTGAAGTAATTGATGGAGGTAGGCAGCACCGAGTTGTACAAACATGGTACACTCAGGCCAGCGGACGCTATCTTTGTATAAATTGCTTTGGTGCTGATTAAATTCTGAGTTATTCAGCGTGAGCGTTTGCCTTCCAAGAGGAATATATTAGGAGGGGCTGACAGTCGAAAGAGAAAATTAGTACGCTGCACAAGGATTGAAAAAATGCAGTCCTGTTCTAAGCAGTGGACTAAATTTTTACCCCCGTAAACTACTAGTTGTATTAGTTTAATCAAAAACTGCCTTCTACACTTTGCCAAGATTATGTCAATCAAATACTGTTTTTTCCTGAAACCAGATCGACTCAAAACCAGACATACATCACCCAAATGGAAGGAAACGGGATCACAATTAAATGAGATCCGATACTATTCCCCATACTATTGAATATTTTCATATAGATTTTATATAATTTAAAGTTCACACACGAGCCGATACATGCTTATCTTAAGCTCGTGCCTATATCACTTGACCTGGTAAAACTAAATCTAAACGTGTGAAATTTGAAAAAAGAATGCGACTCGTTGGGAAATTGTATATATTGCTCGAAAGTAACGGTTTTTTTGATTTTTGGTAATTGTCACAAGAATGCGAGTGGAATTATTCATATGATTAAAAGTATTCATCAAAATCTGAAACTTACCCAAGTGCCCATCCTGAAGTGTTTGTGATGTGATCAGCTGCAGACAACTAGATACCGAATCCGGACAAGCATAGCCTTTTATAGAGACACCGGGCATGAGACTGTTCGTACTTTCTTTCGTGGGAAGTGCAAAAAAAATTTATTAATATTTTAATTATTATCGTAATGTGCGGTGGAGCGCAACGAAACTTATTGTTTATTATACGAGTTTGTTTTCTCTACTCATGGTTTCTCCTACACATAACTGATTGCATGATTTCGAGTGCAACATTTCTCGCTCCGCGTAACTGATCGTGAACCAAAAATATAAAAACTCTTTTTAAAATCGAAAACAATAAATTGTTGTGCCTAATCCACCTGCAGCAGGTCGGCTCTTCCTTTCGTCAAAGCTCCTGGTAAGTAGCTAGAAATCTTAAACTTCAACTCACGTATAGTGAAATCACTCCATGGTTTTCGTCATCACATTCGAATACCACGATAGTAAGTTTACACACAAGCATTGACGATGATGCGGCTTATATTTTTACTAATCTTGCAGCTGAAAACTTAGCTACATCAACGCGATACTATTACTAAAACGTGCAAAAGTTTCACAATTCCAATCTAGTAAGTAACGTAAGTGAGAATCGGCGGAGTAAGAGCAGCTCAATTTAAACTTTGAGATACTCTCGTATGAATCGAAATCTGAATGTTTTCTTCTTATTTCGGATTTTACAGAATTTGAATATTAAGAAAATTTTTCTATAAATTGTGAACCGAAGAAGAGCATAATTTAATATCAGGATGGAAAGCAGTGCTCGTTGATAAGTTCCAGAGTATTTGCAATGAATAGTGATAAATTCAATTGATAGAGTAACCCCAAAACACCTTTGACACCAAAGAAAACGAAGATTGAGCACAATCCAAATTTCTAATTCAGGCTTAAGGATCTGAATGGATCCCATTTTGCTCACCATGTGATACCAAATGGCTACCAATGAGAAATAGTTGAGGCTAGTGTGAATTAGGCGACCTCTTAGATCACGCTTTGCTAACCCGCTGTGCCGGACTCCCTGTGAAAGCTATTAGCGATACCTCTGTTCCTTCTCGGCAAGTACTGAAAGGTGCTCCCATGTTTGGAAAGGTTCAGGGTGAAGTGGGAGCAGAATAAGTTAGGTCACGTTTCACTTTGAAAATATACGGAGTACAGAAATCAATCCCGAAATTGTCAACAGTCAAGGGTAAAGGGAGAGGAGGGTGGTGTGAGAACGCACGGAGGGGATCCATGTCGCCAGCGTAGATTGCCTTCACTCCACCACCGTTTCCGTCTTTTCTGATGTACCCAACACTCTCCGAGAATATCCTTTCAGCTCAAGAGTCTGGAACATTCGGGACTTACCTACCCATTGAAAAAAGGTCATTGAATGAGGAAATTCTATTTGCCCCAGAGCTGATTAACGTAATCTACTTCAAGATTGCGGCTCGTTTCTCTAATCCTCCATAAATTCTAGCACTCTGTTTTTTTGGTCGAAGCAATAGCTTCACGCTACGTTTGCTCAATTATAAGTGCACCGTTAACGCCAAGAAAAAGTAAACAGAGTGGAGGAAGCAGTGTTGCATTTCTCCTCGAAATTATTATACTCGGGATCGTCTCATTCTTCTGTGCACAAGCAATTTTTAATATCTTTATGAAAATCACGTTGGGAATTAGTGAATTCACAATTAATCATTGCGTTATAATTATTGTGCAAAGTATATACAGAGCATTGCAAATTAGCTCGACTTAAATATGACTCTCACCGTATTCAATTTTATTTTCTTCTCAGTGCTGCAACGTATTGTAGGATGCCACAGAAAACATGTTGTGCTAAATTTAGGTTAGAAAAAAAAATTGTTTTCCCGTAATCACTCTATTAGCAAAACCACTATTAATCATAATTAATTTTGATGAAATTCAGACGGCAAATTTTTTGTGAATAATCGAAAGTTATGAGTCCGGAGTGAAGATAGGCGTGTAATTAGTTTAGGTGATATTCCGAGACTGGGAGTTTTTTTTTTCTTTCTTTGGCTAATCTTTTTCGTCCTTCAAACTTTTTGGATTAAATTTCTGCTATTTTTTATGATTGACGTTCTTGTGTTTTCCAAACTCAGTGCACCAGCTAATCTAGGTCGCGATGAAAAAGTTATGTGCAACAAATTTCACCTCCCGGTCTCTATAATTAACTCGTTTATGACCAGTCATATGTTTTTCAGTTTTTCTCTTATTACCACTTCTTGTCAGTTTAATGAGAAGATAAGTATTCGTTCAAGGAAAGAATGACTTTTGCCCATTTTCACAATTCATTCAATTTTTGACTCCTACAAGTCACTTTCCAAAGTAATGAACTCGCGTGTTTATCTCGTTTAACATCTCATTCCATTACAAGCGGTTCAGTTCCGATCCTACCGGAATTCAGATATTAACTGGATTTAGCAGGTGCAATGTTCTCTGGAACATCACAAATGATTAATTAACCCTGAATCAAAGCTTATAAACCGGATATACGATGTATTTATACATAGCAAATACGCTGAAATTCAAATGCCTGTAACATTCGCAATTCTTGCTCTTAATAAAAAAGAATAATACTCCATAACTATTGCAAGTTACTGTGCTGAATGCGTTCAAGGACATTTGAAATGAAAGTATGGAATAAAAGCTGATTGGCATAATTTAAATTGATATAATGTTTCTGGGTGAACTCGCGAAACAGACTCATAAACAATTTCAATAATTTATTCCATTCCGTAAGCGCAGATGACAGCTGTTAAAAAACACATGTCGTTTGATTTTCGATGATTCATAAGGTATAAAAATTAGAAGTAATCGGAGGAGATCACGTAAGTGATCCTTGACTTTCCTTGCGAGTGAGCCATGACCTTTGACTTCATCTGTCATACGTATTACAGATGTATTTTCAATAGTGACTTATGTGCAGTCAAATTGTTGGACGGTAGGAGAAGTGGAATGTACGAGTAACTGATTCTGTAACAAGTTGTTGAACCATCTGGCGCTTTCCAGTTTGCGTGCAATTCTACCTGCTAGCCGTTAATCGCTGTAGCTGCCTGTGATGGACTCTCATACCATGTGAGTACCACGTGGTCTGTCGTTAGCTGATTGATGAGCGTGTTTCCTTGATCACTTGTAAAGTGTACACATCTGAAACGTGTTAAATCGATCATGACCGTGTTCGAAAAGGGTGCGAAGACTGATGAACATTCAATTTAATTTGTTTTTACAAATGACGTGCGCATGTTCAACTAAAGTGCGTTGCAAAAAAAAAAAAAAAACGTTTGTTTTTGAGGTGAAAAATCTCAGAAACAAGATTAGTGATGAATTTTTGTCTGAATCATAAATCGGGTCGAATCAGTATAAACCGAACTAATGGCCATGAAATAATAACTTGCAACGGGTATGACAAACGGTAAAGTTGTTAGGAACTCAGGTTTGTTTTTAGATTGCAGTAGAATTGTACAATGTATGAATTCTAGACAGCAGTTGAAAAGGTCGATACGCTATAAAGTTGGTCAAAACAAGTGAAGGTAGGAAAACGCTGTAGATAAAAGAGAAGTTGACATTTTTTTCAAAAGCACAACATAAGCACTGTACAATATCTTTAAAGTATATAATATTAGCTCAATCACGCGCGTGTGATATTGTCTTTTTAGATTTCAGATTTGCATTTTTAATTTTCTTAATAAGATTCCTTTTCTCACATAATTATCTGTAGTAAAAATTTTTTATCATCCACGTACACTTATGAAAATATCAAACACGACCGTTTTCAATAACCATAAATATAAATTGAAACTAAATGAAATTTTCAGTTCTGAGGAAGCCTGTCTTCAAAGGCTCGAAACGACAATTTAATTTGACAATTTTTATAACGCTGGACAGAGATAAAAAAATACGAACTATATATATTGCAGTTGTAGATAAGCACGTAACATTCAAGGTTATGAAGATAGTTGTACACGAGGTTTTTTAATTATGAAAGAAACGTAGCTGATCTAATGACATGTGGTATAGAGTCCCAATACCTGATCGCTGAAAGAGCGGAAGAATTATGGTAAATCAGTGTATCGGTTTGATTAAAGTAGTGGATTTGCTCGATTAATACGATGCAGTCTCAACGTGTGAGATTTGTGTCTTGTTCAATAAATAATTGACGCGAGTAGCTTGCTGAGGAACACATTGTAGTCTGATTAAGAAATGTGACCACAAAATAATTCCTTTTTTTGTCTGACAGGTAGCCAAAGCAGCTTCGTACCAAACGGTGATACGTGACAGTAACCTCTCAGATCGAGTATAAACCTGGTCACTGCGTTTAGAAGAATTGAAAAGATCGATTGCGAAAGGCGATAATTTTTCCATCTTCTTGTTCAATGTTATCTATACGTATACACCGTAAGCCTAAGTCATCCGCAAAACATAAATCTACCTCCATCCTAACGTCAAACGACATTGCACATAGATAAAAATCAAAACACAGCTAACGAAAATTTCATTTGAATGACAAGTCGCCACTTCCGTCGATGAGTGTCTTATTTCTAATTTCAATTGCGTGAATTTAAGTTGCACGTCAAGTCACAAGATTACGCAGATTTCTACCATTTTTCTACATAAATGCAGGTTGATGATATTATGTATTGTTCAACCAACGAGAATTTTCAGACAGATTCATCACGTGTCGTTGATCATTTCCGTGCAATTATTTGCTGCCTGCAGCAAAAGCGCATTGAAGTAAGGAGCTGAAACATCGCATTGAAGCTACCAGCGTCAAGAAACCTATTTTCTAGTTTTCTACAGCGAGACTGCAGCTGAACACAAATTCAACGTCACCGGACAAAACTGGCTATTAACCGGGTGACACCTTGGCGTTTTGGTATCTTCACTTGGTGTTATCGTAGCTTGTGTCCGACTCGTGATTGGATACTGTGGTAAACTGAACTTCTGACTGTTCGCCTAGAGAGCTTGCGACAAATCTCACGTGTCGAGCTTTGACAATGACGGATGAATGGTGACCGACTAACAAAATGGATACGAGCTTAGAGCAAGACGCTTATTATGGGTATATATGTGTACCTTGCATAAATCCGTGGTATCCTTCTGAAGCTTGATGCACGCGTTCATTAATAAGAAGAAGGTGGAGCATTTGCATTAGTGATGAAAAATTGTTCAAGAAACTCGTTGACACTCCAAAGCTCGCTTGGATTTTAATCTCTTCATCAATCCAGGAGGAAGATTTCTAAGAATTGAATGGGAAAATAATCCTGAGAACCTTGTTATTTCCACCTCGAAACATCATTTGTTCAACGAATCGCAAATCAGGGCCCAAGGTATTGTGACTCCCTCTAAAGAAATCTGAAAAAAAAAAAAAAAACTTTTCATAATGTAAAACATGAATTAGTATTGAATTGAATATTCTAAAGGACGTCTCAATGTGACGAGTGTCAGTATCTTAAATTAACTGACGCCTTGACCTTTTGATTGTATTGACGCTTTGTTCTCCCGTCACAGACTTGAAGAACCCCAGAGAAGTGCATTGCAAAAAAAATTGCTCCATAATAATGCGAAAATTAGTTGCTCCAGAGCGCGAAAGCAGAATAATTTCGCCCCTTCGTGATCCTCCTGAGAATTTTTCTGTGGAATATTTCAATTACACTCCCTTAGTAAGATCATGTCTGATTTTCGGGGCAATTTCGCTTGCCATAACTTCAAAATTAAGACCGATGTTTGTAGAGCATATCATAATATTATAAAATAGGAAATTTTCTGTGTCAAATTACGTATCAAAATGTTCTCTGGCTCATCGACTATGTGACCTGACCAAAATTCAATCTTCCACCGCAGGCTTGCTCGGACATTTGAAATTTAATACGAATTTTCGAATCATAACTTAAGTGTCGGTGACACAAATATAATTGACGATCAACGATATTGAAACATGGCTGTAATACCTTCTGCATTCATCCGTAAGGTACCAATATCGTAGTTCATACTAAATCGCAAGTCTTTCTTACCATATTCACACGTTTTAAAGATGAAACTTTGTATCAGAATACGGCAATGTGTATTTTTCAACCGGTAGGATAATGGTTGTGAAAAATATTAAAACCTTACAATTAGTAACATGTTTCTCGTTTTCTTGTATCTCGTAATGCCCAATTAACATGACGAGACTGCAGGAATATGGCTGGTAATACGAGTTAAAAGATCATGATTTCTACGGAAGAAAAAGTTTCACTAATGATCAAGCAATAAATGACAATAACGATATATTGTTTAAATTCTAACAACAGGTACAACATTTGTACAGCATATCTTGATATAGACCATCAATTTTGAATTTCATCCATTACTAAATTTTGTTCACTTGACCACAGGTCACAATCCGCATGGTTGAATCAATCAATAATCTTTAGTACAAAAGTGCTTATATTCTGTTACCATTTTTTCATTACGTTCAGAATTGAATATCGTACTACTAATCTGTCAATCATTAATTGTGTAGGTAGCTAAGTTACCGACTAGACGACAGATCTACTACTGGAATAGAGTCGTCTACTCACCATCAAGAGACACAGTCTGTAGAACTTTAGATAAAACAAAGTGAAAACAACATAATATTAAATAGGAATGTATCTTCTTCGTAAAAGAGAACATCCTTCGTTTTTAAATGATCAATTTTCGATTGCTAGATGAGTGTTTTGTCGAAGGTTGTTGTGTTGGGCACCGGTGTGTGCTTACACTGATATTTCACGAGGAATGCAACGGTGTTAGGTCACTCTCGAAAGGATTGACAAGGTAAACGACGAAAAGCGTTG
Organism: Neodiprion pinetum; assembly: GCF_021155775.2. Lineage (NCBI taxonomy): Eukaryota > Metazoa > Arthropoda > Insecta > Hymenoptera > Diprionidae > Neodiprion > Neodiprion pinetum. The sequence goes on from NC_060232.1 coordinate 12,486,667, forward strand.
GTGCAAATAACGTGGAGGATTATATATCCTGCCGACTAGCCAGCGTGACACGATAAATCCTTAAATCCGTCTTAGAAGCGCTTCCTTTGGATTCCCTCGAATTTCTCACTATCTATCACTCTTGATACTGGGGCGAAGGCCGTTACTCGTATGCAGATCTGCGACCCAAACTACCATTGGTACTTCAAGCACACATCCTACCACGCTTGTCGTCCATCCGACGACCCACAGTTTCTTCGAAGATAGATTTCCAGATGACTTTAAGCCTGAAGCTGTTTGATGACCCGTGACTCAATCCTCTTATGATCCTTCTCAACATCTTAACCCTCGAAGGTGATCCATTCCCAGAATACCTACATTATATCAAATGCCCAAACGTTCCGTAGCAAATTGTTATACCATAAACCTGATTACATGTGTTTATTGTCATTTACTTTCCACCATGTCTAGTTTGTAGTTACAGTGTCCAATACATCTCATCGTTAGAGGATAATTAATGAAGCACTTTTCGGTGGGCACTAATTAGAAACACTCAGCTCTAGCGTGACAAGATGAAAATACGAATCCTTTGTGTATAAATATACGGGATACGTGATATTCCCGACAAGTGTTTCTTATTAGCGACCGTCGATTAGCTAAGTGGGTTCAATTTTCTCACCAACCGAAACTAGAGGTAAAAGGGGTGAAAATCAGGCATCTAAATACAAGCGAATGGATAATTTATGGTGCGAGGTAACCATTGTCGAAATGGCAGTTCATCCATAGTCTCCGGAGGTGCAGTAGCTCTTTCTAAAGCCTGAACCGAAAGATCTATGGTGGAGTAGAGTTATACGATGGAGAGAGACTCCTACGGTTACGTGTAAGACCATTATCTACGGACCTGCAAGACCCGGTGAAATCTTCAACATTGATTTACAAGTCTCTGAAGTTTTATCTTCGCGTCCGTCAGTCGTTCCACAGTTCACGATACGAAAACCTCAGATGATATTTCACATTCCTTTCGGGTTCTTGAAGCGACCCGTGTGTTCACATGGTCATTACGTATTACCGCAGAACATATTTTGTTCGACGTAGGTATTTGAGACGCAAGCGTTTGTGGATGTACAATGAACGCAAAATGAAATTTATCCGTACCTTTAATGTACCTGTGGCGTCAGTCAGGTTTACAACTATCCACTGTCCGAGGTAGTTATCAACGCTGGAGAAAACACGGGTGAAATCGCTAAGTGGTAACATCATCTTCAGTAATGCCTGTGAAACTGACACCACCTTGAGATGAAGGCGTCTCCGGGAAGCGGAAACACTTTGAAGGCGAAACAAATTTAAGTACGAGACTCCTGTCGGGATGCAATAAGAAGAGGATGTTTCGACGAGGCTTTTATCGAGCTAACGAGCTAAAGAAAATGCAGAGACATGTTTGTTTCAGTTTTTTCTTCACATTCCCAGTGTCTCGTACTGCAAAGTATTACTGCAGCAGGGCTATTTTCATGCTCGAAGTTGAAATTCGTGAATCGGGTATATCGAGTCTGATCTAGTTATAATTTGATTACCATTCCAAGTTCGATAAGCCTTCAAATAAGAATAGGTTATTTACCAATCAGGCATAAATTATTTTCTCTTCTCAAAAATACCAAAACTCTACGGTAGAAAAGTTCATACAAATCGTGTGTAGTTTTGGTCATTGCCGCCGAAATAAATCACAAGAAGTGATTTGGCACCGTAATTGATAAATATAAACATTGTATTTGAACTTTGAATGAATTTTCATTCAGCTTCACAAGGTACATTATAAATATAGTAATTCCAAAATGAAGGCAAAATTGCTCAGAAAAAAAAACAAAAAAAAAAGAAAAACAACACAACACCAGTAAATAATTATATGTGCTTCACTAATAAAAAGAACAATTTTCAAAATACATTAGCTCGTTGCCAGACATGAAGATTTCCTCATTTAGGAGTAACATTCAGCTTTTGTATCGCTCAAACAACATCCATAAATCAAGCATAACACTGGTTCAGTTATAATTGCGTTCATATTGATCAGATAATTTTCAAAAAGAAAATTCCATAAGCTGTATACGAAACTCTGGTTAGCATGATGCAGTTTTTATCAACAAATAGTAATGATTCATTAGAAAATACGCGTTCTATTCATCAACTGAGGATACTGTACTCCTGATTCGTCCGTAATTGTTCGAGTGGTGGTTTCAAACATATTTGTATGACACATTACAGGAATTTTGTTTATTACAAGAATTATTTTTCTAAGATAACCCTTTTCCTATTATTATTATTACACTTTTTGCAAAACGAGTGGCAAAGATTTACGAGACGAATTTATGGTGTGAATTTATGTCACGAATTTTTTCTCTCTCATAACTAACTCACGTCTGTTTTTCTCTACCACACGAAAAAAAAACCAATCGGATTCACATGCGTGACGATATTTATATGTACGGTATATTTTCGGAGTCAAAATGACAGGGATTGTGGGGTAGATTGTGTAACAAAGACTTGTTCATTGGTTTATAGTTTGTAAATTAGTTCTAAGTTAATTTAGAGTCGATAGCAAATGTTTGATTGATAGAAAATAAGTTCAAGTTTGTTGAACAACGATCTTTACACGGGATTGTTGTAAAAAGAGCCGAAGAAGCATTCGGTAAAAGATGTTGGAGAAATCGAGACGTTTTGTGAATAATAAATATAGTTATTTACGAATCCATCGAGTGCACTTGAATAGTTTTTATTTGAATTCATTATTCAATTTGCGTCGTTCCACCTCTGTTATAAAAGTTGATCGGAGAGATTCTGGCAACTTTAGTTCATCTAAAAGGAAAAAAGTCTTCCAGAGAACTAAAGACCAGGATTTAACCAGTTAAAGATTTCAAAAGTTCACAAAACTTGAGAGGAAACATCTTAAACAAATCACCAACATATCTTAATATAAATTGACAAGTCTTCTCGTATCCATCAAAATAGATAAATAACCGGAATATAAAGTGGAAGATAGAAATTCGGGAGACAACACCGTTCCATCACAAGATTACGTTACCGAGTTATCTTTCAACTTGTGAAAAACCTCGATCGATGCGATATTTACTCCAAAAAAATACTGTCCACGTAATTACCGTCTCGCATGTAAATCCAACAAGTTGTTTCTTTTGTTTTTTGATCAGACGATTAACATTATCCGTCGTATTATTAACGAATGTTCACGTATACGAAGGAGGAAGAGGTGCAAGAACGAAATAGATCATATCACGCCGAAATTGAGGGGTGTGAAAAACTGCGTGACGATATACGTTGTGGGGGACGGGGAAGCAGGGGGGAGACGAAATGACCGAAAATAGCGTGACGTAGTGTTTGAATGGTCCCTAATTGAATTTTGATATTTGGAGATATAAACGTCAACGTCGAAATCGACCAGAGCACCCGAGTAAACTGTTTAGCTTTCGGCCTGTGCACAATACCGTATTTATTTACGAAGCCATTGGAACATGTAGCTTGTTTGTAAGTAGGATCGACTTCAAATTGATTATGTTTTCATATAAATTATGAATAATCTACACTAGCTCAGTCGTGACAATTTCTCGGAATGATGTTTTGAGCAAAAATTATTACATTGAACTTTGCGAAATGGTTGGAAAATGTGTAAAGAAGTCAAACTATGTTATTCGGGGCTAAGCTCAATGTGTTGGTTGGTTCGTAATTTCCTAGCTTCTTGTCCAGCGGTAAAATACGGATGGCTTTAAACGAAAGTTATAGAACGTTCTTTATCGGCACAAATACAAAACTGACCTGATCCGACGGCAGATAAATATTTTAAAAATTTACTCTTCAAGAGTAAATGAAAATTACGGATTCGTTACGACATAAAGTTAACGATACCTTATTTCTGATGTATAAATAACCGCATAAAGTGGATACTGAAAACAATATTAACCCTAGTCCCTTACACCTATGAAAATTTCTTCAATTTTCACACGTGGCCAGTCAGGCCCCATCCAACTTTGAACTTTATTATATTACACAACATTATACAATATGCAGAGTCATAACTTGAACAAAATTCTGAGACAAAATTAAAAAACTCAAAAATAGACTCCAATAGTCTCGGCAAAAAATGATTAAAGATGTGAGAGAAATGGTTGGAGTTGAAAAAGTGAAAAAATACGAAATACTTGAAGGCGGCTCCTACAATTAGACCTTAAATTTTTTCGAATGATTGTTTATTGTCCTTGCAAAAATAACTCTGGTTCAAGTGCGTCGATTTTGAAATTGTACGTTTAATTGTACGTTAAATAAACGATTAGGGTTGAGAAAAAGTGGAATTGATACGTCGACTTTTCAGCACACGCCATGCGTCGATATCAGCGGCTGACGGAAGCGATATTGATATAGAGACCATCAAGAGTATGGCTGGTTAAGTCCGATAAATTCAAGGTGTTTGCCAAGTTTGTAATTAAACCTTTTAACAGCGATGTAAATTTCGAAAACGTAGTAATAAAAAATATTCAATAAGTCTTTACTGTCATTGTGTTAACTGACATATAAAGATGAAAAAAAAACGAATTTTCTAGTGCAAATTAAAACATAAATTAACTTCCATGGTTCACATTGACAGAACTTTTTCGTTGATTACTGTTGTTGTTGTTGTTGTTTTTTTTTTTTTTTTTTATTTATTCTCTAACTTTCAACATTTACACTTACGATCTACAGGATGAGACGACGCAACATAATTTTCAACAACCAAGCGAACTTATCTGAAGTGACGTTTGATTGGGATTTTATTGACGTCTCGTCCTAATATATCAAACCCTGCCCAACCCTGCGGAAAATGTAGAACCCCCAAATAGTATGGTTTGAAGATCAAAAAAAGAATTCATACTTATATTTATACTAATATTCCAAAATCCTGGATTTTTTTGCATTTTCAGGTGAAAAAAATACTTAAAGTATGGAATGATTAGGATTTTTCTTAAATCCATGATTGTTTATAGCTGTTATAAATAAACATGTGCAAAAAAAAACGTCCGTTTGTGAATGTAATTAGTTAACGGAAAAATTTGGTAACAAACGTATACTAGAAACGCTTGGAATTCATTGGTTGACAATCAGATATCTCAGAATGACCTTTAAATTTACAAAACTCAATGGGTAAGGGTGGTTTTCACCCTCTTTAAGGCTGCATATAGATAGTATTGGTGATTACACCTATTCTCGGCCTAAAATCGCATAAATCTCATCCAAGAACACTATCTAAAACAATGTTGATAATTCGTCCCGTTCGAGCCCCATTTTTGGAATTGTCTGTATTTTTAATAACTTTTTGACATCAAATTCGCATTCAGCGTCGAGAAGTTCGTAACAAACTTATAGTCGCACTTACGTCCAAGGTAAAAAAAAAAAAAAACTGAATTGCGTGCTGAAAAAGTTCGAACTTTACTTCGGATAAATTTGTTTGATTTTGAATTTTGTTGCAGTGCCTTTCGTTCGTTGTACGATACTCGGATGCTTGGATTTTTCAAGATTAGCGTATCGCAATCATTTGCATTTTGCACTCGTATTATACTTATAACTCGACTCCTACTCTCCAACCTGAAAGCCTCTTCACTTCATTAGACTAAGCCATCTCTCGCACATTCCGTGCGCACCTCGCTATCACGTCCTATTCTGAGAACAAATTACTTATCCAAACTCACTTGCCTGTATACTTTTTCTCCGTCTTTCAGACTCAAAACTTTGTCCCTCACAACCAAATTGATATAAGCCCATATCACGTCATCATTCACTAATCCAGATATCTCCGTTCATTGAACTACGGAGCGATATCTCGTCCATCATAATCTTACATTCGACGAAATTATACACCTCAAGATTCCCGTCATCCGTAAATGTAACAGCAGAGAACATCCCAAGGGCTCTGTATTTATTGTCGCTTGGGAATACTTGATCTTACGATTGTTTCTTGAACAGCCAATTTTTCGAGATATAATCCCCAGTTTCATGAGAATTGTTGTAAGGAGCTTTTTTATCATCCAGTAACGCTCGTTTAGAATACCACTCATCATTTTAGCTTTAGCCACAACATTTTTTCACAAGCACAGCTGATGTGCTGTTCCCTTATAATAGTAATTTTCTCGAAAACGAAGTGCAGGTGGTTATTATCGTTACGAAAAGAAACAATCTATGCGCTCTAACAGGCAACAGGCTACAGATAATGAAATTCAAACTTACCGCTATATATTTCAAGATCCTCTAACGCTCTTCCGATAGGTGCGAATGAGAAGTAAAGAGGTGAGAAAATCCTAGTTACTCGACATGGAGTCTCTGGTTAATTAACACGCAAATCAATAGACCTACCATTTAACACTTGCCGAAGTCTTACAAATTTCTCGTTCTTTCCATGAATTGAATATGTGATACTAAGCAGACAGTTTAAACTGTGAAACATATTGGTAATAATAAATTGTTGAACAAACATCGACGAACCCGGCAAGGATTTAAAATAACTTACATTTGACAGAAAAGGAGAAGAATCAATTGAGTTATGCGACCTGAAGACAAAGAGGCCTCGAAATAATCGAAATGTATGTTTTTATAATCTAAGTTCAAACTATTAAATTTAATCCTGTATACACTTTTAATCAAAAGTTAGGTATCCATAGAAAAATCAAATTTTGAATATGAAAAATATTTCTAAAACAACAAAATGCCGGAAAATGGATTATTCTACTCAAAAAATCATAACTCACTGAATTTTCAATGTTTTAAACTAAAAACAGACCGAACAATTGTTAAGATACAGATAATTAAGAGAAAAAAATTGTGGAGATACTGTGTAATGGAAAAAAGGTCTTTATTTGAGTGAGTGAAGTTTAATTTTTAGCAAAAGAGTGAATTAACAATTTTTACGATATTTCATTACTATTTATTTTGGATCAAATCAGATTATTTTGGACATTTTTCGTACGGAATGTACGGTGACGATACCGTGGTGTTAAGCGTCAGGGTTAATCTTTACAACCTGATTTTATTCGCACGTATTTACGCATTGATTTTAATTTTATTGCCGGACGAATGATAACAGATGAATGTGTATTTGATTGAGAAAATTTATCACTTTCATAAAAGATACTGAAAATATTATGTACAACTCATCTAACGGATTTTATTTCGCTGATTTCTTCTGATTATTTGATATGAAATATTAGTTAGAAAGAATCCGACACAGTGCGTACTTGTACTATCTCGCTTTTTTATAAATCTACAGTTCAAACATTGAATCGCAGGGAATGAGTGGCGGTGAAAATACGTGGAGTTGATGTAAGGTCTTGAACTACTACGCAGCCCTCCGCCTCTTCAATTGTCTGGACCCTTCCGGGCGTGGGTTTTCAAATTTTCGCACTAAAGGTCGAGACGAGTGTAAGGTTGTCCTGGATTTATGAGCGCGAGCTTGAATTTGCAGACCTGGCTGTTTGTCGTTTGGTTCAGCGGGAATAATACTGCCTGCTGTACAAAGCCGTTGAACAAATAGAAATCCCCTTTAAAACGGAGCTTTTCGCTACCTGCCACAGCTACCTAGACCGATTCTGTGTATCTCTTGATCCTTCATCAACTGTCCTCAATGACGTAGCAGGAATAACATTCTCATGGGGGTTGTTAAACAATTGGTTTCGTTACGGTACGAAGGAACCCTGGAACAAATCCGGATACTCCCTCTCCTTTTTTTTCAAGGCACTCAAATTTCACTGGACTTACAGCGAAATTTTGGAAGTACTGGCTGAAAATTCACTCGTCGATGAAAATGAATTCATTAGTTTTTAATGAACGAAGAAGGCTTGTTTGAAGAGGTCAGAGATTCCGATTTCGGATCCACGCGAAACGACGAGTACCGGATTTTGATTACGTGCCACTGCAGTACAAAATAAAGGTGCGTTAATATACCGAACGTGTACCCAAAGCAGAGTCTGAAGGGCCCGTTAAAAAAAGAAGGATCCCGCTTGAAGGGAATGGACCAACTAAAAATACCAACAATAACTGCAATACAATCGATTCGTGAATTCATGATCGCTTCGTGAAAGCTAGTCAATCGAACCGACAAGTCGCAACAAGGAATTTTCAGCAATGGGGTGAAGCTGCTGACAGCCAGAATTTCTAGAATTAAAGTTCGAAGCTTTCGAGGCGTGGGCGATCCTTTTCAAGTGACGGCATAGAATTCGGCAGAGGAAGAGAACGAAAATTTTTATCAGAGAGAGAAAAAACAACTGTGAAAGAAGAAATTTTTTCGTGTCCAGACACCGGCCCTGATACCAAATTGTGAGAAGGATTTTGTCATTCACACCGACCAAGCAGATATTAAAATAATATTCATTATTGTTATTCGTTACACCAATCGTATATTTCTCTTTTTTTTTTGTAGAAGCCGTAAAAAAGTTGATATGCATAATAGTGTATTTTGTTTATTTCTTTTGCTCATTTTCACCGTGTTGTCGATACCAGTTGACTTATAAACGAACCATCGCCGCGTAAGGTTCAAAGCTGATACTTGTCAAGCGAAAAGACATGAATTTAAGGTGACGCATTTGTGTATTGCACAACATGCTATCAGCCGATCTCGAAAACTGCTTATAACCGTTTTTGTTTGTTTGTTTGCAAGAAACGACTGGAGTTTGAGAAAAATGTCGAATTATTTTTTAATCCGGGTGTTCACCTGTACATTTATTCACACCCTAAAATATTTTGTTCTGTTTTTAGATTGATTTCGATTGATCGTGAGCCCTAATGACTCGTACTGCATTTTCAATCACTTTGGGGGCTGCTCAATGTTTACCGGCCAACCAAGTCAGGATCCGAGATGACAGCCAAGACCGATGAATTTCTTACGGTAGGTAAGTTCTTACAGAAGTGGAATAAATTATGTATCAATTTTCTATCAGCACGCGGCGATCCCTGCCAGACCTCCAACTTCCCAAGACGAGAGCAGATTCCGACACTCGAAACGTTGAGACGCGAAGAAGCCGATTAACTTATGATTCTACCAAACCCCAAGGGTGGGGGGGGGGGGGGGGAGGAGTAAGGACGGGCATTTTTTATCGCTAATCTCCAACTCCCAAACAATACCATGCATGCTATAAATTACGATGAAGTAAATGGCTGTACGATTAAGAGAAATGTTTCAGTTTCTACGTACATCTTTCGGAAACGAGAACTTTTCAAAGTGGTACATTTCATTTTTTAATCCACTTTCCTCAGCCTGACTGATTTCTCATCGCGAAAGAATCACATCAAAAATACATTTCTCCTTATTTTGAAAGGTGGATTAATGTAAAATTCGTGATCCGAGGAGGTCAATAGAAGAAGATATTCGTCGGGAAACGTGATTGACAATTTGCAAAAATTACATTGCACTTCTACGACTTTTCCACGAGGCCCAGCTAGCCATCATCAAGGAAAATTGGCTATCCTAAGCGCTTATGATGTTGGACGCTGGGCTCGGTCGAAACATCGTAAAAGTGTAAATTTGTGCAAGTTGCCAATCAATGATCTTCTCCGACGAACGTCTGCCTTTTTGAAAGGTAGGAAAGTTTGTCTGTTTATCAGTTTGTAACGATTTCCTTAGACAGATATTGATTTCTCTAAAACTACAAATAATTACATATATGCAACGAGATAATTGGTCAGCTCTATAAGTTTATTTTGTTTATCCATTGAAGAAAGAATCGATAACAGGAATGTATATTTGTCGATTGACGGAATATTATTACTAATTGTATTGAATTGGGAAATTAAGATTTTGGACAGTTAAAAATCAAATGTATATGCTTATCTTTTAGAAGCGTCAAATGTTGCAGCTAAATTGTCTTAATTGTCGTGTGAGTCGTCAGTAGGTATTTCCAATTGTGTTATTCAGTTTGCAAAATTTTTAATTACGAGAGAAGTACATAAATCTATTTCCCAGCGAGGTTTGAAGAAAGACGACGAAAGAAACTTCGTGTGGAAATAATATATTTAATAATACTTTATAATTCTGAGTCGTACATGTGTTCCCTCTTCGACCGATACTAAACAACTGACTAGCCTGACATAGTTTTAGCGCAAGCTCACCAGTCACTCATAATTCAGCGCCACATGTATACTATATGTAACCACACAAATTCTTAGAAGCTAAGGATTCGGAACAATGCCACAGAGTCACTGACGAAATGAAGCGATGTCATGTGAAATTGTGCGATATCACGATTGTAGCTTACATAACTGCACTTCATCGCTGAAAAAGTGCTTGCTTGCAGTTTTCAGCTCAACGCCGTCTAGCGCTAGGAGAAGAACGAGACAGTGGAAATTCATCGAATCACATTCCAGTCTGCTCGAGTAAGCACAACGAGCAATTTTAAACCAATCTGGAATAAATCAAGAAACAACCCGGAACCCCAGCGGGCTTTAAGCTCAACGAAAATACTAGTGACAGGATTTAATTTCAAAAGAAAATCAATATTTTTTTTTCGAAAGGTGTAGCTATCGAAAGAAATAAAGATAACGAATTGAAAACACAACGAAAAATGCCAAGTAATTCAACCTCCGCGTTTTACAGATACATTCCGAGACTTTGTACCACCAGATATTCGAACAAAGTTAATACTGGAGGTGGTGGTTCTATCAATACTGGTTCAGGATCGTTCCACCTCTACCATTCGCAGGCACATACATACAGAACCTAGACTTTCGGCGAGTCTGGGTTTATAGATATTGAACTACCATCCAAACTAACCTGGCTCTGACAGCCTGGCTATTTATGTCTCCCACCACCATCTCCGCAACCCCCGTCAACCTGTGACCTCGGAACGACATTCGCACACACCCTCCTGCATTCCTTCCATATTTGTTCAAGGTACCCCGATGGTCGAGAAATTTTTAAGAAAATTTCTCTCCAATACTGTCTTCTCCCCGTGTTTCACCATTCCATTTCATTCCATTTCATTCCATTCCATTCCATTCCATTCCTGTATCTTGAGTGTTCCATCTATCCCCTTTTCACTTTTATTTCTCATCCTTTCGATACTTCGTATACCAACGAATAACATACACGTACGAAACACATGCCCACGCACACCGGAATCGACTTAACAGGTGTAAATATCTGTTTGCTTCGTTATTGTTATCTGCGCTTCGCTACCCACCGTTGTCAACACCTCCAGATATACGTCGTCGTAAATTTGGCGGACTATAAGTTTACAGATAATCAATAGACGACGGTGTGCTCCGTACGTACCGCAGGAAATCGAACCTTTTGTGCACAAGTTTAACTAAGTGACCATGTAGGTACGCCGTTTGGACCGCAAGCCGCGGCTTTTTCGGTCAGAAAATTACTTTACCTATATCGAAGGTAACTTTGTCGAGTACGGATGAACAATTTATGATCGAATTTGACGCAACCGACGAATGGCCACGACTCGAGGATTGGTACAGTTTACTGGCTTGTAGGTATCGCGGTGGAATCAATTAATAATCAAATCCTTCAACTGACTCTAGGATGAACTACTTTGCAGGACAGTTGAACAAACGAAGGCGGTGTACGTGTAACTACATAAGCTCGCGACGATAACTAATTCAGAAACTGTTGTTACGTTGGAGGGTGAAGGCAGATGTGTTTCCTTCTAAAGTGCCAACTATACATGCGTACTGAAGTTGCACGGTGCCCTTGGGAAGGGACTGAGCTAACTAATCTTGACTAATTAGTCACCACGATAAATATAAATTACCACACGACGCCGGTCTAGCTGTCTAGTAATCTAAAGTTGCTCAATTTTCAGGGCGGTCTGTCTGAGGATTCTAAGATATACATGGCACGCTACGCGTCCATTCTGCATGAATTGAACACCCTCGGAATTTCTCAAAACGACCGTCACATTATACGTAACACACTGCGTATAAACACCGGTTCTTGAGAGTTGCTAGTCGGAATTATTAGCCCATGTATATGTATATGCTCGTGTAGAATGGACGTGTTGCATGTCATGTATATCTTAGAATCCTTAGACAGACCACCCTGAAAATTGGGCAACTTTAGATTTGGCGAGTAATAGAAGGTAACGCAACGATTTCTTTGTGCGCTTTTATTTTTCTAAGTTGAAAACTTTGATTGAATGCGTGTTTCGAAGCAGTTATTTCAAGTTGCAATCTTGCCGTTGATTACAAGGAATCACATTTCACTTTTATGGTCTTTTCATAGATCTGAATGTATGTTTTCCGGCCGCTTTTACTTCGATATCAGATCTTCAAGTTGTTAAACAATAATTCAGAACCGACGAAAACTGTTGATTATTTTAATTAATTCAGTATCGATTGCGGCAAAACACTTGGTAGGGTTCGAAGTATAGAATAATAACAAAGAAAATACCAGCGTTTTACGGTCAAAAGTTATGAAAGAGGCTGAAATTATTGCTTAAATTGCGTGCAATTGTGTTTGGTGAGTTTTTCTTTCTTCATTTTCTTTATCATTTCCGCAACATACCGTTACGTCTCCTGCGTGCTTCCATAAACCAGCGTCAAAGTTTTTCAGCTGACGCTTCTTCGCATTCCATTTATAAATCAGCTTTCCATAACTTGCTGCCACGCGCAAACATAATCAAGTATGATTGTTTTTATTTGATAACCTCGTTGTTTTTATTGATTAAGTTAGTCATTTTACTCTTCTTCAAAATTCTCTTTTCTTTTGTATTTTGTATTTTTATTTCATTTCAATTTTATTTTTTATTTGATACCTACTGTTTGTTTTTACTGTACAATCCATATATTTTACTATTGAATTTACTTAATTTTTCCTGATGTATCCTTCATTTTGTTACTTTGGTTTTATTGTTTGTTTTCTTTTTCTTTGTGTTCTCGTTGCGTAGTCCTTAGGGGATCGTAGTGTCCGAGGACTTATAACAAACCCGTTTCTCACTCTCTCCCTCTGGTAATATCTCTGAGAAGCATGTCGCGGTGAATTGTTCTTCAGTACAAAGTCTCGCTGAAGTACACAGTGAATAATGACTTTAACAATTTTGTAACGAAAAGTGCCTGTGAAAAAGTATCGGCACGATCATGAAATAAAATGTGAAATTCTATCTTAAAAAATTATCGTGACTCTTCGAAAACGTAAGGTACGTCACAAACCTTATCGACGAAGCTATAGCCATTGAAGATTGCAGACCGAGGAGCATCGCAAAATTAAACCAGATAAGTTGCCACCAGCGGAACGAATTTCAACTTGAAATATAACAAAAGTAACGAGAGATTTGATTATATGAACGAAAAACAGCAGGGACAACTTGAAGTAACGAAAGACGATAAGCATTGCAAGGGAGGGCGGGACAGGCGTCATAACACGTGATACAATGCATCAATCACGAAAGTGTAAGTGACGTTTAGTGTCTTTTACCGGCCGCCGCCAGCCGCTTGAGTCGCATTATACATGAAGGACGTTTTTTCGCTGCTGGACAAAAAAAAAGAAAAAAAAAAGATTCGTCGTTTCTGCTGTAATTTTCCATCTAAATAGTTTATGTGACATTGATATAACATTGTAACATAATAATTTGGACACAGGTGTTAATGTCCGCAGAGGTTAGTACACCAGCAGATAAGAGCATGATTTTTCGATTACCGCTTATATTTCTGTCACAATTTTTGTTTCTGTTTTTAATTAGCTACTGGGGTAGTGATAAAGATGGGGTAATACTGTTCAACATTAGAATTACCGAAGTTAAGTCGATGTTGTTTTTATCAAAACCAGTCGAAATGACTGGCCTTCAAAAAATCGTAATAATAGCAAATGTTTATGTCGATATTATATAGTTCTAGTGTCAAACGGTATCCCATCTTCCCCCAACCCATATTCGGGTTTATTTGTCTGTATGCCACTGTACGTGAAGTGTGCAAGCCAAACTAATAACGAAAGTTCATGGGTATCCCACGTCACCTACAAGCGTATGTGTCCTTTTTCCATTTTTTCATTTTTACAAAGTTACTAATGAAAATTGATTCAAACGTGAATGCCAATTGTAGGACCGATTGACAGAGATCACATATCTCATTAATGTAATACTCAAATTATAAAAATAATGTCTTATTAATCCTGGAAAGCTTAATGTCCCCATCATGCTCCGCCCTCATCTATGTACGATTTAACTTGAAGAAAAACGATTCACGCATACAATTTTAACTTTACACGCACTTTATCGAACTGATGCTTGATATTTCCATGTGAGTGAATGATTGAATGAATGATCGGATGCATGCTTATATAACGTAACGTAATAAAGACGATTTCAAGTTCGAAAAGATCGTATAAATAAATTAATATTAAAAAATAAATAAATTCGCCGTTCTGCAAGTATTGAAAATTATACCGATACTTTATTTGATTATTAAAAATATCAAGACTATGGGAGTAGATACTATTGATGTACTAAAATCCTGAAAGTATCGTACCTCAATTTCAACTGGTTTTTGAGAGAAAAAAAACTAGTCAATTAAATAAATTTTTCTCAGAATTGAGTTGATCGATTTATTCGAAAATTGAATACGATAATGCGGGAGTCCAGAGGTTTCCAAAGACATAATGGACAGATTTTTAACTTGGTAAATTAATAACAAAAAAAAGTTTCTTCTTAAATTTTTGTTTTCCACTGTTATACGTTTCGAGCAAACTCATGAAATTATTATTTTTCCATTTCCTATAGATTTTGTAATAACTTATATTGTGTACGAAATTTTCGTTACCCGTATATTTGCAAATTTTACTCCCATTTTCGTATAAATAATATACTTAAACGATTCGCTCAAGTGGGAAGTTTGGGAAAAGTTTTTATCAAAATGTATCTTTAATAATTTTTAACACGAATAATATTTCGCAACACGGTTATTCTGACAAAACGGTCAACCCAATAGTGCAATCGAGAAAATTACAAGTCTGTACCCATGTGGTCGGTAATACCGCAAAAAGGATTGGAATCCTTATCCAACTATTGCTTCTTCCGGTCTAGCGCATCTTGCTTCGCGTATAATCTCATGATATTTTTTCTGCTATTATATTTCCTACGTGCTGAGCATGGAAAATGTTATCTTTAAAAGCACCCACGTAACTCGGATAAATCTAGAAGGTCTTTTACCGAAAAATTATACTTTCATGATGTGACTTCGCACAGTATTACAGCTGCTTACTCTACATGCAACGATCATCATCTTTGCACTATCTGACTATTGGATAATATGTCTTATTGTAAGAAAGTTGTATTGGAATGTTTTTTCACAAATATTTAAACCAATTCGTCACCATTGACGGCATTGAAGTTAAGGGATTGAAGAAGA
Source organism: Neodiprion pinetum (assembly GCF_021155775.2). Classification (NCBI taxonomy): domain Eukaryota; kingdom Metazoa; phylum Arthropoda; class Insecta; order Hymenoptera; family Diprionidae; genus Neodiprion; species Neodiprion pinetum. The sequence goes on from NC_060232.1 coordinate 12,502,015, forward strand.
TTTATTATGGACCTCAATAATATGGAAGAAGGAAAATTTGAAATGGGTGGAAGAGATTTAGAGGTAACGTTTCGACTTAACGGTATTGTGAAAAATTGTGCCTTAATGTAATCGATGTTATTGACAAACGAGAAACCTCTAGATTAAAGCAGCTTCAATTCAAATCAGATTGATTAAATGTCAAGAAGCTTTAAAAGTATACGAAGAATTGCATGTCAACTCAGAAAACGGTTGACCGTGAAATTCTTTATTCGTACAAAGGACTTCCGAGGGATCGGATGAGCCCTAAGAAGTATTATTATTTCTTTAGTAACTCATGTTACGTTTTGCATTTTGTAATAACCGGTCAACTATGTAGGGGCTTGAACTTCTTTATTTGAAATTTGTAACGGAGAGATTTATTAACGACCCAATGAATTCTATTTCATCTTTAGTTTATCACATACCGAAACATAAATCTGAACTTCACTCATATTTTGTTTTATTACCATTGCTCCATCGTGACCTGATTTCACTCAACCTAACTTTACTCACAATTAGCCTGGTTCAACTACAGTGAAACCCAATGCATCAGACCCATCCTCTAGGTTCAAATCTTCCGCACTTCCGTTGGCTCCCCCCTTCGCTTTGCTTTCGCCTAGCGTTTGGCTATATTCCTTGACTTGATTTACATGCCTTTTCCACACTTCTTCTTCTCCTTTCAAATTCGTTGCTGGTATCGCCTTTTCCCCGCGTACATAGTTTCAGATTTTATTTCCTTGATATCCTATTCATTCTTCTTGTGATGCTTTTGGTCGTTGTCCGGAGAACCAATTTCGTAACTCTCCACCTAATCAGTTATTCTCGCATGAACAACAACGTTTCTGGACAGCCTTGTCCGGCATTGTATTATATGTAGGACAGCGATAACTGTGGCATTTCCTAATCAGTAATGCGTAGACTTTGTCATAACAGTAAAAATAAGTAACATCGTGTACTCGGACCATAAGGACTGACTGTAGCAGCTTCAGTTGTTTGGAACGCAGGGCACAAGGCAAGACATCAGATGAGAAAAGAAGGCGATGTAGTTTGCTTTAACTTTTCATTGCATCTTCAGTGAGGTCGAGAGAGACACCGATATACATTTTGTTTCAACTTCTACGTGCAATCTGCAATCAGCAATCTGTGACCTGGAAGATTCAAGAAAAACGTCCACTCCATTTTCGTAAGCTCTACAGACAATTCTGGGGAACGACTTACAGATAACTTTACGTGCTTACGCCACCATGATAACCAAAGAATGCAATCATACGTGCATTGTGCATTCTGTCTACGGAACGCCCCGGCCTCTACTGTTTTCAATGTCATCATCGATGTTGACCATTCTCCGCTACCTTACACGCAAGGTAAACAGTGTACTGCTAATGATGCTGTAGCTTTAGCTACGACTACCGGAACAGATTCAATAGTACGGTCAAGTGAAGTTATTGACAACCTGCTGATGATTGGGGATCAACTGTATATTTACAGTATATTCGAGCGTGACAAAGTATGACCTGAAACAATTTATTAACCGCATTTGGCTGTATCTGAATTATAATCAAGTCGGATTGTGATGGATCCAGCAATCAACAAAAAAGTCTCCAAGAGATTCTACACGGAAATAATTCATAACAAGCTGAATTTTGGTACAAGTTGCACATTTGGGTATGCAATATAAGAATTGTGAGGTATCCGTGAAAATTTGCTTCTGGAAGCCAGGAATGACGTAAAAGTACTTGAAAAAATGGAGTTTCCGGTGGCTGACGACAAATAGTTGTTATTAACTTTATATATTTTGAGTTTCCCTACAAAATTGTTGTTGAGACGAATAAGTTTTGAGACAGAACCGTCCGAAAAAGGGCCAAAATTGGAGAACCCGTAAAGCGTGAGAAGATTACAGTGTTTTACGCGGATTGAGCAAGAAATGACATGAAATTTTCTATCGATTTTTGGAAACGTATCCATTAGTCAAATCTGGTTCACGCGATATGCCAGAAAACACAAAAAGGTAGTTTTGGGTAATATTTCAAGCAACTGGCGACTGCCAAATTTAGTATCTTCAACAGTTTTCAAGCTTTCAAAGACTAGAGAAACGCTTTTTGGTAGGGTGTTTTATTCCTTATGGAACGTAATCAGGATATTTTGAAATTGGATGAAATTGCTCGGCGATTTGTATAAATATAGCTTCGGATACGGAAAATTAGGTCAGGTAAATGGTACAGGAATGAAAATAAGATGACGAAACGACGAACTGATGCACTACCGTCTTTACCGATTATCCTACATTGAGGGTGAAAAGGTTAAAGAAATCGTTGCTGAGTGAGAAGCCAGTGGCATTGTTCGGAAAAGCCATTCATCGAATGCCAGCCCCATTTCACTGATAGGTGAAAAAGACTCGTATGAGGTTCGCATGTACGTAGATTATCGAGGGGCGAATAAAACGATAAAATCTGATAAATTACACTTACCGAACATTGAAGAACAACCGAACCGACTAAATGGGATATCGTTTTTTATATCATTGAACCTTAAGTCGGGGTTTTATCAAATTCTGATGGCTAATGATTTGCAATTAGTAAGAGTTCCAGCATTTGTTACACCAGACGAGCATTACGAATTTATGCATATGCATTCTAGCCTCAAAAATGTCTCTGCTGTATTTCAGAGGGCCACAAGTAGGGCTCTCAGCTAGCTGAGATTCATCACTGCTTTAGACTTAACTGAAACCAAACAACTTGCAGCAAAAACAATAAACGGAATCCATGCTCTTTGAATACATGAACTAGAATCTAACCAGTTTTTTACCACTTTTGAGGCTGTGATAGCGATTCTTTATGGTGATTTATCGGCGATCTGTATCGAAATAAAAAATTGTATTCCCATTTATTTTTGTAAGTCGTGCTTTACAAATTCTATACGTGAAATGTTACCGATGTTATTTGGCCACTTAGCAGGCTCCTGCCAATCAGTATTTTATATTGCATTCTTTTCACAGTCTCAATAGGCTTAGAAACATCTCTTGTCCGGCAAAAGAAATCGTTTTTCTTCGCATCACGTTACAAACCAATTCAATTCTAGACAGTATCGTCGAGTAAGATCGATATCTTCTGTCAAAATTTTATTCTTCTCATAAAATGGTTCCTTTATTTTTCATGAAATTGTTTCCTACTGCATTATCTGAAGTCGTGTTAATTTGAGATTTTTTATTCAGCCGTTTCCGACCTTATCGCGGGAGTTTGTCGGGACAGAAAGACAAACCGATATACAGATCGACATTTTTCTAAAAACCTGTTTTTCGGATACAAGACGACCCGACTTTAGACGAAGTCATTTTTGAACAAAACCAATAGTTTTGATCCCATTTTATCATAGATGATGAGAAGTAAAAATATGGTGCAAAACAAGTAGTCTTGTGTAATATTGGTTGTAAAATTAGAGTTAAATAACGGACAAATATTTCCTACGATCTCGAAAGCCCAGCAGTAGTCCAAGCACTTGACGCATACCGTATCCACTTATTGGGAATCAAAACCGCAGTAAAAAAGAACATTTAGCCTCGGGATGCCTGATGAACGGTATACACTGAGGACTACTATTTTTGCATAGTATTTAAGCCAGGACTTAAGGTGCGGTATATTAGTAAATATTACCGCCAGAGAATGAATTGAACTAAGGCAAATACAAGACCGTGATATAGATTTTGTGCAGAAAATACTCAAGACAGGTGAAGTAGAACCAGAAACCAAGAAGTGTTTTGAGACGTTTGATTCAGCCTTTGCATGCCACTTATTTTTTTTCGGTCCCGATAACCAATTGGCGAGAACTTTATTTAGGGAAAATCGTATGAGTTAAACACTTCTGAGATATAGTCAAATAAAGATCGTCTTCTCTCGAAGAACATGAGCTTAATAGGGTCATACTTTAGGAATTCTCAGACCCCAGTGTGGCATGCAAGGGTTAAAAGTTTTCGTTATTTTCAAACGTTCGAGACAATGAATAATTGAGTAAGTACCTCGCGTGACACGATTTGATTTTTGAAATATATGTCGTGACAGGTATACAGTGAGACACGAGTTAGCAAATAAAGGCAAATATACAGGGTGAGGAAAGAACATGGAAACCGCAGGAAATCTCACGGGGTTCGGTAAAAAAAAAAAAAAAAATTACCAAAGTCAAATTTTAAGTAATTTTTAACAAGTGATTACACTCCCCTTACTATAGTTGTTTTGTCATTACTGTTTTCAAATCTATCAATTGCACAGTAAGCTCAATCTACTTCAAGGAATATTAACTCCAAATGAACAACAGTTGACCTATTCACTCATTTTATGTATGATTTTATTCTCGATGAATGAAGTATGAATGCTTATTTGATTGTGTTCCGAATTCAAGATATATATATACAAAAAAGATGGAAAGAAACTCAATTGAAATACAAGGTTACGATCGGCTGATTGCTAATCATAAATTTATTTGTTTGTTGCTGTATTTTACTTATTATTTCAAGATTAGGCATAGATACTTTTTTTTGTTTAAGTTTCACATAATCCATTTATACAGTGTGACCAACTATATACGTCGAATGCAAATGTGAATCATTTCAGACGCAGTCCAAAAATGCAGTTCGAAATAAAGCCAACAGGAGCACAAACAAGAAATTTTGATTTCATGGTTAAACGTAACTCATCAGCTGGAATTGGGATGATTCACAATATTTTAAACAAACAGGGAATATCAGAAGGATTTTCTTTGATGTATAAAAGATCAAGGAGATTATAGATCGTGTACTCAACGTTTGCTGGAGCAGTACTGGTGATATATAGAGATTCACGATCTCAAGAAAGTTTTTATCATTTATAAGTATCAACAGCACAAATAGCATGGTTAAGGGAGAAATATAATGATGACGACTGAAACTTTTGTACCTACATTAATGATCGAAAATCCGAAATTCACGAGATACGAATTTTAAGATAAAGAATGACGAGCGTACCGAAGTTGGGAGAATATACGTGTTTTTGACGTCATCCAACCTTTCGGCATTTCGGCCATTCTAGTCTTTGGTCAGTCGTTATTGATAAATTCGGATTCGTAGATTTTTGACAAAGGCACGAGTCTGACATTGGAAGAACCAACTTTTTGACTCTTCGTTATTTTCGCAATTCAATATTTTGCCCTTCGTGATCTTGGCCATTCTCAAAAAAAAAAAAAAAAATGTTGGTATAAATTTATTTATACATTTTTGCGTTCTCAATTTTTATTTTTCTACAAGTCATCTTTTCGCATTTATGGTCTCTTTCTGCGTTTTCATCCGTTGGTAATTTGACTTTCGGGATTTCGTCTCGTTGACTTTTTGGTCTTCCGCATATTTGTACCCCACCCGGAAAAACAAGTAGAACAATACAGCGCCCTGGCCTCGACGGACCCCGACAAGGTATAATAGCCCAGAGGCTGGAAACACAAATCACGAGATCTCAGAGGCCGTGTCAGTCCCTCCGAGCCCTTTTCTCAGCTTTCGGTTCCTGAATAGGAACGTATGACTGTCCTCTGCTCCCTTGAGGAGCTTGTATCGCTTTCTCGTTTTATGCGTGTCCAGAATATTTGCAGCCCCAAGATTCAGGAGTTATTCACCCAAAGCCAGGATTACGCGGAAACCGCTTTGCGCCCTGGCTTTATCCATTGACTTATTCGCATTCAGACGAATGACTGCTCGCGATAGAGAAAGTTGGCGAAATTGAAACAATTAATAACGAACAACTGTTGAGCGAGAGTATTTCGGTAGTTAGACATTTTCCAACGCAGGCACAGAGAGAGGAACAATCTTCTTGGATTACTAGGATAAACCAACTGACCAACTAAACCAGCTGCGGAAAAAATTCCGTTTTGATGTTTGAAATTTTTTTGTTTTATGAATTTTTTTTTTTGTCTGCAATTAATCGTTTCAATAAGACCTGGGTGTGGGATTTTTGAGGTCGCTGATAACGAATCTGGAATCAGATTTTCAAAATTTGAGATGGCGAATTTAATATGGTGAACCAAAACATCAAAAATATCGCTCCAGCTTTGAAATTTTGTAAATGGGAATTATCGGGGGTACTGATAATGAATTCGATATTCAATTTACAAAATTCAAAACAGGAGGTCCAATTACTCATCAGCGAAATCAAAAACCCCGATATACAAAATTTCAAAGTTAGAGCGATATTTTGGATTTTTGATACGCCATAGTGACCTCGCCACCTTGAATTTCGAAAACCTGAGTTCAGATTCGTTATCAGCGACCCCAAAAACCCCGATGTACGAAATTTCAAAGCTAGAGAAATATTTTTAATTTTTTGGTCCGCCGTATTGGATCCGCCATTTAGAATTTGGGAATTTCGATTTCAGTTTCGTTAACAGCGACCTCAAAAACCCCTGGATACAGAGTTTTGATATATTGCTCGACAGCGCCTATATTTAGGTTTTCCGGCGGCCTAAAGGTTAATGGTTCAAATATGTACAGTATTTTTTTTTTTAATTTTCAACGTTTGAAGCCATACAGAATATTACGGTAACCGGTAAATCAAACCTGTGAAACGCCGGTTAATAATTCTCTTTAGACAAGGAGTTAAAAAGTGGGGACGGAAGAGTGTCGTTCATTTATTCCATGAGTAAGCCGGCGTAAAGTGGGATCCGTTGGAAAATGACATGATTATTGTTGTTCAAATTACATTTTTCTATTCCTATTTACTTCCAGCAATCAACGAAAACAGTTCACTCTCTACACCTCAAAAATATCTGGTCCAACTTTTGACCTGCTGTACTTCCTCGTGGTCTTTTGTATACTTCTTCTTAAGATATTCTCACGGAATGCAATGCATCTGCTTAGCATCAAATAACAGCTCGGTCGAAGAGGAGGTGGCTACCTAAAAACACTTTTAACAACACCTTTAACATGCGAAAACTTGAGCACACCTACATGGGTCGTAAAAGGGTCCCCAGAAGTAGCGCCTGACTTCGGGAAGCATCGTTCCCAGATATTAGGGCACGTTATCGTAAACGATCCGTAGTACCTCATACATGAGATGAGCAACAGACGAAGACAAACTTCGGTAGTTACTAGTTGGCTTCGAGTATAGGAAAGCGTGATCGTAAAACTATCCCACTTTCTCAACCCATATATACGAGTGAAGGCATCGAATCAGATAAACCTCAAAATGACCGTTTTACAAGCTAAAGGGATGGCTTACCGATGTTCAACGGTAATAGCCGAATAAAATTTGCAAAGAACATCTTAGGAAATTGAATAACATATCATAACTCACTGGATTTCATCAAACCTTTCGCATAAGCGGCTCAGGGAGTCTAGTCTTTCCCTAAATTGCTTCGGCTGCATGTTGCAACTCAAGCAGTTCAATTCATTATTATGCACAACAACTTCTGAGACGGTATAAAGTTCTGTTATCATTTTCGGAATAGTCGATATTCGGAATAGACTTATTGTTTTAATGATTGCGTATTGTTATTTGCTACTGACGAACTTTAATATGCGTCAATGCCACTTAAAACTGAATATAATAACATGATAGAATACTGAAGATTGAATCGCATTTTTACGGATTCAAGGCAGTTTTATTAACGGTTAGATGTGTTCAAAAAGGTGTCAAAAATAACTATACGTTCAAATTATCTAAATCGTGTTGTTAAAAAGAGTATTTGTGTTTTTGCGATACTGAGTTAAAAATTGAATGCAGTTTTGTTGGTTGGTGACAGTGGGAGTGTGAAGGTATCATGAATAGAAGTAGGAAATTGTTAGTTTGTGGTTGCGTTAGTAGACACGGTGGTTTGATTACAACACCTGTATTGGTGAAATTTCAGGGATAGGGGTTCTTATTGAACGTGTAGCTTGGAAGTTTTGTCGCCAAACGTGGTCGCGAGGTTGCAGCGAAGAAAGAATACAGTGCTCCCCCCCTAAGATTTCAGACTCGGGGCTCTGGTTCCAGGAAAAATATCTTAGAGAGGTATCCCCTCTACTCTTAAAAGGTGGGGTGTATATGTAGACAGCTGACTTATAGTAGCGGCTTACGCGCATGCGCAAGTAAACAACACTGAGTATAGTGGGGAAGCCGAATTGCGGGGAAATGATAGTAAAATGAGGGGAAGTAATATCTTACAGAGGGATATCTTAGGGGGGGAGCACTGTATTGCGCAAATGGTTTTCAGGGAAGAGGAAAAGGGTCATATATAAAAGTGAAAGGTTTGAAACCTCGGTTTAAGGACTGCGTATGCTGATCTACAAATGGTCCTTAGACATTGTAGCTCATACGAAATGTTTCAGAATGATCGACAGTTGTTTTTGATCAATGTCTACAAGTTTGACTCGGTGGACAAAATAAGAATCGCAGAACTTTCTTATTGGTGTATCACGATTGAATCAAGTGGAATATAGGACGCAACACTGTCTTCAATACAACTGAATTCATTGATTCAGGTTCATCTTTCGAACGAAGTTACTGATAATCAAGTTTTTTTGAGTTCAGCGATACGCCATTAAAATTAATTTAAACCAATGACTAAATGACAGTAATACCTTAAACCAGTGACGATAACTCTGGTTAAGACATTTGAATTCGTCACTCTCTATTGCATTTCACGCCTCTTCCTTTAGATTGACTTATTAGTATCTTTATTCTTCACTGATGGCGCACAATTTCAAAGCCAAAAAAGTTTCCTACTTGCGTGTCCTATGTACGAACAAACAGGATGCTGAAACATTACTGTAACTTTTTACTATATTAACCAAGTCGTGAATACGGTGCACGTAATTAGAGTTACAATGCGTAGAGGTAAAAATCATTGTTTTTACTGTACATCTCATCGCAAAGATATTCAAAATGTTTACTATTTGACGATTGTTAAGTGTTACCGTGATCACAACATTTTATACCGTGTTGGACCTCCAGCTACATTGGACCGTTCTTTAGGAAGGTATAGTGCAAAATTTGTAAGTGCGGAGGAGTCCAATTTACCTGGAGGCCCAATATTTACCCTGATACTTTTCTCTACTAAAGCTCACCCAAAGCTCTATTTAGTTGATTGTCTTCAGCTACCTCTAGATAATGATATAGTGGAAATGAGCACAGGATATTTGCCATCCTGCTCCCTGTTACTCATTCTGATTCATGATGAAACTGGTTGAAATTCAACACTGTCTTCCTCCGTACACCCACGATGAAAATTTGAAAAAAAACAACCCATTTTGAACAAATTATTTTTGCAAAAGACTTTACGTTCTTTTCTAAAAATTGCAAGACGTTATGGGGGAAATATTGGAAAAGTTTTAATTGCGAGGATTATCGGAAATCACCCTGCACTGGAAAATGGAGTGCAGTGGAAGCAGATACAATCTCAACTTCACAAGAGAATTTCTGAAGAATAACCGAGATCAAATGCACTTCTAGTTTTAATCACTCACAATCAGTGAAAACTAGTTTCACCTTTCGTATGATGGAAATTCGTAATGAATGTTGAAAGTTTAGTGGATCTGTATTACCTATTTTTACGACGTACAATTATCATGTCTCACGATTTACAGATTTAATCAAGATGAAATTTTTCATCGAATTATTCTGTTGTTATAAATCCCAATGGTAGTTTGTTGAAATCTCAGATGAGATAGTTAAAATTGTGATTCTACGGAGCACCTGAAAATGGATTTCGTGGTGGAAGAACCACTGCTTTCATTAATGGCATGACAACTTTTTTTTATGGCATGCATACTATTCTGATCAATTAGAGTTTCTAAACGGAATGGCATAATTGTCCTAAAGTTTTCCCTAATGGGAAGTAGTAGAAGTCTTGGGGCGAGTTGTTCTTATGATAAGTCGATTTCATCTCGTTCGTATAAGTGTACGTACCTAATTAAAGTAAAATGATTCTGTTGCAGCTACATAACTTACAAACATAAAAAGAGATTAGTCATTCTCTAAATAAAATGCAACTCTCGCGTCTGGAACATTGCTGCTAAAACAGCTTTTCTAACTACATCACAAATAAAGGTACACTATGATCAAATTCAACCTACTGAAGTGGCTTTCAAAAGGCGACTGTGAAAGCTTTTCAGCAACTTACAGAATGCTTGTATGGGTGATGGAAGCATTTCTTATAGAGTTTTACAATGGGAAAACGCAGTTGGTCACGTGCGCAACTTAATACATTATAGAAACGTCGACAGATCTCAGCATGTGACCATTGTTACTAATCTTTTGATGACTTTTATTTCTGCAATTTAGTTATTCACTGCCTTTGGCAGCAAGCCTGCCTGAACAACAACAATTTTATTGTTCACATCCCGAGTATTTTTTTTCAAAACACAATTTCATCTGTGGCAAGATTCAATGATACATTAGTGAATACTATTGTATCAGTGCTGTGCTTGACGCGGGTCCGTCAAAAAACTTCATACTCATCTCTCAATTTGTTTTTAAACGCTGCCATTTCATCTCTAACTCACTTCTTCTCTTCCTCTCTCCCTATGATTATGAAGAATCAAAATCTCAGCCCCGAATGATACAACACACGTACAGCGTTTAGAAACCATACCGGCACGCCACGCGAAGCGTAACATACTCATTGATTTACAAAACTGTCAATTCAGTCCACAACGAATCGTATACCGTGGATATAAGTATAACCCTTTTTGTCGCAGCGTCTTATATATGAGACACCTTTTTTAAATCGGTTATCCAAGATTTGCATCCAACTTTTTGGCTATTGATGTCATTTTTGTTTTGCATAATTGGACTTCGAAGATGTCAATGTTGATGTTTTGAAAGGGATTATGATTATGCCGCGAGTACAGTGAGAGCTAGAAATAAACAAAGTGTTGAAAATGCCTGTTTTTACAAAACAAATGTAATGACGGGAAAGTTATGAGGACTAGAAAAGTGAAATTCGATAATCTTAGGTTTTTGTTGCTTAAAACCAATCTGACGTAAAAATTTCAAAATTGAAAATAGCGGATCCAAAATGATAAACTGAAAGTATACAAATTATTTTAATTCGCTTGAAATTTGTTACTCGGGGGCTTTTGGGTCGCTGAAAACGAACTCGACGTCACAATTGTGAAATTCAAAATGGCGGATCCAATCGTATATATTTGGTGACCCAAATAACCCCTGAATGTGCATTTTCAAGCCATTCCGATTATTTTCACATTTTCAGTCCGCCATATTAGATCCGTCATTTTGAATTTTGAAAATTTCTCAGAACTCACCTCATTTTCGAAATCAACTACCTCGAGAACCCTTATAAACCCAGTTTTAAGGAATTTGACTTTAAGGAAAAATGTATGCTTCAAAGTGATAATGAATAGGATAAAGAAATGAGAAAACACTAAGCGAAAATAGAGACGATGTTAAAGGCATGCACACCGCAAAACAAGACAGAGGCTACAGAGCTTTTCTAAGTTTAGCAAAGTAGTTCGGGCGTTTCTATGAAAACCCCAGTCACGTACTGGACCCCTTACACACGCTTTTTGAAGACATGTATAGATTCGAGTAGAACAGGGATTGCCAACAAGCATTTAAATCGGTGAAGGAAGGAATACTATCAGAAACAATCTTGGCGCATTCAGACACGAACCACCATTATAGTGTTTATGGCCGCAGACGCAAGCCTTTATACGAGGCGGAAGCGATATTATCCCACATTTATGAAAACGGTAAGGCAGGATCGGTACGGCTTGCTTCACAAACCTTTCCTGCACTTTAGAAAAAGTATAAACGAATAGATAGGAAAAGGATACGCCAGAATCTCGGAAATAAGAAAATTTTTTTAATACGCACTTACAAGTTGCAAGTTGGCGTAAATGTTAATTTCTGAAAAACATCCCTATTTTCATGGTTTTTCAGTTTTTGTTGGTTAAAAATGCTCCGGTCAACTCGATCCAAAGCTCATTTTGAAGGTTTCGAAATTCTCTACAACTTTTTTTTTTATTGCGTAAAGCAACACGCATCATTTTTTGACCGCTGTATGAAAATTAAATCTCTTATAAAAGTTCAAACTAGACGTAAAGAATATTTGCTATCTAAAAAACGTGTTAGAAAATTTACAAATTACTGACTTACTGACAAAAGACAAGAAACGTCCAACAAAGCAGTGTTGGAAGAGACACGAAATCTCGTCTAAAATTTGACAATGCGGGATAAAACTTTTTCTAAGTGAATAGGGGGTCGCCTTCCCTTAATTACTACGCATGCGAGTACTCGTATTGCTTTGATTTCGAAGTTCGATGGTAACTTTTGTCAGCGTTTGTCAAGAGTGTGTTATACTGTCAGGTATTGGATTCTTCCGCACGACACTAATTAGTGGAGGAGAGGATATCCCAAAAGCATGGGAAAAGAAAGGATATCTAATTGGGAAATAATTGTTGAGTCAAATTTGATAAAACCTAACAATATATTTACAAATTGAATGTAAAAAATTTGGTAACGACATTGCAAGTACTACTATTCGTAGTAGTTTATTTCGAATCGTTATAGTAGTGATGTTGATATTTTCTATTGGTTTATTTGCTGAATTTGTCAGAGTTCGAAATAGTTGTTCATTAGATAGATCGATACTTAGTTGTCTTGACAATTACTTAGGTTTAGATATTTGGTTAATGCTCAAAATCGTTGGGTAGTTGTTGTTGGTTTGAGGACTTGATGTGTACTGATTTTTTCTTGATGATCGAAGAAGGAATTTGGAAAATATTTGGAAGTTTGGAGGGTGTAGGAGTTTGCTGATTGGTCTATTTATCATATTGATCGATTAATTATTGTGGTTGAAAGTTTCGTACATAGAAGGGAAGTGGGATCGTGCAGATATGTCTTAAGGTTAAACAATACGCGACCCTTCCGTGCCTTCGTGTACCAACAGTCGAGGCAGGCCAGCGTCCACATATGGAAGCCAACTGAGTATTGTAAATGGGTAAAACCTTTGGATAATAAAGGAGAAAAAACCTGCGTTGAAAGTCACGTACGATCCTTCGACTATTTAGTCATATTTCGATATTATTTTATTGCCAAATGTTGGGGCTCTTGCCTTTTCTCAATAGCTTGACCTGGCTAAGGGTCTACCTTCTACGGAAATCCGAACCGTAGAATAATGTGTGGACTAAAAATTATATTAATGAAATTTTGCTGATACGCAAGCGGTGTCATAGCACAATAAAATTCACAAACTGTTATTTCAAGGCACTGAACCGATCCAGCTGAAATTTTCAAGTTAGTTAATATACGAGAAGCCTAAAATAGGGAAAGCTTTACGTTCGTTCTAGATAGCCCGCCGAATACGACTGTTTTTATAGGTCCTGTCGACATATGAAGGATTTCAAGAGAAAGTTGTTGAATGAAATAGGAAATTGTACATCGAACGTGTAGTTGATTGTACTTGGTCGGCCTTCTCAAAGAAAGCATCGCCTGAATGAAAATCAAATACGTAGTTATTCCGTTTTTATACGTATATATATGTGAATGAATTACTAGCGTGCCAAGTAGGCACAAAGAACTCGTAATTTTGTGTTTCATATCTGAATATTATTTTTCAATCGTTATTGACATCCTCTGCATGTATACCGATCGCATTAGTTGATTATGAATTTTTCTCCCAAGTAAATATTATAATTGTTGGGCAGTAGTATAGATTTCAATATTTTTTGATGATGAATGATATAATTCATTAAATAACTACTGTGGTATTTTAGTAGATGAACGATATTTTTTTTTTTTTTTGTGTCTCAATCACTTTCATGTGCGTACTTTGCGCGAAGTTATTCCACGTGAAATGTTTTTGGAGTCGTTTGTTATTTTCATGAAAAGTGCATCTTTACTGTAGTGTTGCTGTCGGATAAAAATCATATAGTCTGAGAAGGTAACGCGAAATCAGGACAAGTAGTGAAACCAAGTACAAGAAATTCTTCGTCATTTTGATTTACGTGAATATATAAGCTATCAAAATCGTGGTGAAAACCGAAAAAAGGACTTTTGTGAGGTCGGAAAAAAGCTCGCACGTGTCGTCAACAAGCGACACGGGCTGAATACAAAAGCAGTCGAATGTAAGCGTCTTTGGATCAGTATATCTCTGAAATTTCTGATCGAGCGAGGAAAAATGTCCGCGCGTTCGAAGATGCGGTCAAGTCGTAATGGCAAGCGTGTATCTTCATTATCGTATCCACTCGTTTTCGAACCCATGATTCGATAGATATTATGACGTTTATCCGACCATCATTTCCGTATTGGATTAACTCCGACGGATACCTACAAAAAATGCTGTTTGTAGCAGAAAAGTAATTCGTAGTGTGAAACCATGTCGATTGGTTTTTTGTACTTCAATGTCAAACTTCAAATCAAAAAATCAATTTCACTTTTCGTGCAGGCATAAGCTGCGTATCGCTGATATCTCAAAGACTTCCTTGTATCAATACGTTTAGCTGGCTTTTAATAATACTGATAATCGCCAAGTATTCTGCAAGTTCAATTCTTATTTCGGGAAAATTATTTTCAGCCTTAAGCGCGTATCGTGCAAACAACGATGCATCTAACTAATCAGGTGATGAGAGTCCTGAATTTAAGGTTTCTTGTTTCCGCAGGTAAGAAATTCATTTTTCTCAAATTTCGAACGTCTTTACTATCCATGGAAATGCTTGTCATAAACCAAGCTGAAGGTTGAACAGTTTGCAACCTTGCATATTAAGTTCTGCTCTTTGAACGCAATTTGCTCTAGTTCCGAGTTTCCAGTTTCAAACCACAAGCTGCCACACAGTGGGTGAAGTTGTAAATACGCGCGTAATTGAGACTTGCCGATAAGTAGGCAAGTAAATGCGCTCATTTGCTTTTTCAAACCCAGAAAAATGATTGATCAGATTTTCATGTCAAGTGTCGTTTAAAAATTGATGAAATCAAGAAGAACATATCCAAATATATAATAATTATCTGTTCTGATCAACAGTTATTTGGTTATTTAAAATATAGCGTATACGTACAAATAAACAAGAAGAATTATAAAAATAAGCACATATACGTAAATTTTCCTTTTATTGTGACACTCCGACTATCAGTTACAAGTCTTTATTTACTGAATGTTGTGCACTAATTGCTGTTAGCAATAATGATTGAATGACGAAGCGGGAACACAAGTGCGAGGAGTAGAAAAATCCTTCTCAAGGTGAACTAAGAATCAACGGGTGGGTTCTTTGAATATCGTAGATTAAGCGAAAGAGCAGAGAAATTAATTGTTAAGACAAGCAAAGCGATTTTGATGCATAGATATTGATTCTTTGATTAAACGGATAGGTTTATGTAACGTTGAATATTGCACGAGAAATCTACACGACCAACGGTGTAACGATTTATGTATTCCCCCCTAGAGTCAGAATAACGACTGGAAAGAATTTTACTCGTAGTGTCTGTCACGTGACAGAGGTCTATGCCAATTACATCTGTCTTCTGGAGAACGCTCTCTCTCAAACATGTCGTCAACGGAACACGAGATCCTCACAGTAGACCAGTAGTGGAAATCAATAATCTAAATATACGAAGAAAATCGATCCCTGGATCACCAAAACCTCTGACCGGAGTTCATCACGTTGTAACGGATACATCGCCTTACTTTTAACACCGTCCTCTCATGAGATGCACAGCGTAAAGATAACAGCTGAGTTAGAATGTTAAGAAAATTTCAGTCAATAGATGCAGAGAGAGACAATTTTGACAAAGAAAGACGATTCAGAAGCATAGTTTTAAACAGATATACCTTGTTCATCAATAATTCATACCTTGAATAAGTGTCGAATGATTGAATGGATGTATGAATCATTTTGCTCACATATCTAAAGTTGGTATTCCATATTATGTTTACAACTGGTTAAACTTGAAATTGATAAAAATAATCACTGTTCAATTTCGTGCAAGAAAAGGAATTTGTTTTTTATGTCTGCCGTTTAGTAGAAGACAAACATTACAGCGGTAACGAAAAATCCGTCACCTGGTCACAATTTGATGATCGTAGGTGAGCCTTCGATTTTTTGAAGTCGAGTTCCCCGCGTCGTTTGAGTGCAGCACTCAACGTTTTATTTCATGTCGATGGTTAGCACTTTAGGTTAGTCCGGTCAGATGCCGTAATCTTTATGGGTGACGCCAGGCTGTAGAATGCTACGACGTCACGTGTTTACTCGTATGGTGCTGATACCATCATAGTTTCAGATTTACAATATCCACCATTTTCTTTCTTTTATCGTGTAGCTATTTTACTGTCAAGTAGCCCCATGTTGTAAGTGGAACTTTCCATAATTTTTTTGCTTCCATATCAGTCTATGAGCAAAATTAAAGTATCGCGTTTCTTTTTTACCAGGGAAATTTTCGGAGGATGACAGATGACTGAATTTTAACGATATTGTTTTCTATTATAAACTTCTTTATCACACGCGCCTTGAAAACTCGATTTCGAGCTTAACATGCCCGTTTCCAGCGCTGCTGCGTAGTCTGAATCGTATAAAACACGGTACACCGCTACGCATGCGCAGTTTCTTGAATAGAGTGCTGCGTGGCACGGCGCACGCGCACTGAGGAGCACTACGCACCGCTACGCATGCGCAGTTCGTCGCTACGCATGCGCACTCGAAGCAAGCGGAGTAAGACTAGCTCTGATACACAGCTGAATGAAATGATATACATAGTATAATGCATTTTACCGACTGACAGGCCGTATCATAATTTTACTTTACATTTAGCAACAAGAACACGTCATAGATTTTTGACGAGGCTTTCGACATATTATGTGGAGTAGTATAATGGTAGACAGATAGGTGAGGTGAAATAAAAAAAAAAGTAAATTTTCGTTAATAATAAGCTGTTAAATAATCGGCTGCCACATATTCGCCGTATTATAATTAAAGTCTCCGTAGTTCCGTCCCGTGCAGAATTTTATACTGTTGCAATATTATACAAATCTTACATCATTTTTGAAATATGAATGAAATATTATGGACATCTTTTACTGCGGAATATCATAAAATGTCTGTCAATCATATTGCAGTGTTGCATTACACAATTGGTTTTCACGAATAGGATATCTTTGTTTTTGCAATTTGTATATCATAGTTGGATGAAATTCATCGGAAATGTATCATTATTACAATTTCTCGTTGAATTTATTTATATTCCTAGGGATTTCACAAACAAATTTGGCTCATATCACATTGTGACTGTTAATTCATTTACGCAATACCAGCATAAAATTCAATATCAAATACGATGAGTGGAGCAATTCTATACTGGATTAGTTTTCTCGCATACCTGCTCGAATTGAAAAATACGATAAATTTCTCAAGTGCATTGATTCGTACCATTCCGGTCATTGGTGTCATTCATGATTATAGATTTTTACTCAGTTACGTAGAACTTGGCGATCCAGACATACATTTAATTACAAATTCCTTTCAACATTACATCGAATATATGTGAAATAAATATTGCTGGTGTTAAAGGTTTTCACTGTTGTTCCAATCGGAGGATCCATCAGAGTCTGTCAAAGAGCTGAAACTCACTCCACCATTTTTTCTTGTCCAGCGTATGAAGTTTCATAGTTTCAGTTAAAATTTCTATGATTTCAACGTTAATAAAAGTGATGCAGGCCAATTCATTTTCGTTTTCTACGACAGAAGTAAGTAGAGAATTTCATTATATCTTATCTTTGACGAAATCTGTCTAATTGAAAAATTGGTTCTGAAAAATTCATCTGATAGACGCTTGCAGGTATTTATTTTATGACGATCAGATGATATCATGTTATCAGTAACTAAGATTTTGTATGTCAGTGCGTCTATTGACAGTGTTAAAGTTTCTGCTTATGTGAATCATCTCTTTTACATTCGTCTTAGACCAGTTTAGTTCAGTCATTATTATACATGCGTTTTCAAAATCAAATTGATGTCCCAAATCTAGGCTGTGAAAGCCAAAGCGCAACTATCTACGTTGCGGCATTTAATTTTGGATCGATGACCAGATATCCTTCGTTTTAAATGTTGTGAAGACTGACTTATGTAACCATTCTTACAATTTTTACGTTCGATTTTGTATACAGTATTGATTTTGTTCTGCATCAGAGTCACAGTTTTTAAACCAGGCAAAAGTCTGTTTGTGTCATTCAAAATTTTTAAGGCTACGTTTATTCCTTCTTGTTCTAAAAGATGTTTAATACTAGTAGATAGACCATCAGTGTACGGAATTGCACACACATTAGGTTCAGAATTGTTGTTCATATCCCAGTTTATAGTAATATATAACTTTTGAGTTCCCTGTATTTTAATGGCATTCATGAAATTGGTCGGATATCCGTTTATACGTAAAGTCTTATACATTAATTCAAGGTTTTTTGATTGGAATAACGGATAAATAAAATAAATGTATTTACTTACCTCTAAACGTTAGAATAATTTGAAACTCAACCTTGCTTTCTAAGTAATCAGCGTCCTTATTCTATTGAAAATTTACTGTTTCTTCGCTTTTGAAAAATTTGTCGACTATATGGAGTATAGTAATCTATCCAACCGTAGCGATGTGCTTCCGCTTGAAAAATTGAGAAAATTTAATGTTTTTACATCGAAGAGTCACAGAGTATATCTCAGGTCCGAACTTATGTAGCTTACCTTTGACTAAAATAATATGGAGGATAGATTGACGAGCTACGTAGGTTCAAGGGTTGGATTATAATAGGCTACCCCGGTAATTCGATTGGCAATGTTTTACACGGCGCCTGTACAAGCTTTCCGAAACCCGCCATCCCGTTTCGGTCACACAGCACACTTAAGCCATGTTCCTTTCCAGCCTGAAACCGTTTTAACAACCTTAGAGCTGCACCCAATCACCTATGCCAATTTATTTATTTAGCACATCCATGCTGAAAGCCTACCGGATGAAAAAACGTTTCGTGTAGTTGAATATTCAGTTTACGATGCGGTTTGATCGAATATATTTATATTTTTTCAAATATGGAAATATCAGCAATGTCATAAACGTATTGTGAACTCGGAAATGAATACCTAAAAAGTATAAAGTGCCCATGAAGCAAAAGAACAGTTTTAATGTGTTGTCATTGATAACCATAAAAATCACTTTTTTTGTAAGTGAAAAAGTATTTCTAGGAAATGTATATCCACGCTGCTGATTGTCAGCGGGCAATCAAACAATCAGGTGCTACGTGACAACTTTTCTACTGCAAAGCAGTTAATGGATCTCTAAAAATGGCCTGTATTCATAAAAAATGTACTGAAAAGTACGACGTGATCATTTTATACAAGCAAAGAGAAATTGATCAATTTTCAGTGAAGTGAAATGATATTTGTCAATTAGATGACAAATCAGATCTTGAAGCTGATTGAATGAAACGACCTTGAAATAATTTTACAGTACGACCTCGTCATAAGTGAATTTAGGACTGTGTAAGATTCGTATTGAAAACACCTATCAAAAATGACACTAAATTTTTCATTCTTGTGTATTTGATTAAATCCCACTCATGTCATAATAAGGATTGCACTATACAACGTAGTGAGATAATTCTCAGAGAGAGTTGACCGAAATAACGAATACTTGGCCAGCTCTGTGGATCAAGAAATAAAGTGACATTGTAAATCAAGTATCCCCTCGAAAGGACCTTGCAATTAGTTGCAACAACTTTCGTCACGAACATTTTTTGTCTTACGAAATGATTCTTTCATTCTTCATAAAATTGTTTCCTATAGCATTGTTTTACTGATTTTATACCAACTTGTATGAAATTTTCTGAAAAACGTCGTATGAATTACGGCGTCGAAGTGCTTTGAGTTTTTAGAATGTTTTCCGATAGAAGAGTACGAGCAAAGCGAAAAAAAGAAAAACAAAATGCGAAGATTATTTGCCCATAATTTGATTATGAAGTTGTGTGAATTTTTTTGTCAAATTTTTTCATCAAAAAATTTTTAATCTTTCCAATCGAAGCATACATTTAAACGAAACGTACATGACAGTTTTTTATGTTTATTATTTAAGTGTGAAATTGCGTGAATTTCAAACTTCGTCATCGAGACATTTTCGAGGTCATGGCGAGATTTTGTGTAGACAGATCGACAAATCGACGGATTGGTCGACATTTTTATAAGAACCTATCTTTTGGATACTGGAATTGTGAAAACGAAAAGATTCACTAAATTAAAATATATGAATTTCTCTAACACACATATATTTGAAAATGAACAACTTTCACGTGAAACTTTTTCGTATACCAAGTTTGGTTTTCGAGAAGTCTTAACAACTGATTTAAAATACCCCACCTAATATAATTTTCACCAAAAAAGCTAGATGCTAGTTCGTAGATATGTCCTCATGTTGTGACGATTTGTAGTGGAAATAGGAAAAGAGACAGAGAGGAAGAGAGAGACAGTCAAGTTTGGGTCGAAAGAGTTAGTAGATCTACGTAGTTCGAGAATATAAGACGTATAACAATAATGAGTTGAAGCGTAAATTCTGGCCAGGTAGAAATTTTAATTAAACATTGGAGCGAGAATACAAAGACTTCAATCACAATCTTTTTTCTTCATTTTTATCATCGTCACAGTCTTCTGTACATATCCATATTTCTGACAAAAAAACCTCTTTCGTCTCAATTTTATTTTACGGACAATTTTCTCCTCACTCGTCGTTTTATCTTTTTATTTATACATCTCTGTTTTATTTGTTATTTAGTAGGTGTTTTTTTTTTTTTTTAACTATCAGGCTAAGTTTGTCAGACCTGAGACGAGTAGTGTCTCTTTTATACTGTAGCTACAGAATAACGAATTTAAGAAAGTGTGCAGAAATAAAAGAACGAATTCGAAGTTCCAAAAATTATACAAAAAACTCAATTTCTCTTGGGGTCTGATTTTATGTGTTTATACTTTTTTCTTATCTTATTGCTTGGATTGTAGAAAAAACTAGAATCGTTACAACGTAATTTTCAATTCAGCAATGGATACACGAAAATTGACAGCACCTTTCGAATCTCATCTACAGCAGCCAATATCAAGGAGTGCCAGAACTACACAGATCGGATACAAAAAGTGTAATCACAGTAAAGTCACAACGGTCGGTGGGGTAGAAGAAATACACGATTCTGCCTTCACCTCCTAAATCTCAGCCTATCTTTAGTTTTCTTTTCACCCTACGCGGCTCGACGTGCAGAACTCCACCCTATCGTTATTCTCTTCCTCCTGGGTACAGTTCTACCACTTCCGTTGCGCTTTATATGATAAATATTGTATTGTGGGAATAACTGTATGTAAGATATCACTGGGCTGTGCTTGCTGCAAACATTACAAGCCCTGCATCTAGACGCGAGAGTCACTATACAGCCTGCCGCTTGACATCTTTATTCAAGTACTTTATGTCGGACTGCTATTACTACGTGACTGGTGAACCGAAAAAAATTATTATACTTGACTGAGTGGAATGAAAATACGTGGCTGAAAGCATGCACGAGAATTTTGGTGAATAACTCTGTTATTTATTCTTCGTTTTACGTTGTCGGATCATCGCGCGCACTTTGCGAAAGTTCAACATAACCTAACCTAATATAACCTAACGTGTTCTCGTAATGATTTATTTTCAATAACATGATGAATCAATATAGAACGCTGTACATGGCCAATCTATAAAATTGCGTATGACGTTTATATTGGCTTTTTTCGTCAACACATACGGATTAATCACTTCACAAGACAATCGATAAATTCTTTGGATAGAAGTGTAGCTAATAATTAGCATTGCTTTCTGTTCTGTTCTCGATGATTGTTCGTGGGACACCATACTATATGTTTTCAACTTTTACAGAATGAATGTTTGAAATTCTTGCGCCTTTTTACATGTATTGTACACGTGAACGTACAGTTTACATAACCTAAGAAGTGACTTTCTTTGCATCTAATCACTCTTGGATTACATGTGCTCAGTTTATGCATCACTCTTTCAACTGTTCAAATTCTTTTCTTACTCTCAACCTGAACAAGATATCGTAATCGGGTCGTGAATGTAAACTTACACCGTTACTGCATCGGACACTTCGATTATATTAACTATTTAACGCATATCTCTGTCTACCTTGCCAGAAAGCTCAAAGTTTGAAGTGTACACCGTAATGTTGACATTGTGTATGATAAAAACATGAAAATGTAGACATTGCTGCCCAGTCCCGACAAAAAAAAATGAAATTTCAACGTCCGCTTGGAAAGCCCAACTTTCGAAGCCTGTGAAGTGTGCGTAAAGTTCCACGTTTCTGAGCAATGCGATTGGCGCATGCGCGAAATCGTAATACTTCATGTTCTACATACTAGGGTTTTCTTTGGCGCATGCGCACTTTCGAATAATACGATTTTACGCACGGTGTTATTCAACGTAAGTTACCCAGCGCCAGTTTTACGCATTGTCAATGGCTCGTTTGTTGCTGCTTTCCTTTATAGGTGTTGGAAAAAAAGCGCCTTGGCTCACGCTGTATTCACACTTATAACATAATATGCTATTACAGAACTCTACTTTTTGTGGAAATGACATAAAATTCAAAGTGCTGCCCGTTAGGCGTGAAAAGTATTACTTACCACGAGATGTATATCGCGTGTCTAATGGTATAAGGTCCTAGTATACTGTATTGTCTACACCTTGGGTACCTTCTTGTATCAATGTTTTCATGCTCTACAGGAGCGCATCGTAATTCTCTATTTCTTTTCGCCCCTAGAATCAAGATGGCTTTGGTTAAGGTCCGAATCTGTCACAATTTTTTCATGAACCAATTCAATAAAAAAAGATGCCTTACAGCTCTATTATTATAGGATCAAACGAACTTACCTGTAAGTGAAGTTCGATCTTAATTGTATGTAGCGCCTCTTCCTCAAGATCAGAATGTAGTGTTCCTACTATGCACCGATGTCGCCACAATCTTTATAGTTCAAGTTTTTTGTTCCGGTCCTATTCCATGTATATTCCGGTACGCAACTCATTCTTCTTCTTTGTGCCGATCGCGTCACACGTTTACTCAGAAATTAGAAAAGGAAAAAGAAAGAGAAATGGGAAAAAAGAAACACAGGCATCGCTCGTCGGACGACGAGGGTCGAAAGAAACTACAAGATCAAGTCGAATGGCTGGAGAAACAATTCCAAAAGCAAATAGACGGAAACCACGAAGACAAGCGTAGTAAGTATTTGAGATTCTTCGTGGGACTCGATATTGTACGAAAGGGAAAAATGTGTTTTTTTGATCCAACCATAAACCATAAATGTGTCACAACGATGTCTGCAACATCGTATGTGTACATAACCCTGTACATTATGCGATGCGGATTCTGTCTCACGATCGTCCAAAATACAATTGACAATATTCGTTGAAGTAAAAGAAAGTTGAACTACAAGTTTTGTTATTTTGCTTACTATAAATGTATGTTCTCACATTTTTGTCAAAAAATAGTTTTTCTGGCTAAAAATCGGTAATAATTAATAACTTCCTGTGTTTACAGAATTGGAACAAACAAGGTGTTTGATCATGTTGCGAAAGAAGGATCTTACGGCACACACAAAAAAAAGGGAACACGAGATGACATTGATTTGAGGATTTCAAGTTGGCATGAAGATGAGATACCATTCTTACAACTCTGATTCATTCCACGATTAACACAGTATTGGTGCAGTTGACTAAGCAATTAGTCCAAGCCCTCACTTGTTGTTATTCGTTCAATAAACATGGTTACTAATTATTGCATAAGCAAAGGAAAAAAATCCGATGAAAATCAATATTCGATACAACGAAAGAAACTTAGGAACATATTTCACGACTGAATCTGGCTGTTCATTATTTATGCTTGAAGAATGTTTCGTGATAGGTCAGAATTTTCAATGGTCGATTGGGTACGGAAGCTCAGAGCTTATGAACACCTAAAAGCTGTGTCTCAAAGTATTATAAATCAATTGCTATTCCAAAATTGTTTCCGAATGAAGTTCATCCTGCAAACTTGACAATTTTCAGGGAATAGATCAAGGAATATCCCCTTATTTTTATTTCAGAATTTTTGTTGTTATTTTATTTTGAAAATCACAATTCAACAATCTTATGCGTCGCTAGGCCTCCGACTACTTTTTTAAAAGTCCCGCAAAGTGTCAATCTTTACCCGTGAGAAATCAGACTTCACCGACTCAGCTATTCTAACATCTTGGCTGCAATTTCTTGGGGAAGGACAATAAGATTATTTGAAATAAGAATAACAGTTTTGACTACGGGTTTTTATGTATTACAATAACGATTGCATTTATTTTAATTGCGTGTGAATTATCTTTACTATTACATGAACTGAATTAATTAAGTGTTGTTTAACCATGTGAAAGTTTATAATACAAGTCTAACAAGGGCTAAGACCTATGTAGACGATATTGATGGTTGAACTTGAAAGTTGTTGCCTCGATGGCGTTTCTGAGTGAACTGCCTTGTTTTTGAATTTTTAAGACCTATGTCTAGGGTCATGTCTCTATGACTATAGAATCAAAAAAAAATGTCAAAGTGAAACATCAGCTGCCTGCGATCTTCCACATAAGGTGAAACGCACATCTTTAGACGGAATGTTTCCTATGATTTAAACAAACTTTTTAGAGGATCCCATGGTGGAACATAGCAATTTATTTTTTTCTCAAACACCCTATATTATACAGAGCTCTTTTGAAAATAAATGGAATCGGGTCCAGATAGAGTCAGAAATTCTTATGTACCATGTACGTAACACTTGTTACGTCATGGGCAATAAATCGTTATCGTGTAGAATAAATTACTATACATATACCTAAAGATCGTACGCATTATATGGGAAATCTGGCATACTTACGCACTGATCAGATATTTCATTCTATAATACTTAATTCGTAACCCCCTTGTTCGTCCTCCGTTTCTTCATGGACCAAAATATTTCTTCGTCGAAAAGGTTTCACCGTCCGGTCTTTTTCTCGTTCAGTTCAGTCAATTTTAATATGTGATGCGTCCATTCAAAATCATTCGGTGTATGAAAGACCGTGCAACGATAAATAGAAGGATAAACGAGATTTGAGTGGACAAAAGGGTTCTGAAGAAAGAAAAGCGATTTGTTACTAGCTTTCATCGTCAAACAAGAAATAAACCAATCAACCCAAACCATCGACTAAATTTTTGATACATACATTCCTGAATAATAAATATGTGCAAGCTCTACATCAGGAACAAATTTTCATTTGTAGGACAACCGTTATTCTGTCGAAACCAACATATTTGTATAGAATATAGAAAATAGAAAAAAGAATATAGAAAATATAATATAGAAAAAAGAAATCCAAATCAACGCATTTCCGAAAACAACGTATGTACGAATAAGTTCCGTACGTATTTTCTTAGCATTGAGTGATCGTTATTGCAAAGTTCAGGATTCGGAATCACTGAAGACTATTTTATTTTAAAAAACATGTGATTCTTGGTTCAGAGTCTGCTTGCCACATCCGTACTGACCATAAGAACAGCTAGTGAAACTTTGAGGCATAAAACTTTGAATTGTGAATCAATTTGTTAAGTTCGTACGAACTAAAAAAAAACACAAAAAAAAAAAGAACCCTCGGACTGTTAGAAATCGAGCGGCGAGCAAGCCCCGTATGGGCGTGAATATAGTGTGAATTATTTTTCGCGTCAAGAGAAAAGCGAGAATAAGAGATGGGGGAAACGCAAGAGAAAAGAAGAAAAAGGAACGTCTGGAAGACTAGTGAAGCCTGTAACCCAGAATGAAAAAAACCATCCGTACGACCTTCGACAAATCGACGCCACTCAATCCTCTCGGGGTTTCTCGCTATACGAACAGAGATCCGCAATCTACTTCCTGCAACTCACCTACCCTGCGGCCTAGCGTTTTTTAAAAAGGGAGGCTGGTAGTACTTTATATCCTCCGTACACTGCAGCGAGGTAAGTGAAAGGACGTAGAAAATTGTTTGGCGGAGAAAAATTAATGGCAGGGTATGTAGGTGGTGTAATATCTAGAATCCTGCGCCACTGGTGTCGGTATTTTTCAACGCTATTCTCACACTTCGTACAATTTCTGCTGCCAACGCTACCGCTACGAGTAGAGGACTAAATTCGTGGAAGGATTATAAAATATAAAGGCCGCAAAATAGAAAATTCGAGTACACGATAAGCTGGCTGATAGAATTTGCAAATGTGGAAAGTCGTAACATAGAGAAGCCAAAATATGTAGAAGGTTGAAGTATCGAAAAGAAAAATATAGAATCAGTCAAGATTTTGACGACATTAGATTTTGGCTTTCTGTACGTCACCCAATTTCTTCATTTCGACTTTCCTATATTTCAACGTTCTCTACGTTTTGAGACTCTATGAAATACATCGTCTAGTCTTTGGAAATACGGTAAACCGACTATTCTAGTTTTGATATTTCTACATTTTCACCTCCACCCTTACCACTTTGCAACTACCATCACTACCTGTTCCTAAGAGTGCTGCACGCCTTCAACACGTTTTTCAAGGTGCTCGAGAACGTTCAAAGTAATAACAGACGCATATTTATTCACCCGGTTTACTCACAAGATATTTGGTATAGAGTGGAAATATTGTGATTTTAACAGTAACTTGGTGAATAATCGAATTCCACACGATCCATTTATAGCCAATGTATTCTGCAACGATATTTGCGCAGCGATAATTTCATCAAGTTTGAACAAATATCAAGTTTCAATATACTTTTAAAAACACGAGAGGAAGAGCTTAAGTAAGAAAAAAACAGAAGAGCCAAATTTCCGTGTAGTAAAGTTAGTGATCCTCGAGGGCAGCGTGGTGGTGAAAAATGACGGTCAGTGGTCGCAAAATAACAAGTGCAAGCAAATCTCTTTCAGTAACTCAGGTCGCAGTCGATATCCAACCTTCCTCTCTCGTTCTCTCGAATTCCCTGAATGTATTTTTATCTTTTTCAGGCACCCAACGGTCCGATCCGAACTTCATTTCACCATGGAGATAAAAAAAAAATCTCTTTTGATATTTGCGACCTTCCACCATGGTGCTAAATAATTTATATCTCTTGTAGTTTATACGTGTAGGGCAGTATTCGTAGGCTGGTCAGCGCTGTTCCAGGATCGTTTCCAGTCATCATGATCTGCACACATGAACGACAATTTTTAGCGTTTCCGAAACCACGTCATACTTTAGTATGAAACCCTAATAAACCGGGTCAGGTTTTCGAAATTAAGGTCATGTTGTACTTCTATCCTTACCGATCGAGCAAACTAACTCTTTTTATTCTTATAATAAACTTGCATAAATACCCGGCGTTCCCGGGTTATGATTTTTTTTTCTTGTTTTCACCCTTAAAATTGAATTACTCGAAAGATTTCCATGAAGAAAAAATATCGCATTCACAGAAGAGAATCGTCGAATTTTGAGGGTTGTTGACCCCCACCCCCCACTTTTCTCACACAAATATACATTCAAAGAATTTTGTATATTAGTCTAGATAGATAAACTAAATTTGAACCCTTTCCGTTCGATTATTAATTTAATATAGGAAGAAAACGGCCGAGTTTACTCGGTCGGTAAAGATAGGAGTACTACATGACCTTAACAGCTAGCAGTTGTCTGAGTTATCTTTGTGTTTGTATCGATTCGAATATACATGCTAAATAATCAAAACAAGGGCTGGTGAGAATTTGACTCATGGAGTTAGACACGTGCTGTATTTCTTCAGTAGTTACAACTACCTTCATAAGAAGCTGGTCTCTCTGCCAACAATTCTCTTCGGAGTACAACGTAAGGAAGTTCTAGTCTCTCAGTGATTGATCTTCGATAGTGCAACAAGAGGAATTTAACATTCCGACAAGATCATCGATCGAAGATCTTCACCAACTGCTGACCAAAAGGTAAGTTGTAATCAAGAAAAACATTTGAATTACGAAAAGTAAAAAGTTCAATAAAGATGTGGAAATTAAAGAGAGACTCTTTCGAAAAAAAAAAGAAAACAAATGTAAGCGAAATTTGAGAGACAAGTTGAGGGATCAAAAAGCAATTAGTTATTTACAGTTTTAATATTATATACCTGTTTAAATAATCTACATATGGAATGAATGAATGGATGAATTAGACGGCTCGTGTTCTATATATTTGAAACAAAATAAAAAGAAATCGTTGCTATGTTCATAATACATTATAAAATGGGTAAATAATAAAGAAAAATATTCTCATAAGTTATCAAACGTCACAAGCAAAGAAACAAATTATTATCTTACCTGGATATTGTTGCAGACTGCAGTTTCGTTACACGATAACACAAAAATGAATTTCAAATCGTGGTATGTTAGGAACATAGTCTCCAACCACATGATTGACATTTTTTCGTCATAAAAAATTGAAACGAATACAACATATTGTGTTGATTTTCCTTACTTTCGCTGTGCTCATTTTCTTCTGTTTCAAATTATCGCCATCTTCCAGTCACGTTAGGATCGTGGTTAGCTTAGGCATGCTTGGGTTGTCAGGGCCATTTCTATTGTCTCCGTTTCTGGTTTTTTATAAATGCGGTTGCCAAGGTGTTGCTAAGATGGAACTGAATCCACGAAACCAGGCAACAGCGCACACGGATAATTCACCTAACGAATCGGTAACAAACAGTGCTGGTTTTAGCAGAACTGGCACCCCAGGCCAGGATTATGTGGCGCTCCTTTCCAAAAGGACGAATTAGTAGCTTTCTGCTTGATCCATTCAAGCGGATACAAATTAATGAAGTCATGTGAGAATTTTGAAGATTTTTCTTCAGCTTTATCCAAAGCTAACGAATTGGACGTAGAAAGTTTTTGTGGCTCCTTTTTTACACTTTTATTACATTTTTTTGCTGCTTTCGGATTGTTTCTTTTTTATGCGTTGATTCTTTTTTTTCTAGAGGACGTAGGTCAAAGAAATATTGCAGATATTTTTTGTTTTATACGTATTTTTTTTTTTTTGTTGTATCCTTCAAGCTCTTCTTTATTACGAGAAAGAAGGTTGACCCAAATGTTTTAATCATAAGAAGAGTTTAACGAAATTTTACTTTCCGGGACATTTTATCAGCAAATACCCAAACCAAATCAGCAAAATCTAATTTCTTGACAATTTCGTTATAGATGAAAAGCGTTGCTAAGTTAGCGAGCCTTGACTGTGTCATTCTGGATTGTAAGCAAGTTTTTATCGGTTTAAGTTTTTTTCATCAATCCCCACATTCCGATACAGTTCCTGAATATTACGCTGTTTGTTAAAGTTTGAAACTCAAATAGGGGTAATATCGTTATCGGAAAGGTAATAGTTGCAGCTTATGAGCTCATTGCACAATAAATTTTCGTTTACGTCAGAATCGGAATGAACAGCAAGCTTTCGTTTTAGATCAGCACGACAGTCTAGAAGCTGTAAGCTCTTTCTGTTTAGGGAATTTTTTAATATCGTACAAAGAAGTCCATGTTTTTGAGAAACAGAAATGGCTGTATACTTCGTTCACTTTACACTTTCAGCGCTGCTTTATTTCCTCTATCTTATTATCTCCATGCGAATCGCACCAGACAGTGGCGCCCCCATAGATTTGACGCCCTGGGCGATTGCCCGAAGGCTTCCTACCCAAACTCCGGCACTGAGTGCCGAAATACTTCATTTTTACGGAGATACTCGTCAGTTTTCCGCTGAAAAACCATACACTTTTTCACATGTGTGTATAAATATGATTTGTTTTGCCGCGTTGATTATTTAAAAACCGTAAAATCGTTGCAGTCATTTTGATAAGCCCACATTACACAGGCCTGCGGAATATGACTTTTAATTTACCTTTAAAACAATAATTATTTCTTCTAGGTATTTAATTATGTTGAATTAAAATACAGCGCTAGTTCTTTTACGGCACATCGAGATTTTTTTTTTTATGCAAGATCTGCATGCATACAGATTTTTGAACAATTCTTATTAGAGAATAAAATATGATGAATATAAAACTGAACGTTTTGTTACAAAATGAATAGGATTAGTTTTAATCAAAACTCAAGAGACCAGATAAACGAAAAAGACTTGTGCTATTGTTTTCTATTTTCTTCAAAACTCCTGTTCCATCTATTTCTCGTGTACTTACGTAGCTCTGAATATGCTTAAAATCACCATAAACAACAATTAGTGAGGGTAGATGAATATTTAAATATCAACACTAACATTAATACATATAATTAACACAGAAATTCGAAGTCAACTCCAATAGTACCAAGAAAACAGGAAAAAAACATTTCTCATAAAATTGATGCGATCGAATTTTACAAATATTTTTTTCGTAGATTCGTACCTCACATGAATAATTAGAGTCGACATAATGTCAACTGATAAAAAATTTGACGTATTGTTAGAGTTAGCAGAAATTTTAAAGTTTGCCGGACTATAATTTGATGACGACATGTGAATTCACGCTCGACTCGTATACGATTCACTGTAAATTGGTGATCTAGTAGACATTCGTGAACGTATGGTTGACATATTGCAGTCAACTATTGACTTCAAAGACGCCCTATTGATCAGTATCTGATTAGTTGGCTTAATTTTCTGCCGACAATAAGTCAAAAGTGAGTTCACCGCGTGCTATTTGTGTATGTATACAGTCAATGCTTCATCGCAAGCTTTACTACAAATTGTTTGAGTCAAGTGAAGCTCATCTAAAATTCCTGCAATGGCCATTATGATAACTTTGTCTAGTCATATTGACAATTCAGATAGATTATCATCGTAAAAGGATGATATAATACCTTGGTCACAGTTCTGAATTTGTTGTACTTGTGACGATTTGCAATATATTCAAAGTTTGAAATTTCCATTCATAAACATTGTACCTATGTACATTTACAATTCAGTGCTAAATTTTAAACACGTTTCAAAGAAAAATTCCAGTTCTTTTTATCAAAGACGCATAAACTTTGAAGACTTTTTTCCCGTTCTTCCGCTGTTTCAGCCACTCAGTAAAATAATTCATCAAATTCTTTACGCTCCCTTTGCATGTGCGGATTCATGGAAATATCCGCAACTACATATCAAGTCTCTCTGGGGGAGTTGAGAATTCAATATTAAAAAGCAAAATCTTTCTTTTATAAGGGTGTTCTGGTGTCAAGTTATATAGGTATAGTATAAAGGCTGGAAAGAACAAAGAAAATCCCACTTCTCGAGCCAGTTGAATTTCCCACATTTGATGTACCTATATGGATTCGCATTTAGTTTTTTTTTTTTTGGACTGGTGAAGGGTATTCTAAGCACAACGAAATCCTCCAATAAGTGTATTTGGACAAGATCTTATTCAATATTCCAATCAAATTGATTCATACAGCAATTCCGTGTACCCGAATATATATTTAATTTAATTGATGGGATGGAAACGACGTTACTTGACTTGATCGTGAATACAAATCGAACAGCATCTTGCTCTTTTTAAAACATACAACACATTTCACTTTTACATTAATTATCAAAAGCCTTGGGCTGCTAACGCCTTGTACCAGATTGATCGTGACATAAACTCGGTTACTCTCTTATTCATGAAAATTCAATGAGATTGTGAAAAAAGAAAATGCATATTAATATATTTTCAGCTTGTACGGCGATCCTTTATCGTTTGGCATTTTATTACTCTTGCAGTTGATCGAGATGTTGAAATGAAAACACATTCACGCTCCATTCGTTCCGTTAAAATTAAATGAATAACAAATCGACGAGCACTTGCTCGTTTACCGTTCGTCGGCCCTTCCAAAACAAGACGATGAACTCTATAATTACAAGGCATCAATATTCAAAGAAATACTTCTGAAGCAACCATGAAATTTATATGAAATGGTCTTATGTTAATTGTCAATCGACTCTAATACCTCGTCTAATACACATCAAAGATCACTCATAGTAAATATAATTAATGCGCAGTTATGTTGATGCCTTGTGGCTGTAGATGGATGTGGAAAATGGCCAAAGTTCAAACGTTCAATCAATTTCGAATGGTCGCCTTTGCTATATTCGGCTGTAAATTGTTGATTCCCTTTATGTTGATTCTCGATGATTTCTGAACGAGTGGTTTTCATGTTCGTAGAGCCTACTCAGTAAACCAAAACGACTTGAATAGAATATTGAGTCGGTACGTCCAAAAACAAAATTAACTCGAATTAATGCGAATTGGAACAACTTTGGTACGATAATAATTAAGGAATTCAGCTAGGCTCAGATATTTAAGGAGGGCAGCTCGTGTAATTTGAAATTTTGTTAGATTTTTTTTGTTTTTTTTTTTAACGTGAAAAATGAATTTCACACTTAGAGAATATACTCCTAAAAAATTCAAAACTGAATTCGAAGTATTCGTGTATCTGTATAACGCTACCGAGTGCTGTACCTTTCGTTTCTTTGGCAATAAAATCTCAATTGGACTGTAAAGAGTACCACTGGCAAGTAAAAGCAATAGTTTGTGTTATTTTTGAAAATATATCGTCCACAATCCAACAGTTGAGACGCAGTTTAAGTCCTCTCGAACACTACTTTTCTGTATCGAAAACTTTGAACACGTTTTTCTCAAAACGTGATATTTCACACGCCGTGCAACATAGCTCAGCGAATTTCCAACCGATTTGGATGAAACTTTTCAGAAATATTTTTCAACTTACTGGCCATTGCACGACGTACGAGTTTCGATAAAAAAATTATTAAATACTGTGTTTTTAAAGGTTGTTTATATAAGAATTAGTGATTATTTTCAAAATGGTCCTATATTTTTAATTTGTATTTTTGCTCTTTTCGTCATTCAAAGCGTATTAATGAATTTTAACGATAATAATTAGATTTTTTGATTTTAGTCAAGGTTTGAGAACTTTCTGAAGTACCGATTTCCAGCATCTGTGGCGTCGCCATTTTGAAATATTTGGGTCTAAAAAAATTTGTCAATATACCTTACATCGTATATTTTGATATGTGCTTTATGTCATATCAATAAACTATTTCATTTCTTTGTGAAAAAATTTGCTGACTAAATGATATAAATAAGTCAAGTCAGCTCAGAGAGAATCAACAAATTAATTAGTCATACGTTGTCGATCGATTTCACAAATTTCGGCAGCTTTCCTAAACTTTAATTACTCTATCAACAACGGTAATAAAAATCAAACGGTAATGCTTACTGAAAGTTTTGGAAGTAGGTCGGTAGAAGCGATATAATGCAAAGATCTACTTAACCCCAATCGGTCAGTCTGGGTTTGCTCTGTCTGAAAATCTAACATCCTTAAGGGCCTTTAAGGGGAAGGTTCGGTGCCCTTTCTAGCCATGGGAAATACAGGTCCTAGAGAAGTCATGATTTTTATTTGGGCTCCTATTGAAAAAAAAATGTAATAATTTTTGGTGCATTATTTACAACTCATTTAGGTACGTTGTTCATATTCTTCGTTACATTATATATTTAATGCATTATGTAATGAAAAATATTATCGAAGAAGTAAGTGAAGACAGGACGAAATTTTTGGTGGATTATTCATAATACATTTACTTCGGTTGATGAAAAATATGTACGAAGTAAACGAATTACAAATAATTCAGCAAAAATTTTAGAATTCTTTATAAACTTCGACGAACTTTTCTGATGTGGAATTTTTTATGAATAAAGAAGCACACTCGGTGAAACCACAAAAAAGATTTTTTTTGGCCGTTAAAAACTAAATTTTTCACCGAAAAATCAGAACCCCATGGCTGGTGATTGTTTCCCAAGGCTTAAATTTTTTTTTTTTTTTTACATAACTACAAGAAAACTCACTATTTAAAAAATTACGCATGGTATTGATGATATTTTGGTGCACACGAAAGATAAAATTTGCGAAATGATCATAGATTGAAAAAAATTTCTAACCGTCATAGAGCGTTCTTCGCGATCGCAAATAAGGCCCAAACAAATCATGATCCCTATAAGAACCGTATTTCCCATAGCTAGAAAATGCACCGAGCTGTCTCCTTAACAAAGATTGATACTTGAAACTTTTGAATTTCGATATGTTTTTTTTTTATTTTTTTAACAAAGAAAATGAAAATTAAAAATATTTTCATAAAAATTTTTGACCGTAAAGTTCATCAGTTGGAAATCAATACTTCTTTCGTAATTTCATTACGAGATGCTTGAACATTGAGTATTTATTGAACTTAAGCATTCTTAAGCTACCGCAATTCTTTACAAAATGTGACTTTAAATAATGATTTTTCACCTCAAATTGTTTTAAAACAATGAAAAACTTGGTATATTTGGTCGATTTCACTCTGCGCCGAGTCATATTATTCGCCTTATTATTCCGTGCACTCTCACTACGACAATTTCTTTTTTATTTCATTTCTAGGAGATAATTACCGCATAGCTTGTGCATGTAACAATTTGATAATCACTCAATGTATGACCATAGTGTAATAAAGCTACGAAAAAAGAATTGATTTCCGACTGTGCAGCATCTTTCAAAAATGCTTGGCATATCCTAGATACGGCATAGAAAATACCTATTCGTTGGCTACGAGGACAGTCAAAGATAATTCGAAATTAATTAACGTTAATCGCGCAGTTACAGGACTGCTTAATGCGACTCAGAGTCGCGGACCGTGATTCACAAAAATACCGGCATCACACGATGCAACCAAAAAGATAATTCAGATACGCGAGAAAGAAAGATACGAGCAACTTAAAAGCTTAAAAGCTTTACCTTAGCCGATGACTCGGGCACTCGCTGAGTTTAATTTGCATAAAACTTAGCGATAACAGAAGAGAAAAGCGGGAGAAAAGGTAGGCGGAAGGAAGGAATTGAAGCTAAACGGTAGCACTAACGATAGAACAAAGGTACGATAGTGATAGAAACAGTAGCAATAGAAACGACACAGCAAAAGGAAGGAAGAATTCAACGGAAGGAAATCTCTGAAGGTAACGAGCGAGGAAGAAAGGGTGTTGTATCCTGGCGGGTTGAGCGTAGAGTGGACGGAGGTCGAGGTTCGGTTCGCCAATCTCGCCGGTGTTGTCCTGTGATCCTTTTTCCTTCCGATTGGCTGTTCATTTCCCATCGCGAATTGGGTCGTCCCTTTTGTGACGCATATGATTTGCGAACACGTGTCCCGCGGTTTCGAAGATTACGGAATAAATACCGCTGGATGTGGTGTTCGTCCTTTGACGTCGTAGATTGCTCCTTCTCCTACATTGTGTACAGTCGCTATAACCTTGCCGGTCTGCTGGTTGCCTGGCGTTGAGGACCTTTGAAGAAGATACACCTGATATCTCCAGGCCAAGATGTTTCCGGCTGGAAAATTACGGTGTTAATGCCAAGGGGCTAGTCGCTGTCTAGTATACTGGCTTCTTAATCAGAGTAAGTAACCTTGTTTAACTTATTTTCCTTATCTATCCAAATACTCGCCGATACTCGTCGCCGGTGAGAATAGATAAGCAAAATAAGTTGAATAAGGTTACTATCTTAAGTAGGAGGTAAGTCTAGTCAGAACTACTAGCCCATCGGCATTAACGCAACTCGTTGAAAGAATTACGGCTAAAATCAATGGGGAATTAGTTAGTGGGGAGGAATCAATGCACGTTAGTCAGACTTGGGATAAGACTTCTTAGGTAACGCTCAAGACCAGTTAACTTGCACGTTTTTCGATAAGAGAAAAAAAAAGATTCACAATTACAGTTTAATTCACAGTAAATATCGATTTCATCTTGCCAGTTTGACAACAATGGTTATTGTTAAGATGATTTGTGTGTGCATGCGAACAAGAATTACGGCTTGTAGGTATTAAAATTCAACATACTGGTCTGTACTCGTAATGTTTCGAATATAGAGGTACGTGACAAATAAAGATGTTGGTATCCAAATCGTCTCGCATTACAATGTGACTTTATTATTAAAATAACCAACACTTGTCATAATTCCAGACTATTGGTTCATCGCGTGCTTTGTGTATTCCTATTTTGTAATTTAAGGGATCAGTTTTTTTTTATACTCCTTTCGGGAAAATTGATGTTAGCATATCTCATTGGATACTGTTTTCAGGAGTGGGAGTGAAAATTTCGGAAGATCAGAAAACAGAAAGATCAGTAACCCGAATTGTTCCCAGTTAAGATGCAGTTCATAGAGCTCGTCGAGTTATTGAAATGCAGAAACATCTGTTCTTCCTTTGCCATGGTGGATGATGTGATTTTCTTATTTAGTTACAATTTCCAGATCAAATGTTGACTACGGTGCTTTCTCAACAATGGAGAAGTTGTGTGCAATGAAATGTTTATAAGGTGATTCTGATTGTATTGTATCTTTTTTTCTTATCCTCCAGAATTTTCTGTTTCTGATTGACTTGACTGCGATAAACCACGCATCATTATATGGAACTATTGTTGTGTTGAACGAAGCTTCAGCTTACTGCGAGAATATTTTTAATTTCACATTTTTCAGCTATACCCGACCCCTCGACTATGCCCATTGAATAATTCAATATCCTGACGGATTCTCATGAAAAATACCAGATCTCATTGACATAAATTATGAGTAAACGAAGGTACGAGTTCGCAGCGAAAGAGTAGAAATGAAATAGAGGGAAAGAAAAAGATCACTCCGTTGAGTAGTTGACAGCATCACTGCGAAAATCTAAAATTTGATCTCGTCAACGTAGAACGGTTCATCAAATATTTGAAAGCACTAAGCCTCAGCACCATATCG
This sequence comes from Neodiprion pinetum, assembly GCF_021155775.2. Classification (NCBI taxonomy): domain Eukaryota; kingdom Metazoa; phylum Arthropoda; class Insecta; order Hymenoptera; family Diprionidae; genus Neodiprion; species Neodiprion pinetum. The sequence goes on from NC_060232.1 coordinate 12,538,796, forward strand.
TTGTTTTATTAATTGAATTTAATACTCCGCTCTTCACTTATAAAATATTGAAAATAATTTTTCTGAACGTTATAATCTTAGTATTGAAATTCGCACATTTTTCAAGTTGATTTTGTTAATTTAAAACAAAATTACAAATTTTTAATTTCAAATTTGAAAACTTCTACGTAAATGTCAGTGTGAAAGCACTTTTTCTATTCCTGTATGTCAGAAATTGGCTAAGAAATGTTTTTTGACATATATGTTATTTCCACATCATGTACCTACTTTGCAATTACTTGTCACGAGGCCGAAAACACTAAAAATTAACCCCTCAGTTTGGATTAGGTATTACAGTAGAAGATTCTGAGCTGTATCATACGAAAAAAAAAATCATCTACGTACAAGTGGAAAATCTAATGAAACTAAAAGAGAAAATGATAATTTTATTTAAAAAATTCCAATAAGAGTTTTGAAAATCAAATGCATCGATTTCTTTTTATCAAAAATCAATTCGGTCGTTTTTAAGATATGTTTGAAAAATCATAAACAGGAGGCTGATAATTGAAAAAAAAATTCTCTTCGTAGGATTTTTAGAGGTCAGATACCATACCAGTAAAAATCCTTAGTAAAAATAAAAAGTGTTATGGTCATTCCTTATCGAGTTGACATGAAATATCCTATATCTACATGTATACGTATGCATTATGCATGGAAATTGGAAGTACCGTGGGCTATACAATTTTTCGCTTCGTAGACACTGCACAATACATAAAAACCCGGGAAAGCTTCGTATATTTATCAATTTTACTACCTACGAAGTACCTTCACTGATTGTGAACGAATCGAGGAGTTAGAATAGAAAGTGCGTGTTTTAGTATTCAATTTATGTGAAAAACAGAAGAATGTCGTTTCACGCATGGTTATCCACATGTTACAAATCATGAGACCCCGCAGAATCGTTAACGCGACTGTGAGAGATTGATGAAGCCGTTTGGTATGAGGAGATTAAGCACACCGGTGTCTGACGCCAGATCAACGTATTATTCTGGTCTACCAATGGCGCAGGAAATTTCGCTGACCAAAGGAGCGAGAAGAAGAGAGAATAGGAATCGTGAGATAAATGTCAAAGAGCAGAGATTATTTAGGGTGAAACATGGTTGAATGCGGTCATCTGAATGGTCGGAAATTCTTGTGGGCATATTCAACTTTAGCTAAGCACAAACGTTTGGTTCACGAAATTTAACGAACTCTCTCCAGTGGAGAAAAAATGAATGCGTAATGTATCGTCGTATGGGCAATATCAACCGACAAAAAACTGCATGCGTATATGGTAGTAAGTTCTGCAGAAACAACTGACGAATCGTTTGAAAAAAATCAATGGATAAGTTGAAAATGTGGAATTATCACACCTGAGAAATAAGTCAGGAATAACGAATGATTATAATCAGTCAGATATGTTTTAGAGGATACAACCTTTTTTTACGTATTCAATGCCAGGTTTCAAAAACGAAATGCGTTTATTCAGCTATTCGCAGAGCACACGAAATCAAAATTCTACCAAGAATGAAAATTGTCCGAAACAACTGCACGTATTTTGTATATAACCATTCTCGACGATTGTAGAGTTGAACTGCACTCACGAGTGATGTGATTTTTTGGTGAAGTTGTTCTGGGCAATTTTATGTCACACCATTCTTAACAGAATCTTGCATTCATGCGTAAATATGATGAACCTAATAGTCAAAAACAGTCTGAAGCAGTGGGAGTTACTCTTGTCGCAATATTTAACAAAATCTCCCAAGATGTCTGTTAATACTTGAAGGAAGCTTCAACTAATTATATTTCTCGTGGACGTGGCGGTACGTCTCTGAATAACGTCATTGCGAATGGATGCCCCAGTCTAGGGCAGCTTCACGTAGTCTATCGACTGTGGACGTATCTCAGACGGGGAACGCTATTGGATCTGTCTTTTCTGAAGATGTAAAGGCGAGACGTGAAAATGAAACATCGGAACAGTTGGTGAAGGATAACTTAGATACATCTAATGGATATATCGAAGGAGTTTGAGTTGTGAATGATTCAGCAACGTGCATCGATTGGTCAGACGCTGCTTCTGCTCCAGCAGACAGCAGTAGGGCACCAAAACCAACATTGTTACGTTCTTTGCAGCCTTCCTTCGCTCTACTATCTCACCTAAATAAAATAGACTAATAAGCAAGTCTTTGGCAGTATCGTTGATTAGTCATAACCCGTCTCAGAATCAAGTTGATTTGAGATCATCGATATTTTATTGTGTAGTAGAAAAATGATCTTTCCTAGCCCCATGTGGAATCCCACACGATCAAGACAGTGCGGAACTATATTCACCTTACACGATATATGGTATAAGTTCGCACCATAATTACCAAGTGTAATTTACTATATTTCGAGGGAAGGTAGCTCCAGGAATTGAAAAATATTTAGCGGAAATGTCGATAGTACATCATGAACAAAATTCAATTTTTTTATGTATATGTTTCGCATCATTAACATAGATGGACACTGTGAGAGAGGCTAATTTGGCGCCATGTCGTAGAGAAGCTAACGTCATATCGGTGATGAATGTTCCTTACTTATACTTTTCAGAATCTACCGTTAGTCATCAAACCTTCCCATCCATGACCCAGTAGATAGTGTTGAAGCTGAGTCTGCATATATAACCGAACATCTCAATGCTTGGACTAAAGCCCCAATGAATCACTTGAGTAGTTATAGCTGTTGGAATTGATTCAGTGATGAATTAACAATGGATATTCTCATCGCTGGTTCTTCCGTACTAAGAGAAATTCTGTTCAGAGGTTTACAAAGGACCAATATGAAGTTGGTATGGTTAACAGTCGACCCACAACCTGGCCACTAACCTTGATTTTCCGAATTATCCAAATAGCAAGGGATAAAAAAATTGAATGCATTCCCTCAAACTCTTTTGATTACTCCAAAGCGTTATTCGAATTTTTCACCCAATACAAGTAGGTAACCTATTTTGGTTCTGATAAAACAACCTTACATGTACTCGGTCAGCAATGAATTGCTTGGCTAGCGTTTCAGAGTTTGCTTTTCCCAACGTGAGCGAAATTCCTGTTGAAGAGCTTAAATTTATTGAACTGACGAAAATTTAGAAAATCTAAGAACTCCATACTCAGATCAATGCATCGTGATTGAGAGACTGGCAGAGTCTCGTGTTCAGTAGAGTGGATGTGCACCAGCTTTGGCCACTGCAGCTCCATTTTTGCCGACATGCGTAGTTCTAGTAACCGTTGCAACTTTGGCTTATCTAACCAGTTTCATAAGAAAATTTCATCCCGCGGGCATCTTTACTTGTTTACACTCTGCAAAAATCTCTTGGAATTATAAATATATTACAGACTCATCTTCTCGAAAAATGAAGGGTGGCCAGAGCTGGTACAGCTTTTACAATCATTCTCCACTTGTGATCATTGACTCGGTACAATTGGTTATTACACCGTCCTTATTTTGGCTTCAATGAATGAACCTGCTTCTCAAGAATTACAAAATAATATTTAAGATTGACAAATGGAGTATGCCTACGAAATAAATAAGAAAATCTTATTATGAAATGTAATACGTGATAACTCAGAATGTGTAAAGTTACACAAATTCTCATACGATTAATTGAATTATCTTAATTAAAACTGTCCTAAGATTCGAACGACCAAATTCCTGAAACTTGACACAAAGTTTTTTTTGTTCATTTCAATTGTCGTTTCAAATATGTATGTATGTATTTCTCTAGGTATCTTTCACCACTTCTAAATTTTCCACTTACAATTTGTGTACAACAATCTGCAAAGTGAAGCAAAAAACATTAATTTACGTTTCAACGATATAGTTGGCAATAAAAACTCATTTCAATATTTCATGTAACAGGCAATAGGATAACGACAAGGAAATTTAAACTTAGCGCTATGTAAGCGTTTATGGTATATAAGCCAAGTTGCCACCATCAAATTTATGTTTATATCCATTTCTAGCCAATAATCTTCATACACTGATTTTTATTGATACATATTTCTTTTCTGATTTTAATTATATTGTTGAATAAATGATGACGGATAAATGTGATTGTGATTAAAACCGTTCAACAAATTTGCCTGAAATATAAAAGGAGACTTAAAAGCTCATTTCCAAATCATTTGACGGATTTTATTAAGTGACTTGCTCATATTCGAAATAAAATATCAATTATCAAGAATAGAATTCGTTACAATATGCACGAAAGTAGAATTTTTGTCAGTATTTGTAGAGACAGTTTTTGGAGCAGCAAAACTTAAACTTCCTACATATTTTCATGATTTTCAAAATGAGTGATGAATTTTTTTAATTGTTTATTGGTAATTGTAATGTGTAAAATGTAAGTGGTGGGTAATTGATCATACGCTTTGCATTACAGTTCGTTAATTCTGTTTTGAACCTTGCCTTGCGAGAATTTATCTGCCAAGCGGTGAACCGTTTACGATGCGGAACTGATTTATACATGTGTTGATGTTTTGAGGCAAGAACTTGATAGCAGTAAGTAAGATTGCAAACGCAATTTGCTTATTCGGTACACCAGCTGAAAATGATGCAAAAAACAAAAATAAAAAATTCGCAATTATAACATGTTTCGTATTGTAATTCTATGTTGTTATCAAGCGATAATTTCATTATCCATTGTTTTTTGATTGGAGTTTTCTACAATGAAGTGAATGCCATATTATGTTTCTGACTGATGTGAATTGTTTTTTCACTACTATTAAAATCCGAATCTTAATTCAGGTATACTCAAGAAACCTTGAATGGATCACAGGATGTTATAGTTAGTATATAGTTAGTCTTTACAGGCTGAATAAAATGTCACTTATTCACCTAGGTATTATCAAAGTCAACACAGAACTGATGCAAAAATGCCACAGTCAGCGTAATTCTACACGCAATGCCGAACAAAAGAGTCCAAAAAAATAAAAAAAAACCTTGGTCTCCATGCGAAAATAACTCCACGAAATGTATTCCTACAATGAATGGTAATTCAAGTATAGGAATTCATTTCTTGGTATCATTGTTGTGCGAAAGAAAACATTTTTTTCAGGTATTCGTATTCAGCATCGCGTGCAAAATTGCGGTAACTCCAGAATCTACGTATCAGTGCTGCGTAGACTTCCGTAATAGTCGAAATAGGTGTTTTTTAACACTGTCAGTAAAGATTTACTGTGGGATTCGAACCCACGTCTTTGAGAGTGGCAGAATTCATGGGAAGGGACATAAAGCGTTGACTGAAGATTACTGAAGACAGTCAGCCACAGGTATCATTTTGAAACTAGCAACAGGGCTTGACGGGCACGGCAATAACGGCAGTGTCCTACATTTACTGACGCGCTTTTGGTGGCTACAATGTTATTGAATCGGTGCGGTAGGGAATTTCTATACCGCAGCTTACCGCACCATCCCTCGACTGTTATCGACAAGCTCCAGCACAGCCCACTCAGCTGGCTGTCTTTTGCAATCTTCAATCAACGGCTATAGCCGATACAATGAAAATTCGTGTAATCGAAAAAAAATATCGAAAAATCACACGATATAATGAACGATAAAATTTCATAAGACAGAGAGTTCGATCGTACAAATAACAACAGAAGTTTAAGTTCCACGATTTGTAACTACACTTGGAAAATTATACGTGCCTAGCACGTTCAACGCGATGGAAAATGAGGTGGTATAATAAAAATAGGAATTCGGTATTTTACATAAATCTATAAATCACATGAACGGGATTGGAATTATTAATCTGGACACAGAAGGATAATGCAATAAGGGTGGCATGTGAAATTGATGTTATGAGGTGACACTCACCTCCTAACCAAGAAACGCCGCAAATTAGTCTGTCTCATACAGTAATGTTTTTTTTTTAAATAATTGGTAAATGTGAAATAAAAGAGACCAATAGAATAAAATACACCAAAGAGTTTAAGATAGTGTTAAAAATAGCTTATTCATTTATTTATGTAATCATCGAGGAGTGATCAGACAATTGAAAAGAGAGCAAATATAAATAATTGACTACGTGTGTTATTTCATTCAATCACGTGAGTCTTAGTTCGTTATTTTTAAGTGTTGTCATGAATTTGTTAGCGTTTTATTCCCTGATCCAGATTTATTGAAACGCATTGGATATAATCTCTCCCTATAAACTGTGAACGATAATTATTTCTTGTATATCACTTTAACAGCTTATATTTGTTACTATATATATATTGTACATATACATTCATATTCAGCTGACACGGTGCATGAAAGTTTACCTTTCTTGGCTATAGCAAGCTTTCAATCATCGTCGTCTGCATCCTTACGCCTTCCAGCGAAGCATTGTTTTTAGTCAGTCGTAAATCAACTCTTAACCACCAGTAGCTCTTACCTGCACGGAGATCAGTCGTCGAAACGAAACGAATGACAAACATCAGAGGCCTCTGTGATTCTAAATACGGCAGAGTTTTGTTGATCGATTGCCGACATGCGTTTACCGACCATGAGCCTCGAAAATTAATTCTAAAAACCTATTTCGTGTCAGAGGGCGTTATGAAATTCGGAACACGAAAAACGCAAGTGTGGGCTCTCCGGACTTCCCTCTGCCTTTGAAGGTTTTGATAAAAATAATCTTCAATAGGAGACGTTGCTGTCTGGGCGTTTCAGAAGATGGACGTTAGATAGCCCGGCAGGGACCTAAAACACTCAGCAATTTTGCCGTGTCTCTCTGACGCTCCTCGACAAGGCGATAGATAGTTTGAAGAGAGTTTGGTAGTTGAATGTAATCGTAGGGAGAACGGACAAGACGGTGTGCTAGTAGATGTAGCCAGGATTTCAGCCCGACAAAGTAGACGTCATCAACAGGTGAGGTGATATCGCGACTCCGACTAGAGACCTTGCCATGAAAGTCATGATACCAACAATCCAGTTGTGACTGGTGTGGTCATTTTTAAGCTATTCTATCATACGTATGACAGAGGAGTATTGATGTGCTAACAATAAGTGCATTGTCTGACACTTGCGTCGACTTTAGTATAAGCATGGTGCTCTCCGTAGTATCCAGTTTGTCTTCGTCGTGTCATGACTGATTGCGGGGTCTTCGGGTCCGATGGAACTAGTAGTTCATGATTCGAGCGATAGATTATACCAGAGGCGACGTCACCTGCTGACTCAATTTTTTGGGACCTTGAAACTGTTCAATCTCCACTCAGCTGGCTGATGTCGTTAAAGGCACCAAGTTAGCCTGCAGTCAGCAGACCATGGAATTAAATGGTAAAAGGTAGTGGTACCATTCCGAACACGAAGGAAAGACGGGAATTGCTGATGACAAAGACACGGCTACTGCTGTTGGAGTATTAGCTGTCGTTGTAACGATCCCATGGTGTGACGATAGTAACACCCAGTTTGGTACTAATGTCGTTGGATAGTCGTACATGACGAGAGTGATCCCCTTTCTTGTTAGCGATACCAGCTTCTCGTAGACTGCTCAAGAGCAAGTGAGGTTGACGAGATATAGATGACACAAAATAAAACAAAAGGAATGAGAAAATGTTCTTAGCAAACTTTAGTTTGACCTGTATAAGCCTTCACTTCTCGCTGGTACTATCCGTAAACGTAGTAGGATGGGGGTAGTCATAACATGCGTGATTTGAAACGAAATGTTACAAAACGATTTGTTATAGAGAAATAATATGTAAAATGAATACAAAGATTGTTTAAGATGGATACTTCTACGCCTTTCTCGCGGCTAGCTTCTGTAAACGGATTTTCAATTCTTTAGGGTTCATTAAAAGGTAAGATAAGATAGTCGAGAGTGAAATAATCCGTTACCCTACGGGGCAAGTTAGTGATTTAGACAATAACGATAAAAGGTAATGCAGTTGGACGCCAGACACAATGCGATGATTTTTAGAAACTCAGAAGAAAAGGAGATATCTACAATCAGATTTTACGACGGTTTGCACGGCTTACTCACAATCAGTATAGACAAGATGATGCTAGAGGAGAGGAGATGAAACCAATATATAATACACAGAAAAGCGGGTAGTGCGGTACTAGCATCGAGTGTATTAAGGAGATGCCCTTGTCGATGTCGACATTGACGCATACATCTCCAAAAATCGATGTCACGTATCTCAAACGCGAAAAAGGGCTCAACAGCTCCATTTTATACGCAATTCTGAACAAAAATACTCCAACACATTTTCTTTTGACGCAGAAACAAAGAAATGGCATGGCTTATGAGAAATCATAATAGTAAATCCTCTCAGACGGGTGTGGGTAAAAAATCAGGAAAACCAAAAATCAGAATGGTCAGAATTTCGAGTATAAAAGTACATCGAAAACTCACAATCACGAAAGAACGAAGTGGTGAATCTTGATTAAGCCAGAAATAATGGAAATAGAATATAAAAGTATCGAAATTTGAAGTTATAGAATTTAGAATACACAACTGGTAAAAATTTCTAAAGGCCATTAACAGAATGAGGCAAATGCGATTTCTCACAAACGCAAATAAATAACCTTCAGATGGATCATAAAGCAGAATTTTCATCTATTCGAATTCATAAATGCGAAGGATCAAGAATCGGAACGGTCAGAACTCCGAGTAGTGATCTCATAGAAGGCTCAGAATATAGAATTGCAGTGTATCAGAAGAGTCATGCACATCGTTGGCCACACTCTAAAGACCTAACCCAACAGCTTTAACAACTCAAAGTTGTCCATTTGCATACCGTTCTTTCTTCTTTATCAAGTATTGAGTAAAGGATTTGTTTGATTCTGTATATAAAACATTTCACAAGTCAAAATAGATTAGTTGGATAGACTCAGAATGTGAAATTCTAGTGGTAAGCCATCTATACGGTTACTTTCGGAATACCGATCTTTCTGAATTGTACGATTGTGAATAATGACCGTTCTACATTCTGGATATCTGTTTTTCGCCGTTTCTAGATGATGAAGCTCTAATTTTTATTTTTATAATATTTGGACATTTGAGAATATGAAACTTTCTACAAATTCATTCTCTAGAATATTGAATCTATACATTATTAAATTCTGCACCTCTGAATTGTTGGATTAACGTTTTCTGAATTAAGTGGGTTCGGATAATAGAGCTGTCTACTTAATACATTTTAGGTGAGGGGCCGTACTTAAATTACGTAACGGAATTTGAAGAACTTTTCAACCCCTACCCCCCTGTGTATCAGATCATAACAAAATGTCAACCCCCCCTCCCCCCGTCCCAAATTGTACGTAATTTTTCGGAATCAAATAACGAAATAGCATAAAATTTTATTAAAATCATTTGTATTTTTCATTATTCTTTTATTTATTAATTATTAATTAATTATTAATTATTAATTATTAATTAATTGTTAATTATTCAATTATATTATTAATTTAAGATAAAAAACTTAAAATATTCTTTTCTTATAAACTGTTGTATTATATTATTTCTACTTAAAATATATATTAATTATCAAAAAATTTTACATTCAATTCAAAAAATTACGTACAAGCATCAAAAGACCCCCTCCCCCGTATCGTAACAAAGTGTAACAATCGAGTCTGACCCCTCCCCTCCCTTACGTTTGTTACGTAATTTAAGTATGGCCCCTAAGCTGCAGCTTTTCATTGGGCACCATTCGAGACTTAAAATTTCAAATATACAAAAAATTGATAGAGAAATGAATTCAGTTAAAGCATAGTAATCATAGATTTTCCAATCAAGCGTAAGCAAAACGATAGTAAAGCGCTGCTATTCAGCGATGTTGGATAATGAGACAATTTAAGCAAATCAAGATTACAAAAATAATACAATAGTTACTAGAAGATTTAAATTAAGCGCTAACCAGTTGCGAAGTCACTTGCTACACCCGAGAAATAAAGGTACGAGTCCACGTGGCTTAATACAAAGCAATCTGTGAGAAGATCAGGAGAAAAGATACGATAATACGGTGCAAGTAGCTTCGTGGCTTCACATAAGTAACAGAAGGAAACCTCACTTACGATAATCGTAGAGGAAATGTAGACAATAGGTAGAAGAGATACGTACTCTCCAAATACGAATCAGTTATAACTATACCATTCGAAGAAAATCAGTGTATACACACTGAAATTCAGCGGAATATCAGTGAAAAGTCATTAATTTTTTCCAGTGGTATACTTATAACTGGAAATCAGTGAATTTACGCTGATTCTGATTTAGAGAGTAGAATAGAAAGTGCAAAAGAAAAACAAATAACTGAATTAATAAGAGTGCGAGAAGCACCACAATTAAAAGAAAATTATGCGATATTTAGTGATAATTATTTAAAGGTAGCGATAGCGTGAAGGTGAAACAGGAACAGGATGGATGAGTGATGTTTAGAACGTTAATAGTATGTTACGATACAAATGAGCGAAGTATGTGATTCTAGCACGAGTGGATCCTCTCGGCCGATGGAAGCGAAGGTGACAAAAAACGAGTGCGAGGGTCTCATATGCGCACGCATATTGTATTGTATTATTGTAACACCTTTAATGGCTAGTTCGACCAATTTCAAGTTCGCGAGGTGGCCGATTCTCCAACAAGTCCCAAACTGTTAGGTAATGTCGAAAACTGTCAGGTAATGAACATTACCTAAAAGAAAACTGTATCGTAACGAATATTACCTGACAGTTTTCAACATTAGCTAACGGTTTTTGAAATGTAGGGCACTTCGCGCGTTCTTTTCGGTACGCGAAGTCGAACTTCCTATGCAGGCATTACAAAAAGAGCATTTCAATAGCACAGCCAACTGTAACATCAGCTGAAGGTAGAACAGGCCGAGTCGAGCGGCGATCCCGGTCGATATGCGGTGTACTTTGGTCACATGATCCTCTTCTCACCCTTGGCGTTATACTGCTCGAGCATTGATATCAATACCAACTAGAAGGTTGCCTAGCGTCCTCGGCCCGAGTCTATATCAGAAGCAAACGAAATCGATACCAGAGCTTCAATAGCCATAATGGAACTAACAAATCACGTGGTTCACTGCATATGTCATTGGTCAAAGTGACACAACCATGTGAGTAAATCCGTTTCTGATAGGTTATCACCCACGTGACTGTTTAGTTTAAGTTCGGGTATCGCAGCGCTAGTGTCGGTTTTTGGGGCTTGTAATCGGCACAAGCTGCCCTGTACTGGAAATGGAAGCATAGAATTGAGACATCCAGTTAGTACAGAGATCAGTGTGATTGGGCCAACAGGTCACGTAGGGTGAGTTGACAGGTGAGACGTGCGGTAGTCCATATTATCCCCTCTTCTTCTCTTCCATCGATATGTGTCAACAAATCGAGCGGTCGAGGTGATAAGTAGGGGGTTGCGGTGAGCTTCTCTACGGTACATGTGAGAGGGGACGGTGTACCTGCTCACGGTACGACGGTATATCGGTGAGTGAGAAAATCTTGTCCGTAGTCCTGCGGTATTGTTGAGATAATGGTTGTACTCACGGCGTCGCGATATCGATAAGAGGGAAAGATCCAGCTCCGACTCCTTTCTGCCGTTCTGGTATTCTCCGTGTTGATTGTTTTTCCGGTACTGCGTCTCCGAATAGAAACACTGCAAAGTGACGACGGATACAATGTAATAAAGATATGGATACAATTCGAATATCTTGTGCTTTGGATGTTTGGAATCCATACCAAGAATAAAGATGAATATTTTCCCCTGAGAAGTACATTGAGCCAAAACGAGTTGACCAAAATTCTTCGTGTGAGAATTACACAAGACATTTGCGACCTTGTGGTTTCTGTTGTTCCAAAAAAAATCCGTGAGACAGTTAGTAAACACTCCGCGTGGCCACTTTGGTGAGTTTCTTCTTTGTTGAGAGTTATTCTTCATTGACCCAATTGTGGACAGTGTACTGAAACCGTCAAGTTTTTTATTTTCATAAAACCGAATATTTTCTTTTCTTAGCAACTGTTAAAATGATTGTAGTATTATGAAATATAAGTGTGGAATATACTTAGTTATTTGTATGCGAAAATAGTTCTAAAAATGTATGCTTAGGCATAAAGTTATAAGAAATGCATTCGTTCCCTGAAAATGTTTGCCCTGAAAAGTGGGACGAAAGCGGCATACGATTTCCTTTTGCACTTTTACAATTACTTTTTATCATACGTAAGACGACCTGAACAGCAAAAAAACATTGTAAAGCAGTTTTACAATGAAAAATATTTATTGATGTGCGTTTTTTTGTTTACCAGTTGTAAAATCACATATCGAGCTATTATATATACATATATCCAAATTCATTTTACAAATAAGAATCGAAGGTTTCAAAATAATTGAAAACCAATGATGCCACGTGAAAAACCACATTTTGAACTATAAAATCTAAAATTATGACCCTTCAGATTTCTGCATCTGCACTTTGGAACGTTTCGTCAGCGGTAACGTGCCAACTACAAATCTGAGATAAAAATACCCCAGCAGTTTTTTACACGTTACTGGATTTTCAAAATGCGCGTTTTCTAAAAAAAAAAAAAACATCAGACGCTATTTCAGGGGTTTTATTGTAATTTTAATACTTTGGATCACAGTACACCTTAAACTTTAACTCCAAGACACATGTTTTAATGAAAAAAAGGAGAGAAAAATGTTCCTATAAAGCAAGAGAGAAAATAGAATTTGAAGAACATCTTTGAATACTGTATGAACGAGGGATAGAAAATCATGCGTGTTTAGAGAATTGAAAAGAAACAGAAATCCTCATTGAATCATTTCTCCTAGAGTTATAGTGTACCTACTGCGATCCAAGGTATTAAAATTACAATAAAACCCCTTAAATTGAGTCTGAATTTTTTTGTTTTGAAGTCACGCGCATCTAGAGAATCCAATAACGTACAAAAAACTCCTTGAACTTTATTGTTTCAGAGTTATAGTTTGCACGTTACCGTTGACCAAACTTTCAAAAGCAATATCTACAATACAATTAATGGTGTATAAAATTAAGCAAAATGCCAAGGAAAAGTCGAGTTTCTACATTCAGGGATTTGTATTACCAATAAGAAACAAGATCATTCAAAAAAATAAGTAGCCCCGCGAAAACTACAAATCAAGCTCTTCATTGGGAAAAAAAAGGAAACTGTCTACGATCATTGGAAGCGTCACAATTCTTATTCAAAGATCGCCGTCTCATTTCGGGTCAGTGTACCTGTCAAGTGCAGTAAAAACCATGCGTATCTCTCAGAGGTTATTTTACCATCATATGCTTTATTTTGATTACGATAATTTCTGTCGCCAATTTCAAGTCCAAATCATATTAATTATACGCAGATTACTCTATTCGAAGTTCAGGAGCAGGTATTGCGAGGGTATGCTTTTGTCTATGCACGGATTGTTCTAGCCTGCGCTAACTACTTTGATTGAAAGTTTATGATAAGCGACAATGCGTAAATGTGCACATCGTTCTTTTGAAACATTTCGTATATTGATATTTTACAATGATTCGTCTGTAAAAAAAGATACAATAAGAACCAGCCATGAATATTTCATTTTAAAACTCATGCAAATTCAAACTTAAACTTGGCAACAGCGGGTGTAGTCGCTGATCTTGGCACTTTTATTATGCTAACCATGCGTTTCATCGAGTGTCTACGATAGAAACGTCCTGCCCAGAGTCAAAACGGTGTTGTAATCTAACCTCAAGGATTGACACTGAATTTTGACAGAGCTGCTACACTCTTTGGGCAATTTAATGACATTGCTGAAAAGTCACGATTTTTTCAGGTTTGAGGTAATATCTCAAAATCCATGAAGGTCAAAGTTCATCTGTTTTTACTTATACTATTTCACGAAGCTTTATTGTGCGATACATAAGTTCTTTTTGACTGTGTTGAGTAGACCTTTGTTTATGATTTCCATAAAAGTCCGTCTCTCAGACCGCAGATTTGACTGCTTTATTGAAGACTAAACAATTAAAGGATTGTCAATTCAAAAATGTATTAATGTGTTAATACTAAGTAAAGAAATTCTGAAAAATCGATCACATTTCTACTGTATGGCTGTGTCTTTCAGCTCCAGAATTAACGGTGTTCGGTATTATTAATAAATATTATAAGATTGTTAGCACCAAAATCAACGTTTAGTTCATTAGAGTACTAAACGTAGTAGGGGTTACATGTTTTTGATTGATTGTGGTAAGCTTCTATGTATGCATGACGTGTTTGATTCTTACCCATTCTTAAACGACCAAAGCTCAGTCAGGAGGGTCAGAATACAACAAGTTGGATAGTCATTATACATACTGAGAAATTTTTGCTAAAAAAGGTTCATCAGACAAGCGTCAACTTTAGGTCACCCCTATTTCCACCATCGTCACATACATCGATCATGTCCATATTCAAATAACGTTTCTCCATGCAGTTTTAAAGCCTATGATCGCCATGCAGGTTAAATGCTTTAAATAAATACCCGACTCACTCTCTGTAACGATCATTTCAACTCCCAAAAGCGGGAGCAAAACGTTTCGTCACGAACCGTTTTTGCACTAGATTGTTTCAGTGCAGGACAAGATCTCATAAAAAATACGTTGATCCAATTTTGTATCAAAACACGATTGCTGAAATAATGAAGTTGAAAACTATAGAACGATGTGATTAGGTACAGAAAATCAGCCAGACCACGACATGGCAGTATTACAATACAGAGTTAGAAAGACTTCGGCTCTCGAAGTAGCCTAAAAAAAGTTTCGCCGCCCTAGTAAATTTTCCACAGATTCGTCTGCGTAGCAATGGTCTCTGAATTTCAACCCTTGATGAAAAGTATTATATGTTTCGTTACTTATTTCACAAAAAGAATAACCACAAGGCAGTGACCAAATGTTCCGACGCTGAAATATCTCGACGCCAAACCTTTTCCGCGCCGAAATGATTTACGTCCACGAACGATGGTACTGAACACGTCGCGCCAAATCCTACTGTACTTCCAAATTGAAAAAAAAAAATCAACATGATGACAATTTCCATTTTCAATAAATTCATTCAAGTATATCTTTGCGTTCAACGCTTAAGGCTCTATATATATTTCGTGATGTCAGAAACGGAAAAATTTCCTGGATGAACTGTGAGAGTGCGGAGGGGGGAATCTACCTAGGGAAATTTGGAATCGTTGCTTGAATAATAGTACATAGACCTGGAGACAACAGCGAAAAGCACGTATGATATGTAAATCGTTAAAACTTTTTCAGAAGTTATACCAGTGTTATAAATAACAGGAAAACGCAAGTATGGCGGCCTGTAGGCATCGGCGTTTAACTGAGCAATTTTTTGAATGTGTCACAAAAAGCTATGCCCTTGGGGAATGAGTACAAAGTTTATTCTTATTTTATATTGTTCATTAGATAGCCAAAGTATTTACTTTCACATTCGACCGGGAGATAGAAACGTATAAAAGCACACACGTAATCCGGGTAAAGTTAGCTTTCCGTAAATGTGTCGTCATTCCACGTCAAACCGAACACCTTTTTTTCATCGATCCTTTCGATTGTGGTGAATTTTTTTAACGGATTTTATGGGTGACACAAATTCATCGAAAAATTTTGTAATTTTTTTACCTTCAATATTTCAAAAATTATTCCAGGTTGAAAATTGCCCAAAATGCCAAAATCCGCCACACACGCTCTCCTTCAAATCTTGATATCTCAGGTTCTATTTGTCTGATCAACTCGTTCATGGACTCATTCGAAAGAGCTCGAATTGGGCTTCGATTTTACTCCATTTCAAATTTTATAATGGCAACAATTGAAGCTTATTATAAACAATTAATTTTCAAACACAATTTTTATCATCGAAACCGCGCTGAAAAATTCCAAAAAAAATACAAGCATATTCCTTGATCAATTTCCTATAAGACAGGTGAGTTTCAAATTGAAGAATTAATGGAGAGTATTTTTTAAATATTGATAATCGAGCGGAGGCGCGTGCGTGGATCGATCTTATATAATTGTAATAATTATTATAATATTCAAAAAATACTCTCCACTAATTCTCCAATTCGAAACTCATCTATTTTATAGGAAATTGATCAAAGAATATGCTTGTGTTTTTTTGGGCATTTTACAGCGCGGTTTCGATTACGAAAATCGTGTTTGAAAATTAATTGTTTGTAATAAGCCTCAATTGTTGCTATTATAAAATTTGTAGCAGAATAAAATGGAAGCCCAATTTCAGCTCTTTCCAATGCGCCCATGAACGAGTTGATCAGACAAATAGGACCTGAGATATCAAGATTTGAAGGAGAGCGTGTGTGACGGTTTTTGGCATTTTGGGCAATTTTCAACCTGGAACAATTTCTGAAATATTGAAGGTAAAAAAAAAAAAATTGTTTGATGAATTTATTTCACCCATG
This sequence comes from Neodiprion pinetum, assembly GCF_021155775.2. Lineage (NCBI taxonomy): Eukaryota > Metazoa > Arthropoda > Insecta > Hymenoptera > Diprionidae > Neodiprion > Neodiprion pinetum. Next base: position 12,555,213 of record NC_060232.1, read on the forward strand.
GAAACCGTTAAAAAAAATTTACAACAATCGAAAGGATCGATGAAAATTTTTGTTCCATTTCGTTCGGTTTGACGTGGATTGACGCAAATATAGCACGATTTGATGAGGGAATTTTGAGGTGACAGAAGCCCGTTCGTGATGGCCGACATGACACAACACGGCACTGAGTGATTTTATTGGCCTATCCCGTTAGATCCGATCAATGAATTCATGTCATTTTGTTCAACGTTGAACGTCTAGGAGCAATGTCAGCGCTTATGACGTCACAAAATATGAAAATGCAAACCAGTTCAGCGGCGCCTTAAGAAATAAGAGTCTTACTTTTGATTAGCAAGTTTGACTTTTACTCCAAAGTATATTAATAACGTTTTCCGCCATTTATGATTGAGTTCTCGACTGAATTCATTAATACCGAAACGACTGAAGAGATTGAACTTGTAGAAATTCAGTGATTATAATCTTCCGAAGTTCGGTGTTTGTTATCGATGTTTGGATGTTGAGCACGAGTTGTAATTATCCTATGATCTCATATGCATTTGTATAGTTTTTTTTTTCACATAAGCAGTAGAAGGAAGGACGAGGTAACAAAGTGAAATTCATTGTTACAAGTAAGACTTTAAATTAAAGAAAATGGTAAATCCATTTATACTACACACGATCTTCATTAATTGGAAAGAATTAAAATAAATTTAGACATTCTTATGTCTACCACTCTATTCCTACATTAGTTGCTGCAATTAATAACAATTAATTATTCTCCACAATCAAGAGATGAAACGATCAAAAAAATTGCACAAGTGATGAACATATTTTATTAATTGTATAATTTTTTTTTAATAATGATAAGGTCAAAAATACAATAAACTATGTGTATATTTCAGCAATCCGTTTACTGATTGCATCGAAACGGAGCTTCGCTGAAAGATTTACAAATCCACATTCTGAATTTAAAAAAAATCGAAGGAGAGAAATATGTGACAACATTTTCTCCGTAAGTTCCGTAGGCTTCTCTTTGCAGTCAAAAGACTACGTTGGCTTTCAAGTGAGTTTTTTTAATTATGTTTTAATGTATTTAGCACAAGACCGCCGAGTCTCTTCATTCGTATCTGTATCTTTGGCGAATGGATTCAATTTCTATCTAAATATTCATTTAATTAGGTGAAGTAAAAAGTATGATGCCTAAAATTATTGAATATTCGGCGTTTTCACTCAACCACAGAAATTATTAGCACCCTTGCCTAAATTGAACGCGCCTGGACTTTGGGTTTATTTTTCTTCTGGATTAAATTTCCCGGTGGCCTATAGATTACCAAAATTCGTCACTTCATTTCATTATACCAGATAATCTCAGAATTTTTTAGTCTCTAAAAGTGCTCGAGTTACCACGTACAGACATGTATAAAATTACGAAGGCAATAATTGTAGATTAAATCGCGGATACATCCTGGTCCCTGTTTTACCTTTATCACTCTCAACTTCTGCTTTGGATGTTTCACCCACAGTAGAGCAAACAGTTGAATAAAAAAAAAAAAAAAACGAATTCAAACAAATCTATAATAAGAGAAATAACATTTAACCGTTTCATTTGATTCCTGAAATCATTCCTTCAACTATTCGTCCGGTTCCAAACACTAACGTACAAAAGTGCGACGAACCGGATTGAAGAACTCATCGTAAATTCGAGAGATGAGAGATGGTGGTGCTGACAGCATACAAATGAAGCTCCTTCTAGTTCACAGCTAGTCAGGGGGTTGAGTAACTACTTTCAGGTTCCTACGGTTACTGGGGCGATCCCCGTATTTTTAGATATGCTGAACCAATTTTTCAAGATTGCCAGCCCCAAAAGTGGTCAGTTTTCGAGTTCTGACCCAATTTTGATCGAAATCAAAGGTCTTCTCCTTCCCACCGGCCTTTTCCGGAAATCAAAGTTCTTTTTTGCTTATTATACATGATTATTTAGATAAATCAGGACATTTCGAACAAGCTTTGTCGTATTCATTTTTTACGTATAAAGAATACTTATGTAAATAGCACACGGATAAAAAAAAAGCTCGTGTACCATGCGGTGAATGTTCTGCTGTGACTAAAGAGCAGTGTTCAAGTTTTCACACTTTTTACCCATAGTTCGTAATGTTATATTCTGAATATTCAAGTATTGTTTAAAATGAGAAAACACTAATAAGCCGATATGAACATATTGTACTTCGGCACTTTGTTGTAATCACAAGCGAGCATTCACTCTGCGTTGAGCTGGCTTTTTTAATTTTTCGCGATTTACGTAAAAAGTATTCATTGCACGTAATGATAAGACAAAACTTGTTCAAAATTTCCCGATTCGTATGAATAATTATGTTGGATTACCGAAAACCCCTTTGTTATCCAGAAAATAGTTGAAAACCCTTAATTTTTACCAAAATTTGGCCACGTTTCGACCACTTTTGGGCCTGGCAATCTTGAAAAATCTGCACATTGAATAACATAACGATTTCCCAAATTAACGAAGGGACTTAAAAGTGGTCACTCACCCCCTTCCCCTTTCTCACCCCCTTAGTGCCCGGACTAAGCCAGTTATCCAACGGCAGCCAATTAAAGCCGGCGACACTCGTTAGTGGTGCTCAGATCATACTGTGTAAATTGTACGCTCACAGAACTTTCCTACACTTTCATATCGTCTTTGTATGCTGCACATTAAAGCCTATACATACAATTCTGCGTCCCGGGAAATCCTCCGATGTATGAACAAATGTCACATCGAATGATTGACAAAATGGAAATTTCTGACGTTATTTGCTAGTTTTAGTATTTTGAAAATAATTGTGAAAAATTTTTCGTCTCTGCTATTGATGCCTCTATGAAATATATCTGTGCTAATAGCGATACCAATTGTTTTTTTTTTTTTTTCAATTTTTAATATATCCTCTTTGAAAACGAGTTTAAGATTTTACAATCGGTTCATTACGAGAAAAGATGTAAATTTTTTTATCGAAAAATGTCGTTTTCGCTGCTCTTCAGCACTTTCTGATGTTTGAATGAATTTTTCGCCAGTGAAACTTTAATGAAACTGACTTTGCTATGCGCCATTTTCTACCTCACTAAAAAACGACGAGGTTTATCTACTTACGAGTCCTATTTTTACTCCGAGAACAATTTTATGAACGAAAAACGCGTGGTGTGATTATTCGGCCCAGCCTATCGTTTGAAGGTAGAAAAATAACTCTTTCGTTCTAGGGTCAATATCGAATTTGAAAAAGCTACGTAATTTTGGTGCAATTTGGAAACATTTCATTACTGATACCGAATTGGCACCTTGAATAATTTGTACAAAACACAATTACGAATTAAATAAGCTGTAACTCGACGGCTGCTTGCTGCTTGTTGTTTGTCACAATCCAGGTAAGCTACAGTGGGTGAAATTAACTTCTAATCTCATTTGCGCCTAACATAGCCGTTGTCTAGCGCAGTTATTCTTGAGACACAGACGGTGGAACAAGCAAATGACTTGGTTATATCTGGCCACCATCCCAACTGCTGTGATTCAACGTTCCATTCTCCACTTCCGTTCTGCTCTCGCTCTTTTCTACAAATGCATATTATTCCAATGCAAGAAGACGGATGTCGAGTTTCTCGTATTATTACAATATAATTGCAAAATATAAAGGTCACAGGTTTTAGTAGTTGAGCAGATGAAATAAAGAAAACGTTGAGAAATGCACCCACTCGTATAACGTTTTTGGTTATAATGTTCCACCTGTGAATTAGAATTTTATTCCCGATTCAACCATACAGTTAACTTTTTTCACCTCAAAAGCGGGACGAAAGTGGCATATTTTTCCCTAAAATGCATTTGCATATGACGCGAAATTCGTATTTTGGCGCTTTCGAAACTTTTCAAATTCTCAATTTCAACCCCACCCCGTTGAGAAGATCAATGATTCGAATTTGACAGTAAATATGGGTTTCTGTTTAGTTGCTATCGGAATGTGCCGTCTACTGAACTTGAAACAGTGTGGAATGAATCATTGCTAATATTGTTGCTGCATATCTTCGTTGCTATAACTCAATGAGATCGTTGTATTCTTTAACCTGACAAAAGCTCAAAACGCTATCGGCGAACGATAATCCAGGGCTTCCAGCAAATGCGTTCTTCATTGACAAAACTCTGACCACTATCCATAGATACGATTTGAACCTCATTTCTCATACCAGTGCTTCTAATACCGTAACCGCAGTCCGTTCGATAAAGCACGGTCCACGGATTGCACCGTCAGTGAAAGATTTTTCTATAATACCTCTTGAACTTATCCCTGTTCATATAAGCTTATTCCCTTGCGATTTCCCTGGCAAGGGTGCTCCACAATACTTCCGCATTTCGATGCTGGCCGAATGTTTCCGCAAGAATTCAATTCTAACAATAACCGAGAATTATGGTATTAACTCGAGTCTGAAACAGATAAGCTTACATTTCACCGTGATAACAATACAATGCCAAGCACACGGGGGTGGTATTGGTTTTTGATAACATCCGCTTTCTACATCAATATAAACAGAGTGTAGCAATTGGCTTCTCGATTTAAGTGATAGTTGTTTATTAACAAGTTTAGAAGAAGGAACATTGATTTTGTCGTTGGTACCTTTCTAGACAATGGTTGCCTACGCGAACATAATCATAAAAAAACAGCTACTGAAAGAAATGATTCTTACCATAAAAAATACTGAAAAAGCAATTGATAAACGGCGAAAGATTAAAATTTCAAATATTTGTATGTCGATATTTTGGAAAACCTGTGCAGAAATTTGACCAGTTTGCCTGGATTTATGTTACATGTACCAAATACCAAAACACGTATTACCAAAAACATTTTTTGGCTTTTGAGATCGTTGTTCGTGGCTTTCAAGTAAACAAATAATCTGACGCGCATTTGGTCCGCTTGAAAAATGTTGGTCTTAGCAATTTCACCGAAGACTCCCCTCAAGTTTGATAACTCCATACTTTAGAATATTTGGTCTGTATCTGATCCATATATCGAATGAAAATATAGTAAAAAATTTCGAAAATATTATATATATATGGTAAAATGAAAGGAATTTCATCATTTGTGAGCGAATCAAATTTCACATGTTCACAAAGTCATCAACCCAATAGTCAGCCTTGCCAGATCCTGCGGTTATTCATGAGACACCTAAGAGATTAGCTAATTTGACTCAACTATAAAATACCGCTTACAGTTAAGTTTAAGATATCTTCTTGGAGAAACAGAGATACATTGAGAAGCCGACAGCATTTACGGCTTGAACCATTAATCAGAACAGAGGTTTAGGGGTAATTGGACTACTGAATTATTTCAGCCGTTCTTAAGTGACTGGTAATACCGCGAAGCTGGGACTTTGTAAATAAGTCCTCATAATTCAAGCTGCAATGTACGAGTGGGTTGGTCAAATTTTTTAAAGAATTTGAAACAATTCGTGCATACATTACAAATTTTTGCAATGCCCATTTCAATGTGATTCTATTAGTTTCGTGCGGAAAGGATATGAAAAAGATATTATTAATATTGGAATGGCGGTTCAACATTCGAGAAGATATTTTACACTGAAATTCATTCGTTTATTCAACGATAAAAGTTACTGTCAAATTCGTAACAGCTATTATCCATGTCATTATATACCGAATTGAAAGTTGAAAAGAAATCATTATTTTACAAAAATCAGCATTTTCTGTCGACAGAATGTATTGAATGAAAATTAACAAATTGTTTATCACTATAAATGAAGCTAAATTCTGCTGAAAATCCTATTAAAATAACACTCACAAATCCTATTACATTGAGATATGACGAAGGGTTTTGTGTTGTATAAAAACAAGTCTACCTAAAAAATTCAACAATGGTTGGCCTAACTTCGACTGAAAAACCAATTCCCATAATAACAAATATACCGGTGGAGGTAACTTTTCAATCAAATAATACAACTCAGTACCGTAAATTCTTACTGTTTGCAAGCACACGTGAAGAATGGTTCTTGAAAAAGAAATCAACACGTGAATGTGTGCTTATTGTAAAACTGTAACGTCGTTGACAATAACCATGATTTGTTTGATGTGACGGAGCCCTTTGGTGACCCGAAAAAGCAACTTCAGCGAAAGCGGCAGTATCATAAATGAATGTGATTTGCTGGAGCTGAAAAGGAAGAATCTTCATTGTATTCTCGAACAGGATACATGTATTACATACGGAGTTCCATGATGACCGCAATTAGCGTATCTAGTTCCTCACGCTCGTTCTCTCTCCCTCTCTCTCTCTCTCTCACGCACACTCTCTCCCTTTCTCTTTCTCTCTCTCCATTCATCTAGGGTGCAAAGGAATTTGGCCAATTCAGGGGAAGTTACGTTAGGACATTCCCTTGCTGAGATTTGGTAGCGCCCTGGAGAACGACAATTGTGTCAACCGTTTCTTCGCTCACGTAATCACGCCCGTGTCTCTAATAAGAGCTCTGAAAATAAATTATTACGCCACGAAGTCGTGACCCGCCCTCCAACAAAGTTATCAAAGTTAGAAAGAGGAAGGAGATGCTCAGCTGCGGAAAAGCCTAAGGAAGAAATTAACGATATATTCTTATTTCAGTAACCACTCCCCCCATACTCTTGAGTGTCACGCGTGCCGTACTTCTTTTCAAACTCATTCTCCCTTTTTTTGCCCCTTTCCGCGCTTCTTCAACTCTCTCTCTGAAACTCCCGCTTTCTTCATGCTTCCCTTTTCTTCTGCCCGCAATTCTTCCGCCTTACTTGTCTCGTTAACCCCACGTCCCTACTCCGATATTTGCATAATTCGGTTCTTTCGCGTTAAGGTTGAGACGAATTTGTTAGCCTGATCAACGGACAGCAGCATGCAAATTCGGATCAGAATCACGAATGAACTTACGATGATTATTCGTATCCGTTATCTTCGTGATTCACACCTAAAGTTGGCAGATGAAGTTTACACAAATTGTAATCCTCATCGTCGTACTAATTGATGGGATTACTCCTTGAATTGCAATTTATTATTTATGCGAATGTTGTATGATATTATAAGAAAGGGATTATTGCAATCACGATGATTGTAATAACGATACCATCAAGCAAATAATTCTCCTTGAAGTTGTTATTGAATTTCAGGTTTCTAATCAATGCTGGAAGATGAAGGCAAAGAATTCTGTTTCTTTCCTTTCGGAATAGATTCAACGAGACTTAAAGCTGCACTTTGCTGTGGCTTCACTGTGACACGAAATTCGAAGCGTGCGTATAATAATACATAATTTTACAGAAATAGTACAATACGCAACAAGTGCGTAAAATAGGTGATTCTCGCATGAGTGTACTTTTTAGCTCGAGAAATCGGAATAAACACAAATATCGTAAGAAAAAAAATCATATCTATAAGAAAACTAAATATAATGTTATATTTATTTTAATCTATCTTCATTCTTCTTCTACGTAGTATTGAGAAATAATAATTTGTATTCGAAGGTTGTTTCGATTTTTATATTCAATTTGAATCATTTTTTTTTTCTTACATTTTGATGGTTACAGTGCCATTATTATATTGAAATGGAACATTGTAGTCTAAATTCATAACATTCGACATATTTATAGATTTACGAATATTTCCGTGTGAAGATCGTGCTGGCAAAACTTCAGGGGGCTTATTCTTAAACTTTGAGGCTATGTACGTGCAGAATTTATAACGCTGATGAAAAATAATTGCAGCTAAAATAACGCAAGCAATAGCGCGTCACAGCTAGCTGTAACTCGTGTGTCGTACACGAAAATCACAGAATACGAACGACGCTATTGTACAGCTATGAAAATGCACAAGAACCAATTAGCTACTCATGAGCTGTTTTTGACGATACTGATGACTCGCACGTTGATATTACACGTAGAATCCACTTTGCGCACGCTTTTTTACAGTGTCGGAGTAGTAGGGCATTTTACGCACTCAAACCCGTGTGCAAAACCAAACTTCACGTAAGCAGTTTGGAAATAGTATTTTTCGATACTAGTGCGCGAAGGTGGCAATGCCCGCACAAGCGTGAAGGCGCAGCACGAGTCCGGAAAGGAGTTGAAGGGCGAGTGTGGCGCATTTACGCGAGATAGGCATTGCCAACTTTCGCGCGTGTATCGAACTCTATTTTTTGCTACACCTGTAAAGGAAAGTCCGACATACACTATTATTTTTACACGAAACCACGGCACGATGTCTGTTCAGTGACGATGTCGAGCACGGCAAAGAGTGAAAAACTATTCCATCGGTGGCGCTAGTGCAGCTGTTTGCGAAATGCGCAACTGTGAATACAAGCGCGACCGTCTTTTCGCACACCGCTAGCAATGTGCGAAGGTTTATCTTTTACCGCCGGCAATGTGCTAAGGTTTTTTTCTCACACCGCTAGCAATGCGCGAAAGTTTTTCCCGCACATGTGTATAAAAGACTACTTTCGGTGCTTGTAAATGGTGCATAAAAATGGACTTTCCATGCAGGTGTTGCAAAAATATTATTTATTATGTTCGTGTGAAAAAGCAGATAATTTTTGATACATGCTCTAATTTTTTAAGTTGATCGAAAATGCGGGTCTGAACAACGACGAATTGATAATGACATTTTACGAATCTCCAATTTTTTATGTTGTTTTGTTCTATTTTATATAAATATATGAAAACTGCTTTCACAAGATGTATATTTTGAGAAGGCGGCACTTGATTGACAGAGAGGAAGGTGAAAAGGGTGAAAAAGATGGTACACCACTTATCGACCGTGTAATTCCACTTATCGCCGCTTTTAGCTTTATTTTCAACATTTTGATCATATTCTATATCCCTGGTATATTTACATCGATTAAATTGTCATACTCATTTTATTCCATTTCAAAAACGTCGGAATATACTCCAAAATGTTTACGTTTTCACCTGAAAAGCGTATTATTTTTTTCAAAATCTGCTTGGAACGTTCGATTTCCGAGATCTGTGAAGCGTGCGTAAAGTGCCACATTTTCCAACAGTACGATAAAACGACTTGGGTGTATGCACACAATGAAATTCTACATTCTATTTACACGCTATGGCTTTCTTTGGTAATAACTGCGGACTTTATACCTCGTAACATTTTTTTTCTGTAACTGCAGAACCTGCTTTCATTTTTTTACTACATCGCTATAGAGATTTTCTCCTGTTTTGTTGTTTCAGAAAAAAGTATCTCTTGTCTGCTGATTGCTTACTTTTTTGTATTTATGTTCGATCTTGTAGTAGATTCCTTCTGATGAACTTATTTTTTTTTTGATTCTGTTTGAGCGATCATTTCAACAGTATTCGACCTGCTTCTATTGATTGATTGGTTACAATGAGTTTCGTCTTTATTTATAATCACACCCATTGGCGTGTGATCGCATTGATCACCGAAATTTTGTTCACTTGCAGGAATACTGTTATTTGATAATAAGTGCAATGATCGTATAGATTCAACGAATGCGAAACAAACTTCTCAGTTACGATACGATTTCACAAAATTATCTTTATAAATTATCTCTAGAATGAGCACTGACATCCAAAATTCATTATAAAGTTCTCCTACTGCTAACGTTCCTCCGTTAATTCTCATTATACCTCAAGTAAAATTCGTGAATGAAATTATCAAAGCGATTTCGAAGTTAGGCGTACCAATCTCGATATTATCGTTGAATAGATGACAAAATATCATGTCATGAATCACCGAATATAATCTTGATTAATTGTATTCTGGTAAGCTTCATCGCGCGCAATTTTTCTGGTCATATAAAATTTGTCCCCAATTTTAAGAGATCGTTAGAAATGTCACTCGTCCAAAATAGTGAATTTGTTGAAGTAGAAATTACCACAGCTGAAGCACCATTATCTGTGCAATATTTTTCCTGCTCTCGTCATAAAATATTTTTTTATCCCGATGAAACGACCTTCTTGTTATTTCGAATATGAACATTTTAACACGAAAAATGAGGCCTGGAAGTATAACCTTTCAGTCGTGACGTGAAAACACATATATACTCGAGCAAAAAGTGTAGTAAAATGCCAACAACAGAATCGAAAGCTGAAAAGCAGATTATTTATGGCTAAATTTCTAATTACAATAATTAAAATTGAAAAAATCATTGTCTTCTATAGTTATTTCACAATTGTTGATTTTACTTATAGTTGAATGTTCGTAAATTATCACCCAAAGATACAATTATATATGGGGTAGAGGTGTCGTTTGCAGCCAGTGCACCATCTTTGGCGAGTCATGTAGAACGTCTAAATTGTTTCTGGTACTAAAAATCTATTCAGTTATTAATCCAGCCACGATCAACTACAAGTACGTTTTTAAAATCAAAATTTTGCCCACTTTGTAAAATGTCTGCAGCTAAAACTGATTTCATTGTTTCTGGTAATGTTATGCCATTAGTTTGTGACTTGCCATTTATATACTCAAGTTTTGTGCAAACTCACTCCTGTAATTTAACATATGTACTGGAAAAAAATATGATATATTATATTGACTGTTGGCGACGTATACCAATACATACACTGAAAACAACAGCTGTAACTAGTACTTTATGACCTATAATTTCGTAATCGGCCGTTGCCACAGACCATTATTGCCCCACGTGATTATTAAGTTATAATCCGATGTTTAACGTGATCTCAATCTGAGAATGTGTAAAAAGTTAAGAAGTGTATTCAATAGCACTACAGTTTGGACGAGCATCACTTAAAACCATATGTAATAACAGAAAGGTATGGTAAGGCGAGGGGGTGAACGACAGCTATAGATCAGCTAGACATTAGTAAAGGGACAAAATGTATTATAATACTACGATGTGTGTGTGAATGAATCCAAGTACGCTAATCTCACGCACAATACAGTGAGTGGTCAACAAGACAATACAGTTCAAAGTTCAGAAAATCTTCGCTAGAGCGAGCGAGACGAGAATATGGAGAAGAATCCAAAACCAGATCAGTATCAGTCGAAACTCGGAAGAGATAACACGTGAGTCTTGTTGACAGTAGCTCGTTACGTGTGCGAGAGCGATACAGTACACTGTGTGAACATGGGGTTAACAACTCGACGAATCGAGGCTCATAATAATCGATTTGATTATTAAATGACGTTGGATCGTGTTTCTAATGTACTTGTAATCGAGTAATTAAATGCGAGAGCAGAACTGGGTAGAGCCGGTTGGGGATTCTCGCGCTGGCCTTCCCGGGGCCTCATGGTTGAGGTTTTGATCCGGGGTGGTTGACACGTTGGGAAACCAACGTGGTTATTACAGTCCGCGGATCAAGAACACTTGAAAATAAATAACAAATAACACAAAATTAGTGTAGCCGCGTAGGCTGGCCTTGCCGGGGTGCTAAGTTAAGCTACCACGGGGTGGTTTCCGTGTCGGGAAACCGGCGTGGCTTGCAGCCCCCGATTAAAATAGTACAGGTACTGACCGATGATTTCGGCTGAGATGGTACCTGTGCACGTCATCCTGGGGCCAACTTCGGTTCTGCTCGCGACGAGACCCTTGTTGAACGTATACCTAACCGTTAGAAAGTTACCCCAGTTGACACAAGCGTTGAATAATTACTGATTGAATGAAAGTAAAGCCTGTCCAATAGACCATGAAGTACAGTTTCATATCTGGTGGCCATATTATTAATCGTTAAATCGACCCCGAACCGACTATTATTATTTTGAGTCTATCGAGAAGGGTGACTCTGAGACGTATAGCTAGTACAAAAGGAAATTTGGGGACTTGTAGTACCGGGCTGTGAGGTCTGACACTAACATTGACCGTGTTGATTTTTTTGACAGTGGTATTATTCACTATATGTTTGTGAACAGATTTACTGTGTTAAACAGTTTTAAAGTAATACTTATCCCTTTATTGTTCAGAGTCTTATTCATGTAATTGATGAGATACCATTAACAAGTCGAATTCCCTCATTTGTAAATGTATCCTGATTCAAGTATTATAATAATCTTCCTATTTAACTTCGCCAACGAGCAGCGGTTGAATGTCATGTGTAAATTTTTCTTAAATGATTCTGCTGAAGCTTCAATATCACTGGCGAGCTCAGGTTGAGACGTTGTTTCGTATTATTAAATTGTTAACAAAAATATCCTGCAAGGTGTGAGAAACAACCGTTGTACGAACAACGGTGAATATTTAAGTATTTTAATCAGCTGTCGAAAAGAATTTATCATCGACAAAATAAAAGGCGATGAGAAATAGGGGAGAATATGTTGATTTATAGGATCGCATATATTCCGCTTTCGATAAAAAGTGCCCCATCAATAGTCAATGGCAAACAAATCATTTGAGGGACAGATTCGCAGGAACCATGTTCCTTTTAAAGCACATCGCTCACATTTCCCACCACGTATATATTTATATGGGCTATAAAGTTCTATTTATCTAAAGGTAAAATCGAATTCCGAAGTTGGGAAAGGAACCGGAAGTGATCGCAAAGACATTGGGGAAACAAACGAAGACAAACCGTGAACGGCGAAAAATATAACCTTCGGCATTTGTAATGCATAGACGTAATACTTGCAACTTAAATCCTTCAAAATACAGAAACAAGCATCAGAAAGGAGCTTTTCAAGTGTTCCGAGCCGCCCATATTGTTTAACAGTGAAAAACAGATAACGAAGTTGCTCGGACGAGGCAGGCTGTAGCCAAAATTCTTGACGTGATGAGAGTTGGCTACTTGATTCTTCACTTTGTCTACTCATTACTTCGCGTATCTCCCGCAACCAGACCTCCTCTTTATACTCTCCCTCTTACTTCCTCATTAGCGGCACGACATTAAATGAAAATATAAATGAATTTTCATAAATTATAATTTAGAAAGTATGTTTTCGTTTCGGCAAGGCGTTAGACTATAGTTACCAAAATATTGTCGGTGCTATGATAGAACTTGTTTGCTTAAATGCAAGTGACGTCACTAGGCATAGTGAAAATAGGCACACGGACTGAATAAATATTCATCTTGCGAACGGTCGACAAATTGTAGCTTCGGTAGTCTTACAGCATTCGGCTACACGTGACTGGAGAATATTATGCAGTCTTCAACGTCCGTAGCAATGCAGGATGACAAACAGCTTGATCTCCGCAACTCTGCGTAATACAATTGTCTGAGTGAATTCGAGAATTCTTATCTAATTTCACCGAAGTTTGACAGGCAGAAATAGTGTCCATTTCAAGTCATTCTACAGCGTGAAATTGCGCTTTCATCTGTTTACCAAGTAAATTATAAATCTTTGCTCTCAGTTTTACCGAGAGTTTAATTTCAAACTTAATTTTCAAAGGAGAGATGTTATGATACTAAAGTTTTCATCATGATTTACATACTGTCTTTGTCCTACGCTGATTGCAATCTCATACCGGGTTTAACCGAGCACGTTTTAGGGTCTGCACACAGTGCTCAGTAGCGAACTGTTGCTAAGACAATAACTAGCAAGCAAGGATCTCAGCAGATCGTGAGAGCATCTAGTATTTACGAAATTATTGTAATTCGTAGTTCTCGTCTAGCGACTTCAATATTGCATGGAAACAGTCTCACGATGGCTCATTTTACTCCTCATTCTTTCCGGAAATGCACAAAGTGTCTCAACTATGCGCTTTTTGGCCCCTGAAATGCGGGAATTGTGGGAATAGTAACACCTGTCAAAAAAAATGGGTGCGTGTACTTATGTACGCGCGTGAGAAGTTATACTTCTTTGGCATCATTAAATAAAAAAAACAATAAAACAAATAACGGATGTCTTACATTATATTTAAATAACCTATTAAATTTTTGTCACGAACTTTTTATTAAATGTTCTATTAAATTTATTTCTTTATTTTGTAAATATTAAAAACCAATAATAAATATTCAGCATTGATAATTTAATAATATTTAGTATTAATTATATTAAATAATGATATTCTAATTTATATCAATAAATAATACATACGGATGACTAACCTCAATTATATTGGAGCACTTGAAAAAGTATTTTAGCACAATTTTTTCACTAATATTCACAAATAGTAAATAATATTAATCCAAATATTCAATTTAAATCACTACTGAATATATTTTATTGCCACATATATAATTCGCACTTGTATGAAAATAAAACACGTGTTGTGACTGTAAAAACTAAAACCATGTGGATAAATATTATAAATAAATATGAAAACAGTGATCAGAGGCGACAAGCGTACCAATATTAGCTTTTTTTCGAGACTTAATGAATTCGGTTGAGTGGGCAACTTCATCCTGTTAATTTTGGGTTACAGTGATGCGCGCGCATCTTGAAATTTCACTCTCATCAGTTTTTCATAACGCGCCTGAAGAAGTATAACTTCAAAAACACATTTTTTTTCGCTCTTTGGGATATAAGTTACTTTCCTCAATCCCGCTACAAAAGAGCGATGCACCGTCGAAATTTTAATCCTTTTCGCTTGATTGTTTATTTAATATAGGAAAAAAAAAGGGTGAGTTTGCTCGGTCGGTAAAGGCAGAGGTACTATATGATCTTAAGCGAAGGCGCTCATTTAATGATTGTTAGGTACACAATTTGCTTTCTCACCATATTTAATAAACACGTCGATTCAACAAAATTTTCAATTCTTGTGCTTGATTACTCGTTTTCATTCGGCAATCATGCACGTGGCCGCTACCTCTGACATATTTTTTGAGCTTGAATCTCTCACTGGAATATTTGCAAGAAATCAGGATCGATCACATGCCATTTTTTAGAATCTGTGAGAGATAGTTATGGCATAAAAAATGAACCCCTTAGTGCGTTAATTCCACAATAATTACAGATTCTAAGCTACTTTGTACAATTTCCTAATAGTAACAGCCGGCATGGAATCGTTTGGCTCGTATTTTTTACCTAGAAACGTAACAGTTGAAAAATTACGACCCAATTGTTTGCGGTATATGTGCTTTATACACAAACGAATATTGGAATCTTTTGAGTTATAAATATTGAACTTTTTCCTAGCAATCCGGTATCAGAAGTTTAATTTATTTGCGATATTCGACATATCTCATTTTGTGCACGAATGAGTGATGATTTATGACACATCAGGTCTACGACTGTGTCTGTGGGCCTTCATAAAACAAATAATTTGTTATTTATATGTATCGCAGTGAAGACTTTCGTGAATAAACTTCGACGCCTACGCGTAATTTATTATTGATACTCGCTTTGCTTCTGATAGCGAAGGTTTTCACAGTTAAAAAATCTATTTTTCATATTATTGCTATTTAATGGCATCATTTCATTAGTGAGGGTGGCCTTCTCCCGGGCATCCCGGTTGAATACTTAAGGCGCCATTGTTAGATGTTTTGGTAGCTTGGTCACAGAAACTTGCGGATGCAGAGATGTTAACAGCTGATAATGATTGGACCACTTTTATATTCGATTCTTGAGAGTTTTAACAATAAAATCTAATTTTCGACCAATGTTTATATAAACTTATAGTATGACTGTATTGTGAAGCAGCATGGTGAAAAATTAAAGAAAGAGTTGTCCTAGTATGGGTTGTTATTCAAACATCTTTATACGTTACAATAGATGTTTTAGAATTTCTCCTGATTTTTCCAGAAAATTTGTTGTTTGCAAATTTCTATATTGAGAAAAAATCTCTGGAGAAAAATCTGAACCCCATAGTGGACAACTTTACCTTTGAATCATTTTCAATATTTTTGTTAACAAAAGTTTGAACAAAAAAGTGTGGATATTAGGTTCACTCGGGGTTAAAGCTCAAAAGTATTGATATTCGACATCAAGTTTATCAGAATTAGTTGAAATTTCTATATTGTGTTGATCAATATATTCGGTTAAAGAATTTGCGGATAATCCAAATCAATTTGAAAAGTCCAAAAAACTGAGTAATTAAAAAATGTTTATTCTTACCTATTACGCCATGAAATGTTAGTGTTTTATAGAAGAAAGATCTTCCCAAAACATAAGCTCTCTAGCTCAAGTCCAACAGGTCGCTCGTTTATTTTGTATTTCCCATTCATTTACGTATTATGGGAAAAGTTTACTTTTCATTATAAGTTAAAATACTCGCAAACTATCCACTATTTCACCGATTCTTGCATAGATCATTGAAGCTGATTCACAAGCTGTTATTTTCGTGTTATCAATAATTTATTGTCATTTCATCTCATGTAACTTAGTTTCACATAAATTCTTGATATAAATTAATGTTACACAGTGACAAGTTTTTTTCAAAGGTAACCACGATTTTTGAGTATTTGTATGATTATTATTGAATAGATGAATGAGTGATTTCCCTCTTACTTTTTTGTACCATATCTAAATTAGGTTATCAAGTTATACCCTTTATTTGTCCTTATGAATTAAACTTACAGTACCATGTTTTTTGAGGTGTTTTAATCAACTGTTAATAACATGAACATCCATTTCATTCTAAATGTAAGTTAGCTATCGTTTATCAATACGTCCACGAGTTTCATTAAATATTACAGCTTCAAGGATCTATGTATGAATTTGGAAAATATTGAATAGCTTACGAGTTTTTTAAATTTTAACGAAAAGTGAAATTTTCCCGTGTCAAATGAATGGGAAACAAGAATTAGAAGAGTGATCTGTTAGATTTGAAGTAGAGAGTTCACCTATTGAAGAGATGTGTTTTCTATCAAACATCAACGTTTAAGGGTGTGGGAGTAAAAAAAAAAAAAACTTTTTTGACCTAGTATGTGTATACAAAATTATGTAGCAATGATTCCCGTTCGGGTTCGGAAATACAGTACGATCAAACATGTATTATCGAAAATTTCTCAAATTCTATGATGTTATCCACGATCCCGATAAACACAAAGTGATAGAATACACGTTTAGAAATGGTGGAATAATAAAACGTGTAATATTTGTGAAAACAACACGTGTTACAAACGATAATTTTGTAGTATTTCGATCATTTGGAATGTTTCTGTACAAAAACAAAATTGAAATCTCTAGCCTGATTCCGACATTTGGTAGTTTTTTCAGTGACGCAATTGACTTATAATTGTTCGCAAATCAGATCGAACGCACTTTTAGTTTCCGATTAGAGGCCGCATGATTTTGTTCGGGATTCAAACCGGGGACCGCTCGTAAATAACTAACATCATACCTAGTCGCGCATCTATATCCACTCCGACAAACTATCGCACAGACTTGGGGTTAACTTTTGCTCATTTAGATGACGAGGTATATTTGTCTCACTGATACGAAGCTATTGCCAAGTGCCATGAAGAGATTTTGTACAAGGCTGCAAGGATTTTATCAGTATTTGAACAATTTGAAAGCAGTGCAAACGCCGATGAAATAGTTCAATTAACGAATGAAATGCTAGCAATCGAAAAACATATTTATTCAACGATATTTCGTTTATCTCATTGGGGCAACATACTGAAAACTCGGATTTCATTACCTTCATGTTTTCCTAGCTGCTTCACACGTTGGAGTTGTATGATTTTTTTTTTTTAAATTTTTTTGTGACCAACAAAATATTAAAACGTAGTTGAATTTATTAGCCCATTCATTGAACTATTTGAATGAAAACAATGTTGTTGTTGTTGTTGTTTCAACTGATACATACATCCGAATCAACAAAATTATTTGCAGTTAGCCGAATTATATTCGCTGACTTAGATGTACGAAACAAGTGGTACCTACAAGATGTAGATTTTTTTAGGCTAAGAAACTTAATTTGTTTCATTCAATTATCAAAAGTTCCTAACAAAAGGCACATTTAGTTCATTCAACCGTAAATATTTTACAATGTATAAGTTTGAACGGAAAGAATAAAAATCACCTAATTTGACGAAAACAATTTCTTTACTAAATCACATGTAGGGGTTAATTGAAGATGATCAAATGTGATTTTGCAGAATGCTGAATCTTTGACGACAAAAAAATATTTGATCCAAGCAATTGCACGCATTCAAACGTTGGTACCTCGTTTTTCAACCGGATCATTGAGTTGATACAACAAAATATTGTTTGGATCTATTCAATTTTCCCATAGATCAAATAACTCGTTTGGTTCATTTGACTCGACAGAGTTTATTATGTTAACTACGGTACATTAATTTTAACAAAATAATGATTGAAGCAACAATTTTTCATCCAACTGAATCGATTCGGTTGATATAACGACTTTTTTTCTCCGTGTGGATAAAACGGTACTTTTTAACGGTGAAGAACCATTAAAATTTCATCAACGTTTATTGTCAACGTGATTACACGTAGACGAACCGTGTAAAAGCTATCCAGAAAAAATCGTACTATACACGTAATTCGTTAACGTGAGATACTCGTGCGTAAAACGTCTTTGGCAAACCAGTGGTTTGATTTTTCCACCACACCACATTTCCACCAACTTTACGTGGAACAAACGTGTTCTACAATCTTGTGTTTACCAGGATACCATGTAAAGAGTACAGGTACTGTAAGGTGCTCGTTTTCAATGGACTGCTAAACGCTCAATACGTATGCGGCAGAAGCAGATGCTCGTGACGCACGTGGAAGCATGCAATGCATTAAAGCCATCATTGTTTGCCAAATGTCCGTGCTGAAGCCCCATGGAATAATGCGGGTGTCCAGACCATGAGGTCCCGTAGTATAGTCGGTTTACTGTTCCGCTTCGGAGAAATGGAAGCTCCACTTGTCCTTCGCATAATGACTGCCACCCGAAATCACAGGCTATTGTACACAGGTATACGTTGAAAGCCATGGACTAAAGTGGTATGTTCAACGTCATCGTGGATATGCGAGACTTTTTAATTAGCAGACGAGTCACTACGCATCATCTCGTTTTCTTGTAAGAACACCCGATTTTCAAAACCCTACGGCTTTGTTGTAGCGAGGGCAAACATACATCAATCAAAGGTAAAACAACATATTAAGGAGACTCGTCGAAAAGTCGTTTTTTTTTTCCAAAAGTGGTATCTTTTCTGAATATTTTGGCGTTTTCGTTTTTGAAAAAATCGATAAAATTACGGATTTAGCAGCCGAAAACGTGAATCATTGCATGCTCCGAGATATCTTTGTTGATGCTAATATTGATTTAAAAAGCCCAGATAAACATTATGTTAGACCTGCAGATCTTGAATTGATGCAAATGAATATTCATTTCAAGATTAAGCTGATTTGTTTCAATGGGTATCCATGTTTCCGACCGTGGAAATGAAAAGAGTCGGACGCCCGGTTTAGACCAAGGACGTGTATAACCTTAAAAATGTCAGAGACACCAAGGAAAAGTGACCAAAAGTTTGTACGTGTATTAAAGGGATAGCAGCTACCCTACTTACAAGGTACCGCACAACGGATCTGGTTGCAATAGCTGCCAGCATTTGGCTGAAAAACAGGGGGCACAAGCTGGTGGTAGACTCGGCTTATTTTCCACACGGTAGGAATGCCCCAACAGCAGAAGAAGTGGCCACTTTTGGTTGAATGCGATGCTAATCGACCACAATAATAATTTTCCAAAATAAAGGAAACAAACTCACCTTCCATACTGTGAACAGAAACAGGAAGGAGTTATTGGATCTAACACTGCACTCCCAGAACTTGGAAAGGAACATCTGAGGATGGACAGTCTCGTGAGAATCACTCTTCAATTATATACAAATCCACTTTTAGTTAATAGAAATTATGCAAGAATGAGTGACTGAGTGGTTTCGGTATTTTCGTATTAAGATTTCAAAATTACTTCTCACCTTTACAGCTTTTATGACTACACATTATACATTATCACGTTGTGTTGCAGCAGGCGCATATTTGGGAAATTCACAGCCTTGGTCTAAGCCTAGCAGTTGACCTTGAGATGACCTTGAGAGGTTGAAATTTGCTGTACTGACGGTCATATACATGGAGTCCTATTAGAAAAAACTAGCTTGAACTTCAAATGATTACGAAGATCATTTTCAAGGTCAAGTCCATTGTCACGAATGAATAACCAGCGAAATATCTCGTAAACTTAGTTCCCAACGTTTTTTCTAAGTCTTGAAGTTATCAAGTTATTCAGCCATCCCAGAACTTTAGGGACACCCTGTATAAGCATTTTAGCTGGAACCAAAAAAATCGTTCAGACTACAACAAGCGCTATAATTATCGTAGGTTCGGAATATCGAAATCTCACCCAGTGAAATATAATCTAACTGAAATACACACCGCAAATATTTGACCGTAGAGTGGTTCGTTTCAAGTAAAACAGTGACCATAAAGGTATGAATAGTGACTTTACCTCGTAATTCGCCGCACGAATAGTGAAATATAGAACCTCTCAGCAGTTTGTCAAACGCTCGATGATTTCTTAGGTATACGTATAGGTATAATATATGTCGTAATCTACACAGAAATAATGCAATCAGAGTTCAATTAATACTTATAGTCCTTATTCTCCATAACGCATTACCACGATTTAACTTCGATGTAACGTAGTTTTTTCATGACGGATTCGAGACAAAGGTTCAGTTTGGTAGGTGACTAACATAAACTATCAAACTAGAAATAAGCTGAGCACCAATTACGACGCTGTGAAGTCCGTAACATGTGCTGGGAAGACGAAGTGAGAAAAATAAAAAAGAGAAATTACTGCTCTCGGGGGAAATTGTTACTTCAACTTACCTACTGTTCCAGCTTTTGCTGGTCTCACCTACCTAGACTGAAATCATGCTAGCTAGGGTTACGCTAGGATAAGTTGGGCCGCAGAAGCACCAGTGGTCGTAAATTTCATATAATCGGACATGTTTAGCAGCGGTACGGCTCTCTGGCAAGCTTATTCGGACTATTTATCAGCTATTGTCTAGCTTCACACCCAAGGTACCACCATTCTCTACGATTTCTATAACCACGAACTATCGTGTATTGCAAGTACTTTTAACGAGTTTTTCTCGAATATTTGCCCCACGTGAAGGTAGTAGGGTAAAGTAATAGGGCCGAAAATATTACTGCTTTCTCAGTGCTTTAATGCTATTCAATTACTAAAAACCAATGCTATTTTCAAACTTATCAGTGGCTCCATTACTACAATTTCGGTATCACTTTCTTGTAAGAAGATACCGAGATTGTAGTATCATCTGTGAAATACCTCTACAAGAATGTGCGCAATTGCAAAGCTTTCGAAATCACCTACCTACTTCAAAAATTTTCACACGGGCGTAGATGAAATACACTTAGCAATAATATGCAAATATGCTGTTATCGCAGAATTATAGGGTAACCACATGTTTCGGCATGGTATTGACCTCACTGTGATTAATAAAACAGATTATATTTTATATCACTAAGTTCTGGAGCACTTGTGTTTCTCTTTCGTGGCTACTTCTTCAAGCGAAAACCTCACCGCTTTTGATCAACTTTTTCTCATTAACGCACGAATTATACTTATCACAATCGGAAAAAGCTATTTCAATGTGACATTAAATGATTTCGCGAGAAATCGCAAAAAAATGATCAATATTACAATGATACAATAGCGGATGAAACAGTGTAGTTAACAAATGGATTGCTTCCAGTTAACAAATTATCGATTAATCATAAACAATTCGTTTCTGCAATTAGGTCACCAAGTTCACATACTGTAATTTCATTACTCTTTGGCTGTTCCAACTGCTTCATACGTTTCACTGTTTTTTTCATTTTTTGTCGCCGATCAACAAAATATTCGCTAAATTATTTAAATGGAAATAATGTTTTTTTATTATCGGAATAATGTTTGAATCAGAATCAACAAAAGTAATCGTAGTTGGTTCAATTTTTACCGACCAAGATTAATCAAACAATCGATACCTACAGGACTCATCTTTCATTCCCTATAGTGTGGATTGGTATAAATTCAACTACTGAATTTATTTTTTCCAACCATGAAAATTTTCTGACGAAAGGCACACCAAGCAGTATAAGTGTAAAGAGGAAAAATAACAATCAGTCATTTTGATGGAATCAACTTGCCCACTGCATAACATATGAGGGGCGATTCAAGAACTTTGAAGTTGATTCCATGGATTACTATATTCAACAGCTAAAGTAATGGCATGCAACCAACTGCAGGTACCTACAACATTCTTCAACTGGATCGTGTGAGTGTTGCACCAAATGAAGTTTAGAACTGTCAAATTCATAATAGAATCAAATTGTTTAATTCAACCAACAAGATGAGTTTATTAGACTTCTTAGAATTTTATATGACATTAGCTGCGATAGATTCATCATTACGAAATAATTATTGAAGCAGAAAAATTTTCAGCAATTGAATCGATTTGGTTGATTATACCATGTTTTGCCTCCTGTGGGAACTGAGAATTTGGAATGTATGCTGCTGCCGCTGAAATTTTGACCTTTTTTGATTCAATTGAAGCCAAAGTCGCAAGCAAAACTTATTGGCATTTACCGCAACGTATCACTGGGAAATATACGGTATAACCACGACCAAACATCTAGCAGTATCCATTCAAAAGAAAGGATGGCGGTGACAATGAACTTTTCCTCATTTCAGTGAAATCATTATTTTTAAAAGATTAAGGTGGTATTTTCCTTTAAGTTCTGTTTATGCAGAAAAGGAAAATGCTCAAATCCTTATTTCCTGGTACCCTGGTGTATTTTATGACAAACGCAGTAGCATTAAGGGGGTAGGTGGGTTTCAAAAGCTCAAAATAGGTACATTTTTATGAATTTTTTTTTACTTAATCAACAGAATATTTCATTCCATCAATTCAACACATAAAAGATACATATTTTATAAGTAGTTTGTGAAATTTTCATTGAAAAATATTGAAAATTAAGGCGTGGACACGTCGTCTGCTATGACCCCTCAAAAAAAAGTTCTCTCGGCGTAGTCAGGATAACTCATGACAGATTCATCTGAAATGCAAAAACCAAAAATTTTCTGTTAGTAGATGTTTAAAACTCGTACTTGGACGAAGGAAAAAAAAAAAAAAAAAAATTACATTTTTGGCGGCGCCGCGGCGTTGAAAACAAAAAACCCTTATTTTGAGTAAAATTTGCACCCTTCATGGCCTTGAAAAATTACTTGGAATAGAAAAAGAAAAATTCCTTCGTTCAAGCACGAGATAATGTTATTTTGAAGAAGTGTGCAAAATTTGAAAGAGATCGGTTAAGGGGTATGGCCACTGTAAATTTTTTGAAAAATCGATTTTTTTTTTTATTGGCTTCAAAAATAGTTTAAACCCTCTGGAATAAGGAAAAAAAGGTCCCGTGCGAGAAAAATTTTTTTTTGGCCCCCAAATCATCTTCAAGCGGAAAAACTGTCCTAAATATCGCGATGGATATCGCTGTTTGCACATTCAATGGCGGCCTTACCAACGTCTTGCAAATATTCAAGATATAAATACAAGATATTCACATACAACAGCACAAGAAAACAAATTTGAACTAACTGGTGATGAGAGGAATGAACGACATCAGAGCCAGGGCGGCTAGGTGGTCTAGTGGAGTAAGGCACCGGTAAAGCATCGCTAGATACCAGGTTCGATTCCTGGCTCCGTCGTTAATTTTTCGAATTTACCAGTTTTTCAAATTTATATCTCCAAATATTCAAGATGTTGGAGGTGAAAATTGGTGTACAGTTATATAATTTCTGCATCGAAGCCGACGCCAAACGCATTACGCACGCGGAGACATCTCTGAGCGACGCGAAAAAAAGTGCGCGCGCGCTCCAAAAATCCACCAGGAAAGACGAAGAAGACGAAAATTTGGCCATCGAAGGACAAATGTATGGTGCTGGGATTGCAGACTAACGGTAAAATTTTTTTTACCTTCTTTTTTTTATTTTTTCCAATAAAAAACTATTCGCAAAACTTTAAACGCGTTTTTCTCGAAACACGGTTTTTCAAAATGGCACGCAGCATCACTCGAACAATTTTCATTTTTTTTACTTGAAATTTTGACCAGATGTGAACATTAACATTATCTTGAGAATGTCGATCGGGATTTTCAATAACTTTATTTATTGATTTTTTATTAACAAAAAACTAGCCGTTTTTTCGTCAAAAATCAATTTTTTTTTTTCAAACGCATGCCAAATCCACAAAAATTGATAATTTTTAAAATCCGATCGACATTCTCTACCTATAACCCTCTAGATTGATGGTTTTTTTTTTTTTTGTTCTAGATTCAAACGCGCACCAGTGGTGCTGCGTGCCGCGGAGCCCTGCAAGCAAAACATGCCCCGGGAAGATAGCTGTGGAACCGCCATTTTGTTTTTTTTTTTGCTGTAAAAAAATTTGATAATAAAGTTTAATGTATGCCCGATAACACCCTTAAAAGTTTTTCTTCAATTACTTTCAACTTTGGAAGCAAAA
The DNA here is from genome assembly GCF_021155775.2 of Neodiprion pinetum. Taxonomy (NCBI): domain Eukaryota; kingdom Metazoa; phylum Arthropoda; class Insecta; order Hymenoptera; family Diprionidae; genus Neodiprion; species Neodiprion pinetum. The sequence goes on from NC_060232.1 coordinate 12,579,589, forward strand.
AATTCGTGAAAAAACCTTTTTTTTTGGACCGTTACAGTGGCGTTACCCCTTAATAAGTTTTCGAGAAATCGTGACTACCGATTTCAAAAATGTAGTTTCGAGAAAAACGCGATTGAAGATTTACATTCAAATAACATGTAAATAATCGTACTTACACCGTATAATGATGCAAACCCATGTTTTTTCCACGTGCCATCACCTGACACGGTAACATCTGTCGTATCTTCAACATTATTTTCATCACACGTTAATTTTTTTTCTTGATTTGCAGCAGACAACAAAATTGATTCGGCAACAGTTATGACGCACTCATGTATTTTATCAACATAAAAATTGTACGTTGATGTATTCAAGAATGAGGAACTTATATCCATCAAACCACAGAATTTTTTACATCCGGCAAGTCCTGAGCCTAGTATTCGCATCACAAAAATAAACGAACAATAGCTAAGCAGCTGCCTCGATATATCTGCCTCCATATACCTGCGTCACGCTCGGTTATAGCCTGATGGGTGAAACATCCAAAGGCTATATCTCTTAGAATATGACTCGGATCGTTTTAAAATTTTAAAGGAATATTCTCAACATATTCAATTATAAGATAAGCAAAAAAAAAAAAAATTCGATTTTTTGAAATTTTGAAACCCACCTAACCCCTTAAAAAGATCCCCTTGAAAGTCAGACCTATTTGTGAGCATGATTGATGCACTGATTTGCAAAATGGCATCACATTTACTCTATCAGCTCTAGTTTTTGAGATACAGTAAACAGGTCTCAAAGTTATGTCGACACCAGTGGAGCCTGATCTATTCCTGCAGGGTACATTTGATATTCTATACTCGATGAAGGGCATCAATTTTGTTCTATTAGTAGTAAATAGCAGAAGAGATTCTAGATACAGATTCCTACTATTCACACTTACCGACAATTTATCCAAAATAAAAACCTTTTCCGCGATAACGTCACCACCTCTGTCACCGCGATTGACTCCTGCTGTACCGACATTGAAATCACCCTGCCTTATCGACAATTTGCCGACGTTATTTTATCTATTGAGGGACAAAATCGAACTGCCTTACGGATAATTTGCTTGCTTGCTTACCAGCGGTTGAGGCTTCGTGAAAACACAAATCCTTCTCTTTGAAATATTCTACGTGCGATCGACCTTCCCACGGCAATCTCAGGAATGTCCTGGTCGACCTCAGGTGGCTTCCGGTGTGATATCAAACACCCGACATTCCGCAACTGACAGTTCCGAGAACTGTTTGTTCATTCAAATTCCAATATCATATCAAACACGTGACATTCTTTCTCGTCACTCATAATTCCAAAAACTGTTAATCGATCAAAATTTCAATGTGGTATCAACCACGTGCTATTTCTACCTAATGATTTTATAGTTCCGACAACTGTTTTTCGGGCCAAAATTCCGTTGTGATATAAAACACCCTACATTCTTTTCCCACCATTATTTGTAGTTCCAAGAATCGTTTCGTCAATCTTGGGCGGTTTCTAGCGTGAGATCAACTACCCCATATTATTTTCACATGACTTATAGTTTCAGGAATTCTTTTAGTCAACCGAAGCTTATGTTCCCACGGCAATCTACAGTTTTCAAAATCTAGCAACTCAAATGAATCTAAAAATTCCCCTCTTAGCGACTAGGATGAAGGTAATAAATTAACTGATTGATGAGTTTAAAGAAGCTAAAAACTTATATATGGCTTTAAACTTAGGTACATGCCATTTCGGCTTTGAAAATGTCTTTCAATATTTAGCTTGAAAATAAATCTACAGAACGACTGGCAATATAAAAAGAAAAATTATACGCCCTTTTGGCATTGGCATCTCGATATATTTTCTTGCATCGAAAATTCTTGTTTTTAAACATTGACCTACCCAAAATGAATTTAACAGTTAATACTGGTTTACGGATGTTTTGCGAAAATCGAACTTTTTAGTATTTTAATTTTGAGCTGTTCTTAAGACCAAGGTATTAAAAATAAATTGGTGCATTCGGTGAGTTTTGTCTGAGAAATTTGGTGCTCTATAAAATTGGTACTATACAAATTTGGTTCTATACATTTTTTCTCGCTCTGTAGATGTTCTCCCATCGTTCACGTTGGAAATATCAACGCCGAAAAAAATGCACGTTTTTTAAAGGTTTTTTTTCACTCTCAAATATATGCCAAATTCCAACAACTGGGATCCTTATTATTTACGTCGTCCTCAACATAATCCATATTTTTTTTTTTCAAGTGGCGAGTCATTCGGAATTATAATGCTGATCTGACTGATCTATAACATGTCTAAGCCCTGTCATCAGTAGCCCACGCTGACGTAGTTATGTTGATGTGATGCATCGGAGATAGTTGGGATACATGTTTATGTTGGCAAACGTAGAATTTGACCCAATAGCCATACCCCATAAACGAAGCTGAATCTGTGGCTCACTCTCACCAGAACAGCGAAGTTTCCACGTAACGATAAAACTCGGACGACCCCACTTTTATTCCTGACGCATTTTACGGTCCGAAGCACAACGTATATAATATAGTTTCGGTAAAAGGCCGTGAAATTTTCGCATCGAAATAAACTTCACCAAGGGTTTAAATAAGATGGTTTTTCGGAGTTCTGTTCCTAAGCATTACTGCGATCAAGGTTTTAAATTATAGGCAAGTTCGAATCTTGCAAGCTTTGCGGCCTTCGTTTGAATCGTACTTGCTTAGTATCTTTTACGCGTATTTCATCAAATTTAACAGGCAATCTGATCGAAGTTTTCTAGTTATATTCTCACCACCGACATTTTACATAAATGACAATTTTTGGTCCGCTTCCTTACTTAAGTCCGCAGATGACATCAAATTTTGTAGTGCAGATTATCACCGTATCGTGAAAGATTTTTTTCATAGCCTTCTGGAAAACCGCAGGGATCTCAAAGACTATTTGACCTCTGTTGGGTAAGATAAATGTCCGATATAGTCGAAAATACAGACATAAAACGTAGATTTTGATGGTTCAAGTAAAGCTAAGCGAGTTGAATTATTAATAGCTTCAAGTGGATCACATTGTTAAATCTCATCCTCGTACTATTATGATGGTTTAGTTAAGCCAGTAGAGTGAAACAAGTTTCCCCTTCCACTTTCTCATTTGAGAACTTACAAAATTCTATTACTACAGCAACAAAAATGAACTGTAACAGGAAACTGACTAGTAAAAGTGATAGCATTGATTATAATAATAAAAAACAGTGGAACCTTGTTTGCTTTTCTATCTCAAGAGTGCCCTGCACGGAAACTGTGTTACCAACAAGCGTCGGGGAAAACCCAAAAGTTCTACTAAACTTTTGTTACTTGATCACCCAGCTCGATTCAGGTGATAATGTTTTGCAATGGGTTGTTTCGTATGTCCTATGCTAAAGCATTGACCGTCACTCCGCTGGTCAGAGCAGAAACTGATCGTAAACATCAGCGTTACAGTTTACGCCATGAGCAGTTTTCTACTCTGACGATCAATGTTTTTATACGAGCTAATCACACGTATTAGACAAGTGCGTACGGGTGAACGGCAACTATATTTCTTTTACTGCTCGTCGCTACACCGAACAATTTAGTACATATTGAGACTGAAGCCCAGCATAAATTGAAAAAAATGTGAAGAAAGTGAAAAATCGAATGAGTGCCATATTAGACATAACGTACAACGCTGATCTATTGAGAGAATCTTTCTTTAAACCCAAATAATATTTTTTTCTGATTTCGCTGTCGAGTAACTCGAAATGTGCTCGACCGATGAAGACCATACACAGAAATACACACGCACACGGATAGGCCGAAAATATAGGCTTTACATATTCTTTCCAAAGGTCCGTATTTTTCTTTTCCTTCACTTCAAAGGTTGATCAAAAACGTTTTCACGTCAAAGTTTACAGCATCTCGCAGGCACCAGATTCTTTGGGAACTTGTAGATAATTGTGAAAATAATTGATTGCATCGGAAAACACATTTTGATAGGAATATCTTTACGGTTCCTTTGCATCGGAGTTGAACGTAACAACAAATACAAGCCTGCTACCGCAGTCGTTACAATCCAGTAATTAGAATAGGAAAATGATGCGTCAAAAAAGGTTTTTTGCGAAACATTCTGTAGGGCTGAGTAAAAGATAAAAGTGAATAAATCTGCAACCGATAACAAAATGCTCGGGAGCTCAAAGATGGAAAAATAAACATTTGGTGTACCTGTTACGAAATATATTATGCAAACTGGTACGTATCTTCAAGTGAAGGCTGCTATACAAATATTGTGCCATTATCATGTTTATTCTGAATCATTGCTGAAAAAGGCGACGGCTTTTGTTAAAATGAGATTGGCCGCCACTCTTGGCCGGGTAGATTTCGGGACCTCGAACAGATTGGCGATGAAGTCAGCGATTCATCTGCATTTCTTTTACCAGTTCTTCGTCGGGTATTTTCTGCCCATCTTCCCTTTCGGGATTCTTTTTGGCTCCTCTTTCCTAGATCCCTAGGGGCGCATAAAAACACCTTTCCCCGCAAACAGCAGAGATGCAGGGAATTCATTTCCATGCTAGCCGCGTGTCTCATTATTTTTTCTCGATTCTCTCTCTCTCTCTCTCTCTCTCTCTCTCTCTCTCTCTCTCTCTCTCTCTCTCTCTCTCTCTCTCTCTTTCTCTCTCTCTCTCTCTCTCTCTCTCCGAGTCAACCTTTTTCCTCCGTCCATTCCAGCGGGGTAAAATGGAACTTTGTGGTGGCCTTTTGCTCGTTTTTCTTTCGCAGAATTGCTCTCTTGGGGTGATAAACTTTATGAATTACTCTCCCGTCGTGTAACCATGCTTAAGTAAGGTCGGGCATAGTCGCCAACCAATATCCACTACTTAGCACCAGACATTTACCAACCGTAGTTCCGCTGCTACGACTCTAACTACCATTAGTTTCCTATAGCTCGAGGGCCGATATGGCGTAGAGTAAACCGAGCAGGTTGATAGGCCTTAGCTAGTCAAGGCAGGGTATTCCTTGGTTAAGGATCGAGGCTTTCGACGAATGGAGAAGCTTACAGAAGCTTAAGACCGGTATATAAGCGGACGGGGGTTTTCATAAATTAATTTCGAAAAGTGAGGGGTTTCCCGGTATCGCCTCCTCTCAACTGTCTGCCATGGTCTTCCAAATGCCAGGATACAGCCGTACAGACGGGTACGAACGTTTTCAGATTCAAGCCGAGGCAGATCTACCTGTGGCCAGTTATCTGAATTATCAATGCGCCTTTGAGCTTGCAGGCCTCGAAGAGCTTTCTCCCCACAAGCACGGCAAAGGTAGGGACACAGCCTATTCAACGTTCCGTAATGTGTTCTGCCAAGGGATGGTCAGTGAAATTGAATTTTTTATAGCTACGGGGCGGGAGAAAAACTTTCGCTTCAGGGTAGATACACTGATCCCATTACTACAGTTATCAATCCCGCACTTAGAATCACTCTGACAATTTTTTTCGTATGACAAATGAAATCTTACAAGGATATTCAATCAATATAGTTATACTAAATCAATAACAGAAGATTTATTTTTACAGTATCACCATCTACTAATATCTTCAAGCTTCGAAAGAGTTAAAGTCGAACAGATTTTATTTTCAACTTCCCGTATCTCTGTTTTTAGAAGAAAAAAAAGTTAACGTAGTTACTCCGAAAATGAAAATTTGAATTTTCACTAGATCTCGAAATTTTAGGATATAAAGAACCACCTCCGACCATTTCCAATGGGCATCTGTACGTATATGTGTACGTATGTATGAATCCGATCAATTTTTTTGTCCGACGATATCTCGAAAACAAGTAACCGAATTTTAATAGTTTTGGTTTCAATCGACGCGGCTTTTATAAAATCAGAACTGATTAGATCTTCGCTTGGATTAGTTCGGTACTTTTTGAATTATTTAAATAACAAGATTCTACAAAATAAAATAAAAATGATGATATCTTCAGAATGGATAAACGGCATCGAATTAAAATTGGTAACGCAAGATTTTTTGGGTCGCTGATCACGAATCTGAAGTTACATTTGCAAAATTTCTTTTTATTGGCGATGTTAATCCTCGTAGGGAATTACGAGTAGAGCCCTGTAGCATATTCAAGTCGTGTAAATAACCTGTTAAAAACTTGTATAGTCCCATACCGCCTAAACGCATCCCGCTGAATACGGGTCTCTATATAAATATTATCGTTCTAGGGCTGTGCGATTATTTACTGATCGATTAATTGGTAGTTTCGATTGATCGTTTTCCCCGTGATCGATAAATCAGACATTTATACACTAACCATTCTTTTTCATTCCAAATTCAAATTCAATGACCGCTCTTGAGACAGACTGTTCTGATAAGCTGTCTATTTAGAGAATGAATTGTATCACCCAGAACGAGAAATCTCACTCTCTATAGTTGTTCTCGCGAATATTTCGTGCGACGAAATATGAATAATTCAGAAATTGCATTCATGCGTTTGATTTTATGGATTTTCCAATTATTCGAAACTTTCTAATGTAGATTTCGTAGAGAAAACTACGCGCATGTTACTATTAACGAGTGGCTTTAGGCTGACCGTAAGCCATCCCTCGAATTTCCCATTTTTACACTGCAGGTTCCAAGTTCACAGAATAAAAAGAATTTTTCCCAATTCGAATTGCGAAATACAAATTCAGATTCGTGGTTAACGTTCGGAAAGCCCTCAGATATCATATTATATGAAAATATAACGTTTTTTTTTATTTTTAACCCGTATAATGGATCGCACCATGATAAATTTCGGAAGACTGACTTTGGATCATAACAATGCTTGTCCAGCCCGTGGTTATAACATCGGATTCATAGATCTTATCGAATAGCGAAAGAAGATATAAGGTCCAATTTTCTAGTAATTCTTTCAGCAAGTCATTGCGAATGAAGTTTAGACCATGTGATTTGCTACATTTGGTAATCCTTGTGCGTAGCTCTTCTAGGGTAAAGTCGAGGTCAAGAGCACAGGGAGGAATGTATGTAAGTGCTAGGAGAATCGAAGTATTAGCAGGATAAGTATTCGTAAAGAAATTATGCCACGTGTCGAGTGAGATCACGTTATTTTGTAGTTTGTAGCCTCTTACCATTTTTACGGCTTTCCAGTATTACGCTGGCAATTTCGCAGAGTCAAACTGCTTAGTCAAGGACTTTTGGTGCTATTTAGCCTTGAGTTTTAGTATGATTTAGTATTCTTTTTTGGTGGTCAAGTATAAAGACCACAGTGGCAAATTCTGGCCTTCCGCTTTGCACTGTCTCAGGAGTAGCTGAGCGACTGTCTTCATTACTTTGCATTCTTTGTCAAACCAGTCTTCTGGGAGGAGCTTATTAGTGTTGGTGGAGCGTTGTTTCAGCACATTGGAGCTGGCAGCCATCGAACTGCGCAGAAGGCGTTGTGGAGACAATCCACCGAAGACTGCGTGCGATTTTGAGCGGTGAGGCATGACCAATGCATAGATTCGCGAAACGTGTCTCCACATATGTGGTTCCATTTCTGCCTTTGGCGCTTCTGAATGTAAACCCACCAGAGGGATCCCCTGGGGTGTGGCCGTTAAGCTGAATAAAACCGTTGCTGCTGATGAAATCCGCCAAGAAAGATCCTTGATGATTCGTTACTGTACCCGCAGCTCCTCTCGTTGAACGAAAGATGGAAGTCTCCGGGAAGGTAAGCTTTTCTGTTACATATTTACCCAGTCTGGCGGTGAAATCGTCTCCCATTATTATAATGTCGTAGTCTGCCGAACTTGTTATACCGTTCAGTATTAATTAGAGATAGTCCAGGCCATGTTCAAAGTGTTTATGGTTTGGTTTAACGTAGATAGAACCTGTGATTAGTTTTGTTCCTTTCAGTGTGCATTTGAGTACCAACCGATTTTCAGAGGTATCCAGAATAACTGTGCGGTGGTCTTCAACAATACAGAGCGGCCCACCACTTTGTCTGCCAAATTTGTTAACTTTGGTTGCTGGTGAGTTATAGCTGACCCATGCATCAAATATGGAAGGCAGTGGGATGCTGTGTGTGGATTTCCAGGTCTCCGAGATGCAGTACACATTACTTTCGAGGTTAACGAGTTCTGGGAGATTTTTGGATCCGTGTATATTCTAGACCGTTATTGTTATGCCTTCAAAGTCGTCAGGCGTGCTTTATACTACGCTGGAGGTATTATCAAACTTGAGATTATGTTTCTGCGGGTACTGTTGAGGAGGATTGTGTCGCTATACCAGTTGATGAGTTAGATGTTACAGTCAGGGGGCCAGGCGTGAGCGAATATGAAATTGCTCCGTATTTGTAGCCTATGCCATTTATAGTATATAAACACTGTTAGCCTAATTTGACTACCTTGCCTTCGCTTTTTAGTCTTCTGGCCTCCCGGCGAAACCTACTGGCGCATATCTCTTCTTCCGGGATAAGGTCGTGGTTCAAGCGAACAGCGTCTTTGAGGAACTTCTTTCTCGACATGATTATTCTTTTAGTATTGGCGTCTGCAAGAGTAGCCTTAATCGTTCGCTTATTCTTACTTATCAAACGTGCGTCTACGACTGCGTTGTCAATACCAAAGTTTATTTTTGTGAAGACGTTTAGCTTGGAGGTGGTTGTGTCGGCTTCCACAGTGAAGCCTCTGCCTATGATATTGTTCTTGCAAAGATACTTATCAACAGACGAAATCCCGGCTTTGATCAGATTTTTTCCAGCACTTTCCGTTTCTCAGGTGTAGGGGCGCTAGGTACGGTTTAGTAGTTTATGTTGCTTCTTCTTGGTTGGCTGGATAATTTGCTTGTTCCCAAGGCCGAGATACATGTATTGAGTTGAGAGATCTGCTCTTTTAGTTCCAAGTTTTCAGCGTCAAGGTTGGCAGTTTGCTCCTCGAATAATCTAGCCTGGTCTTTTCTGGAAGCTCAGATTTCTGCTAATTACTCAGTACGCATACTGTCCCACACAGCGTTGTCCTCTTTTCTCCATTGGTCCAGCGTTGTTAGGACTTCTGAAAGTGAGTTAGCCGTTAGTGGAATAGTGTCTTCAAAGCTTATTTGGTTAGATAGTGGACTCAGTTGAGATGCAATAATGGTGATACGCAAGTTCGTCGGTGGAGAGGATGAAGACCGTAAAATCTTAGCCAGTGGAGACTTGGATACCGGTGAGCTGCCTTCTGATGTGCTCGCTTTTTGCGGGTTAGCCTGAAAATAATCGGTTATAGAGCTGGAACAGCACGAGCGCTTATTTTGCAATGCAGCTGCTTTTGAAGGGCGTCTCCTTTTACTGGAAGAGGGTTGCGTGGCTGGTACAATAACTCTTTCGGGCTCTTTAGGAGGTGTAGCGTTAATTACGAATACAAAGTTAGGTGCAAGCGAGCTTAAGTGTTGTCTGTTATACGAGAGGGAGAAGAAAACTTCGCTCAATTTACTTTCCTGTAGTATTTCCGGTGATGCAGTCTCTGTGATGATATTGGTCGTGAAGCCCACTGAAGATGCTGAGTGGTCGTTCTTGGTCGTGATCTCTGTGTTAGCAGCCAAAAGCTGTTTATCCATGGCATGTTGCTGAATGTTTCTTAACTTCAACCTAACCTCAATTGTCAAGTGTTGCGGCTAACACGCTTATATTCGCGAGGCTTGAGAAGTTGTAGATGTAGTTTGTGTCTTAGAATGTTGCCAAACTTCTCCTCAGCACTTTGTCACAAGGCACCAATTTGACGAATAGGTAAATAACGAAAAGAAGTAAAAATACAATCGGTTAGAGCTCGCAGAGCTAGCGCTCTGGTGCGATCACGATTAACAACAATAATAAAAAGGATAATTTTATTCGTGTAGAAAAACAGTACTGAAAGTGTTTGTACGAAAGAAGAATAATTTAGATTTAATCACAAAATGAGAAGTTTGAACATTAACAAAGAATACATTATTCACAAAAAAACTAATAATCATTGCACATTATTACTCAATTCGTCTAGTCGTTTTTGAATTTCAGTAATAGATATTATCCTAGCCGTTACTCGAGGACGTTCATCGATACGAGAAATTTTCAAATCTTTAATTCCTTTACTCTACTTAATTTTTTTCAATTAATCCATACTAATTCCAGCTTCAGCTATTTTGTTAATAATATTAACGGAAATTCTACGATGCCGCTTACTTGAATCTTTGTTTTTTCGTCTTCTAACATACTCAGTGAATTCTTCAGAGTTTTCAATTCGTCTTTTTCAATTTCTTGCGTTCGAAAATCTATCCACCGTAACACAGGTCATCAATTATTTCAAAGAAATATTGATGTCTTTATAAGTAAGAAGTTGTTGCAAAATTGGAACGTCAACAGACGCATCATTTGCTGACTCCTTCGTGAATGTAGAACTTATTCATCAGATAGTCTTCAGCTAAAGCAGAGTGTGCGAAACTTGTTTTCCAGTACGTCTTTCATGTAATATCTTTTTGTAAAAGGTTAACGTATCCGTAAAGCCAATAACGATAGACTGAAACTCCTTTCCAGTGATATTAGAGGCTTCAGAAGAGCAATGACAAGAAGGCATTATATACGCATTATGGAATGTATTGTCTGCTTTTGTAACATCTTCCAGAACCTTTTTTCAACCAAGCCCTATCGTAAGACAGTTGTAAAACAACCCTTCTCTTTTTTTGACTTTCAATATTTGTCTTGAAATTCTATAATTTTCTTTCATGGTTCAAACGCATGTCTTGACTACGATTTGTAATGATTCCGCCAGAATTACGTACATTCTGAACGCTACTTCTAGCTGACTTTCTGTTAGTTTCAGGGGCACCGGTAACGTTCAAAGATGATCTTGTTTCAAAAGGGGTATCACTTTTTACATTTTATTTTATTCAAGGTCAGTCAAACGTTTTCAAAGGTGGAGTTTGCTATCGAAAAATCTGAAAAAAAACCTTGATATGTACACAAATGTCTGCTGGATCTGTAGTTTTTTTCCTAACTTCTTTATAGGTAGAAATAGAGGAGTTATCGCGAGAATTGTGAAAATCACCTTTTTTCGATAATTTCAAGCAAAGTGGAGTTAGAAGGCTCAAATTTGGTACGAGCCGGTCACTTGCCAACAGAAAACTGTAGGTCACTTGCAGAATCCATACCGAGAGAGGGCATTTTTGGCATGCTTACCCAGCTATACGTTTTTTGAGAGATGTGCAGGACAGTTTATCTTTGAACGAAGACAGTAAAATACTTGTAAATATAGGTACATGTGGCTTGCATTTAATTCACAACGCATTCAAAGCGAGTATTAAATGTGTGCATTGGGAAATAGTAGATGTTTTAAAAGCTTTGCCTACTTTATTTAATAATGTTACAACGCGTAGAGCAGAATGTATAACCGCCTCAAACATTGACTTATTTCCGAAATTCTTTTGTGGAATACGTCGATTCGAAAACGTTTTATCATACATTTTAAAATATACTAAGAAAATGACTGAAGAAAAAATAGAGCCAGCATGCAATAAAATAGTAAAAATTGCTTCATCGGAGCAATTAATTGATTCCAAATTGGCATTTTTCAAGCATTTTCCAGCGAAATTGAACAATGTTCAAAGCGATGATCAACGAGTTCCAATCGAATGATCCTAAAGTGCAATTCTTATATATATTATGATAGTCTACCGATATTGTATATTAAAGTTTGAAAGTAATTTGTGAAACCAGGTACTTTGACGGGGTATAAAAACAACGTTTTGAAAATCGATATTATACGATTATATACAATAGTCAGCCTTTGATACCTGTGGAGAGAGTAAGAAATAAATCCCGATTCCCTGACTTGTACGGTTCTCTGGGAGTTTCGGAAACGCGAAAATTGGACCAGCCCAGCACTTTTGACGTATCGAAATTATGAGAATTGCGCTGGATTATGTTTGGTTAGGGTAAACCTTTGCCGTGGTCAGATTTGGCGACAGATAGAAAAATGTTGAGAGTCAAAGAAAAAAAATTAAAAATCTGCGAATTGTACTGGGCGAGTACATGAACCTCTTCGTTTAATAAACCGCGATCTGATCGACTCTTTAACTCGTAGCAATCATTTTTCCATGCACAATTTCTACATAGTACATAATGAGACGCAGGCTGATTTGACATGACTTTATATTTCTTTTTGAAAAATCAATCATGGAGGTTCGTAACTCTAAAGTTTGAAGCAGTAATTGTGTTTTGTTATAATGTTGTCTTGTAAAAAACTTCAATTCAATTCCATTTTTCATATTATTGTATTATATACATTATTAATTGCATTGAAATTAGTATGACTTACAAATTAGAGCTCACCTGAATTGTACGAGTCAGAATCAGACAGTTGAACTTGTTGTCCTGATATCCTTACGACATCGCGTAATTTTTTAATGGCCCTCGAACATGCCATGGGAATTTTGAAATAGAGTTTTTTAAACCTTGGGACCAGTAACGTGGACAAGTACCAGACACCCTGGAAGAACAGATAAGGATTTCTTGTGGAATAATGAATACTTTTTTTTTCGAATTATTTCGTATTTTACCTCTTCAAACTTGTTTCTAACGCGGTGGCAGAATTTGAATAGACTTTTTTTAATTCACTAGATAATGTACATTATTTCGTTAATGATTAAAAGCGCGTGATTGTACTCGTAATTTTTGAAATTTACTTGCCTGCTATGCCACAATTAGGCACACTACAATACCACTTGAGAAATACTGCACGGTTGGTCAAACAGACACCATCCTCAAAACTCCTTCATATTCTCACATAGTGCATTATGCCATAAGATGGAATGCGCACTTTATAATCAAACAAATGCGGATTCGTTTTCGATCAACTGATGAAACAAAACAGTGTAATTATATCGAAACTAATCAGTAATCGTTCTTCTACCGATCTAATGTTCATATTTTTTGTGCTAAGTCAATCATTTAACGAAGAAACAAATCTACCCTGACTTACACTGCTTTTGCGTAACAAAATGCAGAAATGGGGTCCAATAAAACGTGACGTCAGGACACTATTTTCAAACCATATTCAGGCTAGGAAAAAAATACGATTAATAATAATTCTTCGTATGAACTTGCTTTTGGAAAAGGACACTCAGCTGTTCGTTTTTCAGGTAAATCTAAAATTATTACGAATCACAGTTTTTCCCTGGCCTGAATATGGAATGATCGTAGTCGGTTAATCAAAACTTCGGGGGTCTTCTACGACCTCGTGGTTCAGTCAATACGCCCGATTTGATCGGAAACCGTTGGTGTGTAAATGCAGGCAATTTTCAAACGCGACAAAAGCCCCTGAAAAGGTCGTAATGGTTTGAACTTTCATTCACCTTATACGGCGGCTATTCACTTTTATTGGTTAGGATTTTCTTGATCGTTATCATTATGCCATTCTATATTTGCAGATTTCATTCCCCCCCATACTTTGTTAAGAATATTATTCTGTAATCGAGTTGGCAGAAGTTATGAACCCACCACAATACGGCCGTTGACTTTTAAAAAGTTCCAAACTTAAATTAAATTGGTCGCCGCTTATTCGCAATGAATTCTCTTATTGCTGTATAAGATCCCTGCTTCTTCTTAAATCAGCGTAGATTTGTATATAGTAATGTTTCCTTACATGGAGATAGTCATGTTTCAGATTTCCACGGTTATTGTATTTACCTTTGTAGTACAATCAGTGAGCAAATAAATCAATTATCTGGTTAGTGTTGTTTGAGTTTAATTTGAAGTGGACGGGGAATTGATACGTGATGAGCGTACCGCAATCACTACTGGAACGGTCGCAGATACATTGCAGAATAATTTTTAACTGCTTAATTGGCGGGTCACGAACGTATTTTGTTTATCGTAACGACGTGAGAAGATACTAATGAAAAATTGAATTTTATGTACAAAATGTCGTAAATATTTTATAATGGACCGTAACCACCTGTAAGTTTAATTAACTTCTTCTATGGATGGTTGAATTTGATTACGCAAGACTGTTGAAAATTTGTTTTGTAAATTTACTAAAAAATTATAGGAGGCAATTTTTCGGGTTCGGAATTGTGAATTTACTGTACATGTGATGAGTAATCTTACGTGCGATTGGTAATTAATAGCATTGGTTAGTAAAATGACCAAAGTTTAGTGCGATAATAAATATCGTAAACTTGGATATCATCATTGGATTTATAATCAGTTTTCAGAACGTGTCAGTTTTACGGTATAATTGTTATTTATATATATACAATATTTCAGAATTCAGTTTTAAGAAATTCGAAATTCGACTAATTGCAGAGCAAAATTAATAAAGATATAAATTGATTCCTTTTGCCACAAGAGATTTTTAATCTCAACAGACTCCGATCAAATTTCCTTGTACATGTGTCACGTAAATTCAGCACCATGTTTAGTAAATTCCAAATGCCGTTCAGTAAAAGTCTAGTAAATTTAGAAATATAAAAAATTTACCACAAGAACGTAATAAATTCAAAATACATTTTTACGTTGTTCTAAGTAAAAATCAAAATTAAAAAAATTTGTTGCAAATTTATTGAGAATACCAAACTTTTACTTTTGCCAAACTTTTGTGTAGTACATCTGTGTGTCAAATTTGAGAACATTTTTAATAGTGAATGTAATCACTTGCTCTACATGTCAAGATAAAAGAAATCAGTGTGTCATCGTTTAACGGACAGATCTTTAAGCCTGCTGGCAAACAAGCGATTGAAACCAATGCTCGACGTAATATTGGCTTTTTTATAATTTATGGGAATCACTGCGTAATCCATACATCGAGCGTTGATAATAAATTGGATAAGATTGAAATCAATATTAATTGAGACCGACAAGTCGGAAATTGGAAACATCTTCTTTCCATCAATATTGATCTTTAATTGACGACCACGAGGCATAAGCGTCGTTGCGAGTTATAGAGATCTAAGGCATCATTCTCTTGCTGTTGTCTGTGAACTGTAGAGTCAACCTCTAATTTTGATAGAGAAAGTCAATGAATTTGCTTATGTAACTCAGAATCTTTGCAGTCTATTATTAAATCGTTAAACGTATTTTTATATTAATTTTTGATATAACCCTTTCGTAACTTCATAAATTTCATGTGAAGGTTTAATCTGCAGCTTCAGACAATTAAATTGATGTATAAGGGTCGTTGAAGAGCGTCGACTAAACAAGAGCTCATATTTTCTCATATTTTTTTTTTGTAGGCTTGAAAGATTAATGAATGCGTTGAATTAATCGCAAATGGTGAATGAGCTGAGCGTAAACAAAAGTAGAACTGAGATACTCGTGAAAATCAGCGTTAAAAGAAGATCTATTGATCATTTTTTAAACTTTATTCATTAAATATCGTCTTCTCATACGTATCAAGCTACCTTTAAAAACATCAGGTTCGTGAAAATTGTAATAGAATAAACAAATCCGTCATAATACATAAATGTGAACTTTCACGTAAATATTTCTTGATCACAATTTTCATTTCGCGGCGGTGACAGTCATTTACGTATACAGAGTTCATCACCCATAATTGATACCGACTTTGTTTTGTTATCCTGTTGAGGCCTACAAGAAAATTTTTCTTTTGCCGCAATTCGTTTATATGAGCAAGTGTATTAGAATACGGAAACTCTCCAAACTTCAAACTTCTTAGCGCAATCATTCACGAAAAACTCGTTGATTCATTTCTCCATACAATTTTTCCCTTCGGATTTTTACCGCTTTCAGTCATCAGACAAAAATAAAACCCCACCTGTTTTTTACCGAAAAATCTTGTATTTCTGAATGTTAAACTTTTTGTATAGATGTTCAATAACACTGAAAAATTACGTTTTTATTAAAAAAAAATTGGTTTTTTTTGCTAATTCAAAACTAAAAAACTGTCTTAATGATTTGACTGAGACCTATGAATATAAGTAAAGAATAAACAAACAAATAAATACACTGGAAAAACGAGACATAGCAATTTTTTCATACCTATCATTTGGTTGTAAAATTCTGTTAGTTGCAGATTTTTTCATCCTTTCGCTTCCGAGACCATCGCGAGAGTTTGTCAGACGGACAGACAGACCGATGTTTCTCTAAAAACCTGTTATTCGGATTCTAGAGATTTGCTATCGTAAAGATTCGTTGAAATTATAAAAACTGCTTATTGACCAAACCTAATGTATCTTTTTTTTACAATAATAAATAGAATTTTCTTACATCATCAAAGGTTATGATAATGAGTACAGAAAAGAAGAAAAATTGGCACAGACCTAGCCAAATACGAAGAGAAAAGTTGCCTGGTAATTGTAAGTTACTGCTCGGAATAGATACCGTACACACAAGTGAAAGGTAAAACAGCAAAAGTAATGACAGAAGCAGTGGAAACTATCCACGTCAAAAAAAAAATTTATAATTGCGTGAAAGATTGTCAAAATAAATATATGAATTCAAAGTTATAGACACAGGTAGCCCAATTTCCGCAGTCTAGCAGTATGTGGCTGAAACGGCAGTAGGCATTTTGAAGAAAACCTTGAAAGTATCGAAACAAGATTCATCAGAGCTTTTCCTACAAGAAACACGTTGGTTCATGTTTTTTTTTTTTTTCGTTTTGTTTTTCTCGACGACGGTAGAAAGTGCTGAGAAGTTAGAGGTAAACATTCGTTAGGAATATGAATCATCATACTGCTTTTTGGAAGTGGTCCCACCTAGAGATCTCGAATTTAAGAGATTTTCATACCTTGGTACGGGACAGTAACATATCAAAATTGAGGCTAGAATAAAAATTGGGCACTTGATTGCCTACGTTTGATTGGTGGAATTGCCTATAGATTGTAGAAAAGCTCAGTCGTAAGTCGTTGAAATAACTCGCAATATTTTGAATTCAGCTGAAGACTGTATATTGGCCATTGGTATATGATATGGGAGGAGGGAACTCCTATGTATCAATTAGTGAATGAATCTGCGTATGGAAAAGCCAGGCTATAAAAGGCGTTCATTCTGATTATATTTTTAACGCTCTGGAAAAAGAAGATTGGAAAGTAATTTCCAATAACCAACGAGTTGCACTCGTGTTCGGCAACGAATGAATGACCCTGTAGGTACAGGTATTACCTATAAACGTACGAGGTGATTGCTCCTGTGAAACAGCATGTTGATGGAAGTTGAAAACGTGTCGAAGCTCTCGGAAGAAAGTGAAATACTGCGACCCTTGGTAATTCTTATGCTACATTTTTCGCTCATCAATAATTTGCACATGAACTCAATAATACTGTAGTCTGATCGATCAAAACTTTTTTTAATTACAACACACAAGACTTTTAATTTATAAACATGCTTGCTTTTGCTCGAGAAACGAAGTCGTTGTCGTAATATGGGTTGTTGCTATCTTCACTAATCCGGTATAAATAGTCAAAACCATTACAAGGATTATCCAAACTATAATATTGTTATGGTGAGTGGCCAAGAGCGACACAACTCGTATATGTAAGAATGAAAGGTTAAATTCGCCCGAAAACCATATTAGCCTTTACCTTTTAGACGACCCTGGCAGTGAAGTTCAAATATTCATTTAGGCATTGGGATAGATTTTCGACTTCCGTATTACAAGAGCACCACTTTAGCGAGGGTGTTGAATAACAACGTGGCGGTATACCTAAGAGAATATTACTGAGTTGAGCCCCTAACCCGACCGTAAGATTTCACGTGGATTAACATAAGATAATGTAGATGATGTTGAAATGACGTTGTAATTTCAATCGTACCGAACACAGCAGTTTTTGACTTGATACCATGTACCAATATCCGCAACGTTACTCGGGCTAAATCGAAACGGTAAAGTAAATTTCTTTCAAACTTCGTAGAACGTTAGTTAGGTATTGATAACATGAATGAATTGTTGAATTTTGGTAGAGGCTAGGAAGCTCTTTCAAGTGAAAAGTAATCTCAAATTAACATGAAGTCTTCAATTGGGATTGGGGATGTAGAATATTCCATTCCCAGGCGGCTTTGATTTGAATTATTATTGTACGAGCAGTGAGCATAATTAGATGAAATTTTGATAATCTATTCCTAGATGCTTTGCAGAGATCTACACTGAAATTCACATTAATTAGCAAGCTTGTTACCAAAATGTAGGTTCATTAAACATTACGCATACGTGGAGTACGACAACAGAAATAGCGGTTTGCGAAATAGATTCTGCGAATTTAAAAAATTTCAAACTTCACTAAAACGATATTACGAAAACAAAAACTACTCTTCGTGCATCATAAAGTTCTAGGAAGAATTCTGTGGACAGATTCTACGATGATGGTCGTATTGGCTAGGTGTTTGGAAATCAGCAGCAATTCACAAGTAATTTTTAATATTGACAGATAGCATGAGCTTCACTGATCTCCAAGTAGTTCCTGAATGATCAAAATAGTTCGACATCTCGCTGATATCCAAGTGATTTTCGGTATTTAAGTACAGCTTGAACTTCAGCGATTGCCAGTAATTTTGAACTAATTCATCGAGTGAATGGCCTCTGGATGATGGTGATTGTTCATGCGATTATAATAGTCATTCATGTTCAAAAATACTAGCTAGAACAATAGATCTCATACATCTCATATATACATTTGCAGTCTGAAAACGATGAAAATTCTTGATCGAATTAATGATTTCGACGATATTGGAAATATTACAACTTGTATATTTCGGCCCTCTGTTCACCGATTGCATTTACATAGAGCTTAAATGAAAGCTCTTGAATCCCTCATTGTACACAAAATTGTGAAATGAATCTTGCAAGGGAAGAAATATGTGATAATATTGTCACCATATGGGAACATGGGGCACAACGGAACCCTGGGGCACGTCGGACCTCCTGAAAAATTTCGATAAAAAAAAAAATTATTTTTTTTTCAATATTGAGATGTTATTAGAAGTTGGTGTTATATGTATTGAATTGAAGTATGCAATATTCTTGTATGACAAAAAAAGTTTGAAAAATATTTTTAAAAATATAATATTTTAGACAAAGGCCATTTTCTCCGAAATACAAATTTTTTTGGTCGTGCATGTCGATAGATAATCAATGATTCATTGAAATCAGGTACACTTAAAGGATGTAGAGTCGTTGAAAAAAAATTAAAGAATTTTTTTTCAAATTACTAGGGGTTGGTCCCTACGCGCTTCACGCACCAACCCCACCTCGGTGCTGCGCGCCTCACTATTTCCTTATACGGTGTCTGTTAGAGAGGTGAATTTATTTATGCTGATTTGATGACAGGTCTGCAATTGTTGATCGGTTGTTTCCGATCAATCCGACATTGCTATTGGCTCCCTATGCAGGTCTGCTCAGATTGTTTTCGTAAACGAATCCACTCACATGTACAAAACCCCCTATGCCATGCATCCCCAATTGCATTTGACGACTTATTTTGCTATAGTTATTATTTTCCCCATAGTAGAAGAAATTCATAGCTTTGCTATAAATAGAATTTCTATGACTTCAGACAAATTAAAAACTCGTTATGATATTCGAGCCAGGGATATAAAATTTAATCCCGGAGATTCTGTCTGGCTTTTTCAACCTCGAAGACAGAAAGGACGATGTCCGAAACTACAAAGAAACTGGGAATGCTCTTACTTAGTGGTTAACCGGATCAAGGATTCACAGGATCCGAGAAAACCTATTTCTTCTCTGATATAACTCTCCGCGAGTTCTGTTTCATTACTTCTGCTGACATGTTTGCCAGTGTGATATATTTGAAACGATACTCAGTCTCACCTCTGCGTGTCGATCTTGAGTGCCGTATACACGATACGCCAGCGCGCGAAAAAGACAATTCCCGTCAGGAACCATCTTGATAATTCTCGTTTGCATGTTTTTTTTTTTTTGCGCGTTAGAAACAGATACCTATAAAGATATATTTCAAAGACTGTCATAAACAGCCGATGACAGCTTTCAAAGGAAGTTTTGTTTGTTAGATGCTTTTTGTTTTGTTTTCGGCATCTCACTCCACCGCCAACTTCATGCGTATACTATTGTTATTATAATCTTTTTTATACTATTTTTATTATAATCTTTCCATCTGTTGCTACTTCTTTTTCATATGTTCAGAACTTTTTTATTAGATAGAGAGACTTTTTGGACAGAGAGTTACAGAGACATACGACTGTTTAATGATGAATTTGTTTGATATGAATAAAAACGCAAAATTAGAAAAAAAAAAATACTTGGCGCAAGGCGGGACCGCACTTCTTGATGTACTTATTTATATACAGGGTATCGACAATTGTGCCGAACTTGAGAGTGTGATAAGGGATGCTTAAACAAGTGTAATTTGCGATAAGTCACTCAGGGTTAGAGGTGTGCGTTCAGGTGTTACAAGGCATCAAAGGTCACGGGTAGAGCGCCTAACACGTAGACAATCCAAGCGCCTCCCCTCATTGAAACTGCAATACGCACCGTTTATACTCGTGTTCGGAAATCTAACGCTTCAGGTTGTCATTTACATAAAAATTACAAAATATGTGCGTATAATATGTAGAAACAAAAAAACTAAAACATGTAGGAAAAAATGGAGTAAGAAGTAAAAACTGTTGTCGAGTAGATGTATAAGGGGCATTCCAGGCCAATACGACCCTTGTTTTATCTTTGACCACTTAGGAAAATCCTTTGTCACATATAAAAATTTTCAAGCTTGGACCCAGAGTGGGCCGATTTTCCCTTCTTACTGTTCTCAAGCTTTTTCCAAGAAAAAACGTTGAAAAAAATCGAAGCGGAAGTCATATTACTACGGATGATTGCTGAAACGTTTTTAAATGTCACATTGGTTATTCGAAAGTTTTGTCAGATTTTTCGCAAAGCCAATACCAATTTTCGAAGAGATGGCCGTTGACTGAAGAATATGAAGACAGTTGCTCTCATGGGCTTTGGTGTGACAACCGAAAATCGTTGTGCGCTTGCGTCCCCTGAGATATTCCAACGGTAGAGTTGAGAACTTATTGCAGGATATCGGAGAGTTACCGATTCCGACAAGAAGCTGGCTGCATTCACCTTTAGAGTAACACAGTCTTCGCAATGGTAAGCTCAAGCCAGGACTTGCCTGTGTGTACTTACCGGCTTGTCGGCGATACAAGAAATAAATAACGAGAACAAATTTTCTCCGAAATTCGTAGCAAATCAGTGATTTAATTGAAGTATAGGTACGTGAGAGAGGAATGTATACACACTGTACACATAGATCATAAATAATAACAGATCAGATGTAATAGTGATGCAGAGACCAAAAAGTATATATGCATATGCGGTACATGTACGATATTATTATACATATGATCCATTTACGATTAATACGTGATGCATAACATAAATTTTATAATGTTCCAGGGAAAAAACTAGATTATCTACAATAGTTGGCTATAATATGAAAATAGAAGAATTATTCATTTCGAAATAGGATTCTATTGGACGCGCTCTCGATGTATTCCATGACATTAATATTCATAATTATTCCAACAACTTTTCATTTTCTCTCTCGATCTTGAATTATCGTAGGCATAGAATCAAAAGGCTGTTTTAGCTAGTCGAAAGTGAAGTATCTACGTTGGGTAGAGACGCAGAATTGTTTTTCGAAAAGTGTTCGTATGAAAGAAAATTCGGAGCAACTATGACACAGCACGGATGCCCTACTTTTGATGGAGATGAAATAAGTGCTCCGTATATGAGACAGTATTTGACGCAGTGTCCTAATTTGAAGACCTAAGAAGGTGATTGTGGGCGATTTTTTTTTTTTTTTATAGGTAGAGATATGACGAAGCTTCTTGAAACTTCGAATGTATTTTAACAAAAATTTGAAAGGTACGAGCTGGAATTTTTATCATCAATCTGTCGTATAACGGCAGCATTATTAGCTGACCCGTTAACTGAAGAATATATCTTCAGTCAACGACTGGCCATCGAAAGGCCTAGCCGCTTGAGTCTGGAATCAGAAAGAAAGATAAAGTGCGTATTTCTTGTCTGGGATGTGAAAACTGAAATCATTATGCATCATATCATATCATCGTACATCATACATGATACATCATACATCATCATATATAGTACTAAAGTTCGAAACCTAAATTTGTATGTCGGATGTTCGGATGCTCAGAAAGTAACGGCACAGGAATTTTTTTTTCTCTTGACGTCATCGGTCTATAGAAACAGTCAACAAAGAAAATCAGTTGGCCGAATTCCTCGGTCTGAAAACAAACGCGCAGTAGAGAGGACGTGTAAGAATCGCGCTCCGCAGATTTCGTGTACCGGGTACTCTACCTCCTAGATCCTGCGCTCCGGGTCCGCTTCTTGGTGCAACTCGAGTTCCACGACAAGCTCTTCATGGTGACTGCGCTCCAGGTCCACTGCCTGGTGAAACTCGACTTCCAGGACGAGCGCTCCGTAGTTTCTGCGCTCAAGATCCAGCAACCAGTGAAACTTGACCTCCAGGATAAGCGCTTCGTGGTTTTTGCGAAGTAGGTACGCTACCCGGAGAAACTCGACTTCCAGGATAAGCGCTCCGTAGTCTCTGCGCTCAAGGTCCACTACCTGCAAAAACTCAACTTCCCGGACAAGCGCTCCATGGTTTCTGCTCTCCAGGTCCACTACCTGATGAAACTCGACTTCCAGGACAAGAACTTCGTGGTTTCTGCGAAGCAGGTACGCTACCTGGTGGAACTCGACTTCCAGGACAAGTGCTCCGTAGTCTCTGCGCTCAAGGTCCACCACCTGCAGGAACTCGACTTCCAGGACAAGCGCTCCGTTGTTCTGGCTGTCCACGTCCTAGACCTGATGACTTTTCACCTTCTGGACTAATTTTTGAGTTTACAAGTTCGATTGTTGAAAACGTCATGTTTTGTACTATCAAAACGATATACATGCTTCAGATAACATTTCAAATCGGAAGAAAAACCGAACGACGAGGATCAACAAATTGCAATTGGTGAGTGGTTGGCATTGTATACATAGGACAATAACGTCGTTCAATTAGAGATAAAATTGCTCTGCGTAGTGTTTCAAGTCTGTCAGCACTTAGCTGATTGTTATGTAGTATTTTTTGCCGAAATTTGTTGTCATGAAATCGCAATACGTTATACTTACATGCATGTGTAAACGTGATTTGTGGCATTATATGTATAGAAACAATCTGACGGCAGATTCGGTTAGCGTCACATGCACAAAGACAGTATTCACTCTTTACATTGTGTAGCAAATACCAGAATTTTTTGGGAAGTCATCGTGCCCCAGTCTTCCCTACAACCATGTCATCTGGTAGAACACTGACAACGAGTAAGCGAGCGCCCTAGCACAAAAACCAGTTACACTCGGCATCCGACCCCGAGCAAGCTTTAGCAAGCGGGTGTTTTAGAACCAGTTGTTTTCAGTTCGCCCCCCATTCTATTATCGATGAACCAAAATGACCCAAAAAACCGTGATATCGTATTAATCGTCGAGCTCAAACGTGAAAAGTAACAATTTTCTCCAAGAAAATTTTAAACGAAAATGGATGTGATTAAACGTTTTTTCTGAGTATTTTAGTTCATCGATGATGAAAATATATGTCAATCCAAAGTAATTTTAGGTTTTTCATTTCAGACAAAAATCTCGCACTCCATCTCTCCTGATAATTCGAGATTCAAGTGGCGGCGAGGCGTTTCAATGGCCAGCTGATAACTTCGTCATTTTGCAACGATTGATGAAAAGGAAATTGATCTCGTACTGTCCAAATGTAAGTTGAAACACACTCGAAATTTTAAAAAGCTTCGTTAGTTATCTCCCTAACAAAAAAAATAAATAAATAAATAAATAACCAACAATTACCGTTTCGCTTAAAATCCATCGTATTTGATTGATTTGAATAAAAAATATGTATACTTTTCCCGATTTTTCATATGGTAGCATTTCAAGAACACGATTTTCACTTTAAACCGACATGAAAGATATTTTTTTACCATCATCTGATTTTATTATTAACCTTTTTTCGGTGTTACGTAAATATCTAGCTGTATAATTATTGATTGCTTTCAGTTTTCAACCATTTGTATACGATAATAGTACAAAGTGAATTATTATGATCAACGATTTTCATGTAAACCAAAAACAAAACGCAATGTTACTATTTGTGCACGGTGATTGTGACATCTTGTTTCTTTCATATCATCTCATGGATGGCTGTATCCGTTCTAAAAGGCTTAATATAGTAGTGTACTGAGATATACTCGTAAACAAGCTACATACACATGTTTCAAATTGTGCTTCTTGCGACGGAATCTGCAAGTTGGATGATTATAACATTTGAGCATATTTAATGGCGATTGTAATTATATTTAGTCTGAACTTTTTTTAACTTGTCATATTGACAAAAAAATATTTCATTTCGTTTTTCGCGCAAGCGTACATTCAGTAGCTATCAATGCGCTCATAAAAGTTCTATGATTCAATGAGAAAATGATATTAATTCTTACACAATATTTTTGATGTCTTCTGATTCTGAAAATATTTAATAGTATTCGGGGTATAACCCGAGGTGGTTAGCGATGGTCGTTGGAGGTGGTTGGCAATGGTTGGAGGTGGTCGGAGGTGGTTCATGGTGGTTGCGGGTGATCCAGGTGGACGAGGAGGAGGACAAGGAGGAGGAATATGAGAAGGAGGTTGACGAGGAAGACGAAGATAACAAGGATTTGTGCATGGTGAGTAAAACATTTTTCTAATATTCAATGGCAATTGTAATTATATTTCATCTGAAATATTTTGAACTTGTCACGTTCACAATAAATTATTTCAATCAATTTTCTGCGCAAGCCCAAATTCGGTAGCTATCAATGCGCTAATTAAATTTCTATAAGTTTTTATAACTTTTTGACAACCTTCTTGGTAAAATGTGTTGATAGAGAAATTACATTAATCCATACACAATATCTTTGATGTGTTTTAATACTGCAAATATTTATCAGTATTTGAGGTATAACCCGAGGTGGTTAGCGGCGGTCGTTGGTAGTGGTTGGAGTTAGTCAGAGGTGGTGAGGGGTGGTTGCGGGTGATCGAGGTGGACGAGGAGAAGGACGAGAAGGACGAAAAGGGGGAGGACATGGAAGACGAGGAGAACGAGGATTTGTGCACGGTGAGTAAAATATTTTTCTAATATTTAACGGCAATTGTAATTATATTTTATTTCAAATTTTTCAAACTTGTCACGTTTACAATAAATTATTTCAATTTATTTTTCGCGCAAGCGCAAATTCAGTAGCTATAAGTGCACTAATAACATTTAATATATTATCAATCAATTAATCAATTATATTAATCCTTACACAATTTTTATGATGTGTTCTTATACTGAAAATATTTATTACTATTCAAGGTATGACCCGAGGTGGTTGGAGGTGGTCGGAGGTGGACGAGGACGAGAATTCGTGCTCGGTGAGTTTAACATTTAAACGTCCCGGCGTGCGGTGCGACAGTACTGAATATTACGAAAACGGATGGTGCAAAAGATGCCACTCGACATGCGAGACTTGCGCCGGGCCCACCCGTGACTCCTGGGTCTCCTGCCAAGAGACACTGCTTCTGCAGGGTCAAAAATGTGTCGCTCAATGCGAGGACGGTTACTATTCCGTCGCCCAGCCAGCTGGGAAACCTCTTTGTCTACCCTGCCTTCATACATGCAGGACCTGCACCTCCAGATTGAACTGTACCACTTGCAATGATGGACTTCAGCTGCAGAGTGGCGAGTGTAGATCTTTCTGTGCTGACGGGTGAGTCGCGAAATGAATTAACCTCACGCACCATATCACGCGGACACTAATTTGATAAGGCCTTAAGATAATCTACAATATTGCTTTTATGAGTGAGGAATTCGTATAATATTGCTTTTACAGATATTACAGCGATCGTGGCAATGCGCAAAGTGTCACATGTCCTGCAGGACTTGTTCTGGACCCAGGAGAGATCAGTGTGTAACCTGCCCGAGAGGCTGGCAATTGGCTGCAGGAGAATGTCATCCGGAATGTCCCGAAGGATTCTTTAGGACCAGTTTTGGATGTCAGAAGTGTCATCATTACTGCAAAACATGTAGAGGTGGTAAAATATGAGATCATTATCTAGTCTATTACTCACGGGGAACCTATATTCGTTTGGACTTTTGACGTCATTCTAATGTCAAATTGGTTTCAGCCGAAGGGCCGCTAGGGTGCACCTTGTGTCCTGCTCACTCAATGCTGGATGGGGGCCTTTGCATAGAATGTCTCAGTAGCCAATATTACGACTGGGTGACGCAACTCTGCAAAAGCTGTGACTCAAGCTGTCAGATATGTACGGGACCGGGAAAGTTTAGCTGCTTGTCATGCGCTGCTCCGTTGCACATCGACAAACTGAACAATCAATGCGTCCCTTGCTGTCCAGCTGGTATCAATAATGCCGAGGATCAAGACTGTTGTATATGTAATCCAGCAACGGGTGGGTTGAACTTATGCTTGATTCTGATAGTGAGATGTTTGATGAACCTGAACATTATTTTGTATCTCACTTACCATGTCAACATTTCATGATCCAGGTGGTTGCCGGAATAGCTCTCCAGCTGGAAAGCGGACAGTTTACCGAGACGGAGGTCGGGGGGTTTCAGATAGCTTCGGCAGAACCGAGGATTCTGCATCATTAGCTGTAACAGCAGCCACTGCGTTTGCAGTTGCTATTTGCGTTGCATCAATCGCTTTGTTTGCCGTGATATTTGTCGCTCTTTAGGTTAGTCATGATTTTCATCGAATTTAGGCTTCTTGAACTGATCGTAAAATCAGAGAAGCTGTGTATGTAAAACTCATTCCATGATTATGTAACATGAAAATCAAGCACATTTATAATCACGAGAAAACCTAATCAGCCCTGCCTATGACACTTAAGATTCAATATTAATTATGGATAATATTAGACTTATACTTGTCTGTTGCATGTACAGGCCATATCTAGGGGAAGAGAGTCGACTCTCAGCTACACAAAATTGGCCGTGCAGGTGGAAGCTATGGATAAAAAAAATTTTCTCTAATTGTGAATGTAGCTAATACAGCTTTAACCGTATATTGATTATGTTAATGATCTATTGTTACAAGATCGGAATTAGATAAGCTCTCTGAATACTCTTTTCTAGACTATTAATCTATATCATGTATATGTAAATGTATATTTCTTCAGTTTATACAATCACTGCACTAGGATTACCCTTGCCACGTTTTATAATGCGCTTGTGTAATTTGTATATTATTAACCTGACGTTTTACTCTATTTGCGACAAGTTGTGAGTGTTTCTAATTTCTTGGCAATTATTTATCTACATGTATATGTATGTATGTATATGTATACTTATGCATGTGTATATACATATATACACATGTTTGAAACTAGATTTTTACAATAAACACAGAGGTTTTAGTATATTCACATACGGATTTCTGTGAATAGGTATACTGGAACTAAAATATCCTTATCTCTAACATGGAGTACTTCGTAATTCGCATTTGTTCTTGTAACCCAATGTCCTGCATACGATGGCAAAAATCGAGATCCAACTTAACTGAGTCTCAAAGCCCTGTTGACACAAAAGCAGCTATTTGATAGAAATTATAGTTCATAGTTTACACAGCCTATTGCACGATATTTCATCATAAATACATATGTTTCAATGTATTTAGGAATAACTTATCAAATGTACAGAGGTCATGTGCAAATAATAAATGAATTCGACCGCAGTTTGATGTATTCATTAGAGTTTTGACAATAAATTTAAGCTTTGTTACTTTTTTTATTTCATTATGGATAATCAAAAACATTTCCGACTATTCGTGCTGTGGAAGCATGGGGATTAAACCAAATGTAGCAAAAGATTAGAAACAGTGTATGTAGAGTACGGGTATTTTTCTAATAATGCAAACACGTGCCGCTAGCTTAGTTTTGACATATCTAGAATACCACGCCTTGCGAATTAGCTTTCCAGACAGAGATAAATGATGAATTTTAAGGACTGCATTATCGTTGTTGAATACTCTATGCCTCATGGGAAACGAAAATCTGTAACGATAAAATTGATGCACCGGATCATCGTCGACTTTAACTTTTGAAATGTCCTACCATTTCCGAACACCTCCAACCATCCTATTTACCTATATTACTGGATTAGCTATGATATAAAAAGAGAAGAATTATTCATTTCAAAATGGGATTCTATTCGACACGCGCACGACGTATTCCATAACATTGATATTCCGATGTATTCCATAACATAAATATTCATAAATATTCCAACAACTTTTCATTTGCTCTCTCGATCTTGGATTTTCGTAGGCATAGAATCGGAACACTGTTTTAGCTGGACGCAAGTGGAGTATTTACGTTGAGTAGAAAAGCAGAATTGTTTTTCGAAAAGTGTTCGGATGGAAAAAAATTCGGACTCACTGTAATACATCACGGATGCGCTAATTGTGATTAAGATGAAATGGATTCTCCGTACATGAGACAGTATTTAACGCAGCGTAGTGATTTAAAGACCTATGAAGGTGATAGGAAGAGAAGGAACGAGGCTTCTTAACACTTCGAGTGTATTTTAACACACATGTGAAAGATACGAGCAAAATTTTTCATCATCCAACTGTCGCAGAACGGCAGCGTTATCAGCTGACCCGTTAACTGAATGATATATCTTCAGTCAACGGCTGACCATCGAAGGGCCTGGCCGCTTGAGTCTGGAATCGGCAGGAGAGATAAAGTGCGTATTTCTTGTATGAAATGTGAAAACTAAAATCATTATACATCATATCATATCATCGTACATCACACATCATACATCATACATCATACATCATCATACATAGTATCAAAGTTCGAAACCAAAGTTTGGATGTCGGATGTTCAGAAAGTGACGTCACCAATTCAAAATCAGCTAGCCGAATTCCTCAGTCTGGAAACAACCGCGCAGTAGAGCGGACGTATGAGAGTCGCGCTCCGCAAATTTCGAGTACCGGGTTCTCAACCTCTCGGATCCCGCGCTTCGGGTCCGCTACGTATTTCGAGTACCGGGTTCTCAACCTCCCGGATGCCGCGCTTCGGGTCCGCTACGCGGTGAAACTCGACTTTCAGGACACGCGCTCCGTAGTTTTTGCGCTCAAGGTCCACTACCTGCAGGAACTCGACTTCCAGAACAAGCGCTCCGCAGTTTTGGCTGTCCAGGTACTTGACCTGATGACTTCTGACCTTCGGGAGTAATTTTGCGTAGTTCCGGCTGTACAGGTTCGCGACCTCGTGACTTTTGACCAAGCACTGTATAGTTTCTGCGCGGGTCCGCTACGCGGTGAAACTCGACTTCCAGGATAAGCGCTCCGTGGTTCCTGGTTCATGTTTACAATAAATTATTTCAATTCGTTTTTCGCGCAAGCCGAAATTCAGTAGCTGTCAGTCCGCTAATAAAATTTCTCGACTTCCAGGATAAGCGCTCCGTGGTTCCTGGTTCATGTTTACAATAAATTATTTCAATTCGTTTTTCGCGCAAGCCGAAATTCAGTAGCTGTCAGTCCGCTAATAAAATTTCTCGACTTCCAGGATAAGCGCTCCGTGGTTCCTGGTTCATGTTTACAATAAATTATTTCAATTCGTTTTTCGCGCAAGCCGAAATTCAGTAGCTGTCAGTCCGCTAATAAAATTTCTCGACTTCCAGGATAAGCGCTCCGTGGTTCCTGGTTCATGTTTACAATAAATTATTTCAATTCGTTTTTCGCGCAAGCCGAAATTCAGTAGCTGTCAGTCCGCTAATAAAATTTCTCGACTTCCAGGATAAGCGCTCCGTGGTTCCTGGTTCACGTTTACAATAAATTATTTCAATTCGTTTTTCGCGCAAGCCGAAATTCAGTAGCTGTCAGTCCGCTAATAAAATTTCTCGACTTCCAGGATAAGCGCTCCGTGGTTCCTGGTTCATGTTTACAATAAATTATTTCAATTCGTTTTTCGCGCAAGCCGAAATTCAGTAGCTGTCAGTCCGCTAATAAAATTTCTCGACTTCCAGGATAAGCGCTCCGTGGTTCCTGGTTCATGTTTACAATAAATTATTTCAATTCGTTTTTCGCGCAAGCCGAAATTCAGTAGCTGTCAGTCCGCTAATAAAATTTCTCGACTTCCAGGATAAGCGCTCCGTGGTTCCTGGTTCATGTTTACAATAAATTATTTCAATTCGTTTTTCGCGCAAGCCGAAATTCAGTAGCTGTCAGTCCGCTAATAAAATTTCTCGACTTCCAGGATAAGCGCTCCGTGGTTCCTGGTTCATGTTTACAATAAATTATTTCAATTCGTTTTTCGCGCAAGCCGAAATTCAGTAGCTGTCAGTACGCTAATAAAATTTCTATAACTTTATAATCTTCTCATAATCTTTTTGGTAAAATATGTAGATAAAAAAATTATATTAAACCTGACACATTATCTTTGATTTGTTCTCATGCTGAAAATATTTATTAGTATTCGAGGTATAACTCGAGGTGGTTGGCGGTGGTCGTTGGGGGTGGTTAGGGGTGGTTGCGGGTAATCAAGGTGATTTCGGAGGAGGGGGACGAGGATTTGTGCTCGGTGAGTTTAACGTTTTTATAATATTCGATGGCAATTGTAATTATATTTCATCTAATCTTTTTCAAACTTGTCATCTTTACAATAAATTATTTCAATTCATTCTTCGGGCAAGCTCAAATTCAGTAGCTATAAATGCGCTAGTGAAATTTATTCTACTATCAATTAATTAATTAATTATATTAATTCTTACACAATATTTTTGATGTGTTCTTATACTGAAAATCTTTATTATTATGGCAGGTATACCCGTGGTGGTTATCGGTGGTTGTTGGAGGTGATTAGCGGTGGTTGAAGGTGTTTGGAGTTGGACGAGGAGGAGGACGAGGAGGAGGAGGATTTGTGCTCGGTGAGTAAAACACTTTCATAATATTTGATGGCAATTGTAATTATATTTCATCTGAAATATTTCAAACTAGTCATGGTTACATAAAATTATTTCAATTCATTTTACGCGCAAGCACATATTCAGTAGCTTTGAATAAGCCTATACAATTTATTATATTATTAATTAATTAATTGATATTCTTGTAATATTTAACGGCAATTGTAATTATATTTCATCTGAAATATTACAAACTTGTCACGTTTACAATGAATTATTTCAATACATTTTTCGTGCAAGCACATATTCAGTAGCTATGAATAATCCTATACAATTTATTATATTATTAATTAATTAATTATTATATTAATCCTTATACAATATTTTTGATGTGTTCTCATACTGAAAATATTTATTACTATTCCAGGTATAACCCGAGGTGGTTGGCGGTGGTTGGAGGTGGTCGGAGGTGGACGAGGAGGAGGACGAGGACCAGGAGGAGGACGAGGTGGACGAGGAGGAGGACGAGGTGGACGAGGAGGCGGCGGGGTGGGTCGTGGGAGAGGAGAGGAGGGGCGGGGGAGGGCGGGCAGGGGGAGGGGAGGGGGAGGGGAAGAGGTGGGTGGGGGGCTGGCGAGGGGAGGGGCAGGGAAGGGAAGGGGAGGGAGGGAGGGAGGGAGGGAGGGAGGGAGGGAGGGCGGGAGGGGGGGAGGGCGGGAGGGGGAGGGGAGGCCGGATGTCAGTACGAGCCCGTTAAAGTT